>NC_080585.1:6911666-7540000 GCF_029962835.1 Magnolia sinica | reverse complement strand
AATGATGAATTAATGTTGCTGAGTTTAAGATTTCCATGTTGAGGGAGTTTGATATGACTGATTTGGGGAGAATGAGGTTTTTTCTTGGCATAGAAGTATTGCAAAGGTCGGATGGAATTTATATTTGCCAGAGAAAATATGCTTTGGAAGTGTTGAAGAGGTTTAAGATGGAGAATAGCAACTCGGTTCATAATCCCATTGTTCCAGGTTGTAAACTTTTTAAAGACGAGAATGGGGTTGGTGTTGATGAGACTTTGTTTAAACAGATGGTGGGTTGTCTCATGTACTTAACAACTACGAGGCTGGACTTGATGTTTGCAGTAAGCTTGATTAGCAGGTACATGGCTAAACCAACTGAGTTGCATTTACTGGCAGCCAAGAGGATACTAAGGTACCTGAAAGGAACCACTGGACTTGGAGTCTTTTACAAGAAGGGAGGGTGTGAAGGTCTGGCTGGTTATGCAGATAACGACTATGCAGGAGATCTAGAAGACAGGAAAAACACATCAGGCTATGTCTTCATGCTGGGATCTGGAGCTGTTGCCTGGTCCTCAAGAAAACAACCTATAGTTACACTTTCAACCACTAAAGCAGAGTTCGTGGCTGCAGCTGCTTGTGCCAGTCAAGCTGTTTGGATGAAGAGGATACTTGAGAAACTGAGTCTGGAAGAAAGTGAGTGTATTACAATTCTTTGTGATAATAGTTCCACAATTAAACTTTCAAAAAACCCTGTGTTACATGGTCGAAGCAAGCACATTGATGTGCGCTTTCATTTTCTTCGTGATCTCACACGAGAAGGAGTAGTTGAGTTGGCTTATTGTGGAACACAAGATCAGCTGACAGATGTGTTGACAAAGCCCCTCACATTGGATGCGTTTCAGAGGTTTCAGAGTCAGTTGGGAGTTTGCCAAGTTCCTGAATTAAACTAGTTGCAATAGGGAACTAGTTTAAGGGAGGGAATGAAGAGAAAGTTTAGGGATTCAGTTAGGAATTCAGATAAGTTGTTGCATTCAGTTTGAATAAGTCCTAGTCTTTAGGGTACTTGCTTAGTGTTTCTAGTTGCACTTATCACGTTGATTAGTTGTAAACGTGAGCTATTCTTTATCATTCTGTTAAACTTGTAAAGACTATTTATAAGCCTAGAATGTTCAATAAGATTGTGTCATTTTCAGAACTGTTGTGCATTATTCATTTCTGTTTTTCGATTCTTAACAATTTTGGGGTAGAACGAGCTACTTTAGCCAACCAACCCCGCTACGCTAGGTTACGCAAGCCGGATTTGCGAAATACCCCTGGATCGACGGTCATTTTCCCGTTTTAATTTCATTTTTACTATAAATTGTAAGTTTTAGTTTGATTATAACTCTTCGTCCGTCGAGCTTTAAGAGTTGCGTCCAACGTGAAAAGAGCTTAGAATAATTAGGGGAACGGTTTGATGAAGCCAAATAGGACACTTACTATTTTTGGCCAAAAACCTTGCCCACTAGTAGACATCACGACCATCTGTAAATAGTAAGTTTATTATTTATAGTAAGTCGCAGATTCTAGGAGTTTTTGTTGTAGTTTGATTCTGATTTCTTTCCCATTGCTTGGTACTCCTATTTAAAAGGTTGTGAACTTATTTTTATTCATCAATTAATCAAGTTCGAATTTATTTCTATTTCCTGCTTTCTTTCCTCGTGGATTTGAAAAGTCTCTGTGAGGAGTCCAGAGAAGCGCTCCGTGGATTCAGAGTAGTTATCCTCATCACATTCATCCCTGTGCCAGATCTGATGTGGTGACAACACACCTCAATGTAGTTGAGTTGTGGGCCCGATTCATCAGGTCAGATGATGATAAATACAGACCCAAGAAGAGAGGATTGTGATAGCCAGGATATTCTGATCCATATGGTTTTAAAACAATAGGCAATCGATTGCAGAGCTCACTGAGTGGACGTTCCCGAACTACCGTATCCGTCCATATTTTACGTGTGCCTGAGATCTATTCCCAGGTGGACGGTCCCGACCTACCACGTCCCTGAAAGGCAGTTGAAAGTGAAGCATGAAATATATGGATGCCCATTTCCTGCAAAAGGAAGTTACTGTGCTGGGAAGCTAGGTGGGGCCAACGGTGAAGTTTGTGAACCACCCCGTCCACCCATTCTGCGAGCTCATTTGAAGACGTGCCACAAAAAAAAATAAAATTAGGCAGATCCAACACTCACGCGGGCCACGCAAGAGAAAACGGTAGGATTATCCCAGTAAAAATGACCTTATAAAGGGTTAGAATGGCATATAAACATCAAGGTGGACTTTAGAAAGGTTTCAAATGTAGGCATTTCTTTCCTCAATATATCTCTGGAATGGCTTTCTTCAGTTTTGGATCCACCTAATTTTTGGACTCAAGTTCTAAAATGATCTGGAAAAATGAATAGATGGAGTTGATTTCTCGCAAACATTAGGGGCAGTTAGAGGCCCAACTGCCTTCACATCAAAGGCTTTCACAGGAAACCCGCTCATAAAATATCATGATTTTTGGTGCATCCAAACGCACCTTATCCACTCTTGCTGGTGTTGGCATCGAAATCAGTGTTTTTGTACAGTCCCTCGTGTCATGATTAGATCGCCAGATGAATAGTCCGGATCTGGGAGGATGAGCTGGCGACTCCAACACCACACAGCTACCTTGTGTCAAAGCTCGCCCCACCATGATTTTATCCAGCCGGTCCATCTTTAATTTGCTGCCTCATTTTAAGGTATGAGTCTAAAAATGAGTCAAATCAAAAGCTCAGGTGGACCACACCTTAAGAACGATGGGATACCTTCGTAGGGCTGCATAAGTTTTGGATAAAGCGGATATTTGTGTTTCCTTAATCCAGGGTTATTTGACCTAATCAACTTAGTTGGATGGCAAATAAACATTATAGTGTGGGGCATGGAAAGTTAAGTTTTTATGTGTGATATGGTCCATCTAAGATTTAGATCTGTTTTAGTTTTTAGCTCATGTCTTAAAATGAGCTGCGAAAATGGATGAATGGCTTGCATGATACTCATACATCACAGTGGGCCACAAGGCTTTAACAGACGCTAGCTGGTTGGTGTTGGGTCACCAGGCAAACTGCGTCCCATGAAAAATGAGTTAGCCTCACACCAGAATTGCTAGCGATGTGGCTATTGGATAGTGTTCCGTGAGCTCCACCCTGATATATTTGTTTTATCTTCTCCCCGTCCATTTTCCTAGATCATTTTAGAACATGAGTTTAAAAATGAGGTAGATCTAAATCTCATGTGGAGTACACCATAAAAAAATTGTGATGATTGAATGTCTGCTATTAAAAACTTTCTTCACCCCCATTGTAATGCTTATTTATTTATTTTTATTTTAATCCAACTGGATTATGTCACACAAACTTGGATGGAAGAAAAATACAAATATCAGAATCATATAAAAACTTTTGCTGTCCTCAAAAAGTTTTTAATGGTGAGCGGTCAATCACAACTGCTTCCTCTTGTGGAGTCTATATAAGACCATGCCAGCCTCATTTTTATGCTAGTTCCTTAAACTCATCTAGAAAAATGGATGGGCAGCCAAGATAGAACACGTACATAGTGGTAGGGCTCATAGATCACCGTCTAGTAGCTAGTGGCTACTGGACAGCGTGAGTAGGCAATTCCTGTCCTTTGGCCTCACTCAGTTGTATGACAATTATACTTATTTCTCCAATTTTGAATTACTGTAGATACCTAGCCTCTTTTAAAGACTTACAGTGAAATTTGTACAAAATGACAAACCTACCATAACTCGAGGAGCTCATTTTGCCTACTTGTGGGGTCCACTCTTATTTATAAATGGCATCTAAACCTAACGTGCTTGTTACAACATAGAAAACTGAACCCTTAAAAATCACGCTTATCCATATAATAATGAAAGATATTAGAGAAAATAATGGACAACCACTCGTAATTTCATGCGGTGGACAACTGATGATTGGATCATCCTATCTTTGGCCTTCCCTTTTACATGGGATATTTAACACATGAACGGATTGGATTACACACGTCCATTATAGTGGCCCACATGTCTACGCTATCCGCGTACCAAAAAAGGGTCAAATGCTCAAAGACAATGTACCGATGGATGGTGTTTATTTGGACGGGTAATAAGCAACGAATCGTTGAAACATTACATGGACCCGCTTCGGTGGATCCACCGAAGTGGGTGGTATCCCTATTCATGGAGCCCACCTTAATGTATTTTCCTTATATCCACACCGTCCATCTGTTTTGAAAACTCATTTAAGGGCCTGATCCCAAAAATGAAGCAGATCCATATCTTAGATGGACCGTACCATAATAAAGAGTCGTGATTGAATCCCCACCATTAAAAACTTCATGAGGGCCACCGGAACATTTATTTTCCATCAAACCTGTCGATAGGTCGTCACAAAGACTCGGATGAAGAAACCATACAAATATCAGCTAGATCCGTAACTTTTGTGGCCCACGAGAAATTTTTAATGACCATTACCACTGTTTCCTGTATTATAGTACACCTTAGATTTGAATCTGCTTCATTTTCTGGGATCAGGAATAAGCAGTAAGAATGGATGGAATGTGAGGACGTAAGGCACGTAAATCAAAGTAGGCCCCAGGATCCACCGACCCTGGTGGATGTCGGTGGATCTGGGGATCCACCCAAACCTCGCCCACCAATCGACAGTCACGGTCTCACACTGACTCAGGGCCCTTGGAGATAAAAATAGGCTATAATTAGTGGAGCAAGTTTTACAGTAGGAAGTGTGTGGAAGATGCGGTCCGTTTATCAAGTGAGATACCTCGTGACATGTCCAAAGCCAAAATTTAAGCTGGTCCGCTCATCCATTAGACAGAGAACGCTGTTTTTTTTTTTAACCATCCGTTTCTCCAATAAAAGCAAGGTTTGATCGTGAACATTCCAGGCCAGGGCATGATCATGTTGGGTCCCACCTGATGAACGGTCCATATCATACCACGTACCACGTTGGCACTTATGCTCGCCAATCCCCTCTTGAATTTGTCTATGCGCGAATCACCGAGGATTAAAAAGCGACAAAGCAGCGTAAATGACGGAGAGGATTTCGTCACATTTCTTTTTTGACTCGACCGTTGCTTGTTTTACGGTGAGTTCGTTCCAATTCCAAAACCGCATGCCTTTGGAAAAGGAGAGCAATATGATAGTCATGCAGCGTGTGGCGCTTGATACGCATGCACTCACAAGCTGTGGAACCCACTCTCTCTAAGTCACGGTACGAAGATCAGATTGGTTGAACAATCCTAACCTCTGATTCATGGACATTTGTTTGTTGAAATTGGATCATTTGATTTTTTATTTTTATTTTTCATTTTAACCGTTCAATAACGGTCTACCAACCGTATGATCAAATAATCAAATAATTGTGATTTTTGGTTGATTATACATCTAAACTGAGACCCATAATTTGGACAGTTAAATCAAAATTACGTGAATGCCACGTATGCAAATTCTAAGCGCATGCCTATTATCCATCACACTCTGCCAGCGTATCAAAGCTTTTCTCTCTGGAAAATCAGAAGCATCTAGAACCGTTGAGAGATGGGACGGTGAAAGCAACGCCACAAACGCAAAACATGGCTGGAAAAGAAAGGGAGACATGGACAAAAGTCCCGTGATTAACGTTGGGGAGCTCTTGGTGCTTTTTAACTTTACAGCGTGACTGAGAATTTTCTTAACCATGAAGGCTTTGGTACCTGAGCAGAGAAGTGAGCCAGCCCAACATGCATCTAGCCGGAAGCGGTTTGGCTAGTGACCCCAGCACCATACAGCTAATTGGTGTTAAAGCTCTGTAAGCCCCACCATGATGTATGTGTCCATGATGTACATCCATTTTTTAAGCTCAATTTAAGGCATGAGCCCGAAAAGGAGGCAGATGGAAATCTTAGGTGGATCACACCAAGGAAACAGTGGGGATTTATGGCTTACCATTGAATACCTTTTTGGGGCCATAGAAGTTTGGAATCAAGTCGTGTGACCTTATCAACAGTTTGAATGGCAAATAAACATTACAGTGGGCCCTAGGAAGTTTTTAATGGTGAACATTCAGTCAAAAATAACAACACTGTTTTTCTACAGTGTTGTCCACGTGACATTTGGATTTACCTTATATTTTGGTGCATTTCCTAAAATGAACTGGAAAATGGATGGATGGTGTGGATAAAACAGATACATCATGCTGGGGTCCATAGAGCTTCAAACCAGCTAGCTGGCTGGTGTTGCGGTCACTAGCGAAGCCACGTCCCCTCCAGCCCACTCCATCTCCATGACTAGATCTAAGTATATGGGCCGGTCATGGGTTATGCAAAGTCAATATTTTGAGTAGGCCGGGGTTGACTAGTTCAAAATCCTGGTTGGAACAAATTCTAGGCCTGCTTGTTCTCTCTATTTTTGATACTGAGATGCGGAAAGATTGGCTAAAATATCTTCGGCTGCATTTGCTTCTCTGAACATGTGCCCACAAGTCAAGACTTAGGAATGCTTTGGAGTGGAAATTTGCAATTCAACAACACAATGCAGTCATAGAATTTGGCTTAATTGAGAAGAGAATCACCCAATTGCTGGTGCAGAAATGCCTTTTTACTTTGTTCATCCAACTTGAAATACCCAACACTGTATTAATTGTTTGTGATGATCTCTAATTAGATCAGCTCCACCACTGCTCCCACCAAAACACTATTCACCTACACCACTCTAGTGCATTTTACTATGTTCACCGACGGCCAGGCAAAAAGAGCTGAATGGAATGAATTTCTACCAATTGGGTCTATTTAAATTTCCATTCCCAACATTGCTAAATCTTTTTGTGTTCAATCAATTCAATTCCAATGCTGAATTACAGAGTGGGAAATAAGAGTCTACTTGGAATTACTTATAGATCTTTCTTTGGTGAGGATTATACCAGGAGACATGTCCAAAGGAAGAATCTGATTCTGGGTTTCAAGGAATTTTCAGATAGTTGGAAGGACTTGTAACAGCTGCTGATGAGAAAATGGTAGGATGATTTAACTCAACTCGACGAGATATTCAGCTGGGTTGGGTTGACTCAAAAACTTGACCTGACTAACTCTATATTTAATAATTTGAAAATTTATGTATAGGAATAGATATTTAACATAATTAAGATCTGTATAAGTAGTATAAAATACAAATGTCGTTATCAAACTACTCAATGGTGCTCTGGTTAAATCCATCTTTCTCTGCATCAGAAGTTGAGTTGTCATGATGAGTTGTTGGACAATTTCCCAGTGACTTGGGTCGAAATTTGGCCGCACTGAGATGACTCAGACAAGTTTCGAGTAGACTCAGCTAGTTTTAAAACTATGATTGTCGATGCTATTATATTTTTTAAGGCATCCCCATAGATTTATAGATTTATGAAACTTCCACCCTCTTTAGGGCCTGTTTGGCCGGGGCGAATCCCATGGGATTAGGAGGGATGGGATGGATTTTAAGTTAATGATGGTGGCGTCAGTGGAATGGTTTAAGATCTATGGGATTGCTATATTCTGGGACAAATTCACTGGGTCTGTTTGGCACGCCGGGCATATCCCGGGATTTTACCTTCCAATCCGTCCAACCAAGGGATGGGATCAATTTGAAGGTAATGATGGTGATGTCAGTGGATTGTTTTAAGATGTATGGGATTGCTTATATTCCTAGACAAGTTCACCGGGTCTATTTGGCTCGTCATGCAAATGTTGTATTGAATAGACAAAGCTTGCCAGAAAAGTCGCCAGATATAAAAATCGACTGGCCCCGTCAAGCTCTTTTGTCAAGAGTGTCACAGTCAACGGTTCATGGAGCTTGAAATGGTCGTTAGGTTGATGCTTCATGATGTGAAAAGTATATTGGTACACATATTCCGTACACGTGGGGCCCATGGATTGGTGATCCAGACTGTTTGTTTGATGAGTATCAGGAAAATCCTGACCCTTAAATCAGGAGCCACTAAAGTGGACAGTCAAGCAAATTTTCCAAAAAAGGTCCAAAGAAATGGCTAAAGATTGGGTGGCTTGGATCTTCCAATTGGGAAGAAGTTTGGGAAATCAACGGAGTCCACCATATTAACGGTATAGATCATAGAACCATGGCCCTACTTGCACTAACAAATGAAAAATTGTTGGAGTTTGGTAGGATATTTATTAGTGAGAGGATGCAGTGCTATCGATTTCAATCAATCGAAATCCCATTAATGGTGTACCCAAAAAGTCACTTGGATGATCATAGCCATTGATATCTGTTAACTCCTGAGATTATATTAGACGGCTAAGGAAAAGTCCAACCGCCGGTAAAACGTTCAATGAAAAGAAAATTAAAAAATAAAAAATCATTCAATCAATGGCTACACACTGTTTGATTTGCCTAACTTATCGTATACGGCCCATCCATTATGAGGGGCATGAGATGAACAGTCCACAACTCCTATATGTATTATGAAGACTCTTGCTTTCCTTAGGGAGCACACGGGCTGTAGCTGGTTAGTCTATTTGAAATGAGAAAGATAAAGTTAATCTCAGTGGTGATATTTTAATAGAGAAATACTTTGATAATCGGGCAGTGTGATGGATAATACACAAGCGGCTAGAAAGAGAAATAGCATATGTGGCTTACAATTAATTCAAATCAATGGTCCAAATTACTGGCACAGTGTAGATGTATCACCAAAAAATTCACTCTATTACCTGGTTGTCTAACTATTAGTTTACTGGATTTTTATCATCCAATGGATAGATTTCAAACAATTAAGTCGATCAATCTAATTTTTAGGTTGTAACTTTGGTGGAGTTTAGATGATAAGTTACTTAAAGATAAGCTACTTATGCCGGCTCAAGTAGCTTATCTTAGTTTATACTTATTAAGCTGAAGTGATTAAGGACTTTAATAGAAAAAATTACTTCATCTTAAACCAAACTTTATCTCAAATAAGTTACTTATCTACTCCATTAACTAAGTAGAAAAAATAACTTATTTGATGGTATCCAAACAGGGCCTTAGCGTCATTGGGTTCCACATTTTATTTGATTTTATTTGAGTTAATATATGCCTAGCATTCCATTGTTTTTTGTTCCCATGTATCAAGCATCATACTCATACACAACCAGAGTATCAAATAACCGTGAATATGTCAACCTGGATGGCTTAGTCCCAACATCGTTATCAATTAGACTTTTGCTATTAGTCTTTTAAAATTCAAATAATGTAAAATCAAATTAGAGATATGTTCACCTACAACTTTAATGTGATTTTTCAGATACAACGCTTTTTTTTTTTTCCTGCCCATGTCTCTTGTACGGAACATCCAAGCCATGAAAAACATCCGCCTATCAAAAAATCACCTGGGATGAAAATGGTACCCATGGATTACTTAAGTCTGGCCACACAGGGACGTTTAGTAAGCTATCGACTGTCACCATGTGGACAGTCCTGGTTTTTGCCTCAAGTGATCTTTATAGTGCGTTATGCCCTTTGTATGGTTCAAATGTTCTTGAAAGGTGACATGTCATTGTATAAAAGTTCACATACAATGTTGTATTTGAACATTTCTCACGAATGTAAAATTAAAAGGATTGGATCAATTGCCTTTGGACCGTGACATTTTCATCCCTTTAAGATTGAATACTACAAATATGACGCATTCCAAGAACTAGACAACGTCTCTCTTAAATGTATATTATAAACGTCATACATGCAAAGAACCAAACATCCTTTCTGCTTAAAATATTCTATGAATAGACAAATAAACCCTATTGAATGAGAGCCTTGGAGTTTATTTTAAAAAAAAAAAATTTTGCCCTTAAAATTTCAGTGCTCCAAGAGGTACGGGATGTGCTCTCAACATTAACACTCGGTCAATGATGCCCTTATACATGTGAAAGGCTGGTTATCTTAACCTTGAAGGATTGTGATCATTTAAAAGTGTGCTGGCCCACTTGATTGGTTCCACATAACGATACAGTTTCCTAGCTACATGGACCATGAATGCTGAGGTATGTCGGGGTGATTGGCGAGGTTAGCCCAACAACCTCAGAAGGACGGATACATAGATGCGTACGTTTAGGCATCCAAATCGTGTATCAGGTGGGACCCACTGGGACTATTTTAAGTATCAGGTAGGCCGCCCATATTCCAAAACAATGGACGGTCAAACAAAAACCTTGCATACTTTTTTTAAAGCTGCAAATTGTTTTCAGACACATGTCATGCGTGTCGTGCTTGATACTTCAACAACCTAACTTTTGGTCGGTGCGTTCCGCCTGATACAAAGATCGCATGTGTGAAACAGGTTGGCACTTGTGGCAGCATACTTGTATACCCCTGTAGCCAGTAAACCACTCAAAACTTACACCATACTGATTATAAAGTGGAATGATTTATTACAGCTTCATGTATGGTTTGGACTAAAAAAAATGGCTATATGCATCTATATATTTATATATAAGTAACATTAAAATCATAGTTCTAAAACCCACTCACACGACTCGAAACGTAGTCGAGTCAACTCAACTACGCCAGATTTGCAGCCAAGTCCCTGAGGGTGTATAACAATTATCAGTATTGCCATAGCTAAAAGGAAAGAAAAGCAATTTTACCAGCTAGATATATTTGGATGTGATTTCGTCAATATATTTATCATGTTCATCCATTTTGCAAAATCATTTTAGGATGTGTCCTTAAAATTGAGCTTGATCCAACACCTCTATGACCTTAAGAAGTTTTCAATGGCTGACATTTGATTCCCATGCTAATTATGGTGTGTTCCATGTCTTCTTTGAGCTTGCCTGGTTTTTTGTCTCATTTCATTAAAAGATAATGTAAGAGGGATGGACAGTGTGGATATAGCACATGCATTATTATGGGGCCCACAAAAGTATGTAATGTCAACACACTTATGTAAATGTGTATCATGGGGTGATTCCAAAGAATTACCGTGATTTGAGGAAGACAATATCCCATCAAAGGTAAAAGAGTAATAATATGAGTGCAGCAACAACAACACTAACAACAGCAGCCGAGATGATAGATGGAGTAGATTTAAATTATTGTAGTGGGACCCACCATATTTTAAAAAATAAAAATAAAATAAAAAATAAAAGTTATATTTTAATAATTCATTTTTAGCCTTAAAAGAAACTCGGTCTACACTCAAAGAGACTCATTAACTCTAGTTTTTTTTTTTTTATGTAGAATCTACTCATTTAAGAATTTCTATGTTGACAGGCATATATATATAATAATGACAAAATATATAACATAATTAAAGTAAACATGTGTGAGATAATAATAAAAGTGTAATAAATATAATTTATTTTTAAAAAATTATTTAAATGATGATATTAACAATTTAATATAAAACTATCATGCCTAGAGTCAATTATAAAACAATGGATTTTGTATCAAATAATTTATATAATAATAATATTCCAAAATCAAATTAGCCCAAAATTTTGAGATTTTGATTTAAAAATAAATAATAATAAAATTTGAATTTATATTTAATTAGGATAAAAATAATAATAATAATAATAAATTTTAAATTATCAAATAATAATTTAATTTCATTATTAATGTTAAGATTAAAATTCAAATTTTAATTCTAAAATTTAAAGAGTTAATTAAATTAAATTTAAATGAACTTAAGTTTAAGAAAATTTTTAAAATTTTGAAATTTATTGTACATTATTTCATAGAAATTTCTGAATTAAATAATAGTAAAATAATACTTTATTTAAGTATTTGAATTATTAAATTTTCAACAAAAATTTAAATCTAGAATTATTAATTAGAATTATATTGTTGATATTTTGTTGTGAAATAATTATTAATCTTACAGTATGTACTAACAGTGGGTGTGTACTAAATATATATATATATATATATATATATAAAAGACACGGTGTTCGCAACATATTCATACATTTTTTTTTCAAAGATGAAGATCGTTCATTCTAACTCTAGTTTTTGTGCCATTCATTTGCAAACTGTTAATGCAACAACAACTACCATAGTTTGTGTAACAACCCATTTTTTTTTATGGGATTTTTGTTATTTAGGTTTAGTTTATATTCAAATTTCGATATAGAAAGGGAAAACTATCAAAAGGGTTGAGTTAAATCAACATTTCAGTTATATTTAATTATAGATGACATTGAGTGTTGATTGAATTTGATTAAATCAACTGGATTGTAATTAATGTTATTATATTATAACTCACACTTTGAGATTCGGGTCCCAAAGACCTTATTCAGGTACTCGAATTTCGAGGCGTGACAGTTTGATGGCATGCAATTAGGATGGTAACACATTCAAATAGCAGTCCACCAGATTCTCAATCCTTAGGGTTGCGACATGGGCGAGTGAGGTTGATTTGAGGGTTAACCCAACTGCAAAAGGAGTCAACCCAAGCTATCCAATCCGAGCCCAACCATAGGCATTGTTCAACCTTAACCTGAGCCCAACTCAACTTAGATCCATTACAATATTAGTCTTTCCTATGTATAATTATACATGCAACATATTTTAAACATATAGGGTACATTTTGGGTTTTGTTTGGGCTAATCGGGTTCTAGGTAAGCCCAAAATAATAAATTTCATCCCTAGCAGAATGCATGTCCCTAAAATGGTAAAAATGGACTTACTCACTATAGATGATCAGTAGCCTGAAGATTTGATCAATCAGATGATTTAAACATCGAATTAATAGATATTCGTTTAATGGTAGATATTCACATTTTAAGCATTCACCTTATGTCCACCAACAATGAATTCAAGATCAGCCCATTTGTCTGTAATTTTGGATCATGCCTCATCTACAACTACAGAGGAACTATATTTAAGAGCTGAGTGCATGTTTATGGATGGTCATCCTGCTTAATGCTTCTCCATTATATCCCTTCTCATAACATTATACATTTGGTTCATGGTTAATTAGGAAGAATGATTTGAGATTATGGAATTTTAATGCCTAGTAGAATATGCAGAGATTAAGTAGTGTTTTGTGTTGTATTACAATGAAGACTGTTTACCGTATTCATATGGGCAGAAGATATTGAAAAGAGTGATAGGAATGAAAATGCTACTGCTGTTAGATCTCTGGTAGGGAGACTTCGGGTTGCCCCAATATATTTTACACCATGTGTTTGGATGAAATATATGTATGTATGTTTAAGCAAAAACAATTCTAATATTTTCACCATCTGGGTTTTTGTTGGAAAACCATACACATTTTCCTCTTAAGTGCAAATCAATGGGATTAATAATATAGGATGTTTAATGGATGTTAATTACTTTTAACATATGCAAGCAAATCATTAAACATATAGGATACAAGAGACATCAAGATTTTTTATGTGAAAAACCCTCCGATACAAAGGAAAAGGTCACAGGACTTACCTACTTCAACATAAATCTTCTATAATAGATATAATGAAAATAGAATCATCAAGAAACTTCTCTTGGATATCCCAATTACATCATGCAAAGGTAGATTACAAACAATGTGAAAGAAATAAATTTCTCACCAAGGATTGTAAAAAATCCCAACACAATCCTTAAAGAAGCCAATAGAAAAAACCAACATTGTGAATGTGAAGATTTTAATAGCAAATGCTCTTCTTCTTTCTCTTTTATAAAACCCATTTTCTCTTCTCCTTTCTCCTCTTTTTAAAAAAGAAATAAATAACCTCAACATTGCTCTAACTCAAAGAAAAAGGCCCATTTTCTCTTATTTTACTTTGCTTGGCCAAAATACCCCCACACACATGTAATAATACAAGGTTAATTAAGCCTACACATGTGGATCCCACCTCCACATGAGGAGGGACTCCAACTGTTTTTCTTCCTTTCTACAAGCTAGACTAGAAACTTATACATGCAAATGCCCCTGAGGTATTATGAACCAATGCCTGATCTCAGACGCCTTTCAGTGGGAATGACTTCTAAAGCTGGAAGCTTTGAGGAATTTTGAAAACTCTGGGGAAATCCTATCTCCTGTGTTCCACCAAACAAGGCTAGCTTTTCCAATATCCTCTCTAGCCTTATGCTTCATAAAATTTCTATTGTTGATGAAGACCTGAGGTTCTAATTACATTTGAGGTCTTTATAGTTTAACAACTGTTTTATTTTTATTTTTAATTATGACAACACTTTCTTATTCAGAACAACACTTTACCAACACAAACACAAAGCTTCCAATGAGGAGATCATCCTGGTTTTCCCCTCAAGCGATCATCACAGTGCGGCCCACCTATTTAATGGCTAAAATGTTCATAAGAAACACAAGTGAGCACTATATGTGAGTTCACACTAGTAGAAGTTCAACACGAACTGCTCTTGATAGAAAATTCTAATAGGATTGGAAATTCCACAAATAAATGAAATTACCTCTTCCATAGTCAAGGACTAAAATAAATTTCCGCATATGGGGGTTGAATCACCGTATCACCCTATGTCGGGCTGTTTCAAGCTTTGTATCATTAATGCAGGAAATTGGTATGTATTAGGCTATTTGTACTGATTTGTGACGATACTTTCAACCTTGCATGTACCCAGTGTTTCATCCAAGAAGAAATTCAAAATAACAAATGGCATACCTTTAGGAGATAGAAATGTCCTGGGTACCGCTTAAGAAATATTGTATGTATTGCATAAATTTTTAGAAATATTGAGAAACATTGAAAATGAATTCAAAATTTTTAATAAAATTTTAGATTTTTTTTTTTTATTTATTTTTATTTATTTTTTATTTTTTAATGCATCATTGCACACTGATGGCACTATTTCCCTGCTCTCAATGGGCTGGGCCTGGGTCTTTTGGCCCAAAATTTAGACTTCAGGCTGGGGCCTATTCAAAGTTCTGATTTTGACTCAGCTAATGTGAGCTCAAAATCTGACAGTCCACGTGATGCAGCACCTCATGATTTGCAGCCCAAAAATGCAAGGGAGCTGACACTATATCCATGCAAAAGAAAATAGTTTTTACTCTTGATTTGAATCTCTCATTGCCATGGCCCATCAGAGTTTCAGAAAAGGGTGAAATTTGGTCCATTAGGGTTTCATGGGTGCCACATCACATGGACTGTTCAGATTTTAAACCCTTCATACGTGTGCAAAAGTGGGCAGGTGCGCAGGTGAGTATGCCATTTTCTTCGATGTTGGAGATTACGATATATAGGAAATACTGTCCGATGTTGGAGATTTTTGTAACTACACGTGTTTCATATGGCCCAAGCGCCTTTTAAATATTCAAATCACTGCATATTGCCCATGCTGTCCGATCTGTGCTAGATTTCTCTCATTCTGTGTCCACCAATTCCAATGGCTAGGATATAGGATCATTCGACTGATGAAACTTTTGACATACACAGAATCCTAAATAAGGTCCAAACAGATGAAAGGTTTGGATCCTCTACACGTGTGCCGAGTACATAGATATCAAATGCTTGACAACCAACTTCGGTAGTGTGGCTCTCTCTCTCTCTCTCTCTCTCTCTCTCTCTCTCTCTCTCTCCAATTTCAAATCTTTCCCAAACAAAATTCAATGTCCATTTCAATACCTCTGCTCATTCTCACTCTCCCTAAAACACAGACCAAACAAACAAACAACACCCCATATATCCCTTCAAAAAGCTCCAAGAAAACCACTCAAATTCCAATCCACCATTACCAAAGCTTCCAAGCCCAGAATCTCCATGCCCATCTCATCAAATCTGGCCTTGTCTCTAACCTCTACAAATCCAACACTCTCATTCATTGCTATTCTAAATCTGGAGATATTTTATATGCACACCAACTGTTCGATGAAATGTCTCAGAGAAACCTCGTGTCTTGGACCTCGTTAATTTCCGGTTACGCTCAACTGGGGTGGTCTAATGATGCCGTTGAAATCTTTATTCGGATGCTGAATTCGGGATTTTCTCCCAACGAGTTTGCATATGGTAGCGTCCTTCGGTCATGTGCAGAGTCTGGCTATGCGAGATTTGGGACGCAGCTGCATGGGTTGATCGTGAAGACGGGTTTCATCCAAAACGTGTTCGTGGATAGCAGTTTGATCACAATGTATGTGAAGAATGGGGATTTCGATATTGCGGTTGGTGTGTTGAGGAGAATGCAAGAGAGAGATGCATTTTCATGGACTTCCATGGTTGTTGGTTATTCCAATGGTGGTTGTGCTTTTGAAGCACTCGAACTCTTTGGTCAGATGCTGGAAGAGGATGTTAGGCCTAGCGAATACACTCTTACTAGTGTTCTAAAAGCATGTGCATATTTGGAGTCTCTGAAGGTGGGGCATCAAATTCATGGATACGCTGTAAAAAGGGGCTTCGAAGAGGATGTTTCAGTAAGAATTTCACTCGTTGGTTTATATACCAAGCTCAGGGACCTATCTAGTGCCCTATCAATCTATGATCGATCTTCTCCTAAAGATGTGGTTTTGTGTACGGCAATGATTGGTGGGTATGCTCAAAATGGCAGCACCGATGGAGCCATTCAGATCTTCTCTCAAATGCATGAAGAATTCGAGCTTGTTCCCAATGAATTCACATTCGCTAATGTGATATCCGCTTGTGCGGACAATGGCAATTGTGGTAGCGGAACCTGTTTTCATGCTCTTGCAATCAAAACAGGTCATGCATCTGCTGTCCATGTTGAGGGTGCACTCATTGACATGTATGCTAAGACTGGGAAGATGGAAGATGCTTGCAAAGTCTTTGAAAGCATGGAAGGGAAGGATGCAATATCATGCTCATCAATACTCGCAGGCTTCTCTTATAATGGACATGATCAAGAGGCGCTTGAGTTCTACTCGACACTTCATAGAACGTCTGTGAAGCCCGATCCTTTTGCATTAGCTAGTGCGACTATTTCATGTGCCAAGCTGGCTGATCAGCTACAAGGAAGGCAAATCCATGCTCAGATCATCAAACATGGGCACGAATCTGATACATGTATAGCCAGTTCTCTGGTAGACATGTATGCGAAGAGTGGAAGTATTGAGGATGCCCAACGGGTGTTTGATGAGCTTTTTGATCGAGACAGGATAGCTTGGACTGCAATGATTGACGGGTATGCACAGCATGGGGAGGGAATTAGAGCCTTGGAATTGTTTGAGAGGATGAAAGAAGAGGGTGTTCGTCCAAATGGTGTGACCTTTGTGAGCATCCTCCATGCATGTAGTCATGCAGGTCTAGTTGAAGACGGCCTCCGCTATTTCAATTCCATGTCCTCTGAGTACAAGATCAAGCCAGTTATCCATCACTATGCTTGTATGGTTGATCTCTTGGGCCGTGCAGGCCGCTTAGAGGAGGCGTTGGAGTTCATAACAAGAATGCCAATGCAACCTACTCCCTTGATATGGAGGGCATTGCTGGGTGCATGTAGAACCCATAAAAATCTTGGAATGGGTATCTATGCATCCAACCGCCTTCTTGAATTGGAACCAGAAGACGATGCGACTTACGTGCTCCTCGCCAACATGTACACGGAATTGGGTCGATGGGGTGAAGCATCGAGAGTGAGGAATTTGATGAAAGAGAGTGGACTGCGAAAAGTCCCTGGCCTAAGCTGGATTGAAGTAGGGAAGAGTTTCCATGTTTTCGGTGCCAGAGATACAATCCATCCTCAGAAAGAGCTCATATACAAAGCTTTAGATGATTTGAATGGTGAGATGAAGGAGGCTGGATATGTACCGGAGACTGGATTTTCATTAAAAGATGGGGATGGAGATGAGAAGGAGAAGTCGATCTTTTACCATAGTGAGAAACTAGCTGTGTGTTTTGGCCTGATATCTACTCCACCTGCAACTCCTATTCGGATATTTAAGAACCTCAGAGTATGTGGTGATTGCCACAATGCCATGAAAATCATTTCCCTGATCCGCAACAGGACAGTTACAGTGAGAGATGTTAGTAGATTCCATCATTTTAGTGGAGGGAGATGTTCTTGCGGAGATTATTGGTGATTGTGAAAGGAAAATTATTCCGTTACCAATATAATTATATCAAATCCACCGACGACAGCTCATGATAAAAAACTTTAATTGTATCCACTCTCTTATGTCTACTATACAAGTACCACAAATAGCCATGGATATTTTTGCCCATGCAATTAGTTATGGAGAGTTGCGAAATTTGAATTTTTAAAGGATATTGGAAGGAATTTTCGACATAGGGAAGCATGTTTATATAATTTGGATGTCTTTTCGTCTTTAGCTACCAATAGTTCAGATTGTGCTCTGCCTAAGTGTTGCCATACCCAAAGTGGATCAGGCTACAAAGATGGTCTTGAAGATTAACAGATCATTGTGTTTAAGAGAATGATTTGTTATGTAGATTATCACTCAAACATTTGGTGGGCATGAAATGTGCCACCATATGATTAGGATTATCAGCGGGTGATGAGTAGGCCCACCTAGATCATTGTATTTAAGAGAATGATTTGGAATGTAGATTATCACTCAAAACGTTTGGTGGGCATGAAAGCTGCCACCATATGATTAGGATTATCGGTGGTTGATGAGTAGGCCCACCACCGGATTAGACCCATGACTGCAATAATGCAACCCTTGCCACCTAAGAGGAAAATGTGTAGTATACAGCCATCCCATGTAATTTCAAAAGAGTTGTAGTAGCAAGCTCTACATGTTTGCTACGTATTCATCTCTACAACACAGAATGGCACAGGTCATTGGAAATGTGGAAGCGGATCGACCTCTGCTCGGACAATAAGCCTCTGACCAGCGCTCCTGTGGCGCCCACCGTGATGTATCTGTTTATCCACGCCGTCCATCCATTTTCTCAGATCATTTTAAGTCGTGAGCCCAAGAATGAGGTAGATTCAACGCTCAACTGAACCACACCAAATATGACTCTTGCATTTAATGCAACCCAAGTTCACTATTTGGTGTGGTCCACTTGAGCGTTGGATCTGCTCATTTTTGGGCTCATGTCTTAAACTGATATGATAAAATATATGGAAGGCGTGGATAAACAGATACATCACGGTGGGCCCCACAGGAGCACTGGTCGGACGGTTTATTGTCCCAGTGGAGGTGGGACGCAATCTGCTTCCTAGAAATGTTAATCTAGCAGGTTTCCATGGCCCAACAATCACAAACATCACTCTATCTTAATTGTAATGTGAGTGGTTTACAAGAAAAATAAAGCCTCGATGTCAAGCGGTGAAAATTTGCCACATGTGTGAAAGTGTGTGAATTTTGCCACATTGCAAAATATCAGAAAATATGCAAATTTTGTCATGTGTGCTAAAACCTTCAAAAATGTGGGAAATTTTTTATGTGGGCGAAATATGTACGAAATTTGCCACGTGTGAAAGCAATAACAGTTGACGTGTGTCAGGTACACGGTGGAGATGGCATCAAGAGATAGAACTTTGTTTAGTGTTTTTCGCGTTTTAAAAGCTTTGGATGCTTAAATTTTCAGTCCATTGGGTGCCTCATTTTTCTTCAGCTTTTCTAAACTTTTTGAAAGAAGGCTTAAAATCATCTGAAAAAATGCTTTCTCCGGAGCCAAACAAAAAAGGATTTAGAGCTTGATTGACATTTCTACTCTAATTCAAGAGAGGGTTTTCAGTAAGAGCTATTCTAACTCTTATTTTAAATAGGTTCATTTGGTAAAATTATTTTTTCATTTAACTCTTATTTTAAATGGCTTATTATTATTATTATTTTTAAGAATAGTTGATGTCATTTTAAAAAAAATTACAACAGTTATATTATAAAAGCAATTCACAATGTTGTTTTGATGAACCTCTTAATATATGAACTATGCCCTAAATGGTAAAAGAATGGATTGCTACTATTTTCATGTTTTTTAGACATTTGAGTCATTCATTATGTCAAACATTGGATGTAAATCCGTCTATCCCATGAAGCCCACCTTTGATGTGGATCATTCATCTAGTGGGACAAACCTTCAAAGTAGGTCGTCTATCATGCGATGCCCAGCTTGGATGTGGACCATTTATCATTAGGGGTTGACCTTTGATGTGGATTGTCCACTATGTGGGGCCCACCTTGATATAAGACATTCATCATGTGGGGCCACCATCAATGTTAATTGTCCTTTTAGTGTGGCCCTTTAATGTGCACTACCTATCACGCGGAGTCCACATTTGATGTGTCCATCATGTGGGCCCTACCTTGGAAAGGTTGTTGTCATGTGGGGGCACCATCAATGCTAATTGTCCTTTTAGTGTGACCCTTTAATGTCCACTAACTATCAAACATTCGATGTGTCCATCATGTGGGCCCCACCTTCGAAATGGGTTGTTGTCATGTGGGGCCCACTTTTGATCACCATCCATCATGAGGGTTTCAGTTTGATGTGGGCCATCCATCATGTCTGGGCCACTCTATCGATTGTGTGGGCCAACCTTGATGTGGACCATTCATTATCTGCCCACCTTCAATAAGATTGTTTATCATGTGGGCCCACCTTCAATGTCCACCATCCATCATGTGGGTCCCACCTTTGATGGGATCACCATTAGGTGGGGCCCACTTGTTGTGGATGGTCTATCATGTTGGGCCGCACTTTGATTTGGGCCATCCATCATGTGAGGTCCACCTTTGATGCGAATCGTATATTATGTGGGCCCACCTTAATGTGGACCATTCATCTTGAAGGGCACCCACCTTCAATATAGGTGGTACATCATGTGGGCCTAACTTAGAGAGACAATAAAGAGAGAGGAGAAGAGGGCAAGATGAGAATTACATTAAAGCTCATTGACAAATTTGTGTAAAAAATTAGTAAAAAATGCATACCTACTTAAGTTAAATAAGCTCTTTAAAAAAATGACATATCTCTCACTTATTTTTTAAAAAACTTTTTCACTAGTTCCTAAAAAATTAAGTCGTAAAATTAGAACTTACACTCTATTTTAAAAATAATTACTTACATTTTTAGAATAAGAAACTCTTGTTAATAGAGATGCCAAACATAGGGTTGTACATTGAGTCGAGTCGAGTCGAGTCGAGGTGGGTCAAGCTTGGCTTGGCTCATACGTGCTCTTGGCTTGTTTGCCAAACCTTTCGAGTCCAGCTTGAGGCGAGCTAGTGGATCGAGGTGAGTCAAGTCTGCTCTCAATCCAACCCAACCCGCACCTGACTCAACCCAACAACCCGACCCAACAAATCAAATATTCAATAAATAATGTGTGTGTGTGTGTGTGTGTGTGTGTGTGTGTGTGTGTGTGTGTATAAAATGTTAGATGGAGCCATAGAGGGTACCTTGTTGTTGGTGCTCAGAGAGAAAGAGAGAGAGAGAGAGGAGCTCAAGCGTGGCAACTTAGGTAAGGAAGGAAAAAGGTAAGAAAGGGACGGATGGGTATGATATGGTTTAAGTTTTATTTTTTATTTTTTTAATTTTTAAATACAATAATATATAATATAATATATATTTGAGTCGAGCCGAGCTCGAGGCTCGAGCTTCGAGCCAAGCCAGGTTCGAGTCGAGTTGAGTCAAGCTCTACTATGTTCGAACTTGGATTGTTTTCAAAACGAGTTGGGTCATATGAAGCTTGGCTCATCTCAAGTCATTGTTTGAGTCGAGTCGAGTCAAATCAAGCTACATCGAGCCAAGTCAAGCAAGCTTTTTGAGCTAGCATGGATCGTGTACAGCCCTAGCCAAACATTCCTTTAAATGTTAGAATTTCTAATCTTAGTAAATTGTGAAAAATAAAAGACATGATTGCCTTTTCCTTTTCTAATACAACACAAAGTACCCAATTGAACCAGTTTTGAACATTCTCCTTGAGGGCAAAACTTTCACACCGCGAATAAAATGATAAAAATTGGATTTTTGCCATAAAACCTTGTTAAGACCCAAGAATTCTTGAAAAATTCTTCTTTTTTTTTTTTAAAGAGAAGTGCAAGAGCCTAAGAAATAAGTCTCATTGGGAAATTGAACTGTATGCTCATTAATGGAATCCAACTCCTCATTCCAAATTCCAGAGTTCTTTAAAAGCGAGTTAGGATAACTTTCCTTGCATTGTATTTCTGGAATGAATTGTGATTGGGATGATCAAGCCTCTTCTACCTTATCAAGGTGCGAATTAAGTGCTTCCAACAATTTTCTAATTTCCGTGAGACAGGCTATGTTACGCTGAATTGAATCCTCTTGGATCATTTCTGGTTGGATCTCAAAGGTAGGGGATTCAAGAGAATAATCATTATAACACGTTGTTGGTTCATTTCTCCAATTTTGATGTTTTTAGTGATTATAGTCATACGGATCATAGGTGAGAGAATCTAATGGTTGGTAATACATATTATCACTCATAATATAATCATGCATTGTTTTCTTTTTATTGGATGGGTGATAATAATTCTTACTCCCATAGTTATGATAACCCCAACACTCACAGACTGTTTTGTTAATCTGTGGGGTGTAATTGTTCTCCTGCATATGATCATGTAAGGACTTCTTAACCGGCGGATCTTTATATTCCAATCGGTTCTCAATAATAGCTTCAGAAAAGTTTTGAGACATTAGTTGATTTCTATCATCATCATCCCAATATATGTTATTCTTATCAGCATACTAACGTTCCCACTCATGCACATACATGGTGAAACCCTAACTCTGAATCTAATTCTAAAAGAAAATTCTTACAGCAATATAGAAAGCAAGTAGAGAAGTTAGAAAGAAGTTACCAGATTGGAGTTCCTGCGTTAAAATCCTGCAAAAGAAAATAAAAGAAATTAGTTTCTACAAATAGAAATCCTGAAATTAGAAAGTTACTAAAGATAGAAAAGTAAAGGAAAGATGAGTTAGTTTCTAAAAAAGGAAAATTTTCTAAAACTAAAACCCTAATTCAAAAAATAGAAAAGGTAGAGAATTTAGAAAGGGATTACCAAATTAGATGTTTATGTCAGGATCCTACAAAACAGGTTAGTTTCTATAAATCAAATAGAAAAATTCTAACATAAAATTAGAAAAATCCTAATCTTAAACTAATCTTAAATCTAGTTAAGCTCAGAAAAACGTAACCGTCAATCCCCGGCAACGGCGCCAAAAACTTGTTCACTCCCCAAGTATAGGATTGTAACATCCTAGATTTTCACTGTTTTGGATTTTCAAAAATCTTTGAATTTTTTTTTATTATTAATTTACTTATAATATCATTTAATGACCATTAGCACTCAATAATAGTTTAAACATGAGTGGAACCAGTAAAGAATCACACAAGTCCATTTAATCGACTGTAAGAAGCCAACGAATCCGCCCGATCACCTGAACATCAAGTTTAGGCCCATGATTCATTCACAAAGGGCCCAAATCTAACCGACCCATCATTACTAAATTAAGACAATCATAACTAAATTAAAAGATCCAACCGAACCCAAGTTAGACAAGGCCCGGATCTTGGCTAATAGACCAAATGAACCCCATTACTCTTTTCGCCTAAAACCGACGGTTTAGAGTGATTATGATTAAATCTCTACTTTCATTAGTTATAAATAGGTCACCCTATAAATATAGTTAATCCAAACCCTGATCATTGCCCACGAGAAATCTCAATACTTAATTCATTCCAGAAACGCTCCAATTTTCCAAACAAGATCTAGACCGCTCGTTGGTGGGCCACTAGTTCCAAAACTATAGAATAATATCCGTCTTACTGGGCTTGGCGTTCATCGCGGGAGTCGGACCTGAGTGCTGTCCAGAATCGCTCAACTTGAGCTAAAGGATGAGTGCATGAGAAGTGCAAATACCGTAAAAGAATGAATTGAAACTTAAGTGAATTGAGTGGTCCACTCTTATGCAAAGTTGAGAATTTCGGACCATCGGTTTATGACCAAACTTTACCCGTAGAGTAAGGATATTTCTCTGCTCATATCCGTATAGCCGCGGCCCCGATCGACTATCGATGACCGTTGAACAGACTTCTAATCATATCTGTCGATCGGCGCATCCAAATGGCGGGCCGATCATATACATACGTAGATCATCATTAGGGCTAACTATCCTACGGTGTATATCAATATGTACACCCCATAGTGGGCCCTAGAGGATAGAAAAATCCTCCCATAGGGTTAGTATAGTAAAAACCCAACACTTGGGGCCATTTGCACCAAATCTGGCATTATAAAAGGGGCTTCTTTGGGGCACCCCTCTCCCCATACGAATTTACCCTAGGAGGAAAGGGGAAAAAGGGAGAAGAGAAAGAGGAGAAAGAAGGAGAAAGAAGAAAGGAAGAAGAGAGGAAAGGAGAGTTTGGTGGACCTTAGATTGAGGTGGGGCCCAAGAAAATCAAATCTTGTGATCCCCTACCTCCCCTCCAAGAAGAAACTCTCTACCACAACCACACCAATCGTTCCTTGATCATCTAGGTAAAAGCTCTCATCCCTTTTTCTTGAAAACTTTGAGTTGAGGAAGGATTTGTTTGAAACTCTAACATGCAAATGGTTGCTTTGGAGATCTCGGCCGTTCGACCCCAAAGATTCACCTTCCTAGGTCATTTTCTAAGCCTCCAACGATCCGAAGGTGCAAACTATTGTTCTTAGGTGTCCTAGCACCAATTTTAGTATGAGTTTAATGATTTTGTTTGTTTGGATGATGCATTTGGAGAATCTAGACGAACCAAGGGAAGACCCTACCCTTGATCCTATCGATTCACATGAAATGGTTATGGAATGTTGTTGCCTTTCGTATGATTTGGTTTCAATGGATGATTGCATGTACTTGTCTTGTTAGCATGTATGATCCATTAACTTTTGTGTAATTTGGTTCTATTAGGTATAGGAAGTGCTTAGCTTCCTCACTAACCCACACAAAACACATGCACTCTTGATTCATGATATTGGTAGCTTTGCTTGATAGGAAAAATCTAAATTGTATGTTGAGAAAATATGAAACATGATATTGTTTTATGCTAGATGATAACCCTGCTAGTTGACATGCTATAGATTACCATCAAATCCTTGGGTTGGTCAGGAATATGAGGAGAGTGAAGGTGGTCCCGTTAGCAGGACTGTCCTGAGGTTAAACCCATAGATTTGGGCGGTTGCATGTGGACGACAGTAGTTAGGATACTGGGTCACTCGTACTCGATGTCATTTGTCTCGTACTTGCCTAAACTCATGCAGTCTAGCCTACTTACTGACGAACCTTGTTTGTCAACCCTGTTTGATCACATATACATAGAACCTGGAACACCCTTCAACCATTGGAGCCCATTGTCAATCATTTGAAATCGATTCATTGACTTGAGAGCCAGACATGGTGGAATGGGACACTGTATTCGAGCTGTCGGCCTACGCTGGGGTAACGCGCCTCCCCGTAGTGACCGCGAGCGATCCCACATTTTAGCACTCCCCATGTGCTTGAAGTAGGGGATGTGAGAAACTCGACGGGATCAAGGATCGCGGGGTCTCGGCCTCACACGTTGGGGGGCCTTGGCCTCGCAACCAGTTTAGGGCATTGATACGTGGGGTGTACCAGTTTTCCCAACCTGCTGGATGAATGGACTTAACTAAGAACTCGGCTAACACGATCATTGCATCGCACTAGTTAGGGTGGCGACTCGGCAGTCGAGGTCGCTCTGAGGGAGTGTTGGTCATACACGATCGTTAGATGGAGTCGCTCGAGGGAGTGTTGTGGCGAGGGCATGCATCATATCATCCATCATGCATATGCATTAATAAGATTAGATAGTTTTTTATGAATGATTACTTTTCATTAAATTCATATTATAATTGATGCTTGTTACAACTTAAGACTAATAGCACCCACTGAGTTGATCACTCACTCCCACTTAGGGATGGTGTTTTAAAACACCAACCAGACTCTCTCTTAGATGTAGGTGATGTAGAGTATGAGGAGCCTGGCGGCGCGAGTCTTAAGGAGGAGGACGAGCTGTCCTACTTCCAGTTGATGGGCGATTCTCCATCGACATAGTGGACGAGATTTGGATCACCGAGTAGTGGACTTGGCCCTATTCTTGTGGACATGACATTTCTTGTGATTTTGATAGGCAATGCCTTGTGCGACCCATTTATATTTTTGGACCTGTATATATATATATACTTGACTTTTGTCATTTCAGTAAACTTGTTGTGATTGTGATTCATGTTTCAAGCAATTCCATACTGCGCATTTAAACCTGATTAAACGCATATTAATGAAAAATTGGTTATAAGTGATACCCGGGAACTTGGGAGTCGAGTGTTTACACGACCCTTAATTTTCAGGGAGTTACAAGATAGTATCAGAGCAATAGTTTGGAATCAATTGGGTCATGAGTCATGAACTCACTAACGCGTCCACTGACTTGAGAAGAAACGCGATAGAGAACACAAAATGCTAGGAACTACATCAGTCCCTGAACCGCCAGTCGTAGGCATAAGGCAAGACTTGATTCGACTAACTAAGAAATTTAGCTAGTCTAGTCCACCTAATTCCTAGGGCCCATTAGGTTAACTGAAATATGTGGGATTAATGTGAAATGAATTGTAAGAGTAACAATAAATCCATGTGTAAGGTATCACCCTTGGAATGAGTGTATCTCATGCTTTACAATACCCTATTTAGAATGTATTCAACTAAAGGTAAATTCCAGGATTTCCTTTCAAATTACACTTAAGAATTCATCATCATGGGATTTGGAAATCCCATATTACACCTTCCAACATAAGGCTCATTTTGCAAAGCCTAAGAAATTAATTTTAAATCCCATCCCACACCCATTCCAGACATGCCGTTCCCAAATCTTGGGTTGGAGTTAGCATTGCAATCCCATTTAGTACAGCTTAATGCCACTACCCAAACAGGCCTAAATCGAAATTCCTTTTTCCAATAGACCTCCTTAAGATATTCACCTGTCATCACTTTATTCTTAAACTTCCCTAGTACATTGTTAGGAACGAGTTGAAAATCAAAAGATTTGACAGTCGAAGCCAAGATCCAAGTCCAAATGAGCTAGTTTCGGGTCAAATTTGATAGTTTTGACCCATTTGGGGATAGAGAGTTAGGGGTGAACGAAAATTTATCGAAAATAGTGAAATTGGAGAGAAAGTATATTTTTTTACTAACCGGGACGAATTTCATGAAATAGATAGGCCCATCGCGCAGACCAGATTCTCCTACCCTAAATTCATATATGGCATATTGAATAACTCATTTTGGTTGGTGAGATATGCACGTCGAAAGACCCCAGCCCGCGTGGCCCCCGCCGGCCTACGTTGCCCCGCTGACCAGCATTGCCCCCACTGGATTTTTCTGCAAAATTCGATTGACTTCAAAAAGTCATATCTCATTCGTTACATCTCCGATTTAGGTAATTTAAAAGCCAGATTGAAGCTTGAGGAGTCTAGTTTTATATAAAAATAAGAAAAATAAAAATTATAATATAAGTAAAATTAAAATGTTCTGTCAACTGTCTAAAAATTATTAATTTCGGGCAGTTGTTGCTCCTAGAATTTTATTAATTCATTTACAACTCTAAATAATATGAAATTTTGTACGATGACTTTAAACTTAGTGATGAAACATTATAAAAAATTTAAAAATAATTCAGTTACCGAAAGTACAAGAAACCTTACAAGAAATAAAGACATTTTGCAATTAAAAAAATCGTTACTTTCAGACAAATGTCACTTCCAGGGTTTTAATAATTTTTTTATAACTCAAAATGAGATGAGATTTTGTAATATGTGAGTAAACTTACTGATAACTTACTATAAAAAAATTTAGAAAATAATTTAGTTACTGTAAGTAATAAAGACGTTACAAGAAATAGAGGTATTTTAGAAACAAATAGAAAATCATTGGTATTGGATGGCTGGTCTTCTGAAATTTTTATAATTTTTATGAAGCTTGAAAGAAAATAAAATTTTATGGAATAAAATTTAAATTAGTAATGAATCACTATAAAAATTATATATATAAAAATAATTTTGTCGATAAAAGTGGCAAGGATTTACTTTCAAATAGCACTTGAATTGAACTAGATGAAGCAAAAATCCATCATCCATAGGATTGGTAATCCCATCTCACACTTTCCAACATAAGGCTCATTTTTCAAAACCTAGAAAGTTAATTTTAATCCCATCTCAAACTCCTTCCAAACATGTCATTTCCAATTTCAAAGTGGGATTAGTAATGCAATCCCATTTGATACCACTTAATACCACTGTTCAAACACATTTGGAGAATCCGGGGGTTCTGAATCCACGGGGTTCTAATTTCACTGACCAAACAGGCTCTTAGGGGGTGTTTAGCACATGGTATTTAATAGGATTAGGTGGGATAAAAATGCATTTGGTCTGTGTAATTACATCCAACATTTGAAGAGGATGGAAAGGGTGAGATTAGGTGGGATGGAATTGCATTTAGTTCCATGAAATTGCATTTGATCCCATGCATGAATTCCATGGATTTTGAAATCTACTACACATGTAGGCCCTACATTGAGGCATGCGTTAAACCATGCCATCCATCCATATGCACCATTTGCATGTGACATTCTGATTATATACGTGTACAAATGAACGACATCCGTTGTGAATTTGGTTTGCTGATTACAAATTTCATGGTCCACTAAACATGATTTAGCTTAATCCGGTGTTTTCCGTGGCAAATTTTTTTTTATCCTAAACATGGGATTAGATGGTTGCAATACCAAGGTATTTCCAGACATGCAATCATTATGAAATAATGATGTTAATCCCATCTAATACAATTCAACACCATTCAATTCCACTAACCAAACAAGCTCTTAGGCTTCCAAATCCCAACCCATTTCCTCCCTATTCCACTCACCTCTCTCAAATCCAAGGACTTCGTGGGGCCAATATCATATATGGATTATATCCATGCCGTTCATTCAGTTTTTCCGAATTATTTTAGGGTATGAGCCAAATAAATAGACGGCTGAAGTGAACCCCACAGTGAGGACTAAACTCCCACCACTAAAAATATTTTTGAGGCATATGTGGAAAATGGCATGTGAAAGAATGCACTCTACATGTTCTATAATATGGGGAGGTGTGGATGAGGCCTATTTTGAGATCTTGTAACAGTCTCTTCAGTAATTTGGTTAGGACCCGTGAAGCCCGTGTAGCGATTCATGTGTATGATCAGATAATTGGAGTTGGTATCATGCCTGATCTTTTCACTTTTACAATGATGGTGAATGTTTACTTTAAGAATAGGATGATGGATAGGGCAGCTGAGTTTGTTCTAGGAGTAGAAGACAAGGGGGTTTGAGCTAAAATGTGGTTACTTATAACTCATTGATTGATGGATATTTGATGGATATTATAAACAATTACTGTTAATATATATATATATATATATATATATATAGAAAAAATATTTTACCCTTTGCTTGCCACTTTTTTTCCACGTGATTGGCTGAGCATGCAACTCGAGTTTGGTGTTATTCCTTCAAGAAGCCTTCTAGAAACTTTGGTATTGAAAATTCCCTTTGAGCCACACCATGTATACTGATAAGACCATATTTCCATTATGGAGTTCTGTTCTAAGATTTTTATTTGGTTGGCTTTTCATTTCGATTACCATTAATAGCAAGATAACTTTGTCACAATGCCAAAGTGACCACACCCCATTGGTTTGAGCCAAAAAGTCTGATGGGTTAGGTTGCTTGCTCTAATTCACTAAGCATTAATCAACTCCTCTTGTCCTTTATCTATATAAGGCAGCCACACATTCTTTTCACAAGATACAATAGGAACTCATTTATGAGATCAGTAAGAATAGTTCTGTTGCATTTTTTTCATTTTTTTATGAGCCTCTTGTTTTCTAACCTTCTCCAATTCAGTCTACTCAGTTAATCAATTCTCAAACCCTACTCCCGATAACCATAGGATCAAAACCGCAACATACAAATACAATCTTAGGCCATTGAAAACCTTTCTGGGATAATCAATTGACCATAGGTATAGATAAAGATTTATTAATAACTAATTTAGACATGAATTAAAGCGAGAAATCCCTTTAACAAAGACCCGAATGACAACCTCAAAAATAGGAGATTTTAGCATTTTAATAATATGAGGTATTCCTTAAACATTTAGGTTGATCAGACTACGGAATTACGAGACCATACGCTTGTGAAGCATTCGGGGCTTGACCCAATTCTCAATCCTAGATGACTACCGAAGGACTCACTGCTTTAACCGAGCAGAAGACCAGGATCACCAGGACTAGGAAGGGATACAACGATCTTTCTGCCCTGGTCAGGTAGAAGATTGACGTATGGGATCAAAGCCTACCATAACTGTCTTTCCGTATTAGCCCAATCATAAAGAGTAGAATATATCACCCATAGGTAAACTTTATATCAAACACTTAGCACAGTAATGATGATTTTGATATTTGTTTCCAAACCTCAAAGGTGAAAACTTTTAAGGGGGGTAGATCATAAGGAGCAAGGCTAGTGTATTTATTACATGCCCTAAAACGTATGTAAACCCAAAACCAATAAAACTTAAGCAAACGAATTGATAATATCTTTACTTATTACCCTTAGGCAATTTCGGGGATGAAATTGTTTTTAAGGGGGGTAGATTGTAACATCCTGAATTTTCACTGTTTTGGATTTCCAAAAATCCTTGAAATTTTTTTATTAATTAACTTATAATATCACTTAATGACCATTAGCACTCAATGTTAGTTTATACATGGGTGGAACCAGTAAAGAACCACACAAGTCCATTTAATCGACTGTAAGAAGCCAACGAATCCGCCCGATCACCTGAACATCAAGTTTAGCCCCATGATTCATTCACAAAGGGCCCAAATCTAACCGACCCATCATTACTAAATTAAGACAATCATAACTAAATTAAAAGATCCAACCGAACCCAAGTTAGACAAGGCCCGGATCTTAGCTAATAGACCAAATGAACCCCATTACTCTTTTCGCCTAAAACCGACGGTTTAGAGTGATTATGATTAAATCTCTACTTTCATTAGTTATAAATAGGTCACCCTATAAATATAGTTAATCCAAACCCTGATCATTACCCACGAGAAATCTCAATACTTAATTCATTCCAGAAACGCCCCAATTTTCCAAACAAGATCTAAACCGCTCGTTAGTGGGCCACTAGTTCCAAAACTATAGAATAATATCCTTCTTACTGGGCTTGACATCCATCGCGAGAGTCGGACCTGGGTGCTATCCAGAACCGCTCAACTTGAGCTAAAGGATGAGTGCATGAGAAGTGCAAATACCCTAAAAGAATGAATTGAAACTTAAGTGAATTGGGTCGTCCACTCTTATGCAAAATTGAGGATTTCGAACCGTCGGTTTACGACCAAACTTTACCCATGGAGTAAGGATATTTCCCTGCTCATATTCGTATAGCCGCGGCCCCGATCGACTATCGGTGACCGTTAAATAGACTTCTAATCATATTTGTCGATCGGCGCATCCAAATGGCGGGCCGATCATATACATACGTAGATCATCATTAGGGATAACTATCCTACGGTGTATATCAATATGTACACCCCATAGTGGGCCCTAGAGAATAGAAAAACCCTCTCATAGGGTTAGTATAGTAAAAACTCAACACTTGGGGCCATTTGCACCAAATCTGGCATTATAAAAAGGGCTTCTTTGGGGCACCCCTCTCCCCATACGAATTTGCCCTAGGAGGAAAGGGGAAAAACGGAGAAGAGAAAGAAGGAGAAAGAAGAAAGGAAGAAGAGAGGAAAAGAGACTTTGGTGGACCTTAGATCGAGGTGGGGCCCAAGGAAATCAAATCTTGTGATCCCCTACCTCCCCTCCAAGAAGAAACTCTCTACCACAACCACACCAATCGTTGCGTGAACGTCTATGTAAGATCTTTCATCCCTTTTTCTTGAAACTCATGTGTTGAGATGGGATTGGCATGGATTTCTAACATGCAAATGCTTACTTTAGGGATTCCGGCCGTCCGACCCCAAAGCCCTCATTTCTACGTCGTTTTCCAAGTCTCCAATGATCTATAGGTGCGGACTATTGTTCTTAGGTGACCTAGCACCAATTTTAGTATGACTTTAATGATTTTGCTTGCTTGGATGATGCATTTGGAGAATCTAGACGAACCTAGGGAAGACCCTACCCTTGATCCTATCGATTCACATGGAATGGTTATGGAATGTTGTTGCCTTTCGTATGATTTGGTTTGAATGGATGATTGCATGCACTTCTCTTGTTTGGTTCTCATATAATGTTGCCTCATAGCATATATGATCCATTAACTCTTGTGTAATTTGGATCTATTAGGTATAGGAAGTGCTTAGCTTCCTCACTAACCCACACAAACCACATGCATTCTTGATTCATGATATTGGTAGCTTTGTTTGATAGGAAAAATCTAAATTGTATGTTGAGAAAATATGAAACATGATATTGTTTTATGCTAGATGATAACCCTGCTAGTTGGCATGCTATAGATTACCATCAAATCCTTGGGTTGGTCAGGAATATCAGGAGAGTGAAGGTGGTCCCGTTGGTAAGACTGCCCTGAGGTTAAACCCATGGATTTGGACGGGTGTGTGTGGACGACAGTAGTTAGGCTACATGGGTCACTCGTACCTGATGTCGTCTATCCCGTACTCGCCTAAACTTGTGCGGTCTAGCCTACTTACTGACCAACCTTGTTTGTTAAACATGTTTGCCCACACCCGTATGGAACCTGGAACTCCCTTCAACCATTGGAGCCCATTGCTAACCATTTGAAATCGATCCACTGACTTGAGAGCCGAGAATGGTGGAATGGGACACTGTGTCCGAGCTGTCGACCTACGTTGGGGTGATGCGCCTCCCCGTAGTGACCGCGAGCGATCCCACATTCCAGCACTCCCCATGTGCTTGAAGTCGGGGATGGGGGAAACCCGACGAGATCAAGGATCGCGGGGTCTCGACCTCACACGTTGGGGGGCCTTAGTCTCGCAACCAGTTTAGGGCATTGATACGTGGGGTGTACTAGTTTCTTCAACCTGCTGGATGAATGGACTTAACTAAGAACTTGACTAACACGATCATTGCATCGCACTAGTTAAGGTAGCGACTCGGTAGTCGAGGTCGCTCTGAGGGAGTGTTGATCATACGCGATCGTTAAATGGAGTCGCTCGAGGGAGTGTTGTGGCGAGGGCATGCATCATATCATCCATCATGCATATGCATTAATAAGATTAGTTATTTGTTTATGAATGATTGTTTTTCATTAAATTCATATTATAACTGATGCATGTTACAACTTAAGACTAATAGCACCCACTGAGTTGATCACTCACTCCCACTCTGGGATGGCGTTTTAAAATACTAACCAGACTCGCCCGTAGCTGCAGGTGATGCTGAGTATGAGGAGCCTGGCGACACGAGCCTCGAGGAGGAGGATGATTTCTCCTACTTCCAGTTGATGGGCGGTTCTCCATCAGCATAGTGGACGGGATTTGGATCGCCGAGTAGTAGACTCGGCCCTATTCTTGTGGACATGACATTTCTTGTGATTTTGATGGGCGACGCCTGTGCAACCCGTGTATATTTTTGGACCTGTATATATATATATACTTGACTTTTGTCATTTCAGTAAACTTGTTGTGATTGTGATTCATGTTTCAAGCAATTCCATACTGCGCATTTAAACTTGATATAAGTGATACCCGGGAACTTGGGATTCAAGTGTATGCACGACCCCTAATTTTCAAGGTGTTACAAGAGTTATGATGTAGTAATAAACTCGGTGAGACCGAGGTCGAATCCCAAGGGGCTGATACTTGCACGTTATCTGAAACTAAGTAGAACTAAAACTAGACTAAGACGAAATCTAAATCAAATAAATTTAAGGAGTAATTGTAAAATATTTATCTAAAATTTAGAGAGATCAGAGGTAAGAAACTAGGGATTCAGAGGATCCACTTGTAGAGATCAGGGAGATTTTATGCCTGCTTAAAGAATTCAACTAAACTTAGAGTCTCATCTTCATCCAGTTGAAGGGTGTAACCATGAAAATCAAACTGAACTTCCTTTGATATAGTTTTCAAGAGATGAAAGGTATATGAATTAGAATGGATTCCATCACCAAACCATGCCCAGGAGACAAAGTAAACAACAAAATTAAACTAATACCAACCAATCAACAATGTATGAAGGTTAGGAAGGGTACCATCATCCGACCATGCCTAGGAGACGATGGTGAACAACAGGGCTTCCTGACATTATAAACATAAAAAAGGAAAGGAACATGCTCAAAGCTATCGCAGACCCATTGTAATTTAAGTCATAACATACCATTAAAAACTAAAAATATTCCCTTAATTAAACCAAAATCAACATCAGTTTAGTTTAAACAAAAGGGCAAAAAGTCTCCCATCATGCTACAAGCTTCACCTCTTAGCCCTAGCTAAGAGGTTTAGCTCAACATGATGGAGCTAAATCTCTCAAACATAAAAAAATACTTCCATGTTTCTCTTCCTCTCTCACTGACGTCCAGCCACTGAATGCCCTTCCTCTCTCACTCTCTCCCCTTTTTATAGGGAAAACAGTCAGTCATGGCTGGAAGTCCGTAAGAGGCTCTTATGCACTCCCTGTTGCAGCAGGAGACAAACTGACTTACACTGATGCTCTCTGGGCCCATTCTTGAGTTCAGATAGGAGATCTACTCTATTCACCAGCTTCTCCTCAAAATTTCAGTGGAGATAGCCGGTTTTCGCTACCTGTCGATGCAGCCCAGGGAAGAATTCATTCCGCCGTCCATCCTTCTTTTGATCACGATTAACACGTGCTTGCGCGCATGAGAATAGAAGGACTTCTGATCACGATTAGCACGTGTTAGGCTTGGATGAGAGGGAACATGGGATTCTGATGGACGGTCCGAATCGAACCTTTGCTGCATGATGGTGGCCCACAACGAATGTACATAGCCGCTGTTGTGAAACAGAGTGGACGCACGTCGACTCTATGAAGTGTGATGGCCCACTAATTGCTGTCAGGTGGAAGATCCACACCGCCCATTGGATTCAGGACCAAAAACCACCCAGGAAGGCCAATTCGGGTTTGATTTCGGTATGGTCCACAAGCCGTTTTAGTCCACCATCCATCTTCCGTTTGGACGACTGGATTGAGATCCTTCAAATGAGGGGTGGGTCCCACTGCATGAAACCGGCGAAAGCTGGTGCGTCCATTGACCGAGCTTGGCTGATCCAGTGTGGCGCGGGTGCACTCCCACCTTATATATGGAGTCCATTGAGATGTTTGTGACAAATCCGTTCCGTCCATCCCTTTTCTTAGATTATTTTAATACTTGGGACCAAAATTGAAGCATATCCAGATATCAGGTGGGCGCCAAATCAGGTTTTCAGGGGCTGATCTGTCCGTTGGGCTACATTCACTGGGATCCAATGGCTGAAATTTGACATGTACGGTTAATTTATGGTCTTGAGGCTATATATGAAGTTTTGAGCCAAATGGATGGTGAAAACCCTGTGATTTCGCATTCTGGACATCTTTCAGGCCACTTGAGCTTCAGTTTCTCGATTTTCTCGAATCTCTGGCATGTAAATCCATCAATCTTGGTCCCCTGGGGTCTGTCCATTGCCTTTGGTGTCATCAGAGTGATAAATCCATGCTTTAAGCACCCTGTTTTAGTCCAAGCTCATAAATACACCTTGCATCACAAACACGATTAAATTGAGCCGTTAAACAGTACTATGTTAGTAAATCCAGGCAATAACTGGGGTCTAATATGTAATATTTGACCCTCAACACTTCTTCCACTTCTATATGTTGATGACATAATAATTATTGGTCATGACTCTATTGGTATTGTCATTGGTATTGTCTTTTGCAGAAATGACTTAGTGAGTTGTTTGAAATGAAAGAATTATGTCATTTTTTACAGTTTTAAACAATTGAACTTACTTATTCTAATAAAGGCTATTTATTAACATAATCTCAATGCGTTGTATATATCATTTGACATTGCTACACGTGTTGCATATGCTCATCTTAGGCTAAATGTTGAACTTTGCCTTGATGGTGCCCCCCTTTAAATCCAAATGTTCACACCCCAAGTATAGGGTTGTGATGTAGTAATAATTTCGGTAAGACCGAGGTCGAATTCATAGGGACTAAACCTTGTACGTAATTTGAAAGTAAGCAAAACTAGAACTAGAAGAAAATGAAATCTAACTAAAGTGAATATGAGGGAATAATGGTGAAATAATAATCTAAAACTTGTAAATTCAAAGGTAAGAAACTAGGGATTCAGAAGATCCACTTGTAGAGATAAGGGAGATATACGCTTGATTCATGAACTCAACTCGACTTCCAGTCCCATCTTCATCCAGTTGGAAGACATATCACTAAAACTTAATTTGAACTTCCTTCGATCTAGTTTTCAAAGAGATGAGAGGTATAAGAATTAGAGATGATTCCATCACAAAACCATACTCATGAGACAAAGAAAACAACAGAATTAAACCAATCCACAACCAATTAGACAAATGTATGAATATTAGGAAGGATTCCAACATCCAACCATGTCTAAGGGGCAATGGTGAACAACATAGATTCCTATCTTCACAATCAAAATAATGGAAAAGAAATACTTAAGGCCATCGCAGATCTATTGTAATTTCAGTCACAATAAATCATTAAAAACTAAAAGCATTCCAATTAATCAAAGTAGCTCATAATATGAATCAAGACCATAGAATCATTCCCATCACACCACAAGCTTCACCTCTTAGCCCTAGCTAACAGGTTTAACCTAACATGATTAGACCAAATCTCTCAGAAATTCATAAGAAAGCAGTAAAAAAAAAAAAACAGAAAAAAAAACTTCTAAACTCTCTCTCTCTCTCTCTCTCTTCCAGACATCCCCAGATTTGAATGCCCTTCCTTCTCTTCTCCTCTCCTTTATATAGGTTAGGAGGTCGGTCGGCTGGTCTATGGCGGTGAGAATCGGCGCAAGAAGCAGGCGGTGGAACAACTGTTTACGCATAGTAGTCAATCTCAGTTTTGCGCAGTGAAGTCGACTGGAGTTTACGCACTCCTTTCGCAACCAGAAGACAGCGCCGAAAACACACATTTTCCTTATTTTCTTTTCAAAGAGATAATGTCCCCATGGACGGTTTTGGATGGCTGTAACACCCCGGGTTTTCAGGAGCCGTGTAGGAACTCGGCTCTTGAATTCCCAAGTGTCATGGGTGCCCTAATGGGCTTCAGATTTTAATTGCATTTGGATGATCTCATAAACAATAGAGAGTTTAGCAGGGCATGAAGCATAAGTAAGTTATAAAGCAGTATCAAGTGTCACTAAATATAAAAATATTCAACCCACAAATCCAAAATCATCTAAATAAGGAATTAGTCTCACCCATACATGACTCAAAGTGATTAGAGCCCTGACCCATACCTCGCGGTAGCCTGAACTCAGATTAGAAGAATCCACCGAAAGTCTGTAAGTAGGGAAGCTCCTCTTCCTCATCCATGCTCACCCCGCTCAGCTCGTCGAGTTCCACCTCACCTGCATCTAGTAAAGGGTCTGGTTGGTGTTTTAAAGCACTATCGTAGAGTGAGAGTGAATAGCTAACTCAGTGGGTATCATTAGCCATAGGTTACATCAAATAGTAATTCCATGATGAATTTAGTGAAAAGCATAAATTCATAAATCACCGACTAGTCTTTGTTAATGCTATGTATGAGTTATGTATGATGCATGACCTCACCCACAATACTCCCTCAAGCGACTTCGTCTCATGGTCGCGCATGACCAACACTCCCTCATTGCGACCTTAACTGCCGAGTCGTCAAATCCTAGTTAATGCGATGCGTGAATAATGTTAACTGAGTATTTAGTTGGAAAAACTGGTACACCCTGACATATTAATGCCCTCATTCATTTGTGAGGCTCAGACCCCTCAACGCGCGAGGTCAGGACCCCACGATCCTTGATCCCATCAGGGTCCCCACCCCCAATTGCAAGCATGTGGGGAATGCTGGAAAGCGAGATCACTCGTGGTCACTACGGGGAGGCTCGTCACCTCAGCGTAGGCCAACAGCTCGGACACAGTGTCCCATTTCACCATGTCTGGCTCACAAGACTGTGGATCAGTTTTCAGCTATTGCCAGTGGGCGAGTGTTTCAGGTTCCAAACAGGCATGAGTAAACATGGTTAACAAGCATGGTTGGTCAGTCAGTGGACTAGACTGCTCAAGTTCAGGTGAGCATGTAATACACAACATCAGGTGTAAGCAACCCATGTAGTCCCACTATTGTCGCCCATTCATGTCCGCCCAAATCAGTCAGTCTGGTCACAGGGCGGTCCAACCAATGGGTCCACCCTCACCATTCTCAGTTCCTGACCAACCTAGAGAATAGGTTGCATTCAATATCACTTCAACAATTAAGAGTTCATCTTCTAGCACAAGTGAAATCATGCGCACAATACATCGAGCATGAAGTTTTAGGTTGTTAATATAAATGCAATTACTCATTTACTCTTAATAGCATGAGTTAGACGTGTGTGCGGGTGGTGCTGGATTATCGAAGAGACCAAGGACAACCACCACTCATAGTACAAGAATACAACAAGAAATAGTATAATCATACATGTTATAGGGAAAATCATGCAAGAATCACATATGAGATGATCATGCAACACCAATTTCATGCTCAAACATGTTGAAAATCAAACAAATAATAATTTATCATTGTATATATGCTGGTAGACCTAATATGTAAGTTTCTAGCTAGGTTTCAAATTACATACAGGTATCAGTCCCTTGGGATTCGACCTCGGTTTCACCGAGTTTATTACTACATCACAACCCTACACTCGGGGAGTGAACAAACCACTCGATTCACGACGCCTGTAGGGTTAGGGTGTTAGGAAATTATCGTTGAAATGCCTAAATAAGCATACAAGCTTGTCAGAATTAGAAGAAATTAAACACAAGACCTAAACCTACAAATATAACTCAATACTTACCTTCAACCATCGCCGAATCGATACCAATGAAGGACAATGTTGCTATAGAGGAGATAAGACGATGAAGGTGCACAAACCCTCATGCTTCCAAGCTCTCCCTCTCTCTTTTTCCTCTTTTCTTCTCTTTCTCTTCTCCCTTTCTCCATTTTTTTTCTTGTTGAAATTCGTATGGGAGAAGGGGGTGCCCAAAAGAAGCCCTTATATAGTACCAGATTTGGTGCAAATGGCCCCAAAGGCTAGGTTTTTACTATACTAGCCCTATGAGAGGGTCTTTTTAACCTATAGGACCCACTATGGGGCGTACGTATTGATATACACTGTAGGATAGTTAGCCCTAATGATGATCTACGTAAAGACATGATCGACCCGCCATTTGGATGCGCCGATCGACAGATATGATTAGAAGTTTGTTCAACGGTCACCGATGGTCGATCGGGGCCGCGGCTATACGGATATGAGTAGAGAAATATCCTTACTCTACGTGTGAAGTTTGGTCGTAAACCGACGGCCCGAAATTCTTAACTTTGCATAAGAGCGGACGACCTAATTCACTTAAGTTTCAGCTTCTTCATTTAGGGTATTTGCACTTCTCATATACTCATCATTTGGCTCAAGTTGAGCGGTTCTGGACAGTACCCAGTTCCGACTCCGGCGGTAGATGTCGAGCCCAGTAAGACGAATATTATTCTATAGTTTTGAAACTAGTGGGCCACCAACGAGCGGTCTAGAACTTGTTCAGAAAATCAGGACATTTCTTAAATGAATTAGGTATTGAGATTTCTTGTGGGCAATGAATAAGGTTTGGATTAACTATGTTCATAGTGTGGCCTATTTATAGCTAGTGAAAGTGGAGATTTGGTCATGATTACTCTAAATCGTTAGTTTTTAGCTAAAAGAGTAACGGGGTTGATTTGGTCTATTAGTCAAGATCCAGGTTTTATCCGACTCAGCTTCGATTAAATCTTTAATTTAGTTATGATTGTCTTGATTAGTAGCGATGGGTCGATTAGATTTGGGTCCTATGTAAGTAAATCATAGGGCTACGTGTCACGCCCCGAATTCAAAAACCGGGCTCGCAAAATTTTCGATCACCAAATCCGGCACCGAGTGCTAATGGTCAGTAACTGATAATATAAGTTAATTACATAAAAAATTGAATGATTTTTGGAAATCCAAAACAGTGAAAATCCAGGATGTTACAATAGCCTACACGATGGATGGTCTGGATCATCGAATCGATCAGAGGCGGTGGACCACAAAGTCCCAGATTTTCCAGTTTTCACGGATGCAAGCCATGTGCACTGACATTGTACTGAGCTCTCGGTGGGGCCCACTTCAGCTGACGTTTGAGAAATCTATGCCGTCCACCGGATTCCTCTTAGAATTTCTGTTGGAAATGTGTATTTTTAGTCTTCCATTGATGAGGCCCACAGGATCTTTTGCTCTGTCGTTCATCTTACAATTGAATGTAATCTGTCTGTGTGTGCATGCATAGGACCATAAAGAGACTTGGCGAGGGTTGTGGACACCTCCTGGACCGAATGGATGGTCCTGATCATTGGTGTGATGGACAGTGTGGACCCACAGAGATCATGCAAAGACCCCCTTTTCGTCCGTTCACAGCAGCAAAGCACGGCAGTTGCCATTTTTTGAGAAGGATACGGGTCAAAGTCGGTTTGACCCGACTTGAGTTGCAATGCACCTCCAGTGCGCTTGTGCACGGTGCACACACCATGCAAGGTGGGGTCCGTTGTGATGTTTATGAGGAATCCAATCCATCCGTCCGTTCTTCTAGCTAATTTAAGGGGTCGATCCTAAGTTTGAAGTATATCCAGAGATCAAGTGGGCCCAAAATCGACGTTTATGAGTTGATCTGACCATTGGGCGACTTCGACAGGGATCCAAGGGCTGAAATTCGACGTGTACGGTTAATTTATGGTCCTCAGGTCAGATATCAAGTTTTGAACCAAACGGATGGTGGAAACCTTGTGTTCTTGCATTCTGGACGAATTTCAGGCCTCTTTAGCATGAAATATTGAATTTTTCTCGAATTTCGGGTGTTTAAATTCTTCGATCTCTGTCCTCTGGGGTCCATCCCTTGCCTTGGTGATTTATGAGTGTTAGATCTATACTTTTAGTACCATTTTCCAGTCCAGGCTCCTAAAGTCATCTTGCATCACAAACATGACTAAAATAGGGCATTAAATGGTATCGTGCTCGTAAAAGCAGCTACTAATTGGGGTCTAATATGCAATATTTGACCCTCAACACCAACTCTACCATTAGATCATAGGCAATATTGTTGGTCTTACAGTTACTCAACTTGACATCACCTTTGCAGTTCATATGGTTAGTCAATTTGTGTTTAACGCCATGTTCCGTATGTTAGGTTGCACTTCTTCATATTTTGCAATATTTTCGTGGGATTTATTTCAGAACTTATTATTGTCATCATTTTCTTCTTTGCAACTTTTCCCTTATTATGATGTTGATTGGGCTGATAAGTGGGAGTTTAATCATCTTTAGTTGAGAGCCAATGGTCTATAAAAAATTGAACATGAGTTGAAAATTGAAATAATCATTATATATATATATATATATATATATATATATAAATCTATTACGTTAGTTTCCTAAAGATAAATTTATCTTTCAAATATTTCGTAAATTCTTCTTAATTTGTTTAAGATAGCACGGGCATTCTAGGAGCCCATAGATTTAATCCTCGATAGAAGTAATATGTATTTGGAACATTATTAGTGTGAGAACTCTCTTGTGACTCTTATGCTTGTTCATAGGTCCAATATATGTGTTGACGTATCATTACAACTGCTTTTGGCTAGATAGTTAGTTTGAGTTAAAATTATTTGAATTTCAAAGTCTATCAAATATTTATGGTAACTATCTCATCTTCATCTACCAGTATATGTTTACATACAACAATGAAACTCTTGAGTTTAGTGTGAATCATTTTATGTATTTTTCACTCTTGTATATTTTTATGTTTATTATTATTATTATTATTATTGACCAATGGTCCACATGAAAATTACATAAACAACCTTCCCAATGATCAGATTGTTTGAATTTATTTGGTATAGAATATGAGGAGTTATTTAATACTCTGGGTGTGTAAGATGCTTAGTAAGTAGTCAATTGAAAATGGTGCCTTTGCAGTATATTAAATCAAGTCAAACTAGGAGTTAGGAGTGGATTCAGCCCAAGTGTCACCAAACTCAATAACGTCCTAACAATGTGAGATTTTGATTGGGCTACATACCAATACTATAGGTTGTTTGTGCAATTCAATCAGACATAAGGGCACATGCGTGATCACACCCAGATCCATAGCTCAACTGGCAGACTGAGTGGAGATACCTCGTTTCAACACTTGAGGTCTTGGTATCGATCCCTAGTGGGGGTGGCTAACATGGCATGTGTGTATTGACATGAGTGTGTACTAACAAGCTAAGTCAAAAAAAAAAAAAGGGCACATGCGTGATTGAGGGCTTACATTCGGTTTACATGTGCAATTAGAAAGTGTGAGCATGCCAGAGTTGTACTTGACTCAATGTTTAATTAAATATTGGTGACCCACCAATGAGACAACTAAATAAGACTAGATTTAGAAATTCAACCACCAGTTGTAATAATAATTAGGTGATTTGTGAAATGTTTGGAGTGAGTTATTCCTAATAGATTTTTTTTGGCCTTACGTTAAGAATTTTTCTTTCACTACTACTTGCAGCCAATACATTTCTCAAAAGAACAAAGATGAATAGATAAACTAAAAAAGATTAAAGCAATGTCAGTTTTATTAATATACAAATATGACTCATTATAATTGACAGAGTAAAAAAAACAACTAAAGAAAACAAAGAAATAAATATCTATTTCATCTGTGCGTATAGACGATTTAAGTAGATGGTCAATAAGATATGACTAGAATGGTTGATCGCCCAAGTAAAAACTTGGTTAATCGGGTTGTGGATGTTTAATCTAATCATACGGTACTGTAGCGATGTTGTTAAAAGTAGTGATGTATACTAAGACTAGGCTATACTAAGGTAAACGTAAAGATAAATATAAAAAGAAGATACATTATGTTTGGCATAGGCCTCGAGCTCTTTATCGCATGCTCCTTTTATCAGTTATCGAGGCGGCAAAGCCCAAACTGAGTTTGCTTGATGATCCAGGATCCTTCGCATATATGACTTATAGTCTTCCCATAGAAAGATCTATTTAAATATGAAACTGTTAGTTTTCATATTTCACTTTTACGTACATGCTCTTTTATAAGATCTTTTGGTTTCTTTATCGTATGCTCTTTTTATAGATTATCTAGGTATAAAAACCCTAACTGAGTTTCCGTGATGGTTCAAGATCCTTTGCATCTATGGCTTATAGTCTTCCCATAGGGAGATCTTTGTAAATATCAAACTGCTAGTTTTTGAATTCCACTGTTACGTACACAATCTTGTATAGGATCTTTTGGAAGATGGTGTATGTAAAAATAGCTCAATAAGAGTCGTCTCCACTGTTCGTCCCTTATGATTTATACAACTATTGGAACCGGATCCACCAGATCCGGATGTCTCATTCTTTTTATTATGATCTGCTATAATATGTGTCTATTCCTTTGATATCCATCCATTTAAATATTGGTCTGATCTTCCGATATTCAAAATTTTCGTGATCACTGGCAGAGTTCCGAACATTAATTATAAGAAGATTTCCCATATTGGAAGGATTACTAAAGACGACCTTATTGAGTGTATTGTAATAGGATATTTGCTTCGATAGGTCTTTTATATACTGTTGTACCCTATTTTTGACAATTATGGGAAAGTCAATAGGAGACTGACATGTAGCATTGTATACGAATAAGAAATGGATAAAAAGATCTTCAAAGATTTAGAGTGCTTTTTGCGGACTTACAACCAGTGTAAGGTTAGTTCTACACATCAGTGGATGATCGACAGAGTGTTACGATCGATATACAAGAAGCGCGGTCGAATTAATTAAGTTATAAAAGAGCAACTCAAAACCTTAGCCGACAAAAGTGAAGGAAGTGACTGAGAGGCATTCATAAGTGAAACCATTGTAAAGAGAAATATACTAAAAGAAAGATATGGAAAAGAAAAAAAATCTAAAAAAAACTTTTGAACTGTTGTAACCGTTGTAGTAATCGAAGAATGATATAGATGAATAAGCTATAACATGAATCTATAAGTAGGTGAGGAATGTGATAGAAAAAAATCCAATCCAATCACAACAATTTTATAAATAACAAACCTATCAATTTACTTTATCTCAACTTATTCTAAGAATAGCAATAACTAAGTAGCATAATATTCAATGTTTTAATGCTTGAAAGTAATGCTTATAATATTGTGCGCAGATATTAATAATAAAATGCAAGTATGATTATACAAACATCAAATCCCCGTGAAATTAACATGGGTGGCTTCTTATTTTGGTTGAACAATCTCCGCATGCCTATCATTGTCACTTATAAAAGTTTCCCTTACCACCCGTGTAGTAATGCATGCGGACCACCAATAACTCAGTCTGATAAAAAGGATAGCAAAATAGGTGAGACACCGATGTGGGTTGGACAAATATCATTTTAGGTCATGATCCCAAAAATAAAGCACATCCGAATGTTACGGAACCATACCACAAGAACCAGTAATAATTGAATCCTTACCATTAAAAACTTGGTGGGCCATAAAATATTTAATTGCTATCCAACCTGTTGATAACGTCACCGAGATCTGGACGAATAGACCACACAAATATCAGCTTGATCGAAAACTTTTATTACGCACAACATTTTTTTAATGGTCAATTACCACTGTTCTGTATTACGGTCCACTTCAGATTTGGATCTTCTTCAGATCTTGGATCATGCTCTAGAAGGAGCTTTCAATAAGATGGACGGCGTGGATGTAGTCACATACATCATAGTGGGCCCCACAGTCAGGGGTCTCACCTAACCCGCTCCCATACAAAAGCGTCGAGTTGCCACGTGTCAGTCCGGACGCGGATTGCGTGCTACCCCCGCCCGTCCCTAGCTCCGAACGGGCAGTTCTGTGGGCGGGGCCGCCGATTTATCGCCCTTTTCTCATATTATTTTAAGGCAGAAAAATAAAAATGAGGCAGATCCAACGCTCAAGTGGACCACACACCACAGATGGCTCTTGCATTCGATGCCACTGACATTTAATGCTTCATGCATTTTAATGCAACCAAGCTTATTATTTGGTGTGGCCCACTTTAGCGTTGGATCTGCCTCATTTATCTCTTTGTGCCTTAGAATAATCTGAGAAAAGGGATAGAAGGTTTGGATGTACAGATAAATCACGGTGGGCCGGCCCATAGAACTGTCCATTAAGAGCTAGGGACGGGCGGGGGTCGTACGCAGTCCGCGTCCGTCCAAAGTACACTGTCCTCGGCATCACTACCTCAGCATCGGTACCAACCGCCAACGGATAAGGAGTGAAAACTGATGACTAACTCTGGTAATGTAGCCCACAGAGTTTCTACGATCTGATCAATAAATTTTCTGGCCACTGAATGCGGAGGTAATGCGTTCTCGCGACATCCACTCGAACTCTCCTGAGCTGACGATTAAGATTGTTGTATCAAATCGATTTTCAGTCCTGTAAATCCAAGAAGCAGATGCACCGTTCGGACGGTCTTGATCAACCAAAGATGGCCCCACTTGCAGAGTAAGAGGTTGTGCGGGCCATTCCCCGGTTCATCAAATACGTAAGCACAACGAGAAGAGAGTCACCGTCGTTTGAACACTACAAGGGCCCCACCGTGATATGAATATTTTATCCACGCCGTCCATACGTTTTACCAGATCATTTTAGATATTATCCAAATATCGAAGCATATCCAAGTCTCAAGTGGACCACACCGGAAAACAGCGGGATAATGACGTCTACAACCGTTGAAACCTTCCTACGGCCACATTGATATTTATTTGTCATCCAACCCGTTGAAAAGGTTAAAAAGACCTAGATGAAGGGCAAAACTAAATATCAGCTTCATCCTAAACTTCTTGGGGGTGGCTCCCATGAAATTTCAACGGTAGATATTCAATTTGCCCATTTTCCTTTGGTGTGTGGTATACTTAAGATTTGGGTAAATTTTAATTTTGTTCTCATAACGAAAAATGACCTGGATAAACGGATGGACAGTGTGGATAAAAACATATTCATCACAGTGGACCCCACAGTCTTCACCACCACAATAAAGGGTGGTGAGCGCCTCACTGCACAATCCGCGTCGGTCGGTAACGGAACATTGACCTTTCATCATCGCTCGACGGCGTGGAACCAGTTTACGAATTACGATACAAGATTTTAAGAATTCGCTAACGGCATCTAATATGAACGACAGTAATGCAGGCAGAGGATTACGAAACATACGGTAGCAAACAGCTTCTGTACAACGTATGTTCGTACTCCTCATTTCAAACCATCTGAACCTCTGTCTACCCATGTGGATGTGTGGATCTATTATTAAAAACAAATTTCTCAGCACATTAACCATCGGATTGGTAGGCCTCAAAATGATGGCACAACTGAAAATATTCAACGGTCCAAAAAAAATCCAATAAATTAGTATGTACCACTTCATTAATCTGACCTTTGCAAAATAATCAATATACATTGGGAACTACTTATTCAGTTTGAATTGTAGTATGAATATCTCCCATGTACAAACCATCCATGCATGAGTACGGATCTCCATACTCTTCAACTTATCAAATATGCACATAACGGCGTTGTTTTTCGCAGTTTAGAGGAGTTACTGATACCTTGGCACTGGCAGAGTATCATGGTACATTCGCATAGACACGAATCTGTATACGTGATATGAAAATAGATCGAATTGAACCGTCAAAATTTTGTTATATTACGTAAATAAATTTAGTCAGACTGTTTTACCATTTGATAAGTGGATAATTATATTTTTATTCCGGACCTTTAACTATTTCCATTTCAACCGTCAATTAGGTGTCAATCGAGCGTCGATTAATTTAATTTTTAGGTTTCGTTACTGGAAACGGATTGGCTACTCCCCTTCCGCCGGCCATTGGCTGGTGGTCGGTGCTCTGTGAGCCCCACCATGATGTATGTGTTTCATCCATGCCGTTCATCTATTTTTTTTATATCATTCTACCGTATGAGACAAAATATGAGGCATATTCCAATCTCAAGTGGACCACATTATAGAAAACAATGTTGAATGAACTTTGACCATTAAAAACTTTTTAGGGGCCATAAAAGTTTTTGATCAAGCTGATATTTGTTTTTTCCCTTCATCTGGGTCTGTATGACCTAATAAACAAATTGGATGTCAAATAAACAGTACAATGGGCCTTAGGAGCATTTAAATGGTGGATATCCAATCACTATTCTGTGGTGTGGTCTACCTGAGGTTTATATCCCTCTCATTTTTGGGAGAAGGCCTAAAATGATATGTAAAAATGGATGAACGAAATGGATGAAATACATACATCATGGTGGGGCCCACAGAGCACCGAACACCAGCCAAGGGGCTGGTGGCAGGGGGAGTAGCCAATCAGTTTCCTTGGTTACCTGCATAAGAGCTTTTTAAAGTGCGAAATACAATTTGGGCGGTTGTGATCGTTGTTAGGTGTACAGGGATTGTATATTTCTCAGTGCATGTGAGAGAACCATCACTCACTGCCAGATTATCGATTTTCCCTGTCATTCCTACCGTTTGAGCAGGCACCGAGAGCGCAGTCACGTGAGAATCATGTGACGTAAGGGGACGGCGGATTGGCTGGACCCCCGACAGCAGGCAGTTCGTGAGGTCGGGACTATGTGGGGTCCACCGTGATGTTTGTGAGGAATCCACCCCGTCCACCTGTTTGGCTGGATCATGTTAGCACATGAACGACTACTCACCGTGCCACTAGCCAATGGCCAGTGGTCGGTGCTCTGTGGGCCCCAATATGACGTGTGTTGATAATTTTATGGTATGAAACCAAAATTGAGGTAGATGAAAATCTCAAGTGGGCCACACGGTGTTGATTGAACTCTCACCACTAAAAACGTCTGGGGCTTGGAAAGTTTTGAATCCCTGATATTTGTTTTTTACCTACAGAAGTTTTTAATTATAGAATTCAATTACTACTGTTTTCCCATGGTGTGGTCTACCTGAGATTTTTATCTGCCTAATTAATGGTCTAAGATATTAAAATGATATTTAAAAATGGATAGACGGTGTAGATAGAACACATGTATCAAGGTTTGGCCCACAGATCACCGACCACTAGCCAACGGGCTAGTGGCAGCGTCACTAGCCAAACCGCGTCGGAAAATGCCTACCGTTTAAACATTTAGGGGAAGGGAAATGCCTAGGTTGGCATTCGAGTGGGCACTGATGAAATATTAAACGGTAGGCATTTTCCTCACTACTTTTTCCTGTTGTGTGGCCCTCTTGAGTTTTAGACCCACCTTATTTCTTAGCCCTTGTGTTAACATGATCTGACAAAAGGGATGGACGGGATGGATTTCTCACAAAGATCACAGTGGACCCCACCTAGCTTCCGCCCACATGAACTTCCCAAGGTGGGGATCGCAGGCTATACGCGTCGTAACCTAAGCCCGAGGGAAAACTTCGATCCCTCTTCAGACTCTGATGTTTCATAGGGACGCAGTCAGAAACATTACACTGCAATTGTAATTAAATAAAATGAACCGTCCAAATTACGGGCCCCACTTTTATATGGGCCATTAAAGAAAAAATAACATCGGGAGAATTTAATTCGTATCAGATTGTTGGACATCAACAGAATGATAAAAAACGAAAAGCAGTTGATGGTGATATTTCAGAAAATAAATGACTATTGATCGGATATTATAGTTATTTATTTTATCGTATTTTTATTTTATAATATTTCAACAATATTTCAAGCTGTTTGGACGGTCAGTCATGAATTGGGTGAGTGTCACATGAACAATTTGTATGGAGTGTTTATGAATACTCATAGTCCGCTAGAGTATCAACTAAAATTTCCAGTCTCTTAGCCTTTCCGCTGTTCAAGCAACGAGGTCTGTTGGAGGGAGGCGAATCTGACCGTCCGTAAGAAATCCAACAGTTGAGATCTTTCGCCTTATTACCAAGTGATAAATGAGGAGAGAGTGGGTGCATGAAAAGGAGAAAGAAAACCAAACACAGGAAAAAGAGAGAAGAAACGACGAAGTTTGAAAGAAAAGGGGGAGAGAGAGAGAGAGAGAGAGAGAGAGATTTATCGGAGGGTTTTTAATAAAAAGAGCAAGAAATCAAGAAACTCGATTTGGGTTTCTTTGTTTTTCGGAGATCTTCTCATTTTTCTGAGAAAGGTTGCATCTTTCGACGTTTCACTGCTCTTCAATGCAGTATTCCTTGTAAGTTTTCCTCTTCGATATTTCATTTCTTGCTTTCTTTATACTGATTCTTTGGTGCTTCTCTTGATATTTGTAGTTTTTTTTTTATTTCTTTATACTGATTCTTTGGTCTTTCTCTTCAGATTTTATTTTTTTTTCGTAAACCGTTCAGTTGTAGGGAAAATGATTTGGGTTGCTTTTATTTTTGGGATTTTTCTGTAAAACGCGTATATATTTTCACGATTTCTTTTGGCAGATGGTTTGATTTTTATTTTATTTTTGAGGTTTTGTTGGGTCATTGGAGATGATGGGTGTTTGATCGTTCTTTCTTTTCGGCAGAGATGGAGAAGGAAGAAAAGAATCCAAGAGAGAGAACAGTTCCGGAAGCGGATTTTCTCTTGCAATGGGGGAATAGAAGGAGGCTACGATGCGTTAAGGTGAAGGATGACGTCATTTTAGAGAAATCCAACGGTTCGATTAGGAAGAAAACCACCTCCCGGGTCGATTTCCGCATCGTGAGATCTGAAAAAGCATCCCCTTCTCATTACCCCAATCGCTTCAACAGGTAAAAACATGGAAACCATGAAGGAATTTCAACAAGAAAAAGAACATTAGCGGAAAAAAAAAATCAGATTTTTATTTCGGTTCTCAGTTTTGGGTTTTCTTCTATTTCTCTCAGGAACGCCGATTCCGCGACGATCCGATCGAGTGTGACTGAGAACAGGAAATCACAGTCATCCTCTCCCGAGAAAGAGGACCGGTACTACACGACGAGAGCGTCGGCATTCGACGATGGTGGGGGGAAGATTTCAACGGATGGATTTGATGAGAAGGGGTTTATTTGGCCCAAGTTCTTCGTTTCTCTGTCAAGCAAAGAGAAAGAGGAGGATTTCATGGCCATGAAAGGGTGTAAGCTGCCTCAGAGGCCTAAGAAGAGGGCTAAACTAATCCAAAGATACATACACGTAAGTCTGGTGTATATCCCAGAACACCCAAAAGAGAGAAGGGAGAAAGGCATTTTTTTTCAGATTTTTTTTTGGGGATTCCTATTTTTTCCTAGTTTATTGAAATGGGTTTCATTTATTTTATTTTTTATATATATTTTTTAATTTGGATGCAGTTGGTGAGTCCTGGTGCATGGTTATCTGATCTTTGTCAAGAGAGATATGAAGTTAGGGAAAAGAAAAGTTCTAAGAAGGTATTTGATTTATTTATTTTTGAATTTATTGAGTTTTTTTTTTTCCTAGGGTTTTTACTGATTTTGTGGTTTTTTTTTTTTCTTTTTTCTTTTTTCTTTTATTTTTAAATATATTTGGATGCAGAGACCGAGAGGTTTGAAGGCAATGGGGAGTATGGAAAGCGATTCGGATTAGCTTAGAGAGAGAGAGAGAGAGAGAGAGAGAGAGAGAGAGAGGCCAAGGGCTCTCTCATTCCATTCGGTTTTTGTAAACGGGATGGTGTTTGTTTCTCTCCTTCTCCTAAATATGCTTTCTTCCGTTTCTTGTCTCTTTTTATTGCTGGTTTAGGGAATCCATCCTCAAAAAAGAGTTTTAATGGTGTTCTGATGTACGCATCCAGTCAGTACAAGCACGGCCCGTTGTTCGGTGATCCAGTCCCATAGATGGATCATGCCACTAGACTTTCTTATCCCTTATTTTCTACATATCAAAGGGTTTTGTCACTGGATGGTTAGGATATCTCTGCAGAGATATCAAGGGCACATCTCCATTGCTGGGGGCGCGGTTTTATTGGATCACCGGATTTTGGGCCCCACTAATCCCGACATTATATCCGTCCGGCTGCTGCATCTGAAACTTATGATGATGAGATGGGAAACTATATGATATGCTGTGTGTGGTGAGGAGAAGCGGATTGCGTCCTGCCACCGCCTGGACGAAATCGGTCCAGGCAGAGGCTCTGTAGGGCGCAACCTGATGTATGGTTTTATCCACGCTGTTTATCCATTTTTTGAGATCATTTTAGGATTTCAGTCAAAAAATGAGGCAGATCCATGGCTCAAGTGGACCACACAGCGGCGATTGAATGCCTACTGTTAAAAACTTCTTGGGGCCCACCAGTTTTGGATCAAGCTGACATTTGTTTTCATTGCATCCAGAATTTTGAATGGGCCCGCCCGACGGCCCGAAACAATTCAAAATCTGTGCCGAGACCAACCCTGGCCCGGCCCGTCGACACCCCCTTGATTTGTTGCGTCCTACCCCCGTGATAGGAGTGTTTTATCCACTCCATTCACCGCTTTCTCAATCATTCTAAGGTATGATGCTAAAAAATGAGGCAGGTTCACGGATCCAGTGGACCACACCAAAGGAAGCTGCACTGATAATGACACCCACCGTTGAAACCTTTCTAAGGGCTAAAGTGATGTTTTTTTACCATCGAACCTATTCATAAGGTCACGTAGAGTTGGATGAAGTGAAAACACAAATATCAGCTTGATTGATACTTCTCCGGCTCCCAAGAAGTTTTTAATGGTGGACGTTCAATCCCCTCTTCGTGGTCCACTTAAGCCTTGTACCTACTTCATTTTTTGGTTCGTATCTTAAAATGACATGAGAAAATCTTTGAATGGCGTGGATAAAAACTTACATCATGGTGGGCCCCACAGAACCCTGCCCGACGGACGTCCTTGATTAGATGGCAAATAAACATCACGGTCGTGGGATCTAGGAAGGTTTCGACAGTATGTGCCGCTATCGAAGCTGCTTCCTGTGGTGTGGTCCTCTTGAGCCTTGGATCTACCTCAATTTTGGGCCCATTCCCTAAAATCATTTAGAAAAATAGATGAACGGCGTGGATAAAATCCTTACATCAGGATGGGCCCTACAGACCCCGTGGACCGAAATCGGTCCAGGCAGGAGCAGAACGCAATCCGCTTCCCTTGTGAGGAATGCTGATGCACTCGCATCACACGTGGAAAGGAGGCGCGATCTAGTGATTCCACCTTCGTAGATGCCTGTATACAAGGGCCAGTATGATCACACACACATAACACTCCTTTCCACGTGTAAGTCGAATGCACGTGAGAATCCGTACGCTCGGCTGTTTGACTGCCTACTGTCCCAGAGCATTGGATCATTGACCAGTTGAAGCCGCAGGTGTTGGACCATGTCCCAGAAGTTTTCCATAATTGGGCACGATTTGGCTGTTTTGCCATTCAATCTGAAGGGTTAGGATTGTCCCATTGAGGAGACTTTTGGACCCTTGACATACTTGGTGGAATCTAATTTAGGGTCTGGACGACAGAACCAGTGACCTATTGTACGGCTGATGGTGGCGGTGGGTCTATTGATGATTGCTCATCTCGTATCTTAACCGTCCATTTCTCTCATATACGTACAGTACGATTGATGAGTCGACCGTCGTGATTTTGGTCCAGGGAATGCATAGACTGAGATTCAGCGAGTATTCTGCTCGGATGAGAAATAATGCAAGGTTTAATACTGGAGGCGGATTTCCTGCGTCATCTGTTACAGCAAGCTCCGTGGGGAGAGCGGATTGCGTGTTCCCCTGGGCACAGGGATACACCTGTCCCCGTTGCTGCATATCCAAAACTCATGTGGGCCTTTTATCACACGAAACAGTGGGGTTTGAACGCCTGTGGGTGACAGAAGTTTTATATCAAGATGATATTTGTCCCTGCAGTTTATCTGAGTGGTAATAACCATATGAACGGTTTGTTTAGCATATAAACATCATGGCCAGCTCCTGGAAGGCTTCAACGATGGACGTATCCATTCCCGCTTTTTCGTTTGTGGTGGCCTGGATATGCCTGATTTTTAGAATTTCAACGTATCGTGGTCTTTAAAAACAGATAGACGGAGTGGATTTGTCACGGATATCTCTGTGGTCCCACACCCCGGGCAGAGGGGACACATGCAATCTGCTCCCCTCCGGGGGTAGACGTGATGCTTGCAATCCAATCTGTCCATTGTCGTCGATGGCTCGCTGACGGGATTCACATTAGGTAGATCCAAAACTTGGGTCACCCTAGAAGAAACAACATGAATGGGATGCCCACCGCTGAAACTTTCGTGGCCCAGTGAAGTTTTGTATCAACGGATATTTGTGTTTGGTGTACCTTATTTCTTACCATTACTGAAAATATTGAGTAAGAAAGGACACGCGTCTTTAAACTAGAGTATCATAAAAGATAAATACGGCAGGTGTTGGGCAAATAGTTGGTTGGATAATAGTTGTCATTCGAAGACAAAATGTAGCCTAGCAGTCAAAGACCAAACGCGGTCGAGTGAGCAATGATTAGTAGGACATATGTCAAAGAAGGATGGACAACTAAGGGGTTTAACTAAGTTAGTCCTTTCATACCAATCCAATTAAATAAATCAAACCTACTACTTATCGTTTATGTTTCTTAATATAATTTATTTTTTATATTCAATAACTTAACTAGTTGCTTAATCCAATGTTAAGAGTAGTAGTAATCTACTAGTGAAAATTCAAGTCTACACTCATATGCTGAACAATCTCTAACATAATACAAGTAGTCCTTTTAGAAATGTGCTATGCAGTTACTCCTAGGATTGACTATAAATGTTTCCTTTTTTTATATGAAAGTCCTTTCGTACAAAAGGTAAGGTGCAACCCATTTTCGGATGATGAACCCTATACTTTGATAATTCTCTGATTATCTTAAACAACATCTTACGAGTGGCCGATTAGGTGACCGGTCTTCTCATGTCTCGGTCATATACAGTTTAGTCCGATGTATTTGCCTATCATGGTGCTTGGAATCAAAGTTGTTCGGATCTAAATTGAGTCACACAATCAGTTTTAGCACACCCACACATGTCACACACGACCGATGTTGAAACCTAGAGGTAACAAATTTTTGCACGCCCAATGGGACTCTTGATTTGGTAAACATACCGGTGTAACCTAATTAAATTGCAGAAATATGAGTAGAATGGTTACCCAAAACTCTTCAGGGGCTAATAAGCCTCCAACACCTTCTGCAATACCCCATCCCGGAGAGATGCAGGTTAGCCAAAACCTGAACTCCTGGATTCACCATTAAACCCACTCCTTGATCCTCCAAGTTAGGATATAGCATCTTCATCTCGGAGTGACTATCTTGAGACAATATCAGTTGGGTTGCGTGATATGCCGATGGGAACCCAATATATTGCGAAGCAAGAGAGGGCTCAAATAGAGCAAGCGTGAGCTTAGGCTGTGTAATCTCGAATTCAGGTAGATACAAATATAGAACTTGAATCGAATGGTGGCTATCCTTCCCGAAAGGACGCTTAATGCACCTTAACAAAATGTTGAGGTCAGTTCTGTGGGAAACTTGGAGCTAGTACCACCAATACCTCCCCCACGACGGAATATGCATTCTATTTCAACACAGGGTATGTGGAATGTGCCTATGCCTGTTAAATTCAGGAAACCAGAGTAGGAGGCCAGAAACTTCATCCATGAAGTTAGAAATCAAGGGGTGCCTGAGGGGGCACCATTTCCCTCGAAATTTGCCTTACAACAATAAGGGACTATCTGGTTAATCCAGATCCACCACTAATAACTGAACCTGAACATCTGGATTGTAATTAGGTTATGCAATTGGTCGAAGAAGTGTCAAGCCAAGTTCTCGGCCATACTACTACCTCTGTATATCACAAACCTTATCCTGAATGGATCAATAGGTAATATCCATTGTTTGCATACGAATTATCAACCAGACTTTTATCTCTTCATTGGTGACATTGATATCAATCGATCATAAATCACATGGGCCGGTTTACTATGTAATGTGGTGAATTGGCTAACAATAATTATCATAAGTTATAACTATTTGGTCATTCCTTAACAGTAATGGCCTTTACTTGGCATTTTAATTTGTTGTCCAACTCCATCCAAACCTAACAAGAGATGGGGAGAAATTTCACACCAAGGACAATGAGATTTTTATGGCCGACCTTACACGTTTCTAGAAATTACTTGGTGAATCAATCAAAAACTATATTTTTCAGTTCAAGTGAGTGAAAAGTCAATGCAAAGTAGTCACAACTGAGGTCAAGTTCATATAACTCACCCAAGATGGTTTGGAATATAAATCCGTAAAAGTTTATCGAAACGGAGTTTGCAAATTTATATGATTTAATAGGAAAAGTATCCCTATATGAAGCTCTTCTTCAAGAAAGAGCAATGCATAGAACTCATCAGTTAGGAGCAAGCGGGCTCCTATCGGCAACAAAGAACGTACCAACCTCATATTGACCAATCTCAGCCAGTGATGTAGAATGATCAAACATCGCCCAACTCAAGACGAGGCTTGGAGGAGGGTTACACCAAATTTCTAGTTGTACTTGAAGGGATGACTCACACTCTATTGGCAAAGACGACATGTTGCTAAGTGAAGAGAGTTGGCCTATGTGAAAAATGATCCTCATCTAGTGGCCATGCGACCATTCCATACGTTAAGGATTCCACAATCAGAGGATGAGTAGTTGGATGTGAATATGATTGATTTGGTTGTAAAAATTGTCTCGGATAATCTAGTTGTAGAAAGCCAGCTGATTAACATGAAAGACATGAAAGATACTAAAAACTTCAAAGGTTTGACGAAGTATCTTATCGATGAATATTTTTCAGGCGACGACCTGTTGATTGAAGAGCTTCTTACTACAACAAAATTGTTGGAAGAAGCCCCACCTGACCCTAAAGAGATATGGGTGGCTCCGATGATGAATTGCGAAAGTATTGTACCCATTAACAAGAGTGTTGAAGAGCAACATAGTTTGGAAATGCCTAGTGGGGCAATGTATAAATTCTGAAATAGTGTTTGGATTACTACCACCAATCATGGACTGCAGCATAGTGCTCACACTCCCATCGAGCTTTAAGGCCAAGCCAACTCGACCTAATAAGATGATAGGAGATGTGGAGGAACTTGGTTCTTCAGTGATAATATAACACGGTTCCTTCTACGCGGAGAATGAGACAAAAAAATGTATTGACTATCATCGTTAAGCTAGGTACGTGCTCTGAGAAAATGGTCATAGAGAGGCCTGCCATTACCATGACCCAACACCTAAAGTTATTATATATATCTGACCATTTAAGGAGATGTCCAGTCACTAGAGTCTTAGTCGACAATGGGACAATTGTAAACATCATTCTTATCAGAATGATGGAAAAATTGGAAAAAATTGAGTGGACCTAATTTCAACCGAAGTCACGATTACCAATTTTTCTTAGGGAATGACAAAAATATGTAGCGTCCTGACTATTGAGTTGATGGTGGGAACTAAGAAAGTGTTGGCTGCTTTCTTCGTTGTCGACACCTCATCCAATTATAATGACTTACTAGGGAGAGACTAGATACACTTTTTCCATGTATCCTGTCGTTCTTTCACCGATTCGTAATTTTCTCGAACCAAGACAAAGTTAAATTGGTGCTAGCCTATAATAAGCCATTCTTGACCACATCTAATGTGGCCGAGGCCTGTTTTTATAGAGATGAAATTGGGCCAATACATTTCATTGGGAGAAATATACATGGGCGCCTAATTGAAATATCTACTGCAATTCATCCGAACAACATAGTGCAGGATATTGCTACCGTGATACGCCTAAATGAGGAATTGTCGAAGGCTATAGTACCATGTTGGGCAATTTCTCACTGTGGTAGAAAAGAGATCCCATGACAAGTGCACCATTAGTTGATGCGAGTATAGGCGAGTTCGCAGCTAGAATAAAGTTCAACAAGAGCTTGAGAGAATATTGTAGTGGCTGCTTTGTCAATTAGGTCGAAGCTATCATACCGGCCAATGAAGTGGCCAAAGACGGTATAGATCTGAAGAAGGCTCTAAAAAAGCTAGATGATTCTCAGGCCCAAGTATAGGATCCCTTGGCCGCAGTAAATTTGGTGACAAGAAAATCCCAAGCTGACTTTCATTAGTAGTTTGTTGGAACCACAAGTCTACGCCAAGCTCACTGATTTGCTAAAAGAGTTTGCTAACTATTTCGTGTAGGATTACTACAAGATGACTAGTTTAGACTGAAACATGGTTGAGCATAGGTTGCCGATAAAGGAAGGGTATTGACCACACAAACAACTACCTAGGCAAAAGACATTGGAGGACCTAGAAAATAAAAGAAGAGATCGAATAACTGTTGAAGGCATGATTCATCAAGCCCATTAAATATGTTGAATGGATCTTTAATGTGGTTCCAGTCATCAAGAAAAACATTGAAATAAGGAAAAGCATTCAGATGGGAAGCAGAACAATAATTGGCTTTCAATAAAATTAAAAATATATTTGATGAAGCCACTAGTGTTGATGTCGTCAATCAAAGGTCGACCGCTAAAGTTGTATGTCAAGCTTCTGAATAATCAATCGCAGCCCTACAGGCACAGGATAATGTTAATTAAAAAGAGTGTGTTGTCTACTATCTTAATCGGATGCAACTAAATACTGAAAGACGATGTTCTGCAACAGAAAATTTGTGCTTGTCATAGTATTCTGCAGCCACTGAGTTAATACATTACTTACTGGCCGAGTCGGTTAATGTGACTGCAGTTACTAATTTAGTGAAATATATGTTAAATTGACCAATTTTGAATGTGCAAATTGGCAAATGGGTGCTAGCTTTGTCAAAGTTTGATGTCAAATATGTACCCTAAAGAGCTGTAAAAGAATAGGCCATAGAAATTTTTTTTGTCAATCATCCATTCAACATAAAAAAGTTAACTTCCTTCAGAAGCGTCAGACTTATATCAGGTATATTTGACATCTTAGAAACTAATTTTTGACAGTTCGAGAATCGACAAATCATCAAGAGTAGATTATTTTAATCACCCTGAATGGGAAGATGCAGAAATTTGCGTTCCAATTATAATTTGAGTGCACCAATAATCAGGCCGAATATGAAGTTTTGGTGATCGGCTTACAAAAATTTATGGAATTGGGTGTATAGAACATATTAGTTAATGTGATTACAATCACTGATTTAGTGAAATATATGTTAAATCAACCAATTTTGAACGGCCAAATTGTTAAATGAATGTTTTCTTTGTCTGAGTTTGATTTCAAATATGTGCCCCAAAGAGTAGTAAAAGGACATGTCATAACAAATTTCTGGTCAATCATCTGTCTGATATAGAAAGTCAACTTCCTCCAAAGGTGTTTGACTTACATAAGGTATAATTAATGCCTCATAAACTGATTTTTTAATGATTCGAAAATCGACAAATCATCAGGAGCAGATATTATTTTAATCGCTCTGGATGGGAAGAGGTAAGAATTTGAGTTCCAATTACAATTTAAGTGCACTAATAATCAAGCCAAATATAAAGTTTTGGTGGTCGGCTTAGAAATGTTGATGGAATAAGTTGTACAAAACATATCAGTAATAGACAATCGCAATTAGTAATAAATCAAATCACAGATTTTTTTTAAGTGTAAGTGCTACATTATTGACATATTATACCATAATGAGTCGACTGATAGTTAATTTTGATGAAGCATGTAACTCGAGAACACAACTTTGATGCCAATGAAACGACACAATTGGCAGTTATGCTTCAAACTATCCAAGGATCTAACGAGAGAATTATTATTGTGCAAAAGAGGGTCTTTGCCCTTAGTTTTTCCAAGAGAATCGACCATGGAAATCTATTAAACTGAGCTTGAGATAAACCAAAAGGATTGGAGAGCTTCGATCATGGGCTATCTTCAATATCCCCAAGCCAAAACAAGTAGGGATATCAAAATAACAGCGCATAATTACATTATTATTGATAATGAGTTGTATAGAATGGGTGCCGATGGCATGTTATTATGATACTTAGACAGAAATGAGGTCATGTTGGCTATGGTCGAAGTACATAAGGGGTTGTGTGGAGCACACCAAGTTGGAAGAAAGATGAGGCTCACACTTACGTGTTATCAATATTTCTAGCTGAAAATGATAACTGACTGTATTCAATATAGTGAGGGATATGAAGCGTGTCAGAAACATAGGCCGATATAACACGTGCATGTGGCCGAGTTGCATTTTATCATTAAGCCTTGGCCCTTTTGAGGGTGGGCCATTGATATAATAGGCCAGATCCATCCGCCTTCATCAAAATTGAACAGTTTTATCATAATAGGAACTAATTATCTTATTAAGTGGGTCGAAGCAAAACCCATAAAGGGAGTCGGCCACACGAAAATTATTAAATTTATTGAGACCCACATTATTTATAAATTTAGAATTTTCGAGTCTATTGTCGTAAACCGAAGTAGAACATTCTCATCCAAAGAAGTCAAAGCGATGGCCGAATAGTATATAAGATTAAAATACTAATTTGACGCCTTACTATACACAAGTCAACAGCTAAGTTGAGGCTAGCAACAAACTCGTAAAAATATCTTGAAAAAGATGACCAAGGATAATCTGCACGAATGGCATACTAAATTATCCAAAGCTCTATAGGCTTACCGGAATTCGCCTTAGACTACAAGGGTAAGTCTTTTCGTACTCATTTATGGGCATGATGTAATATTTCCTTTAGAGGTTACAGTGCCATCGCTAAGGGTTGTGTATCAGGCTAGCTTAACCTCGACTGAGTTTACGAAAGCCATGTTGGTCGAGTTTGAGGAGTTATATGAGATACGAGGGGTTTAGATTCTATTGTAGCCAACAAGGTTAGGGTTGGTCAAGCCAATAAAAAAAACAGTAAAAGAAAGACATTCAAAGAATGAGACATGATTTAGAAGGTAAGGTAATGTTGTACCCTATTTTTTTACTACTCCTAAAAAGAACCAATTAGAAAAGGACACATGTCATTGCATGAGAAGTATAAAGCACACATAAGATCTTAAAAAATATTTAAGCCGTGTGTTATGGAAATAGCAGATGGCACTGATTGGATAATACACGTCATCTGAAGATGAAATATGGCCAAGCAGTGAAAGACAGAACACGATCGAGTGAGGAATGGTTACCACGACAGGGGTCGAAGAAGAGTTTGGAAGGTCATAATGGTGCTGAAATGGTTGTTGTAACCAATTGAACGTAGAAAGAAGCATCTAGACAATAATCTCGAACAAATCTATAAATAATAAAGGAGATTAACAAAGCAAGTTGTCTCGTACCAACCCAATCAAATCTATCAATTATCATTTATATTTTATGTTCTTTACTGTAAGAGTTAGCCACCACTGTTAGGGATTGATACCAGGACCTCAAGTGTTGAAACGAGGTATCTCCACTCAGTCTGCCAGTTGAGCTATGGATCTAGGTGTGCTTTGTACTTCTTGCTATTGATAGTAAATATGTTTCTTCTTCTTTTTTTGTGTTTTTTAAGATCTTAAAATCATTTGGCACCAAAAAGCAAAGTTTAACCCATTTTCAGATGAAGAACTCTGCCCTCCAATAATAGCTTACCTTAAAAAAAATATCTTTCATGAGTAAGTGATCATTCTTTTTAGATTTTGATAATGTAACTTTTAAATTTGGCATATCGACCATTCTCAGCGCTTGGGTCAAAGTTGTCGTTGGAATCGAGCCCAATAGATAATTCCAGCATACGTCAGACATGACCGTGGTTGAAACCGAGAGGCAACGGCGTTCTCTCTCATCCCGTCGGATCCTGGATGTCAAATAAAGATTGCCGTGTCCCACGAAGTTTTCAACGGTGGGCATCCTTTCCACAAGGTTTCCTGTAGTGTAACGCACCTGAGTTTACCATCACTTCATTGACAAACTGATGGACAGTGACGTGGATTGTCCAGTGGTCACTGGGTCACCAAAGATATCTCTGGTGACCCAACATGGTGAAATGTGATTGCACTCTACCTCTCTGTTAGAGATAGAGCAAAGGTCAACAGGGAATATACTTCCGCCACTCAGAAACAGTATATCGCTCAAAGATTTTGTTGAAGGAAATTCCAAGTGTCGAAAAGGATGTGATGTTGGCCAAAAGGATGGTACGGTACCACAAGTGGTGGTACCGTTGGGTAACCAATTAGATTGGTAGACGTTCCACCAATCTGTACCATTCGTTTGGTGGGCTACACTCCAGTGGGTACGATGGATGTGGGAAGCAGAGTTGTGCCTGACCTCTCCTGATCTAAATCATCGTTGGTCTGAAGGCACTACCAGCTATGTACCATGATCCAAAAGTCTTCTATATTGGAAAATCCTAGCCATCTAAACTATGGCATTTTACCATTTAAGATGGGCAGCTTCTTTTTTTTTTTTTTTTTTCTTTTTTCTTTTTTGTTTTTCCCTTGACAATCCCTCTGCGGCCCTCCAAAGGTAGGCGGAGGATTGCTTGCAGTGCATGGCTGGTGCATTTGTTAAAACCATGTCATACGTTAGTTTTGTCAGCTCTTTTTTGCACGAGAATGTAATAAATGAAGCTGATACAAAGCTAAAGTGGACCATACCACAAAACTGAAATTTGTATTTTCTCTTCGTCTAGATTAATGGAGTGACCTTATGACCCAGGATGGACTGACCTTATTAGCCGGTTGCATAGTAAATAAACATCATAGTGCACACTGGAAAGGTTTAAACGGTGGGCATCATTAACCTTACTGCTTATGTGGTGTGGTCCACCTTCATTTTTGGGCTCATGCCCTAAAATCACAGGCCAAATGGGATGGACAGCTTGGAAATTACGCATACATCACGGTGGGCCCCACATGGCTTAGTGCTGCAGGAATCCTCTCCAGCCGAGTACTGCAGGCACCACGCGTCCCCAAATTTACGGCTAAGGTATTCCTCATTGGGAAGACGTGTGGACATGGTCCATCTACGGCGTGACCATGTTCCTGAACTCTATGGTCTGGTCGAGCAGGCTGAAGACCCGAGGATACTAAACTTATCCAAAGGTCTAGGATCATATGAATTCAATTTTCATACGTATACATGTGAATTGATCATCCGTAGCCTTGGCCCACTTACGAAACAGGTGGTATGTTGGCGGAAAAGATGGAACGGTCCACCACCTTTCATACAGTTGTTTGTAGGTGATCAATTATCGGGATATATAGTTTCTGTACATAATATTGGTAGCTTGGATCATCCAACCTAAGTGATTTTCAGGAATATACACAAAGCGCAACATGGAATGATGATAGTTCGTTATCCAATTGTAGATTTGTAGGGGGATGGTGATGACGTGGGAGATGGACGTATGTTCATTGCTCAATCAGAAACTGAGCCTCATAATAAGATGATCAATGGGGGCAGATATTCGATAATCTAATTGTTTTCAGTTATAATCGGACTTTGTGGTAAGATGGACGGTTGTGATTCGACTATTTGCTAATCCGACCAATGATGTGATCGGTAATGACACTCTGGATTTTCCGCTAGTCTCTATCCAAAGGCAACCCTTATATGTATATATATATATATATATATATATATATATATATATATATATATATATATATATATATATATATATAAGCTCAAGAGGGACGTGTACCTCATTTCAACACTTTGTCTTGGTATCGGTCCCTAGTGGGGGTGGCTAACATGGAGTGCGTGTACTGACATTCTTGTGGAATAACAAGCTAACCCAAAAAATTAAAAAATTAAAAAAAAATAAATAAATAAATAAAGCTCGAGAGGGATGGGAGGCTTCACCAATTGAGAATACCTGTTATAAGAATGTCTGAATAACTTCAGCCGGTTGTTTTGTATCTTTAAATATTTTTTTTCTAAATTTCTCATTTTTTTCATCATTCATAGACCTTGTGATATTTGCTTAACTCTCTTTATTTTCTTTCTTCCTTCCTTTATATAGCTATCCAGATCGATAGTAGAATCACATAGTATATAATAAGAAAGACCTACATTCCTTCATTCAAAACTGAATGATCTTTCTTACAATTTAATAGATGTCATGGATTAGAAATGGAGAGATAAATTCAAGACTAAAAAATCAAGACCATGAAAAGCAATGTGGCTAAATTAAAATAAAATAAAACAACATGGCCATGCATTCTTCCTGTAAGTATAAACTATGGAATACAGACACGTGTACAAGAAAGATTCGTACTTATCTAAATCATGCATTGATCGTGTTCTCATATCAATGGACTCGGCATAGGAAAGTTTTTGAGGTGGTTACGTGATTTAACTTTGGTATTTTTAAGCAGTTTGTTTTTGACGGAACTCTAACATTTAGCATTTAATACTCACTTGGGTGCATATCTCTAACACTTTTCCTTCAGTTCATTTACATCATATGTGGCATAGCTGACACATGATACCTTCTGGGTCATGCGTAACTAGGTTTAGATAATATTCTCGATAGACGAGTAAAATTGTATCTATCATTTATCACATAGTGCTAACATGTGTCAGCATCTCATTTAATTAATGTAAAAGTACCAAAAATCAGGTGTAAACATGCGTCCCCCAGGAAGATACTCTGCATTTACGGTGAGATGTAAGATGAGCACCACATTCACGGTTTGGATTGCTAATATAGATAACGGATGAGCCCTACACATTTAGATCGAATCGGATGTGACCAACCCCCATTCCCTGTGGCACTACTGCGTGGTTGCTGTTTCCACGCATCTATTCGAGATGGACCACACGTGCCAGGATGAACATCCAATCAATCCATTAAATGGGCCCACCAAGCGATGTTCTGGCCAAATATCAGGACAGTTCGCCACTGATCAGTTGGCCACAGTGTACGGAACAAGTGAACAGGTAGAAAACTCTGTATTAGCCTTTCCTTTGTTGGATACAATCTGGCCACCCGATGAGGGGAGAGACCCTGAAAACCCATTGGCCATCCCAGCTCGTCGAATGCCCTACGCGTAGGTTTAGCCTTCCCTTACTCATGTATGGCTTTTTCTGAGGCCCAATATAGGTTTTGTCTCAGGTAGGCCAAGATCTTGTAGGGCCGAGGATTTGATCTGCCTAGACGCTTTTTCATTTGATTTAGAAATAAAATCTGGGCCTGGGCTCAATTTATCCGAAATTACCTAGTCTCACGTTTTAGATACCTCATGAGCTTGGACCAGGTCCATGGACTACAGCCGACCCTGACCTGGACCAGGTCCGCATGATTGTGCACATTCATCCATATGTGCCATGTGTACCATGGTCAATTTTCAAGCCTCTACACATGCCACGTGTAAATATGTGTAAATGTTACACGTGTTACATGTGCCACGATGTATATTGAAGCTCCTCACACGTGCCACATGTGTCATACCACCTGTATTCTTTCAGAAAGTGAACAAAATAGCTGATCCAAAATAACATAAGCCTACATGAATTTATATGTAGGAGACAAAGGTAACAGATAAAAGTAATGGCGTGATAAGTGGCCCACATATCTACGTGGCATATGTGGATTTTCGGTTCTGCCAAGTGTGACAAATGGTTCCGTGGTCCAGATGGTTGGACAGTTGAGTACTACTCTGGATGCAGAATTCCTCCAAAAATCTCCAACGTTGAAACATTCTAACAACCAATGGAGGACGTTCTTCAGTTGAATGTGGATTCCAGCATCATTTAATCATATCTTTGATTGATCTGAACCGTCTAATCAATAACTGATCCTTTTCTCAGTATATGAGATAAATTAAGGGTCAGGATCACCAAATGTCGTGATTTTTGGAACATGGTCACTCACAAATAGAAATACCTAATGAACAGTTATCTTGTCCACGTAAACCCCCCAGTCTGCCAAATTGACATGGAGGCAACGAATGCCGACGCGGCGCGGATTTTCTGCTAAAGCGTTCGTAGGAGGTTCCTGTGCTGCGATTCTAGGTGGGGCCACCGTGATGTTTGTGAGAAATCCACCCCGTCCATACGATTTGAGAGCTCATTTTAGGAAATGATTCAAACAATCAGCCGGATCCAAGATCCAAGTGGGCCACACGAGAGGGAAAACTGCATAAAGAAATGCCTACCGTTGAAACCTTCTTGGGCTCCACCTTGATGTTTATATGCCGTCCAAACCGTTTAAAATGTGATTCCCACTGGGATGAACTGAAAACACACAAAAATTGGCCTGATACAAAACTTTCGTGGCCATATGAATGTTTCAACGGTGGTCATTCAATCCCCACTGTTTCCTCTCATGGGACACACTTAAGTTCATTTTTTGTTGCATTCACTAACATCATCTCACAAAGTGGATGGATGGTGTGGATTTCTCACAAACATCACGGCGGGCCCCACCTAACTTCCCACCGCAGGAACTTCCCGAGAAAGGTTTTGGCAGGAAATCCGCATCCCAAAAATGCGGTCATCCTGAGGCCATAGATCCACTAGTTTCGTGATCGTAACAGTCACCTCCGCATAATTGGAAGATATGATTGTCTATCCAGATTATTCAAAGGATCATTGTTTGAATGGACCCAATCTAACCAATTCGTAGCATGGCCCATAAATTTTATCCCACTTCAAGCAGGGACGGTTGAGATCACACGGTTATAACCCTGGTAAAATAATACCGTCAAAAATGTGGGCCCTCCTGAAGATGGAGCCCACAATCGACTGATTACAACCGTTATTTAAAGCACATGGCTTACCTCGTGGTCCAGGAACAGATTGTGATCGTATGTTAGGTTTTTTTTAGCTTTTCTCCTGTCTCTCTCTTGCCGCCTTGATACCACAACATTTCAAAGTGCCTGTAGCTCAACTGCCGTGCACATGGCATGTCTTGGACATGGACGTGGACCTGCCCAAATGGCAGCACTCATTGTGGATTGAATATAAACCGAAAATCATACCGCCATCAATGGATCCTAACCATCCAATGTGTGGCTATCAAATGGACCATTGAATAAAAAACAATAATCTTGAATCAAAACACACAGTATTAAGACAAGGAACTTTGAAGTCTGAGGAAATTAACTGAAGGGTTGGAGATTTGGAATACATGTGGCTAATGTCCAAACACCACGAGCACATGACAGTAATAAACTAGTAGTACTAATAATAATTATTATCTATGTGGTGCGATCACATGGCATCAGTATCAATCCCCAGGGCCCATGTTACGTGTGCATCATATCCACCCATCTCCGTTAGCTTTGCCCTTTGCATCAGGCCGTGGAACTGAAAATTCAGCCCTAGACTCAGGTGGGCCACACCACATGGAATAGTTAGGAGGGATGTTAATGCCCAACTAATAAAACCTTCTAGAATGTTCGTGGGGCCTACTTTTTGTTCACGTGCCATCCAATCTTCTCATTGGGAAAGGGCATGAAAAGCCAAGGCATTCCATAACTCAAGGTGGGTCTATCATGTGAATTTAGAGATAGTAGGCATGATTTGACTTTGATCCGATCTATACCATCCGTGTAATATATATTTGTAACTATGTAGTCTCATCACACAGCGCACACGGATGCAATGTGAAAGTACATGAGATGGGTTTTTAAGCAACTGAAAAGGAAGCGAAGGAATTTAAGGCGAAGATGTGTCAAGATCCTCTCTCCATTAAAAGAGACCTACTTTCCACAGCTACTTGAATGATGCATTAATAGAATCCAACACAACAGTAAGCCTTTCTGAAGACCTGACCATTCATGGCTCAAAATCACATTAATATGTGCTCATGAAATGGACCGTTAAAAAAAATGACAGTGATCTAAATTGATTTTACATTGTGTATTTCATGAATCTCCATATAACAAGCAAGATTCACGGCTATGTTTTGCTTCTGCATCCAGCCCAATTGATGAGTGGACCGTTCCAATTTCTAGGCACAGAACACAGTTAGTTGGGCCCACTAATGGGATGATCAATGATATATACTCGAAGATGTAATCCATTCAACTCTTATCACTTGATCAAGTTTTTGGGAACAACAATAGAGAATGGGCCACCTTAAAAGATTAAGTTTTACTACTTTCTCTTTTCAAGTACTGTTTCAAGCCCCAATCTAGACCCATTTAGATCTGCGAGCTTTGTTCAAAATTTCAAGCCTGCTGGTGAGATCATCCGCTACAAGTGATGAGCCAGGGCCTGACTTTCATACCCTAAAGTTGAAGATAACTTCCTGTATCCCACTCATGTTGGCGTACTTTCGTTTTGAAACTGCATAGGCCTTACCTGAGGAATCGGGATATGTGGATGTAATCACCATTCCACAACTAGGTAGCTCGAAGCTTGTCTGAGTCAACTCAATTCAAGAAGATTTTCTATTTAAGTTATTAGAAAACTTGCTCATGAGTAGAACTCAGTCCATTGAGTTGGCTGTCCACCTCCATTAAGTGACGGTTGAGGGTGGAGATTGTAACGTTGTGCACGAGGGCTAAGCCGCCATGCGTGCGTGTGTGTGTGTTTTTTTTTTTTCTTTTGTCATTTTATATACTCATTTCCATCAAAGTATTCTTATTCTAAATATCCATAATTCAAATTATTAAACATCTAAGTGGAGTCAAGTAAAAACTCGTTTGAATATTTAAGTCAACCCAACCTGAGTAGATATCGGGTCAAAAAGTTGAGTTTTTTGTTTTTAACCATCTTCGTAACATCACGAGATCATCTATACTGCCCACCGTGATGTATGGGTTTATTGATGCCATCCATCCAGTTTTCCATATCATTTTAGGGTAGAAGCCTCACAACCAAGCAAATCTAAAGCTCAAGTCGACCACACCACAGGAAGCCGTGGTGATAATAACACATTCTGTTGAAACTATCCTAAGGGCCAACGTGATGGTTATTTGCCATCCAACCTGTTCATGAGGTCATGTAGTCCTAACGTTACATTGTTCTAGATGAAGAAAACACAAATATTGATCTAAAGCTCTGCGACTTTCAAGAAGTTTTTATGGCGGGCATTCAATTCTCATTGGATGGTCCCCTTGAACCTAGGATCTGCCTCGATTTTAAATGCATACCCTAAAATGATCTGGCAAAATGAATGGACAGCATGGATAAAACCCATACATCCCAGTTTTTAACTATAACGTATGTATGCATAATCAAGCATTGGTTGAATTGTTTAAGTGGCAAATCCAAACTACATTGGCCAATTGCAGGTTTGGGTTGAAGTACATGTATAAAAGGTGTGCCATTACTGTGCATATCTGCATCAATACTACAACATAGTATTTAAGCAAGTGTACTCGTCCACACATGTACCTTAAATCTTCTAAAGATTCTGACCAGGGCAGGGAATTTATACAGAACTTTTGAGTTTATGTGCATTGAACTGCAGCTTAATTGGGTTTCTGTGTATAAAGTATGATGCACTTAGATGAACTCTTACAAGTTGTGGTCCACTTTCAAGGCAACGGGTTAGATCAGTCAACCAACATGACCCACTAATTTTGAGGCAGATAATGAACTAGCTAGATGGGTAGGGGGTCAGGTTCAGGTTAGAAATGTAGCCCATCTCTGGTTGAACCCTAACCTACCCGACTTGCCAATGTAAGTTATCAACGGGTCGGGCCAGATAACTTGAGCCAACCCCATCCGATCAAGGATTGGAAACAAAATAAGTATAAATGATTTACTTATATATGCATGAATCTATTATTTGAGCTGGGCTGAGCATAGACTTACCCTTATATTCCATTTTTTTTAATTTGATTTGGGTCATTGCGGATTGGGTTAGTTGTGTTGGGATTGGGATTGATGGAGTCCGGTTGTGTCAGTTTTGGACCGTAGGGAATGGGTTCGTGGCTCAGTTCAACCTACTGCACCATTTCACAGGGCCCAACATCCTATATGTTGTTTGTAGAAAGAGCTTATTCTACAAATCTCAGCCTTGGTTTGTGTATGGAATCCAGCACATCCAAAAGGGACCCTTCAGAAATAAAGGTCAATCCAACCATATAATTGACCATTAATATGAATTTTTGGAAGTTTTTTAGCGGATGTCTATCGTTTCTATGGTGTGGTCCACCTAACTATTGTATAGACCTGACTTTTGGGCATCTATTATCAATGTGTGATGCGTTGGATAACATAAACAACATGGTGGACCCCACACGGACAGCTGAATAACATTATACGTAGGTAAATTAATTTGCATGGCTGTTAATAGGCTTTAACAGGCACGTTAATAACCTTACACGCACGTGAATAAGAGTCCTAGAAAAAGCTTCATTTTCAAACGTTTTAGGGGGATCCGGACGCAAACGGCTAAGATAGAAAAACACATAACGACATTTGAGCGGCTGACAAGAGCTCGTGAGTGTGAACGAAAAAGGTCTGTATGTCTGCAGGGGTGCCAAACGGCCCGTGCTGTTCCTCATGGTCGCCAGTAGTCACAGCATCACGTACATGCAAGCTGTGCAGTACATATGCCACGAGCTCAACTCGATCCAAGCCGTCCAAATTAAAAAATTTGCAAAGAAAGGATGGTCATCTACTCTATTTGGTGACCATCAAATGGACGGTTGAAAAGAGTAGTCATGGTTCAAATTCAGTGAGACGGTCCCCAGCATCTGATTCATATCAATTCATTAGATGTTTAAATGCTGTAGTCGCTGATCAGTGGGGCCCAACAAATGAATGGTCTTGATCATTAAACTGTGGGGGCCATTTATCGGCCGGATGGAGAATATTTAACTTGGGTTATAGAGAAGGGGAAAAAGAGAGTATCAATTCCGACAGTTCATGTCATCGATAGTTCAATCCGTGCAACAGTCGAAATAGGTATTGAGTCCTGAGAGGCTATGAAATAATGAGATGAATCTACCAAAGATCTAAAGCTATGCATGTGACCCACTAAACGCTCTAAAAAAGGAGGCAGGTGGAAATTTACTCCCAAGAGATGTAATACTCTGGCAGAGCGTGATAGATGATACTCAGGCATTTAGAAATTGCATAAAGTGGCATACAAATAATTCAAATTAGACTGTCTAAATTATGGCGCTGAGTTTAGATATACCATGAACCAAAAATCATGCTTATTTCCTTATCTGGTTATCATATATGTGGACATTTATTGGACAGTTAATGGTCTTATTTCAAACAAACAAGTGTCCACTAATCAGAGGTCCGCTTGATTCAACAATTTTGGTTTTGAGATTTTGACTCAGACAGTGGTTTCATAAATAGTCAGTTTAGCTTGAGTTAAATGTTCACCATGTGTACAATATCTGAGACCCTGTATATCAAGCATCGAACCCAGCCGGAGTACCAAATAACAACCCAAATAAATAACTTACTTACAAAAAGAGTTGGCAGATTCAGCGTAATGCCATCCACTCACATTTCCACTCTTGCAATCATCTTTTCTGTCTTTACTAGAGTGCCCACTTTGTGCTTATACAGTATGCTGTTTGGGTCTTCAATCCAATTGAATTGCAATTATTCAGGAAATTATTTGATGTTTGACTGCGTATAATGCTCCATACATTATGGGCACTTGGAGATAAGCAGACTAAATTGTGGAAATCACTATTGTCAGTCAGTCCCAAATTCGGATTGGTCATTGGATATTTTCAATTTCAACCATCCAATAAATGTCCACAAATCAAATAGTCAACTAATCAATTTTTTTTGTTGATGATACATGTAAACTTAGTCCAATTATTTGGACAGTTTAGTTTAAATTATCTTTACACCACGTATGCAATTTCAAAGTGACTTACAAGTGCCCATGTATCATCCATCAAATCCTGCCAGAGTATCAAAGTTTTTCTCATCATTCAAGGGTCCATTTGGATGGGGAATTCAGGCTCATCTCTGTATTTTATTTTATTTTTTTAATCCAAAAGAATCAGGTGTTTGGTCTATCAAAATATCCTCCTTGAGAGCAAGCAAACATTGAAAAGGCACCCATTTCCAATCTGCTGCCTTTCATCAAGGCTCAAAACAAAATGAATGGCCTATCCTATCCATGGAGGCTCAAAACAAAATGAATGCCCACCCAAGCAAACAGGTCCTAAATGAATTTGGAGCTAGCCCAACTTCCCCTCACTTTGGAAGACTTACCTCCAAATTACAATCACTAAATGCGGTCAATTTCTGTACAAGAATCCTAATAAATTGATATGCAACTGAACTGAGCATCCAAACACGCAAAAACTTATATAGCCAGTAGCAAAATCCAAGCCTTATATAGCCAATAACAAAATCCAAGCCCATATGCTCAAAACACCCAACACCAAAATTCCACCCATCCATTAATAACTGAACAAATCAACCCAAGAAGGGAGAAGACAAACAAATTACATATATAGAAGACAAGAGCCTGTTTCTCTTGGCTAGAGAAACTTGACTTCTCTCCAACCTCTTATGTAGAGAGTAGAAAGTAAAATGAAAATAAAAAAAGGAAAAAAAGAAAGAAAAATGAGTAGTCAAAACCTCTAAAAAGGAGAAAAGGGGTACATGCACATGTTACTACAGGGAGTGAAGAAAGGGGGGCAAAAATAACCCTTAGGATTACATGGAATGGTACAGAGATAGTGAGAAAAGAGAGGGGAATTAGGATATTCCTAAGGGCATTTGGAATTTTTACCAGGCCCACCAAAATAAAAGAAGCTACCCCAATCACCATTATTACCATTTTGCACATCATAGCAGTTGGATTGCTCAGTGAAAGTGCCAACCCCTTTAGGGGCCTTTAGATTATTGGACCCATCAACTATCTGAATATTCCTGAAGTAGCTGGCCTTGCCAAAACCTTCCTCAGGAAAATGCCCACTTCCCATTTGAGTGGATGTGTGCTCCCCATCTGGTTCTGAATTCACCACCTCGCCTCCCCATTCAATCATGCTAGCACTGTCTGCCAAGTATGAGAAGAGGAAAGAAGGCCAATAACCCAACACATAGTCATTCCCAAATTGCATCCACCAGTGCCCTTCTTTTGGGTCCTGCCCCAAGAAAAAAAAAAAAAAAAATTCAATTTGGAAAAAAATGATAATGAGATTACATCAGGAGAAGCAAAATAATACAGAGATAGGAACAGGTGTCAGAGATTCTCTTCTCTCTCTATTATTCTTTTTTTAAAAAAATTATCTGGGTACTTTTGTTTTTACCTTCCAGACAAGTATACTGATATCATATTGGGAACCATGATAGCCTGAGACTGGGAAGATGCTGGCCCCCATTGCTATTTCACTGTTTACTTGAATGAAACCGGAGCATAGGAGGTTGTAGCAGCCTGTGGCTTGATAAGCATCACTCTGTCATTTTTCATTTAAAAAATAAATAAAAAAGATTTTTAAAAAGAGAGAGAGAGAGAGAGAGAGAGAGAGAGAGAGAGACACCAAAAATCCAAGTTACTTGAGACCCAAGTTCTCATAGAAACTGATAAAATACAAATAACCCATGTCATTTGAGAGAGCTCGTCACTTGTAAAGGAAACGAGAATCACAATAAAGGGCAATAAAAGATTATTATTTTTTAAATGAAAGAAGCATAAACTTACAGTCCAATAAGTGAAGAGCCTTGTGTTGTTATCTCCATAGAGATCTGGGCTGACCTGTTTTTGCATTGTTAACAAATTAGGAAATGGGGGGGATGGGGCGGGAGAGGAAATCAAATACTATATCAAATGGTTTTTTTTTTTTTTCGGTTTTTTTTTGTTTCATAGTATTGGACCGACAATGATATAATTCAAAAATTATAATAAATGGGTTTCTTTTTCTTTTCTTTTCTTTTCTCTTTTTTTTTTTTCCTGGTACTGCACTAACAAGGATACCTGCCAACCAGCTTCAATGCTATTGAGATCTTCACCAAAAGAACCCCCCAAAATCCACAGCTGGGACAAGCTGAACTCATTGGGCTGCTGAATCCTTGGTTGCCAGACATTTATTGTAGCCTTTGCTCCATAGTATTTATCTCCTTCTACATATGCAATTGCATGCTACTCTCCCCAAAAAAGAAAATTTTAAAATAACAGAATAACAATTAGGACAGCCAAAGTAAAGAAAAGGAAAAGGCAAGAAAAGGAAGGATATTTTAGTATTGATTTTGAATTTCGAAATTTTCTAATACCTGATGGCCACTCTCATTAATCAGGTCAGGGTCTGCAGACCTAGGTTGAGGGAAGCTTCTGTGCTTCTTCCTTCCGTATCTTTTCACAGAGCTTGCTCTTAGAATATCATCTCTCTTTGTTCTTCTGATGGGAATGGTGCCTTCAGGACATCTTCCATTCAAATGCCACAGCTGTGTTATGGCTTTGGATTCCTTTGAAGATGCTGTCTTGCTTTCATCAAACAGCCCTTCTGGATGGAAAGTAGGCCTCAGCTGTATTTTTTTAAAAAAAAAAAAAAACAACAAACATCAAAAACTATGAAAAAAAAAAACCCCAGAAAGTCGAGATATTGGGAACCAGACCTGAACTGTGTGGTTTTTGAGGAATGGATGATCAAAGGCAGGTTGATGGGAAGCATGGACGCAGTCGATTATATCCCCATCTGGGCTCTGTTTTTTTTCCCAACCAGAGAGAGAAAAGTCAGAGCCCATCTCATTGAGAAGAATAACCAAAAAAAAAAAAAAAAACAACGACAACAACAACTTATAAAAACAGAAACCCAACAAAACTATCCAAGAAAAATAGAAGAAATCGTCTTTAAAAGCAATCAAGAGGGAAAAAAAAAAAAAGAACCAATTCATGGGAGAGATGACAAAAAAAAAACGTTCTTTTCAAAAAAATAATAACAACAACAAAGGAGAAGCAGAAATAGAACTCCACTGAAAAGCAGAGATGAGAGAGAGAAGGAGAAAACCCCCATCTTCCAAAAGAAGAAGAGAATCCCTGGAAATGGAGAAACACCCACATCTCCATACCATGGATCTTTGAAACAAAATTGAGAAGAACAAAACCCGCTTTTCAAAGCCAAAAAAAAAAAAAACATTTTTTGTTAAAAATCAAACTCAAGAGAAAAAAAAAAAAAAAAAAAACTCATTCACCCAAAAATCCAAACTCTCTTACAAAGCCGACAGGAAAAAAAAAAAAACAGAGAGAAATAAACAAATAAAAGAAGCGACCTTTATGCTCTTCACAGCTGGTTTATTCAACCTCTTCAAGTGCTTCTGAACCTCCAGCCTCTGCCGCGATACAGGCATCCCCCCCGCGCACGTTAACATGACCAAGACCAGAGCCACCATCACCGCCCTCCTGCTACCGCTGTCCTGCGCGGCCATTCCGAACGATCAGAGAATCCAACCAGCAGCCTAACGACCCTTTGGGATTAAAAATCCAGGCAGAAGCTGCTCTAAGTGATGGAGGAGAGCGTTCTTAACGACGAGACGCTCTTTAACGCTGACGCTGCTATCCTACGCTAACCCCTTTCACTTCACCCCTCAATGATTTGAAAGGAAGAAGGTCGTTGCAGTGGTGGTGGCAGAACTTGAAATTCCACAAAACTCCAATCTAACTGCCGTGTGTATTTGACGGGACTTTTCTCCCTCTTCTCTATCCGTCCTTTTTTTTTTTTTTTTTTTTCCTGTTTTACCCTCGAAGGAGGTAAAAAGGGCGGAGGAAAAGAGCAGTGGGAAATGTGTCGCCTGTCGGTCGACCTTTCGCCAGTTCCGCTTCTGTCGTTTGGGCTGATAGAGGGTGTGGTGTACGTACGTTAGCAGCGTCTTTTTCCACGAACCAAACCTTCTTTCTAGCTTTCTTATTCTCTGTAAAAAAGAGGATTATTGCCTTTCTAAACACCCCTCTGGTCTGGATTACGGGGTGTTTTCGAGTGGTATAGATACGACCGTAAGCTTTACGCGGAAACAGGCATATATGGGGCCTAAGTGATGTATGAATGCCATCTAACCGTCCATTATACGAATCACCTTATGTAACATCCATCTACCAAAAACAAGTTTGATCCAACATTTAAGTGAGCCACAACAAAGGAAATATGTGAGAGGGTATGATCAACCTTGATTTACACATGGCCCAAATGAAATTTCAAACAGCATCATTTTCGTCCTAAACCTTTATCCAGACAAGATGAAGGGTCTGAATGGTATGGAATTTATATATACAACACTGTGGGCCATCAAAGTAAATCAAAAGTTGGCATTCCTTAGGGCCCGTTTGGCCCGGTGTATTGGAAGGGATCGAATGATATTAGGGTGGATGGCATGGATTTCTAGGTGATGATGGTGTTGTCAGTGGATTGTCGGGAGATCCATGGGATTGATATATCCCTGGATTGCCATATCCAGTCTGTTTGGCGCGCCCGGCCAATCTCGGTATTAAACCTTTTCATCCCTTCTAATCCCTCAAACCAAACATGTCCCGGGCAAATTTGAAGGATTAAGGTGGATTTGATGGGATTTAAATGTAATGATGGTGTTGTCAGCGGATTTTCTTGAGATACATGGGATTGGGATCAGATCACCGACTCTGTTTGGCACGCCAGGCCAATCCCGGGATTTGACTTCCAATCCCTTCCAATACCATCCAATCCCTTCCAATCCGACCGGCCAAACGGGCCCTTAACAACTTGTTGCATGTGATGTCGCCCACCTAATTCATGAAACAATCTGATTCCGTGATCCGGGAGGTAACATGCACTGAAGCAGATAATGAATGGGTTGGATTTTAGGCATGTCATGCATTATGTAAGCCCCTTATCTTCCCAGTACCACCCGACGTTGCAACAATTGGATGTGGATTGCAGGGAGACCCTGCTGCCATGGATGTTCCGGGTGACCCGAGGTGACAGGATTTAATTGGGCATGGGCCGACATAAGGTTTGGTTTAAAATTATCAGGCAGGTGGGTGGGGGCCCTGATTGTGGACTCACAAGTGATGTTTATGCATTAAATACACACCTTCCGACGTTTTGAAAGCTCATTTTAGGATATTAGGATGTGATCAAAAAAAAAAAAAACTGACTTTAATCTTAAGTGGACTGCACCACATTAAATTAAAAACTTTACGGATTCCACCCAGGTGGGTGGGATCCCTCACTATAGACCTGGGGTGGGACCCCTCACTAGAGGTGGGCATCGAGTCGAGTCAACTAAGTTAGGTCCAACCTGTCTCCATCTGATTTTGAAAAATGTTTCACCCGAACTCAATCCCACTCGGTACTGATTCTAGCATGCCTGACTCAATCCGAGTTCGAGTCTAGGCTAACAGATTTGAACCGAGTTTGACTCGATCAGAAATACTCAGTCAGATCAAGTTGGCACCAATTCGGATCAGGTCATGAAAGTGGATGGACGAAGGGAATAAAATGGATAGACAAAAGGGATAACATACATAAATCATGGTGGACCTCAGAGAGTTTACTTAGTAAGCTAAGCGTACTGAGTTATTCAGTACGCAACCCGCTTCCTTCCATCTCCACCATTTTCTATGTGTGATCCATCCCCTTAACATTAAAATAAAATAAAAAAATAAAAAATAAAACTGATGGGTTGTTGGCTGCCGCCTACCGGATGAGAGAGAGAGAGAGAGAGAGAGAGAGAGAGAGAGGAGGAGGAGGAAGGGTCGGAGGGTTACTACCGCCTGCAAGACGGGACGGGACAATGGATGGGTGCCGGACGAGAAAGGGTTGGGTTTTTCAAATCGAGGCGTGTGGTCGATAGGGTAGAGAGGAATATATATATATATATATAAGTAATCAGTTGGATTCATAGGTCTTTTACAATCGATCAATCCTATTTATATGGGTTATTTTATTTTATTTTCGGTACCAAGCATGTATAAACTCATATCGAGTGTCAAGGGTCAATAAATGATAACGTGGCTAGTTATTAAAAAAAAATAAAGATTTTTAGTAATTCAAAATAGCAAAAATTCGAGGTGTTACAATATATATTTATATGTGGGAAAAGGTACTATGCGCTCGACCTCACGAGTCCGCCCCATGAGGTCGAGCTGTGTGGGCCCCACCGTCATGCGTTTTGAACATCTACCCCATTAGTCAGATGCACCATTCCATCGTGGGCCTAAGTCTCAAAAATCAAGTCAATCTGTGACTTGTGTGGGCCACACCACATACAGAAGTGGGGAGGGGCCGTGCACCATTAAAACATTCATAATCATTTTTTGGGTCCACCGAGATGTGGTTTGCAAATCCAGCCCATCCATTATGTGTGTCCCACTTGGATGAGGGTTCAGACCAAGTTTCAGCAGCATTCAAAACTCAGGTGGGCCCCACCAAGTGCTTTTATATGTTTTAAAAGTGTCTTCACATGATTTTAGATGGTATGACCCACCTGAGTTCTGTATACGGCTGATTTTTGGGATATCCCATAATTTAGAGGGGACCCATCAAATGCACGGTGTTGATGGTTGACACGCATCGCGGTGGGGCCCACACAGCTCGACCTCATGGGAGCCAATTGTGAGGTCGAGCGCATAGTACCTTTTCCCTATATATATATATATATATATATATATACCCGACAACTTAAGTCAAGTTGAGTTTGATGAATAGAGTCGGGTCGAGTTACTGGGTAATTCGAACTCAACTCAGTTTAAGTTCAGATTGGGTAAATCTCTAATTAAGTTACGGTAGTTTGATTAGTCGGTGGCAAGTTAGTTGGATTTGGGCTTTATGTGAACAGATCATGGGCCGAACTCGATGTTTAAGTGATCGGTTGGATTCATAGGTCTTCTACGGTCGATCAATCCTATTTGTACAATTTTTTTTTTCGATACTAGGTGTGTATAAGCTAATATTGAGTATCAAGGGTAATAAGTAATGACGTGGCTGATTATATAAAAAAAAATTAAAATTTTTTGATAATTCAAAATAGCGAAAATTCGGGGTGGGGTGTTACAAAATATATATATATATATATATATATATATATAGACAACTTGAGTCAAGTTGAGTTGAGTTACTAGGTAACTGAAACTCAACTCAGTTTAAGTTTGGATTGGGCAAAAGCCTACTCGGTTCAAACCGACTCACCCATTCAATTCGAGTCGAGTCAATTAGTGCCCAACGCTACCCCTAACCAGGGGGCTCAAGGTGATTAGGTGTGCCTTAAATCCACACCGCCCAACCATTTTGAAAGCTCAATTTAAGGCATAATCCAAAATGAAGCTATTCGAATCTCATATGGACTAAATCACAAGATATTAAAAATTTTATGAATTCCACCAAAATGTTTTTTTGCCATCTCTGCTTTATTTTTTTGGATCATGCTCTAAATGGAGCTTTAACACGGATGGTGTGGATGTAGTCACTTATGTCACAGTGGGCCCCATAGTAAGGCGTCTCACCTACCCTTGTGGATCGGAGGGTCTCACCTCATCCACTCCTCCTAGGAGGATGCGGATTGGCTCGTGTACCATACACTGCCAATCTAGCCGGTGTGAGTACAAATCATGGAAGACCAGCACTGCCGCTCCTTAAGCTCTGAGTTGCACGGATAATTAAAAGGAGATTAAAGTTACATGGCCCTCAAAATGATGTATTTATTATATTTAGGCTGTTTATCCATTTTGCAAGATCATTTCAGAACATGGACTAAAAAAAGATTCATATCCAAAGTTTAAATGGACCAAACCACATATAGCAGTGGGAGCAATGATTCTCACAGTTAAAACATTCGTAGGGTTCACTGTGACGTTTATTTTCCTTCCGATGGCTTCATAAGGTCGAACATAAATGATATAGAGAAAAAACATCAAAATAATTCATATTGCTCACTATAACATCTATTTTCCATCCATGTGTCTATAAGGTCACACATAATTGGATGAAGAAGAAAAACAAATATCATATAGATCCATAACTTCTGTTACCCCAAAAGGATTTCAATGGTAGACATTCAATCCCCAACTGCTTTCTGCAGTGTGGTCCACTCGATCTTTGGATATGTCTTATTTTTTCGGTCAAGCCTTACGAGGAGATCACCAGATGGAAAGATGGTTGGGATATAACACATACCTCATGGTACGACCCACAGAACTTAGTGACATCAACACAGTCAGTGGTGTGTGGTACACCAGCCAATCAGCTTCTTATGTCCGACGACCATGGATGTCTGTGATGACTAGGTCACTGTAAATCCACGTTAGATGCATATGAAATATCCTCCAAATGACAAAAAGAGTCCTTTTTCCCACGTGGGACCGCTGATACACCTAAATGGTATCCAACTCATGAACCCTTTCCCATAAGCTGAAAAATCAGCTTAATCTAATTGTCACGTGAGCCACATCCATCCAAAAACCTCCAGACTCACAGAGTGGGCCATGTAATGGATGGATCAACTTGATTTTTAGACTTTCCCATTTTCATGTTGGATTGACAATTCTGAACGGTTAGATGACATACATGCATTACTGTAAGGCATTGTCTTCAATCTTTTACATATGAGAGAGATGTCAAACGGTCAATTCTTCTAACGTAACGACGCTAAAAGAATCCTTGGAAAAGTTCTTGCATTAATCCAAGCGACCGAGGTGGTGCTTGCAATGATTAAAAATAGGAGTTGCTTACAATGACAAGAAGCCAGAGAGATGTGTGGTGCATCTCTGAATGGGAAGCCCATTACATATTGAGCTTCACAGGGCTCACTATGATCTGTGTCTTATCCACACTGTTCATCAATTTTACCAACTCATTCTAGGGCATGAGCCCAAAATTAAACTATATAAAAAGTTCAAGTATACCACACTAAAAAAATAGTATGAATTGAAATCCTACAATTGAAAACTTCTCGGGGGAACATAAGTTTTGTATCAACATGATATTTGTGTTTTCATTTCAACGACAGACAGCATTATCCCCACTGTTTGTTGTGGTGTGGTTCACTTCAATTTTGGACTCATGTCCTAAAATGAACGGGAAAAACAAAAGGACGGTGTGGATAAGACATACACCTACAGTGGGCCCCAGAGAGTTCACTCAGTTAGCCATCGCTTTCATCCATATGCATCTTAAACAAAAAATTAATCTCTTCTGATCATCTCACTATCAGATTGGTGGACATTTATTGGATGGTCAAGAATGAAAATATCGAAAGGCCATATTTCAACAAGGAATTATCAACCAATCAAAGGTTAGTATTGTTTAATCAATATCTGATTTTTAGTCTTTCTCCGAAAAGACAGCATGTGCAATGGACAGAAAAAAAATAAAGAGAGAGAATGAAAAGGTGTTAAAGATTTAAAAAGTAAAAAAGATAAGATAAATAAAAAGAAAAGAAGGTGGTACGTCTTAAATTACATGAATGCCCCCTTTGTTATTCTCTGGCACTGTTTGGTCTGCCAACATCCTAAGCTTCCTTATTTATTAAGGTTACACTCCTTTGTGAGTTCAGTACCATTAAAAAATGGTGGTGACAGCACACGTCACAGTTCTACGGAAGTTTAGACCGTCCAAGTTCCTGACCCAACTACGGATGATGCATGATGGAAAGGGCTACTATGAGTTGACAGTATTAACATCTGAATTGAATTTTGATAATTTATAATGTTAATTTTAAGTTTTTAACCATCCATTGGATAGCAGTTAAACGGTGAATATGTCTGGATAGCATTTCGTCAGTGCAACGTGTGAGGAGGATGAGTCACCACCATTTTGCAGGTGGTTCTAAACTAACATAGGAGGTGTTCCCTTTTTTTAATAAGAAAGCGTGTTACCCGCAGGAAATAAAGCTAACCATATTTAAGCTCGAGATTGAACGTTGAAGAGGCCATAGGCCGAACACGTGTGCAGGACGACGGTCACTCATCATCAGACGAATACCATGCCCCACACTAAAAATCGAGAAGGAGAACTCGTGAGATACCCTGGGTAAAGCAGATTGCGCCTTGCCCCATCCTGGGTAAAGTAGATGACCGGGATCTGGCGGGGGCTCTGTGAGTCCCACCATAATGTATGGCTTTTATTCACTCGGTCCATCCATTTGTATATATCATTTTATGGTATGAGCTAAAGCAATTAAGCAAGGCTCACCATAGAAAGCAAGGTGATAAATCTTTTTAGGGTCTATTGTGATGTTTATTTACTATATAACTTGTTTATAAGGTGACATGGACTTAGACATAAGAAAACACAAATATTGGCTAAATCCAAACTTCTGCGGCTTTTAATAAGTTTTTAATGGTGGATGTTTTATCACCATTACGTGGTCCATTTAAGCCTTAGATCTGTCTCATTTTTTGGCTCATGTAATAAAATAATTTGTATAAATGAATGGACAACATGGATGAAACTCATATTCTACGGTAGGCCCGTAAAGCCTGGCCAGGGCTGGACGCAATCCCCTTCCTAGCTCGGGTTTTCGTGTTTTGATCACCCTTCTTAGAAAACTCTCGCATGACTTGTGTGGGTACACAGGAGCATGCCTACCAATCCTGACAGAGGGAAGATTTTATATGCATGAGATCCACGCCGTCCATCAAGTGCAGGACTCTTTGATTCACCTTCATCCCAATTCAACACAAAGGTGAGCCATCCTTATAAGAAATTATACCTGAAACCTCTAAATTCATGTGGTATGGTCTAATTAAGTTGTGGAATTGCGTGATTTTTGAAAAACGCATTCATCCAACGAAGCAAGTTAGCTAAGTGGATTGGATGAAAAATGGACATCATGGTGGGCCCTACACAAGGCTAAATGTGGGTGTTCCATCCCAGCCGTTGTGGCCTACCTAATTTTTGAATCATCATGACTTATGGGTTCCCGGTCCGGAGCGGATTAGGTGAGACCCGGATCCACCGAGGTGGGTGAGGCTCACTGTGATGTATGTGACTGTATCTATATTGAAAGCTCAAATTTAGGGCACGATCCAAAAAATAAAGTAGTTCCAAATGCCAGATGGGCCACGGTACAGGGAACAATGGTGATTGGCAATTGAAAACTTCTAGTAGGCCATAAAAGTTCTGATTCAAGATGATATTTGTCTGGTCTCTTCATTTAGCTGTCTGTGACCTTATAAACACGTTGGATGGAAAATAAACATTCAGGTTGAATCTATGAAGTTTTTAATGGTGGTATGCAATCACGATTGTTTCCTGTGGTGTGGTCCACCTAAGATTTAAGTCAGCTTCAATTTTGAAATAATGCCCTAAAATGAGCTTTCAAAATGTTTGGACGGTGTGGATTTAAGACACATACATCACTCTGAGCCCCACAATCAAGGGTCCCACCCACCTCGGTGGATCCATGGTCTCACCTAATCCGCTCCCTCCCGGGCGAAGGAGAGTCAGCTAATGAATGGCTTTGATTTCATGAAAGTTCCACCCACGTGGCAATCGGTATGCTCCACATGTCCCGCCGACAGGTTCATCCATCTTAGGCATATAAAGTGTCCTGCTTTTTTATGATTTCTGACTGTTGCTGTGTTTCCATATGAATCACAGTAAGATCCGTAATATCAACCGTCTGGATCCACTGCTGGGCCCTGCCCTTCTGCAAACTTCATACAAAAGAGAACGGTACAATCTCCCCTCCACACGAACATCGTACAGCAGTGCCTCCCATGGAAAGGAGTTACGTCTGCCCGCACGATGTCCGTTAGCATCCAACCTAACCAGTCTTCAGGTGAGGAGAAGATCTTGTCCGTCCACGGCATATGGATGCTCTCGATATATCATGGGCACACCCGACACATGGATATTATAATCATCGATCTCAGCCGTCAATGTAGTTTGCCATACTTATGATGGCCCACCACGTTGAAATTATTGCCACTTGAGGATGCTAACCTCAACATTGTCATCCTTTCTAGTAACCATTAGTTTTTGAAGCTATCGTTCAAAATCGATCATTTTCCAGGCCACCGGAAAGCGAAGAAATATGATGAATTAAACCACTGATCAAAGATTCAAATGCGGCTTCAGACATTCAGCGACAAAAAATGAAGAGATGTGATGAATTGGATGGTCTAAAATGTGTGGTCCTTGAAACATAAGCCATCCATAATAGGGCCCAGTAGATGGACAGCCATTATCAGTAAATCACCCTGCTGCTTGTGTTACGGACGAATATTCCTGTTCGACTAGAAATGGTGCTCAAACGGGGAACTGTCCATACTCCAGACCTTCATTTGGTAAATCCCTTCATGGGACGATCTTAGCCGTACGATTGATGGGGTCCACATTTTTTTGGCGACCAAACGGTCCTGTGCACGTTTGGACCTATTCGATGGGCCAAAGTTCTTGAGCTAACACACATCTACTTTTGGAACCACCACCATATGAATAGATCACCAACACGTGGGCCACACACGTACAGTTAACCCCTCCTTACTCTTCTTCTTTTTCTTTTTTATTTCTTTCACTTTTTTTTGGGTTAGCTTGTCAGTACACACACCATGTTAGCCACGCCCACGGTGGATCGATACCAAGACCTCAAGTGTTGAAACGTAGGCATCTCCACTCAGTGTGCCAGTTGATTTATGGATATGGGTGTACCACTCCTCACCCTTGCGCGGGTGGCACTCTCGGGAGTTTCAACACAGTATTCATAGGAGATGAAATTCTACTAGCGTGAGTATGTGAGAGTGTGTGCGTGTGTAAAAAAAAAAATAACCCTCCATTCGGTTGAACACACGGGAGTGGATTGCGTCCAACCCTGGTCGAACAGGGATCCTGTGGGCCCACCATTATATATATGTTCATCCACACCGTCCATCCATTTTCTCATGTCATTTTAAAGTAAAGGCCCAAAAAACTAAGCATATCCAATGCTTAAGTGGACCATATTGCTACCACAATAAGCCATGTGACTAGAGCTAATTGTATCTATTTATCCACACCGTTCATCCATTTTTTCAAGGTTATTTTAATGTAATAGCCCAAAAATAAAGCAAATACAACCTTCGAGTGGATCACACCAAATACTAAGCTTGGATTGCATTAAATGCAAGAGTCTTCTAAGTGTGTTCCACTTCAGCATTGGATCTGCTTTATTTTTGAGCTTGGGAGATAGGGTAGATATCTGGTCAGATGGCTTATTGTCCAACCCGCGTTAGGATTCACCATTTGTTGCGGTCTACATGAGCAGTGAATTTGCTTATTTTCATGGGCTAGTACCTAAAAATGAAAGGAGAAAATGGATGAATAAGATAGATAAACAGATACAAAACGGTGTACCCCACATTAGCTAAGTACGAACGGGTTAATGTACTACCAGGGTTCGTACGCAATCCGCTTCCTCAATACACGGCGCCAATTTTGGTGGGAAACGGATTGGCTACTTTCCCTGCCACCAGCACACCGTGGCTGGTGGTCAGTGCTCTGTGAGCTCTACTATGATGTATGTGTTTCATTCATTCTGTTTATCCATTTTTATAGATTATTTTAGAGTTTTATACTAAAAATGAGAAGGATCTCAGGTGGATTACACCACAGGAAAACAATAGTGATTGGATATCCACCATTAAAATCCTCCTAAGGCCCACTGTACTGTTTATTTAACATCCAATCTGTTGATTAGGTCAAACATGACCAGACGAAGGGAAAAAACCAAAGATCAGCTTGATCCAAAACTTTTATGGCTCCCTAAAGGTTTTTAATGGTCCACGGTCATTCGACACTGTTTCCTGTAATGTAGTCCATTTGAGATTGGTATATCTAATTTTTGGTCTTGTATCATAAAATTATTGGGAAAAATAGATAGACGGCATAGATGAAACACGTACATCATGGTGGGGCCCACAGAGCACCGACAACCACCGGCCATTGGCTGGTGGCAGGGGGAGTAGCCAATCCGTTTCCATTTCGGTGCCATCATTCAAAAATCTAGAAGGCATTTACGTCATTTAATTTTATTGTGAGCATATATTCCCTTCCGCTTCGGAAGCCGTTTTTCATCTGACTCATTAACACCTAGGCCGAGAATCCTAACGTGCGCCGTTGAGTAAACGTAACGCCGTAAAGATACCCAGGTAAAATGTGAGATAGCTACTCGCAGGAGTAGAGCCAACATGGTACCTTCGTGCCGTTAATAATCAGGCTTGGTGAGCCACAAGTATCGTACATCTGGAAATTCTTCCCAGAAAGGTTCACGTACACGGTTGAGTGGTAAGTTTTGGTGGGGCTCACCATGATGTACGTATCTTATTCATGATGTCCATCCGTTTTTTGAGCCCATTTTAGCAATTCGAAAATTGAAGTATTTACAAAACTCAGGTGGATCACACCGCGGGAAACAGTCGAAATTGGACATCAACGGTTTAAAACTCCTCTTCATCTATGTCTTTTATGACATCGTGATCAGGTTAGGTGCACTTGACTTTGGATATGCTTTTTTGGTCCATGTCTTACAATGAGATGTTAAAATAGATGGACGGTGGCGACAAAAGAATACAAGAAGGTGGGCCCCACAATGTTTACGAAATCTGCGGCCTCAAGTCCCATGCACAACATGGTTTTCTCCACTGACGTGTCACTCCAGTGGAACATCCCAGCCATGAAAAAGGTGGACCATGCCATGAAGTCAGATGGAGCAAATTGGGACAATCCACTCCGCACGTGGGACGAACACATGCATCGAGTCAAACCATCGGCGGACCATTTATTTCAATGAAAAGTGTGGGCCACAAGAGAAAAAGACTTTTTCTTTCACACAGGCACAAATTTGACACGCATGTGGCGAGTCGGATTCTGATGGCTATCCTTACTCTTGCGAGTATCTATACGCATCTCTCCCTGCGGAAGGAGAAGGAAAGAAAAGGAGGCGAGGTAAAGAAAGTAATTAGCATCCTAGGATTAAATAATCATCACCGGTGGTAGTTATATAGATCACATACATGCAAAGGTACCACAACTTGTGGTACTGGACAATCTTTCCCGCCAACTTACCTCTCATGTAGGAAATCAGAACCATGAAAATAGTATTCCTTGGTATGAAAATCATCTGGGAGAAAAATCAGACCTTTAAACTCATCATATGTTCCACATTATTGGAATCAATGCACAACCGTCAGAATGACTCAACGTACACTACCGGACCACCTAATTATCTGATTATTCTGATTTTTAAGAAGAGTGATCTTCAAGTTGGAGCCTACCATTTTAATAGTACCGATGTTATCCAGTTGCAGCATGTTGGCAGCTAAGATGGTACAGTACCATAACTTGTGGTACCGTTGCTGCATTTCATCCGCCCTCGCTTTGCGAACAAGGGGGTTGAAAATATAGAGATTTTTCTCAGCTCTTTTCTCATTTCAAATGAGGTAAAAGAATCTTGGGACAGGTGCACGAGAGCTTGAAAGGGGCCCAGGCAACAATAAATTTGTGTTCTTTGAATTCAGTAACTTGCTCTATTGTTATATTTTTGGAGAGTTATTCAATGTACTCTGGAGAGCGTGACTGTTGGTACGCATGCACTCAAAAAGTTATCAATGTGGCATAACTGTAACAAGATTATATTGTGGAAATCATGGGACCCATTATAGTTCATGGTCCAGAATCCTCTACAACACAACACCTGATCTTTGTGGAGCCCACGGTATTGTAAATATAACTCAATTCCATCAATCGGGTTTCTTCATTGATTCCCTGCTATGGGAAAAAAAAAGCCTCATCTACAATTCAAGTGGACCATACCACAAGTAACAATGAGATGGAATGTTACTTATAGGTTGTTAGGTCGGGTTCCTTTCGATGGCTTGAATCTTTTGTTGAACTTGTTAATTAGGAGTAACTCACTGGAATGATTTAAAGAAATAGAAGGCATTTTGATCCAAAACTCAAGAACCAATTTCATGTGAAATTAGAGGCTTTGGGAGAAATTATGCATTGTTACATTGATGTGGCCCATTAGAGTTTTCTATCTGATGATCTTTTATATTTACGATTAAAATAAGGGTTTCACCTTATGAACAAAGTGGACTTACATACATGACATGGTGGGCCACACAAAGCTGAGATATTTAATGCATGGCATAAAAAAATTGCTGTGGACCATTTGGGTCTATAATTCGTACCTTCAAAATGAGATGAACTCCAAAGATTCTGATGAGTGAGTCTCTATTTGAGCTCCCATTGTTAATTGTTTTTCAATCTAACTATCCATTAGATGCCCAGTAACTTTCAAATTAGGGTATCATTTCAGTGTAAATTTTCTTTTCTGGTCATCTAAATTGTGGGCCCCCAACCTGGGTGATTGAATTTATGTCACATGAATCTGACATAAAATTTTCCTAGTGCATGTGTACCTACTATAATATACTCTGCTGGATTGTCAGAGTTTTTCCTATTATTCAAAACTCCATCATGACATCCTATCATTTTGTTAGTTAATACATGGATATCATTTTCCAAATCAAAACAAGACATGGAAACCATATGTTTCTCCATAGCTTTGTTATGACACATGACAACACAGTCGCACATGCTACTTACATGCATATTTTTCTAATCCTTTCAAGTGGGCATGGAAAGTGGAAGCGAGGAAGTGCTTTCCTTTCAAAAAGAGCCACGCCTACTTTTTATTTCTCCTTTGATGTCCTCCTTTTTAAAGCTTCCTAACCCTCCTAAAACTTTATTGAAATGGGCCACTTCTAGTACTGTTCTACGCGTGACAAGAGTCCACTACATCGTGGGGTCCTTCTACCACTTCAAATTTGTAGCTTGAACCACCGTCCCCTCGCTCGGGTTCCACCGGTTGCTTTTTTCTCTTCTTCTTTTACTTTGTTTTAAAAATAAAAATAAAAATCGGGCATTAAGTAGAAGTTGTTTGTTTTTCTTTTGACCTTTTTAATTTTTCCTTTCTCCTTCGCTTTTGGTCGGACGCGGGTTTCCTGCAAGCCTTTTGCAATAACTTAATATGACAGGAAGCTAGGTAGGCCCATCATGATGTTTGTTAAAAATCTATCCCGTTCAGTCATTTTTCTAAATCTTATTAATATATGACCCAAAAATGAGGCCATTCAAAACTCAAGTGAGCTGTATGCATGATAGAAAATAATGGGCAAGGAAATGCCTACCGTTTCAACCTCCCTGAGTCCAGGGTGAACTGAAACACAAAAACTTAGTCTAATCCAAAACTTGTGCCGCCACCACGAATATTTCAATGGTGGTCATTTAATCCTCATTGTCTTCTGTCGTGTAACCTACTTGAGTTTCAAATCTGTCCCATTTTTGTCCAAACATGATCTTAAAAAACATTAGACATAATGGATTTCCAAAAATAAAAATAAAAATCAGTAGCCCACCTAGCTTCCCTTTATAGGAAGTCAGTGTCCCGTCAGTCTAGGTTAGATAATCAATCATAGGATGGCAACGGGCAATGGGATCGGTGCCCAAGGCTGTCCCTTCTTCCCTACTTGAGCCGCTAAACATGGCCTAAGGGTCCGGGCCAACTGGCAAATGATGGATAGTCCAGCCTAATCTGTTGCCCTGGTCCAATCATCAAGTTAGCCACATTAACAAGGACAATTTAAAGAAACTTGTGAGCAGTTCCATTCAACATATGTGCAGTTTAAGGGGCCATTTGGGAGCGTGGATTTGGAACCCCCTAGATTTGAAATCCTCTTATTATGTTTGGCACCCTAAATTCAGAATTAACTTTAATCCAAAATTAGTTATGCATAGTATATTTACAGGGGTTTGAATTTAATTACTAAATCAACTTTAATATATCTAATTAGTGAACATATGCAATGTCTAATACAATGGTAATAATAAGCTCGCTGAAATATATACTTTGTCCAAAAATGATGAAATTCTAAGTCTCGGATGGGCCACAAGCACAAGACCACGTCTAATGACTAACCAACTATTTTTAACCATTGATTAAATGGACAATGTTTGGACAATGCTGATCATCGTATTAAAGTAAGGATAGTGATGCAATTGATAATCTAATTATTTTGGGATATCATTAGTGGGCCATGTGTCCAATAGATTAATAGTCTAGTGACACACATGTTACATATAAAACTCTTGGAAAGATTTTAGATGTAATCTAAGCTTTCACCATGGATTTCAAACCCTTGTTTGAGGGGATTTAAAAGCCCCTAGATTTGAAACCCCCAATTACTTTATGGTGTTGAACAACCATCCCCCAAATTCATGGTACCAAACAACCCCTAAAGGTATGTTTAATCCATTATTATGTTTCAATGATTAAAGCCATAATATGATGGAACTAATCCTGTATGGAGATGATACCCATACATAAATCTTAAATTGAACTATGTCAAACATTTGATCACCTCAATAGGGCCATGGCCCTTTAAACTGGATTGGGGCCAAGACTAGGCCAAGGCCATTGCTTTGAGGGCTAGGGCTTGGTCTGTTACCATTTCTAATTAATTTAGGCAAGACTGAGATAAAAACATTAAGGTTTAATGCTCATGTTTACCAATAATTCAAATAATTTTTCATATTTACTTGACATTGAGAGTGCTCATATTGTTAAATAGTCCCACATTGGGGACACTTCCCTTTTGTTAGGGTTTTGATAAAATGGGGGCCCCATGACAATTCCTACGGCGCCTAGTTCCCACCATCAACGGCACATGAGCTAGAGATCAAGGATATTCATCAAGGAAAATTATGGACATGCCATTCGCCAAATATTATGTTGTTATGCTCATTAGGCATGTCAAACTTGTATTTGTGAAAATTTGATAGTAATAAAAAGAAGTCCGACAATCCAAATTAAACATACATGTGTGATTAATCCACAAGTATGCTACCTTGATCTTTGGTATGTGGCATGTTTAAAGTGCACACTACCTAACGAATGGCCCAGATCTCTGAGATGTGTGCCATCCAAGGTGGGAATCAGGCCATGCATGGGAGCTGTAGCGCGGGCTTACATTCTATTAAAACCCTTTTGGTAAGGGTACTCAAATTATTATTATTATTATTATTTATTTATTTATTTATTTATTGCTTGTTTGGCTAGATTTATACAATTAGCAAAAGAATATTGAATCCATCAAATCTTATAATTAAACTTCCACTCTTAGCTACAGTGAATAGCCTTCTTCTTAAGCTTTCAGTTTCCTTTTTCATAATTAATTACAAATTGACTCACTGAGTGTAAGTTCCACTATTTTGGAGACAGCTGCAGCCCAACTGCAGAAGGAATCTTGAATTTTCAACCCTTCGATCCTGATAGCTATTGCAACGATTGTTGATTACTTGCCATGTGACCACAATACCACATGGTTTCATGGGTCTCTTTCGTGATCTATGCTTAGATGTTGATGCACTGATAGCCACCTCTTTTAGGATATTAGTTTGAATCCCGTTTGGACAAAATTCCCAATACTGGTTGGATAGATATCGTTTTTGGGCTTACACAAAGGGCCAAAAAAAGGTGGGCTAGAACCATGAGAATTGAAAAGTTAGGTAGGAAAAAAGCCAACACAAAAGGTCATGTGAACATGGACTGTATGCAAAAAGTCCAAAAGGATCATAAAATAGAAATAATGCTATTTCTTCTAACCCCCACATGAGTTTGAAATTTGTGACATTCACATGTGTCGTTACACTACAATGTATGACTTTCTCCCCATCCATAGAGAAGTCAGAAAATACAGCACAAACTCACTCTACCAAACTTGAACAGTAGGGAAGGTGGACAAGGCAAGAGTCATCTCTAATATCTAATAAAAAGGCAAAAAAAAAAAAAAAAGAATAAGTATCTTTATGCTTCCTTTTTTTTTTTTTTTGTGGGGGGGGGGGGGGGGTGTGGTGTTGAGATGGGATGCATATCTTCCCTATATGAATGGATCCTTTTTCTCCTTTTAGTGCCCATGATTGTGCCATCCAATTCACGGCAATGTCCCCAGCATATATTTAAAAATTGCAAATCACATGCACTCAAAGATGTCAAAATCCCCAAAGAGCTCCATTGAGAACTAAAAAAAGCTCCACCACTTCCATTATACGCTCTTCATTAATATAACTGGGGAGACAAGCAATCCACCACTGGGTCCCATATGCTAAAATAATAAGAGTAATCATTCACTTGTAAAACAACCATCTAAACAAGTTTTGTGTGCCTTACGAGACATGGTAATTAAATCAACCAATGATATTTCTCGGCTTTTGAGATGAAGGGATAGAGTTTGAAGCAATTTGTCTTCGAAAGCGCGAGACTATTAGAAGTCGATTGAAAATACATACCGCATATGTTAGAAAATGAGAAAACTTGGGGCCATTTGGAAGCTATTAAATTTGTGTATTGCACAAGCTATTTAGGTTATACTGTCGTGAATAAGTTAATTGGTTGTCAAACACCTTGAATAGAGAGAAAAGAGAGAATTTGATACATTTAGGAAAGCTTAAGAGGATTACTGCCACTGTAGCATTTATGGTATGCGACAAATGTAAGCAATTGGAGATTCATGGTGGCACATGCAGTAATGTGGGACATTTTAGCATGGTTGATTACACGTGACTCATTATGCATATTTGATTTATATCCATAAACCGTTGTGTTCTCACATGCACCGAGCTAGGATGGACTTTCATCACCTTTATTTCACCATTTTAATTAGTATAAACTATCTTCGTTGTCCTCATTTTCTGTAGACAAGTCTGACAAAACGCACTGGCACCCAAACAGCACCTCAATAAAAATTTTAATGAGAAATCACAGAAGAATGACAAAGAATAAGAGAAAGATGACAAGTGATGGAAATTTTACTAGCTAACAAGTTCTTTGAACTACTGAGGAATGATGTGGTCAGACCCAATGGATTGATGCTGATTAGATGCCTTTTGGTTGATGCTGTAATGGGGGGCCCACCCACGTGCCAACAACCTACACCATTGAAATGGTGTCTATTTTTTCATCGTGGAGGACAGGCCCGACCATACCACTCTTCTAATAAAATAACCGAACACGACAACTTGCAGAGGAAATTTTTGTCTCATTCTCTTCCCTCTCTCTTCTTCTCATGTAATTTTCCTTCACTGCACCTTTTTAATTCGTTCATACCTGTTTCCACATATGGACTGTTTTTCCTTTCTTCTTTTATAGTAATTTCATGACAAAGGGCCCACGTCTTTCCACAGTACACGGTTTTTACTTTTTGATAAATGGGCCCACGGCTTGGTGATCCAAACCGCCAGTACGATGGGCTGGAGCGTGGAAGATGGATGGTCTGGACTCGGATAAATGCAGTAACTCGTGAGAATAGGGTATCCTATAGTTATAGTCGATTAATACATGATCTGTACAAGAGGCAGTTGCTTCTTAATCGTAAAATACCTGCACAAATAGCTATATCAAATAGGAATTGTCTTTACATGATTTCCAATGAGATCATCAAATAAGGAGATTGGAAGGAATTCACCGGAATGATTTAAGCGGAGTTCCCCGGAGAATGACCTCCGGGAAGAAGCCTTCCACACTTGGCGGTCCCAGCACTTCGGTTACTAAGACAGAGACAGATTTGGGAGAGAAAATGCAGCAACAATGGATGAGGGCCAAAAATCAAACAGTCAGATCTTAGAATTTGGGTGAGTTTGCAGGGTCCATCAAATAGTTTAGAAACACAGAAGCTTGGCTCGAGTCAACTCAACTGGGTTCGGCCTCACTGTGGAAGATGGATGGCGGGCTCAATCCTTTGGTTTTTAATCAAGTAGACTGATAGAGGAGGGAAATGTTGCTAGCAGTGGAAAAGGGCCAAATATCAAACGACCAGGTCTTAGAATTTAGGAGATTTTTGGCGTCACAGCAGGGTCCATCAAATAGGTGGTAGACTCTCAGGAGTTTTGACACCCGGTCAAGGGTTCAAGTATCCATAGGTGGTGAAATCCCACTACGGCATGGGGGGGGGGGGACCTGATCCATAGCTCAAGTAGTAGACTGAGTGAAAATATCCTTATTTCAACATTGAGGTCTTGGTATCGATTCCCTCGTGGGGGTGGCTAACAATAGAGTGTCTACTAAAAGTGGGGTGTGTACTAACAAGTTAACCCCAAAAACTAAAAAAATAAAAAATCAAATAGTTTAGAAACACAGATGCTCAGCTCAAGTTGACTCAACTGGGTTTGGGCCTCACTGTGGAAGATGGATGCTTTGGAAACCGTCTACGATTTATGGTCCCAATCTTTTGGTTTCTAAGATGTAGTCCGATGAGGGGGTCCTCATTGCAGCAACAGTGGAAAAGGCTCAAAAATCAAACAGTCAGATCTCTGAAATTGGGGGATTTTGAGTGGTCCCAGTCCACAACGGGTCCATTAAATAGTTTAAGAACATGAAAACTCGGCCCGAGTCGGCCTGACTGAGTTTGGGTTGACTGCGGAAGATGAACGCTCTAGAGACCTACTACACTTGATAGTCCCAACCCTTCCATTTATAAGGACTAGACCGATGAGAGGGAAAAAAAAAATGCAGCAATAGTGGAAAAGGCCCAAAAATCAAATGGTCAGGTCTAAGAATTTGGATGATTTTGGGGGGTCCCCAGTCCACAGCATGGTCCATCAAATACTTTAGAAACATGGAAACTTGGCTCGACTCATCTCAACTCAAAACCCAGTCAAGTCGAGTTGAAAACTTGGACTTGTTTGGATGCCATTTTTCAGTAATATTTTGATATTTAAAACATGAATAGTATAAATTATGTTGAGCTGTGCCTAATCGGGCCTCAGTTTTGTCAAGTTTCATCAAGCTTTGTTAAGTTCTACCGAGTTTTTGAGTTTTCTCAAGTTTTGACCTAGTCATGGCCAAATTATTTTTTTTTCCAAGCCTTCTTAAAATCTGGTTGAGTCGAGTCAGCGTAGTAAGTCTCTCCTAAATTTATCCTAATTGAAGAAGAAAAGCTTTATGGATCAATTATTTTTATAATAATTGATTGGATAGTTATGGTGGTTTGACCAAAATCATTCATGAAAAATACATGCAGTAAAAAAAAATGAACTAGAAAAGGGATTATCTAGATTGATTATTAATGCCATCTTCCTTTATATCGACTATCCACTTTCCAAGCAATCAATTGGATGGTTAGGATAGAATGTTTAATGCAATTCTTGAGGATTATATGCAATCAAACTTGGGGCCCACATGATGGATTATCCTTATCAACGCTAAGACCCAATTTCCTAAATAAATATGGGCCATCTATTTGCCTAACAATTGATTGCATGGTGAGGATGATCTGATCAAAGTGATCCTTGCAAGGCACTTTTGATCAAGTGTCAGGCCCGTGTGATGATTGGTCTAGATTGATTATTAGAACCGTCCATTTTTCTGGCCATTGCTTGGATGATTAGAATGATCCAGTCAAAGTGATTCTTTTTAGGTACATGCAACTGAAAGTGGGGCCACATGGTAGATTGTCAAGATCGATGATTATACCATTTTCCCACAATCCATATTTCTCGTTCATATTAAATGTAGTATAATGATTATAGTCATATATTTGAACCATCTGTCGAGCGGACCCCACTTCTGATTAGCTCCCTTGAGAATTGCCTTGATTAGATCATTCTAACCAACTAATCAATTTCTTGGAAAATTAATGGTCCAAATTGATTGCAAGAAAATAAATGTGGTTATCCATCTGGGCCATCCATCATGTGTGGCCGAGTGTAGATTCAATATAACATCTCAAGAATCGCTCTGATTTGTTCATTCTAACCATTGGATCAATTGCTAAGAAATCGACATTCCATATTGATTATACGAGAATGAGTGTAATCATCATTACGGATTGTCCATCATATGGGCCCCACTATTGAGTGCATCATGTATTCCTCAATAATGGTTTTGATCCGACTATCCTAACCATCCAATCAATTGCAAGAAAAATGGAGGACTCATATCGTTTGTAGGAAAATAAGCCTAATTAGTCTGGACCATCCATCATGTGAGCCCCACATTTGATTGTATACATTCCTCAAGAATCACTTGCATCGGATCATCCTAACCTTCCAATCAATTGTTGGGAACATGGACGATCTGCATCAATGGTAGGGAAATGGATCTAATCATCAATCCGAACCGTTAGAGGGGCCCACTTTTAAATTGCATGTTTCTTCAAGAATTGCTTGATCAAATCATCTCAACCACCTAATCAATTGCTAAAAAATAGGCAATCCATATGGATGCCAGGAAAATAGGTCTAATCACCAATATGGGTCGTCCATTATGAAATTGAAGAGTTGTATTGTTTGTAAGAGAATAGGTCAAGCCATTGATCTATAATAAATATCCGTGGATCCTACCCTGGCCATGTGCATGTAAACCCCTGTCAATCACTCTCATTAGAGAATACTAACACCCAAGTCATCTATCACTGAAATGAATGGTTGGAATTGACTCCAAAAAAGGGACTTTGCAAACGTCTTCTTAAACCATCTTCACCAAACAATCCAAACTTGTTAGAACTGTGCTAGTTTCTAAAGCCAAGAAAATAAATTGTATAATATATATATATAAAATTTCCAATATTGTTACTGATGGTTCGTATTCAGGCTCATAGGGTCCTTACTCACGGCTTAGTGGTAGGCTCAGAATAGTAATTTCAACACTAAGGTCATGGGTTCAAGTATCTATCATGGTGTGTGTGGGTATAAGGGTGTGTGAGTAAAATAAATAAATATTCAGGCTGGTAAAATAGCTTTCCAACAAGATGGTGAGGATCAAAGGGTACCATGTCCCCTTCTACATATATATGATGGGCATTGGCAATGGAATAAGATAAACTTTTCACAATGTAGTCCCTAGCTTCACATAGTATCATAGACATCTTGATCGCTGATTCTAGCACATCGGCCATACCCATCTCGACTGCTGATTCTAGCACTTTGTTGCATGTTTGAAGAATAAAGAGACATGATTTTCTAATTAAGGTAGTGATGTAGCTAGTGCCCAGATAAAAGAGGAGATCCTCGTCTTCTTCTCAAGAATAAACCCTTGAATCCTCAAGGTGAGTGAAATCTCTAAAAAGAAGAAACAAAAAGTGATGTTGTCGGTGAAAGTGTGTTTATAAAACCATCTCAACTCTAAATATCTAATCTTTTCAAAATAATTTTTTTAAAAAAATAGTAAATTTATTAAAAATAGTCAATGACTTCTAAACTTTCTCAACCTCATTTCCATTATTTAAATAAGACTTTTAGCTATGTTAAGACTTCCAACCCCTAAGACACTCTAAAAATAATAAAATTTGTATCTTATTAAAAATAATAAATTTTAGCTAAAAACTCATAAGTAATCCTAAAATAATATATTTCTCAAAAACTATTTTAAGATAATCGCATTGGGCATTGGTGTAGAGCTTATTGATAGCTTTTCAACAACATATTATACATGCAAAACGAATAACTAATCTCATAGTTATGGTCATCAGGAGTTACAGTGCGCGCTAAGACCCTTGGATCGAACTTTCAAACCCAATTTCTTTGGATCTTTCTCATCCATAAGATTTTCCTTGACTTTTCATACATTAGACACTTCCGCTAGAAAATTTAAACTTGTCCTAGAATTTAGAATCCTAGTAGCACCTCATAACACTGCCTTTATACCATGTCTTCTTTGGTTGGTAGCAAGTGATGATGAATGCCAATGCATCAAATTATCATTTCATCCGATAGGATGGAACTTTATAAAACATCTTTCCTTTTGTTTCTTTGCAATCTTTAGTAGATACGAATTGATAACTTCTGCCTTCTTTATAATAATGTATTTGTGATTGGTCGCTCTCAATTAATGTCAACTGGCCCCACTGCTCTTGCGATCTATATTGGCCTCTATTTATGCACTTCAGGCAATGTGGAGTAGGTGGAAGGTGTTAATCTCCATTGTGATAACCATGAATATTGTGTTTGCCTCCCTTGCGAATAACCATAAAACCATGGATACATCCATTGTTTCTGTCAGGCCATCTAGCAACTGTTGTTTTATGTAAATTGAATTATTATTATTTAGATGAATTGTTAATCCATCTATGGATCCGTTAAAGAATTGAATGGTGGATTCCTATTGGCATAGCACGTTTAGATTAATTGATCCATTGGTGAATCCATAAAGTAATCCAGTAGTAGATTCCTTAAGAGTAACTCATTTGATTGCATAGGTCAACTCTTCTTCTTCTTCTTCTTCTTCTTCTTATCGTTGGTGGATTCCTCAAAAGACAATCCTTAATCTACACTAGTCCATCATTAATATTTTCATCTTTATCTTCTTCAATATCTGATGAAAGAATCCAATTTCCTAAGTTAACCTCACCTTTATAAATGCAGCCTGTGGTTTGGCATGGTTATTTGAGCACAAATTGATTGACCACAGCCCTTAGGACAGTCACAAGCCGTTGGTCTTCACTATTATACTAGCAATTCATGGCCTTTAGTCAACTGAACGAGTAGTCAAGCTTACCTAGGTTTTGGATCAGCCTAATGTGTTTTGGGTTCTACGATGAATATGAGGCAGCAAACCAGATCAACCAGTGAATTTCATGCTTGTTCCCCACACGTAGCACTCAAAATGACAGGATTGTCTAATCATTGGATTTCTGGGACACATTCCGGATTGCTTGCAGCCCTAATCTCTATGGGGCCGACCGTGATGTGTGTGTTCACCAGCTCATTTTGGGACATGAGCCAAAGCTCAAGTGGACTATACCATGAAAAATAGTGGAGATTTAATGTCAACTGTTGAAAACCTGTTAGGAGCCACAGAAGTTCTGAATCGGACTGTTATGTGTGGTTCTTTTTCATTCAGGTCAGAGTCCGGTGTGCTTGCCTTTCATCCAGGTTAAGAGTCAATGGTGGGCATTTTTATCCCTGTTGTTTCTTGTGGTGTGGTCAACTTGAGTTTTGGATTTGTCTCATGTTTAGCCTCATGTCCTAAAATAAGCTGTCAAAACAGATGGACAAGAGTAGATATAACGTATACATCATGGTGAGCCCCACAGAACTTAGGGCTGCAGACAATCCACCTCCTTATGCACCATTGGATATCTCAAAACGGAACCCTAGGTGAACCATTTTATTGCCAAGGCTGAGCCCCACATGCTAATTGGGTGGTCCACGGAATATTATGAGAAGGTCTCTAGTCCAACCAGTTGGACCACAAGTTACGCTCCACACCTAGCCGGTAACTTTCACCCTTTCATGTGCTTTCAACATCCAACTGAGTCGATAGAGGCTTGCCCCACCATGTAGATTACTTCATGAAAAAATCATCCACATCCATTCAATGAGTGGTCCCTACATGTATTTTGCTATTTATCAATGACTAAAAATTATTTTCTACGGTGTGGTCATAGAGTCAGACCATCTGTGTACATTGATTTCAATGGTGTAGCCCACCTGATGAATGAACCATCCTGGTTGTCATGTGGGGTGTTTTGTATGTACACAAGTGACAAGTCGGTGGAAAAAAAAAAATGTTGTTTGTTAAGTGCACATGCAAATCAAGTGCAATCTAGCAATTTTATTACAACCCCTTTACTCTCTTTAAAGTATTTTTCTTCGTCTTGCGATTGAACAGCAAACCTTGTGTGATTTCTTTGAAATCGACTGAAGAAAATAAAAGAAATGAGAGCTTTATAGCGACGGTTCTGTGAGACTCTGAAGGAGAGCTTGTGTTCTGTAGTTAAGCCTGTCCCCTGCCTAGCCACCATTCATGCGCAGTCGTGGACAAGATCTGACCTTTCATCAGGTTATCAGAGCAGTACCATGAAAGAACCATTGGCATTAAAGAAAAAAAAATCATTAGTAAAAATAAAAAGTATATAAATTGGATGATGTAAGACAATTAACCACTTGCTCTAAATGCTCGAACTGCCCAGTGTAAAAATGTTTATGCATTAATTACTCCCGGTGAGGAGTATCGAACACAAGACCTCCCACTCCGATACCAATTTGATGCAGGACAATTAATCACTTGCTATAAAAGCTCCAACTGTTAGAGTATAACGAATTAATCCATTTATCTCATAACTCAGACCCTATATCCCATAGGTTAAAACCTTGACCGAACCCACTTCATGGGCCCCAAATCATATGGGCCGCCCATCTCGAGTGTGTCCCTGCATCCCACAGGCTACCCCACCCGAGCCCGATGTGAAATGCGCATTAATCACTCCTAGTGAGGAGTCTCGAACACGAGACCTCCCCCGTGGGCCCCAAATCGTATGGGTCACTCACGCCGAGTATGCCTCTCTATCCCACAAGCGATCCCACTTGAGCCCAGTGTGAAAATGCCCCTGCATTATTGGACAATCAAACTATCTAATTGATAGGCTAAACTGTACTAGTGTATGGTGCCTCTTCATTTGTATATGAAATCGAAGTAGACAGGTTAGATGGCCTCATCAGTCTAAGTTTGAAACTGTGGACAATACATGGTACTACAGATCTATTGAATTGTCCAGATCTCATGTATGTGTCCCATCACATGATTTTTATATCAAGGAGTCGAGACCCCATACCAAATGAGATTGATCAACCACAACCGATGGTCCATCTTACAAGCATCACCGTTGAAAATATTCAAGGTTAATGGGTCACAACCATTGCAACTCATTTCAATCGGATTAAGAGACATTTTGTTTGTTGGAAAGTCGAAATACGGTTTGACATTTTCTAAGTATGGCTAAGGAGAACATATTAAATCTTTTCCAGCATTATTAACATGTATCTTCCAATTCCATGGCCATTTCAAATGGTCAGGATCTTTATTGTTCTTTTTCAATCAAGATGCGTGGCGACACATAAACATATGTAATTAAGAAAAATGTCAGGCATGTCAGAGTCGTATTCAACTTAAATCAATTGAAGGCTTATTATCTGAGGTGGCAAACTAGCCGGATTAGAATCAAACTTATGGAGGTTGACATGACTGATCAGCCAACAATTATTACACCAATAAAAAAAAATTAAGAGGAAAGAGTTAGTCCTACAAAATGGATTCTTTTTTCCTTTAGTTATGGACTTTTCTTTAACAATGACAGTATATTAGGTTTCTAGAAAATCAATAATGAACGGATGAAATTAAAAATAAAGATACATCTATAATTTTATGGATTTGAAAATTAGAACAATACAATCAGCAAAAAAAAAAACTAGGTAGAGAAGAAAATAAATATCTACAACTACTTGTGCTATCAAAATAGCTACAGAAAATACCAAACAATCGTGAGACGGTCATAGTGTGAAGTCACTAGGATATGACTAGGGGTGCACATCGAACCGGTAGAACCGTGGAAGCGAACCAGAACCGACCAAACGGTCTGGTTTGGTCCAGTTCTAGAGTGCACCGGTTCCAGTTCCGGTTACACAAATCAAATAACTGATTCCATCGGTTCGGTTCTCAGTTTGGGGGTATGTAGAGCCGAACCGAATCGTGAACCGATCCGTATAACCAAACCGTGGAACCGAACCTAGAACCCAACTTGGAACCGAACCAGGAACCCTTTGATTGTTTCCATATTTGACTCATGATTTATGGTTTACAATGCACTATTTGATTGTTTCCATAAATGTATTTTTGCACACCTTGTACAATATCTAAACTATTCATCAAATGGATCAGAACACAAATGGACATGGGTTAGATTATAAAATAAAACATGCAATTAGGTTGGATTATAAAAAGCCCAGAACCGTGGAACCAATCCAAAACCGAACCGGTTTTAATGGTCCGGTTCTGGTTCGATTCTAGGGTGCTAACGGTCCAGTTCTGGTTCCAAATATCTTAAAACCGTTAGGAACAGTTCAGTTCCGGTTTCACCCCAGAACCGAACCGAACCGACCCGTGTGCACCCCTAGATATGACTAGTGATTTGCCAAGGACTCAATAATCGGGAATCCGACAATGATGGTCATGGATATTCAATCTACTCCTAGGAGCGTACTACAGCAATAACGCTGAATAATAGTAGATCTAAACTAAACTGAGGATTTTGAATTTACTACAACGTGATTGGACAAAAGTGAAATATCTAAGCTAAGAAGTTAAAAACTAAAGATAAGCAACACCGTGATATAGAGAGATTGATTGTTTGTGGCGTAAATCCAAAACTCTTCTTTGAGTGCTGCTTTTATATGTTCCTGAGAAGCGATGATTGTGTTGTAGTTTCCTTGTGAATTTTTTTTAATCGTACATTGGTTATGTTTTAACAGCATTTGGATACCTCATTGTGTGTTGCCATTGTATTATAATTTTCTTCCTAATCGTGCGTACAGCTCCGAGCAAGCTTGCTTTTAGAAGGTTACGAATCACTGATCACTGGGTACTTATAGTTCTTCTCTAACACGAGTACGATTTCCTCTTGTTTTTCATATATGAGTATTGACATGTGGTGATTTATCACTGGGTAAGGTAGACTGTGACAACCTACGTGTAAACATTTAAACTAAAGTAATTAGAAAGGGAGGGCCCTTACTCATGCCTCAATACTAGATTCTCAGGAGTTTCAACATGAGGTCATGGATTTGAGTACCCATTGTGGTGAAATTCCAATGTGGTGTGAGTGCATGGGTCTGTGTGGGGTGCGAATGCATGGATTTTAATAAATAAATAAATAAAGAAGTAAATGGAGAGGAATGGGCCATAAAGGACGGCCCCTACACAATGGACAATTCATATCAAGGATTGAACCATTTCAACTACGGTCAATATAACTCTTCAAAAAAAGAAACACTATAATCAATATAAATTATCCATTTTTGTAGCCATTGTCCGACCTTTTATGTGCATTTTCTAGATCCATGCAGTCAGACTTATGCTACTTGATGCGTGTTATGTGGCCCATTTACATGTGAGAGGATACTTCAGTCAAAACCATATGTTCATAATGTGTATGCTAATTTGCTAGGTCAAATATTAAATTGAAATATATTTTTGCACTATGTATTTTTTCATAAACAAATGTGAGAAAATAAATTTAATAATAAAAATAAATTTCAATTAGTTAAATAGGAAAATTCTTCACCGTGCAAAGATGTGAAGACAAACTAGCCCCAGAGGGAGGAGATCCAGTAGCTCACTAGGAGTGAAAATTTTCATGCATCACATCAGCGTTATGAATGTAGCACATGTATGCGATTATCCGAACCACGTGTCTTGTAGGCTCCGCCATTGATTGGCCGTTGACTAGAAATTATTTGATTAGACCACCCCTACCATTTCATTAATGGTCTTACCATTGGTTGTGAGACATTGCCCATCTTTTTACTTCTAATGCCTATTTTTAAAGACATTGTTGGTTTGGGGATTTTGGTCTTAGATGGCCCCACATTGTAACATAGTTGTGAAAGGAGTTCATGCAGACCAAGCCTAAAGATTTGTAACCGTTAATTTACTTTTTCATTTTTTAGACAATGAAAATGCCCATATGCCTCTTGTATCATAAAGAGAAAATTTATTTTAAAAAGGACTAAGTCCCATCCAAAATCGAAATTCAGTCTACCCCTGATCGATCTGATCCATTCATTTTAATCGGACAACCATAAACTTACGATATGATTTTTTCCTGTTTTCTATTTAAAGTTTTCTATGGCCCACAATTACACTAATGTTGTGAGTAATAAACTGATTTCTCATGTGTGATTCATCTGTGATGAGTTTTGCCCTCAAACTTGGATCGACGATATGAAATTAAAATTCCCTATATGTGGACGAGATGAATTTACTTGAAGACAATCTAGTAGGCCCACATAAGATGTGGATAGGTTCAAAACATGAATTATTTTGCACGAGTTTAGTCGTTTCCTTCTTCCTTAGTTTATATATATATATATATATATATTATTCACAGGAGTCCTTTCTTCTTCCTTCCTTAATTTTCTTTATAATTGTTTCTTAAGTTTTTATTATTTGGTATAAATGGTTAAAGTTTGTGAAAAGAAATAGGGTGTGGAAGAAACTCATAATTAATGATTTTTTTTTTATAATGGAATGATTTTGTAATAAAAGAATATTGTAATGCATGAATTTTGTAATAGAAGAATGTTGTAATGGATAAATGTGATGAACGTTGGAATTGATGAATTTTTGTAATGAAAAAATGTTAAGGTAGATGTATGTTTTAATGGATGAATATTATATGGTAGATAATCGATATTTATTATTGATTGCTCATATTCACTGTAGATCACTGATATTTTTATTGTGGATCACCGGTATTTAATATAGATTGTTAATATTCACTATGGACGGCTGGTATTAAGAGTTTTAGACCGTTAATATTAAGAGTAGACCGTTGATATTTCCACAGTAGATCGTAGATATTCATTACAGGCCTTCGATTTGATGAAAACAGCCATAACTCTCTCACTACATATTTGATTTGGATGATATTGTCCACTAAAAATAGGGGGAAAAAATGATTTCTATGCTATAAAACCTTAAAGTTTTAATAGTTCTCGCCATGACCATGTCAATGTACAGGGCCATTTGGACCAAAAACACGCGGTTTTGCATCAATGTCCAGTTCAGCATTGAAGGCACTGAATGAACAGCTCTGATCTTGTCCATGTATACTATGCTGATGGCAGTGACCGCCGTGCATGGGGACCCACAGTTTCCCCAAAGAGCAATTTGTGTGATGTTTCACCATCAGGTAGGCCAAACTTGGCAATCACAGCCATTCATCTGTAGGGTCCGCCGTAAATGGCCCACCATGTGAAGATCCCAATGAATTGAAGATGTGCCAGGCACCATGGTGGGCCGGCCAACCAACGAACAATTAAAAATGAAAAAGGTACCAATGGTTCCACATTCACCAAGCAGAAGTGCAATAGCTTGACCGCTTAGGGTCGTCCAATATGTGTGATTTTTTGCACCATGGGATGCACATAATGAGCGCACCAGATGAACCATTCTGATCACCAAGGCTGGGCCCCAGGTAGATGCCCCACATATTAATTAGGCAGTCTACCAACTACTAAAAAATTACATATATATACCCACCTTTTGTAGAATAAGTGTATTCTACAAATTCTACAAACGTCGTGTGTATATAAAATCCAATCCAACCATCATAAGGGTTATATGGGCCACATGTGAATTTGCAGGTTCTTTTCGTTCGTTTGTTGTTTTGTATGGTGTGGCCCACCTGATAATTGTATAGGCTTATTTTTTAGAAGTTCCGTCATCACCCTGAGGCTCACCTAATGAACAGGTTGGATCGTACAAATAAAAATTAGCAAACCACACCGTCCAAAATAATGGACCACCACTCATAAATCTCCAATTTTCCCGAGGAGACATTATTTCGTGGGAGTGGATAAGGTGTTAACCGGGTAACACCTTAGTGGGTGTTACCCTTACCGTGGGGCCCACCTTGACGTCCATCGGTTTTTTCAGCCCATTTTAGGACGTGGTCTCAAAAAAATAAGCAGATCTAATCTCAGGTGGACCACATCACAGGAAACAATGGTGATTAAATAGTCACTATTAAAAACTTCCTAGGGCTCATCGTAATGTTTATTTACCATCAAAACTGGATAATAAGGTCAAACAGAACTGGATGGAGTAAAAATACAAAGATGTGCTTGATCCAAAACTTTTGTAGCCCACGAGTTTTCAATGGTCACTCACCACTTTTTCTAGTGGTGTGATCCACCCAAGATTAGGATCTGATTAATTTTTGGTATAAAGTCGTTAAATGATCTTTAAAACCGGATGGAAAGCGTGGATACCCAACATATTCATCAAAGTGGGCCCCACGCGGTAAGGGTAACACGTACTCCGCTCCCTTATTTCGTGGCCTCAAATTAAGCCACTCACTTCAAATTCCAAAAACCCCACCTATTTTAAGGCCTTGATCTAACCACCCCACATGAAAAACGACCCCTCATTTCCAAAATTAGTAGAGGGCTGGCCTAATCTCCATAAATAGCCCCTCTCTTGCCTTGAGAGAGAGAGAGAGAGAGAGAGAGAGAGAGAGAGAGAGAGATGGCTCGAATAAAAGTAGCTGCAATGGTCCTCATGTGCATGTTACTGGTGTGCCAGAAAGTGGTTGTGTGCATGAAAGTGGTGGGGCCCTGTCACAAACAATGCATGCGTGATTGCATGAGTTATGAGGTGGCCACACATGAGGGTTGCGATTCCCAGTGCACATTAGCGTGTGAGATGGCTGAAGACGGAGACGGTGAAGATGTGATTGATGGACCTTCAGGCGCCCCGATGATGACATCCAGTGCAGCAAGGCTTTCCCATAGATGGTGGTGAAATGGACCACTACCAAATGATCGGTCACAGTTATACAGGCGCGATTGACTTCCTGTGTTTTTCTTAAGATATCAAGATTTATACATTCTTAACCTAGGCATTATGACCATGAAAGCCTGTTAGCTGATGATTTTGATAGAGATCAGCTGTTACAAATGATGTTATTAAAAGGCCTCTGATGATTGCATTTAAGGGAGAAAATTAGATATCAGTTACAATTTTCTCTATACGTTGGGACTTTTTGAACCCTCGAAAACAATGTAAATACAAAACAATTATGGAGATTTCACTTACACCACAAATTTATATATTTTTATATTTCCTGCTCATGGACACCATCAAACCACGCCAGAGTATCTAAGTTTTTCTTCTCCCGCCTGGCCTCATCCAAGACGGTGCGGTCCTTACCATGGGGCCCACTCTGATGTATGTATTCTTTATCCATGCTGTCTAAGATGGTGATCATACTAGGGAATGAGCCCAAAAATGAAGTAGATCCGATTCTCATGTAGAGCATACCATAGGAAACAGTGGTGATTGATCATTAATGAGCCACAATCACTAGGTTGTGGCACGTTGGCAAGAGACGCTACACGTCTTGGCAAGCGGCCACAAGTGCAAAAGCGTGGCCAAGAGCAACACTACATATCTACCGTGAACCACACGTATACAGTCGATGCACAAGGGTGATCCGTCCGACCAAGCTGTCACTTCATCCAAGTTGTCAGATCAAACCCCGGTTATCGTAGAGGATCAAAGGGGCGGGCTCCTATTAGCAGCGGAGAACGTATCAACCTCACATTGACCAGTCTCGGCTAGCTCCATCGCTGAAATGAAGAATGGTCAAACCTCTCCCTATTATGAAGAGGTCTGGAGGAAGGTGAGTCATCCCAAATTCCTAATTATACCTAAAGGGATGACTTGCACTCAAAAGTGGCATTGGCAAAGATGATAAGCTGCTAAGCAAAAAGAATTGGCCTACATAAAGAATAAGCCTCGGCCAATGGCCATGCAACCACATCAAACGTTGAGAATTCCCCAACCAGGAGAAGAGCATTTGGCTATGAATGCAATCAATTTGGTAGTGAAAACTGTCCCGGATGATCATTACTTATGAGCCATTTGAATGGGAGCAAACGGAAGTAAATGGGTGGAATTACGAGTAAATAGAGGTAAATCATATTTGGGGTGTCTTTGGATGGGAGTAAATGCATGTAAATGAGCATATAAATAAAATCATCTTTAAAGGGGGAATTTGGAAGTAAATTGGGTGAAATGCCTTTTTGAGCTCCCTTAGATAGTCGCACATGTAAGTAAAGTTGTTCGCCATACACATGTCACACGAATAATACCTTGAAACAATCTAAATATGGATACATAACTAAAATCACACTAAAAGAATGATTCAAACTGTCCAAATGATGATCATTTAAATATACGGTTAAAAAACGTTGGCAAGTTACTTGTTTGGGATCCTTTTATCTGTGGTCCACCCAATGCTTGAAATTACATCATTTATAGCTAAAAGATATATTTCAATAAGCTTATTACAATCATTCTATTAAATATCACATATGTAATACTAAGTTGTGATATTAAAGCTAATTTGAGATATCACATATATTCCTATAAATATAATGAAATTTTCAAATGCATTCAAATTCCTCTCATTTACTCCCCTCCAAATAGAATATTTTGATTTTAAATGCATTTCATTTACACCTATCCAAATACAACTGTGCAAGCCATTTACTCCCAATTCATTCACCTCCAAATTTATTTCCCATTTTCTTCCATTTACAAGCTCCTAATTGACCCCTTAAATTAATGGAGTAGTTTATTGAAAAAAGTTTTGGAAAAATGTATCAAAATGTAAATTCTATATTAAGTAGGCAGTTTTTTTGTAAAATTTTCTAATTTATTTAATTGTTAAATATCGAGTCAAGTCTTCAGGTCAACCGAACCCCACTCAAATTTTCGATTAGAACTTTCCTAATACAGGCATCATGCAATTGAGGAATTAAAGGATCCTCATCAGTAAAGTTAGATTAGACGTGAGATTCTGTACATGTGAGGCTCATTGCCTGGTGATCAAAAGGTTCACCTAATGGACCTCTCACCATGGACGATAGGCACTCCAGTAATCTCTCAGATTGGAAAGTTGGATGATCTCAACTCTTTGATTAGTTAAAAGAAATTTCTTTTAAAAAAAAAAAGAAGAAGAAGAAAAAGAAGAAGAAAACAATATACTTTAAATGAGGAAAAAAACAGAAAATTAAAGGGTTAGGATCTGACAAATTGGAAGATTTTAGACGCATTTCCCATCCACGGTGGGTCCATCAGATGAACCTCCTGGATCAGAAACAAGTGGGTCCCATATGTGCGGAATCATGAGCTAATCACGTTGATCAACATGTACACCTTACTTGGATTTTCAGTATGTACATCAACTAATAATACAACAATGGTGGTGTCCCTCATGGGGAAATATAACCTTTTCGATTGGTGGCCAGGAAATAGGCATTTAGGAACGAAAGTGGGAGTCCTAGTTCATGCATCATGGCCTTCCGCTAGTCATATGAAAATCAATGGAGTGTCCTAATAGATGATGGACTATCTTGCGTGTTATTTAAAAGCTTTTGGTATATTGATGCCCAGGTAGAGCATATTACTCTTGATACATAAGTACTCATAACTTGTACCTGTGAAGTACATAAGTTAAAACCATCTAAATTGTCTCATAGGGGCCAAGTCACAGCCCCAAAATCATATCGTTTAGAAGCCCAAACCTCTAATTCATGGATACTTGTTTGTTGAAATAGGATTATTGGATTTTTTTTATTTTTTATTTTTCATTCTTAACTATCTAATAAATGTCCACCAATCTGATAGTCAGATAATCAAATAAGCAGTAATTTTTTCTCACCATTTAACTAAATTTAGAATCATAATTTGGACCATGGTTTTAAGACTCAAAACGAGATTAATGTGACTTGTCTGAGTTGACTTGGACTCAGTTGGACCTGATCTAGTTTCATACTCCGAGTCACCGCTGACTTGAGCAAGTTATGACTCGACTCTGGGCTGGGTAAGTCAAATCAAGTTGCCAAGTCTTTTAGCCATGATTTGGAAAGTTCATTTGACATATTTGTATGTCATGTATGCAATTTCTAAGTAATTTCTCAGTGCTTGAGCATTATCTATCATGATCATAGATCATGGTGGGTCCATTTATCCTTCCCAAATCACTATTCCATCATGATCAGTAGGTGATCCTCTAAGCAAAGGACATCATCCGGTCTGGTGTATATGCATTGCGCTGGATAGTTTCCTTTTCCATTACAATCAAACTAACAGCTTTTTTGTTCCATTCAATTCAAAATCTATCACCACAGTAAGTCTGGTAACGGGCCAGGCCTTGGCCAGAATTTTGAACTGGCCCTCAGGCCAGCTCTATTCAAGATTTTGATTTTGTTAGGCCCAAGCCCAGCCTTCTTCCATGGTGTGTGCACTTGTGGGAAATTCTCCACTGGCCAAGCAAATCACTACTTGGGTCTTGTCATTTGTAACTACGAGAAAATATCAAAACTAATGCAGCACATTTGGGTCGATGTGACAACACAAAGATGGCCAGAAAAGATGGATTCACTCGTGAAATTAACGCAGCAACAAACTTGGGTGGATGTGACAACACATAAAGATGGCTGATAAAGATGGATTCACCCATGAAATTAACGCTGCAACAAACAACAAACGGTCTTTGAATACCTTATGAGCAGCTCAAGCAATGAGAACCTGAAAAGGTAACAACCATGGTGATCCACATGTGACTCAAATGGGCTCCAGGCGATCACCTCTAGCTCATGGGATGGAAAAACCAGAGAACCCTCTGTGGATTAAAAATATTAATAATAATCAATTCATAAACTGTTGAAAAATACCCATGATTCATGGACCAAACTATTAGTTTATTGGGCCCCATAGTTGCTTGACCATATCCTAGGAATCTCCACAGAAATGCAGCAACCATCGACATTCAACTAAGAAGGGGCCAGAGATAGGATTTTCTAGGATCTACCAATCTAGGAGGTTTCTGTGCAAAAGGCAACCATAGTGATCCCACCTAATCTATGGTCAGGATCACTGGATCCTTGGCCCCGCTTGTACAAACTGAGAAGATCCACCGACTATAGAATTTTGTGATTGTGGCAGTGAGCCTGCACTTATCCTCTACGTCTTAACTTGGATGTTGTTGTGGTGACTTATGGGTGGCCCCTTATGTGCCCAGGCCTAAAATGGGGTCTATCAGCTAAAAAAGATGGGCCCAACGGTCCACAGGCAAAATTCATGTGTGGCCCTTGTAATAAGCAGACTGATCTGAAGATGTGGATCTTATAAGTTATCTAGCCTGAATGTGAAGAAATGGCCCGACACTAAACGAGGCTGCATGTCTTTCAGGAGGATTCTACACTTTTCAAATATTAGCTGATAGCAGCTATGAAGGTAGATGACCTCCTAATATCTCAGTTCTTAACACCCAAAATCATTAAAAATATTTTTTTAACCAAAAAAAAAACTTATTACAGAAGTATCAACCATAACGACCACCATATAGCCCCCTAACACATTAGGCCCCTGGCTGTTGTAAGCTGTTTCGGTCATACAGGACTTTAAACCCTGCTAGCTAGGGTCACTAAAGATCGTTTTTTCTCTTTCCTTTTCTTTGGCTCAGCAAAATCTTAAATATCTTTTATATTGAATAGAAGAAATGCATTTTGGGTATATCCCCTCAAGATTTCACCTTCCTTTTGAGAAACCGTTACCTAAGAGATTTTCTCAAGGTTTTGGAAGTGTTTAGTTGCAACAAATATCATGAAATTTTGAGTTATTTCATGATTAATCAGTCTAATTTGGTGCAAAATATCATGAAATTTCATTATATTTGATGATTAATCAGTCTAATTTGGTGCAAAATATTTGGTGCAACTAAACCCACCCTAGATAAAATATAAATAAATAAATAAGAAGAAGAAATGAATGCTAGAAGCAGTCAAGCAACGCGAATGGAGGCTTACTGGTCCACCTGCACAAGGACATAGATCATTTTGGTCAATATAGAAAAATGTGCCCCTGCTCATGTAGACCATAGGTTCAATTTGAATGAATTCATGAATATCAAGATCAAATTGTCTTAACACAAAAAGCCAATCAAACCAATTCAACCACAGTTGGGCATATTATTGAAATGGGGCAGAAAGTGATAACAAATCAGATCAACCAAAAAATATCAAAACAGACAGACTAGGACTAGATGTCGATTGTCTGCCAGAGAAATTTAACAGAGAGGCTTGCCAAAACCTTATTCCTTGACAAACATCACAGATGAAGAAGCATGATGATACAATCAGGGAATGGTGCGCTGATAAAGAGGCAATGCTCCCAGTGCTTCACGTTCTGCCCTCTCCTTCTTTACCTGCAAGAACACCACAGAATGGCACATACAGTATTTAAAGAAAAAATAAATAAATAAATAAGACCATCTCTTTGCAGTAAAAAGCTTTTTGCTGTCAAGAAAATAAACTAATTGAGAGAGACTTTGATGCAGGACGGAATGATCTAACTTAATATGATGCTATGAAATTAAAAGACGGATTAACTAAAGCAATGTGATGACAAAATAAAGCTAATTTACCATAAATTATTTAAAAAAAAAAAAAAAGACTCGTGACATGTCCAAATTCAAGCCTACGACAGTCCCGCAATGCGAATCTCATAAATTATTGATTAACCGGGAACTATGAAAGATAGAACCACCACCCTAGCATAGGATTAAATCTGAATTCAATGGAAATCATGTATCTCGTAAGAGTTTTGACATGTTAGGGCTGTTTAAAGGATAGGGAATGTGGGAAATTGGCTTGAGATATCTAGGCTTAGAGAATTAGCATTTGGAACATTAGGGTTGAGGTTTTGGAAAGTTCCAAGTTAAGATTTCAGATTTTGGGTTTAATGGATATAGGATTTATGGTTTCTAGAATTGGGAATATGGGTTTCAGGTTATGGGAATTAGAGATTTATCATTTGGACAAGGGATTTTCAGATTTTGGGGATTTGGGTTTGGAAAAATTGGGGATTTTGGAATTTGGAAATTTTAGGGTTAATATTTGGTGAAATTAATTTAGGGTTTTGAAGAGGGAATCAAAGGGAATGGAAGAGTATTCGTAACGAGACAAAGGGACCACTATACAAAGTTATCCGTATGTACAGCCACATCAGTACAAACAGCAAAAGATGGCCTCTTGTGGCCGGTTTAGGCTTGGGATGGGTTGATTTAGGTTTTGGATGGTAACAAAAGAAGAAGAAAAAAAAGGAATGGATGAAGAAGGAAGAAAAAAAGAAGATGGGAGAATATGATAAACTCTTAAGAAGAGAGAAAAGTAGAAAGGGTAAGTAGGGAATCACTCCCCGTTGTTTCACACCACCAATCTAATCATAGGATGCTTTGTTTTTTTCTTTTCTTTTTTTCTTTTTTTTTTTTTGAATTAAAAGTTGTTCCTAACTCCCTAATCTCAACACAAATATGAGTTATACCAAAACAAAATTAACGAAACAACTAAACTATTTCATGGCCCATGGGAGTCCACAATCAAGATGTCCAGTGATAATGATTCCACCGTCAGTGTGGTCCACGGTTGAAATCCAACGGTCCAATCATCGTATCCACTCAATCCAACGATCTAATGTGTCCATCAAGCTCCCATATGCAGCCCACATGCATCTTCCCAATGTAGAGTCTTCAAAGATGCGCAACATGCACGTAGGGTCTTCAACATGGCTAAGAATGTGAATTAGGCCAAGTGAGTCACATGTAATGGTCGTCTAGCCATAAGGAGACTAGCTCAACACTCCTCTGGTACGTTGCTCGCCATCAGAATTTTGGAAACAAAAATTGTGTTTGCGTTTTGTATAAAAAATTTAAAAGAAGAAGAAGCACTACTCATATGGAGGGTTATGCTTTACGGCAGAAGTATGCATTTTCTATTCACTACAGTCAGGAGTAGACAACATTGTATATGAAAGTAACTTGCAGCCAATAGAAACGCATAACATCAAAATCGATTAGAATCGAGCTCGAAAACAAGAGGCATTAGTGGAGAGTGACAAGCTCACCCAAAATGCATTATGGTATTCCTAGATGGATAGGTTGGTGTATCAATCTGGGTTTCTCTAGAAACATAAGTAAAATGCCCAGTGGGCAAGGAATTTCCTCTCTTTTTAAAAACCCAAGAATCATTGCTACTGTCAAATGTTGGCTTCAAGTTGAGGGCTCTAGAAGGGCAAAGCGGAAGACCCAAAAGGAGAGTGGAGATAGTAAGAAAAAAACATGATATCCTATGGTTTAACAGAAGAAATAGTCTTCGATAGAGTGGAATGAGCGGAATGGGATTCATATAGCCAACCCCAATTAGTCAAGAAAAGGCTTAGAAAATGATGATGAAATGTTGGGTACACATGGTTTTTTGTTAATTAAATGTAACCACAATATAGAGGATGGGACGTCATTATTGATAAGGTATCATTTTATAAGTTATCCTAATGTGTCAAAACTGTAGATCTTCTACCATAGAGAAAGGGTCTCGCGGAGAGTAGGGATACAAAGTTTCTAAGCCCGTTTGGGTTGTGATTTACATCAGTAATGCATTGTAAAGCGCCATTATTATGATTTTACCACGATAAACCAAACACACGAATCGGCGATCAAATGTTAGGAGACGGGTAAAGAAATTTGTAATCATTACAATTTGCATTGCATTGCAGTGAAAATCTCGCACATTGGTTTGTGGATATGATGATTTGACATTGAAGTAATGGAAATATGTCATCGTTACGATTTTACCACGATAAGCCAAACTTGGGAATTGTCAGTAAAAATGCAATATTTTCAGGAGACAGGTAAAGGAATTTGTAATCGTTGTACTTCTACAGTACATTACTGATGTAATTTGCAACCCGCACTAGCCCCAAAAGAACTCCATGATAGCAAAGTAGATAACCCTGGCCCTTTAAGGCGAATAGATGAGTCCGGCCCATTACCTGGTAAGAGAACTCGTGAGCAATCAAAAGATGTCGACGTATCGATTAGAACAACTCGAAAGAGGCCTCAAATTGCTCCTTCATACCTAGATGATTTTTATGTCCACTTCATGAATATTCAATGGACTCCATTGATCAGGATATCTCCAATGACCTTAGAGATTTATATAGAAGCCATTAATTTAAAGACTACCATGAATGGCTAAAAAATATGAACAATGAAATTGATTTTTTAGAAAAATAAATAAGTTTTGTTTGAAAACTTAGTGACCTATTTGATGATAGAAAAGCCATAGGTCATAAGTGAATGTTGAGAAAGAAACTTCAGTCAGATGGTTCTATAGATAAGTATAAAATTAAACTAGTAGTTAAGGGTTTCTATCCATAAAGAGGGGATAAATTATGTAAATATGTATTGCTCAATAGCTAAGGTTATATAAATTAGAATTAATCTAGCAATAGTTGCCCACTTTGATTTGGAACTTTACTAAATGGTATGTGAAAACAGTGTTCCGAAATTGTATACTAAAAGAAACCTAAGGTTTTACTGTTAAAGGGCAAGAAGATAATGTAAGTTGAAAAAATCCTTGTATGGACTGAAATAGTCATCATGTCAATGGTATTTGATGTTTCATGATGAAATCCTTAAACTGGGATATTCGATTAACAAGCTAGATCATTGTGTGTATACTTTAATAGTGAGATAAGCTTTGACTATTTTGTCTTTATATGTTGATGATATACGTATAGCTGGAAACAATCCAAAAATAATTGAAAGGACTAAGTTGGGGAGTTCCTAAGCACTTTGGGACGCTCTAAGTAGGGAAATTCCAAAGTACTCAATTGTATTGTCACAAGTGGCACACATTTGCAAAAGCCAAAAAAACCTCAAGATGAGTAATATTTTCCCAATGGGTAAAACTACAGATTAGTAGGAACAAACCTGATGACGTCTTGGGGAAGTTGGCCCTATTGGCCAAGAGGGAGATGTTGGCATATATGGTAACACACGTGTAGAGTAGCCTTTCACTGGACTTATTTTTATTCAATCAAATTTATCCCATTTTCTTCTCCATATTGAGCTTATACATCTCTAGTTCATTGAAACTGAAAGAATATTTCCAAGGAGCCTGTCACTGGACTTGTGACTTGGTAAAATTGGAAAGTTGCCGAAGGTCTCTATAAAAGAATACCATCTTAAAACAACAAGAAAATAACCAAGAACTTCCAAAATATTCATGCATGTCCAATCAGTCAGCAATCAACAAGATCATGACATAACTCTTCAAATCATCGACTTAATTATCACGGCGATTTATAGGCTCCACGTGTCTTGTTTCTCCAATCATTGAAACGGCAATTCTCATCATTATGTAATGCAGGGGCATTTCCACATTGGGCTTGAGTAGAGTTACATGTGGGATGCAGGAGCACACTCGGGGTGGGCGGCCGGTGTGAGGTGGGCCCCACCCATGTGATTTGGGTGGCTCATGTGAGGCGGTACCCATGTGATTTAGGGCCCACGAGGGGGGTTCGGCCGAGGTCCTAACTCATGAGATGTGGGGCTTGGGCTATGAGTAGAGCTGGGCATCGGTCCGGGTCGGACCGGATTTAGCCTAACCCGGTCAGATTCGAAATTCTAACAGGCGGACCCGAAATCGATCCGATCCGAGACCGAGTCCAGGTCACTTGACTCGGACAGATCCGATGCTTGATTTATTTGACCCGATCCGAGTCTGACTCGGTGAGGGAAACCGAGTCGGATCGGGTTGAACACTATTCGGATCATTTCATATGGTGTGGTCCACTTCAATCTTCAATGTATCATAATTTTTTGTTCAACGCCTAAATTGATATGTCAAAATGGATGAACGGCTTAGATAACATACATACATCAAGGTGGGCCCCACATGACTATAAAAAATTTATATTAATGCCTGCTGCATGTGTTGTCCCATCGAGCAGGCTACTGAAGTAACGCCACCAAGTTTTGTGGGCCCCACTACGCTGTATGTGTTATATCCACACCGTCCATCAATTTTGAGATATCATTTTAGGGCACGAGCCAAATAATGATGTAGATAAAAATCTGTAGCAGACCACATCACAGAAAAAAGTGGGGAGAATGATTCCCACCGTTGAAACTATCCTAAGGCCCACCGTAATGTTTATTTGAAATCCAACCTGAAGTTGAAAAATAAAGAAATAAGGGAAAACATAAATAACAGGTTAATCTAAAACTTTTGTAGCCTTTAAAAGTTTTTAATGGTGGGCGTCACTGTCCATAGAACTTTCTATATTGGGGTCCAATGGAGCTTTGGATTTCATTCATTCTTTGGATATTGCCCTGAAGTGATCTCTCCAAATGAATGGAAGGTTGGATACAAAACATACATCATGGTGGGGCCCAAGTAACTTGGTTAAGCCACTTTAATACATACTCTCACAACCTACCGTTTTGACTTGCAAAGTAAGTAAACAAGTGTTGCCCGCCAATTGATGTGTCGTGCAAGTAACTCATTCTCATATGTGAGTGAACTCTGTTGGGGCCCACCGTGAATGCATGTGGTGTATCTACGCCGTCTATTTATTTTTTCAAATTATTTTAGCTGTTGAACCCAAAATTGATGAATATTCAAAGCTCAAGTGGACCACACCATAAGAAAAAGTAAAAATATTGATTTTTATTCCGGATCTGGCCAGATCGGAACGGTCCAGATCTATTCGGATCGGGTTTTCGGATCGGAACGGTCCGGATTAACCACTATCCGATCTCGATCCGAAAACTAGTCGGATCTAAATGATCTTACCCGATCCAGGCCGTCGGTTCTGTTCAGAACGGGTCGGATCGGGTCTGATCGGGTCGGATCCACCGGATCGGGTCAAAAATGCCCACCTCTAGCTATGAGATAAAGGGATTAATTTGCCATGCTCTATCAATTCGAGCTTTCAGAGCAAGCGGTTAATTGTCCTGCATCATTATGTTTGCGTACGCACGATCGCGTGTGTTCTAAACGTGTAAGAAGCTATACATGCAAAGAAAACTCAACTTTTTGAACTAGGCTACCCAAATGTGGAAGATGGGATTGTACAGTGGACGGATATCATTCTTAAAAGCAATGTACTGCATACCCCAAGTAAGCATGCTAGATTGTCTTTATTTAGCCTATGGACATGAAATAATTCTATAGGCCCTTCAAGAGCCGCCAATTGCCACCGGAGCTAGGAGCCTCGTTCATTGCACTAATTCCAAAGAGGGAGGGGGCAAAGAGCCTGTAAGACTTTAGGCCCATTAGTTTGTTTGAAAGTCCCTATAAAATCCTTGCAAAAATACTGGCCACTAGATTTTGTTTGATTCTCGGTCACGTATCTCCAAGGTGCATTTATTGAAGGAAGACAAATTTTGAACGACGCATTGATTGCCCACGAGTTCATTGATTCTCAGTGAAAGGCAAAATGGGGTGCCGTGTATAAGTTAGATATTGAAAAAGCATACGATCATGTTGACTGTGATATTTTGGACTATATGTTGGGCCAATTGGGTTGTGAAGGGAGATGGAGAAGATGGATCCAGGTGTGAATCCGATCTGCCAAGGCCTCAATCCTTTTTAATGGGTCGCCCAAAGGGTTCTTCAAATCCTCAAGAGGACTAAGACAAGAGAATCCATTATCAACACTGTTGTTAGTGACGGTTTCAGAGGAAGTAAGATGTTGGACAAAGGTGTATAAGCGGTCATTAGTGCGTTCAAGGTGGATAACGAGGAGTTTTGAATCTCTCACCTTAAGTTTCCATAGTATACGATTCTCCTTTGCGAAGCGAAGGTATCTAAGGAAATGTTGTTTCCTTTGCCATATTTGGGTCTTCCTTTGTGCATCGGCAAGCCCGTGAAGCATTTGTGGTATAGGGTGATTGAGAGGGTTGAAAGGAAGTTGTCTTCATGACAAATATTAGCATCTATCATTAGGAGGTAAATTGATGCTTATCAAAGCAGCATTATCAAATCTCCTTCTTTACTTCTTGTCCCTATTCAAGTGCACAAAGGACATGTTGGATGGATTGGAGAGGGTTAGACAAGAAATCATATGGCAAGAGGTGAAGAATGAGCATAAGTTTCATTTGTTGAAATGAGAGGAGGTTTGTAAGCCATATAAGGAGGGCAGGTAAAAGGAAGTTAAATGTTATGAACAACACGCTTCTGGCCAAATGGCTTTGGAGGTTTGGTGTTGAAAAGGGTGGTCTATGAAATAAAGTAATCTCTAGGAAATATGGTGTGAAGGAGGGACGGTGGTGGACGAAAGACTTTTTTTTGCATAGGACCACGGCTTTGTGGAAAGCGATATCTAGATTGGGGTCCAAAGGGGATTGGGTTATCCTTGGGAGATGGGAAACGGATAAGACCCTGGATGACATATGGTTGGGCGAGAGAGCTCTTCCCGAAGATTATCCGTGGTTGGCAAGACAATCTCTGAATGCGAACATCACCATACATTGTTGCTTCTCGATCTCGGGCAATGGGGTAGTTTAGACCACTCATTGCCATAGGAACCTCTTGAGGAGGAAGAGTTCTTGAGTTTGATGAAGCGTCTCCTCGACATCTGCCCTGTTGCAGAGGTTAGAAACATGATGGTGTGGATTAAAAATAAATCTAGTTGATTCTTGGTGTGATCCTTCTAGAATTTAATAGTTGGGTCTTCGTTGAAAGAAAAAGTGCATACTTCTTTCATTTGGATCTACAGAACCCCTCCCAAGGTTGTAGCATTGGCATGGTTGGTCGGAAGAAACAAGGTGCTTACGGTCACTATTGTCAAAATTATTATAGTATCATCATCATTTCAAAAAAAAAAAATTATTACTATTTCGCGAATCGTAATAAGGGTTGAATTGCATTGAATCATAAATTGTATCATAAATTGTATGATTTTTATGATTTTTGTAAATTTTGGGAAAAAAAAATGAAAAACACAAATAAATAAATAAAAATTAAAAACTCATCAATCATCCTTTTGTCATCAATATGCACCAAGTAATACCATGTCACGATAGTGTTAAAAGATTTCTTATCTTTCCTTTATTTTTATTTTTTATTTATTTATTTTGTCTTTAAAGAAATTTTCCTTTAAAAAAATCCAAGGATCCTTTAATAACTTATGTTCTTGTGACCTTTCTTGAATGTATAATCATGTTGAAAAAGCGACATTTGATTTCTAACCATTATTCCACAATACATATAAATCAACATGATCATAATTATCCATACAAGCATTCTAGATGAGACATACATCAATTCGGTGTTTTGACCAGTTAAGAAGTAAGAAATCATAAATAAATAAAAAGGTCCATGATTTAACATTGAAGAAAATATATATCATGTAATCTCTTATAAAGAAAATAAAAATAAAATAATTTTCTAAACGATTCTTAAATCCCCCACCAATATAAAAACATAAAATGAAAACCAAGTGAAGCTTACAATAGAAGAGAAAAAGTATAATTTGAATCGTAAATCAAGATTTGAATCGTAAATCATAGGATTCAAATAATAAAATCATAGGATTCACGTAAAAAGGGATTCAAGGTGGGATTTAAATGGTTTTGCTTAAGATTTAACTCAAATTGTAAATCGTAAATTGTAAGATTTTGGCAACACTGCTTACGGCTTATAACCCTCGGGGAGAGGTAGATGATGAGCATAGATGTAAGTTTGATGTGCTTGCAGAACGAGGAGAAGGTCGACCACCTCTTCATCCATTGTCCTTTCACTAGAGGGTTGCAAGATAGGTTTACGGGCATATCTGGTGTGTCTTTGGGTGATGTCATGCTCAATTGAGAGCCTCTTTCTCTCTTGGCACAAGGGTGGGGTAGGGAAGTATAGGAGGATAGTGTGGAGGTTGTCTTTATTGGTGGGTTTTTGGGTATTATGGGGTGAGAGGAACAATTGTTGCTTTTGCAACACCAATGGGGTAGGTCCTAAGGTATTTAGAAGGGCATATATTTTTGTAATGAACTAGGCCTTGAACTTGTCTGTTCTCGGCGACAATCCCCTTTCTTGGGCTGCTTTGTAATATGATGATGATGATAATCCTATGGAGCAATAGATAAATATATAGAGAACTAGAGATGTGGTGCTTAAAGGATGAAACTTCGAAGGAGGCAAATAACAAAAATAATAGAGAGTTAAGGAAGAAGCACTTACGAGAGCTAACATATCTTGAAGATAACCACGAAATGGGGTCTGCTTGGCCTGTAGAGAATAACAAAATGAGAAATGTAAGTTACGGTGATTAAGTAAGATAGCAATTTACCCAAATGGAAGCCGAGAAGAAATTTGCACATCCATTTTCTTTCTTTTTGTTCAAACTGGTAGCAATAGATGGAATAAATGCTCAAATCATTGAGGTAGATCATAAAATAAATCAAACTTATGGAAAATAATAATAATAATAATAATGAACAAGTTAATGCTGAGCTTTGGGCATATAGGCACATGCAACTACGAGCATCTTAATGATGCATGAACAAAAGGTGAATTATATATGATACACAACCCATATTTTTGCACAGTGTGCACAGGTTTACAATTCTGGCAGGTGGAGCCCATGGATCATAACCCAGATCATTAGTCTACTAAGTCCAAGCATGGATGGACCATTCTTTACGATAATACAATCTTAACGTTTTGATTTGTGGCCTATAAATAGATGGTTAAGGCAAGATACAACAGAGCTCTGTGTTTAAATGAAAAACTCACAAAAGATTGAAGTTCCAAATTGCCAAACCATGAGCCCCACTTGTAAAAATTGAGAACCCAAGCATATTGTGCACAGACGCAAGTTGGTATGATGCAAGACAATTAACCACTTGCTCTAAAAGCTCGAACTAATAGAGCATGGCGAATTAATCCCTTTATCTCATAGCCCAGGCCCCAAATCCATGGGTTAGGTCTTCGGTTCCACACCTTGTGGACCCCAAATCCATGGGCTCCGCCTCACACGGGCCCCAAATCCATGGATTATACGGGCCACCCATCCCGAGTGTGTGCCCCTGCATCCCATAGGCTACCCCACTCGAGCCCAATGTGAAAATGGCCCCGCATTATGGTATCATATGATTTGTCATGAACATTGCTTTCTTTCCACAAAAGAAAGAAAGAAAGAAAAGTAAAACATTGTGGTCAAGAAATAGCAGAGAGTGGGATCATATGACTGGAAACTAGGTTTAAAGCAAACCTACTTAATGAGAAACACGATGAGAGAATAAAAGGTAAACAATCTTGAGGTGATTATCATAAAAAATGGCTTTATCATTCACGTGCATAGAATTTTATTTATTTATTTATTTTGAAAACACAGTTCGGGATTATCCCTGCGAATGCAGGCAATCACCAGCAACCATGTGCATTGGGTAATGCCGAGGAGGGGGGTCGAACACACGCCTATAGGGAGCAAACCTACGGTGCTAGCCACTCACCCAAATCCCGTTGGGTATGTGCATCGGATATGGTCAGTCCCGCACCTGGGTATATTCGACCCCGATTCCGTACCCGCAAGCATGACTTATGTTTTGTATGTTTACACTTCATAATCCACACGTATATTGACAAAATGATCTCACTCATAAAATATAACAATCCAAAATTTTTATAATCGAACATTTATTTAAAGAAAAATGTCCATGTTCTGACTATTCAAGATTACCATCAAACACATGTCATCATAATGTTGTCTTACTAAATGTTCATTTCACTAATTTAGAAAATGGTAAAAAACAAAAATAAATAAAAGAAAATCTCTTTAAGCTCCTCCATGTGATCCCGATCCTGAAATTTTAAAATCCCAACAGGGTAAGCTGTGGAGCCTAGTCAGTAATCTCAACACAAGTTTCAAAATAACCTCATATAACATGAATAAAAGTATTAAAAGATACAATACCTATTTAGGTAAAACAACAAATGGGGAGATTTAATAAACACAAAATTTCAATGTAAATTCAAAGAAATATGAATGCATGAAATCAACATATGCTATACTCCATGATAAAAGGTGTGGTTTATTCTTTTTAACACCAGGGCCACTTTACACCGGTTGGCCAACACCCACGCCAATACAACACCTAGCCTGGCAATGGGAACCTCTTGCATGATATGCTCACCCATCCAAAGGGCACTTGGTGAGGGACCCATTTGTACGTTAGCTGGTCAGACTACTACTCTCCTTTATTTTTATTTTTTATTTATTTATTTTGTCTTTAAAGAAATTTTCCTTAAAAAAAATTCAAGGATCCTTTAATAACTTATGTTCTTGTGACCTTTCTTGAATGTAGAATCATGTTGAAAAAGCGACATTTGATTTCTAACCATTATTCCACAATACATATAAATCAACATGATCGTAATTATCCATACAAGCATTCTAGATGAGTCATACATCAATTTGGTGTTTTGACCAGTTAAGAAGTAAGAAATCATAAATAAATAAAAAGGTCCATGATTTAACATTGAAGAGAATATATATCATTTAATCTCTTATAAAAAAAATAAAAATAAAATAATTTTCTAAACGATTCTTAAATCCCCCACCAATTTAAAAACATAAAATGAAAACCAAGTGAAGCTTACAATAGAAGAGAAAAAGTATAATTTGTATCGTAAATCGTAGGATTCAAATAATAAAATCATAGGATTCACGTAAAAAGGGATTCAAGGTGGGATTTAAATGGTTTTGCTTAAGATTTAACTCAAATTGTAAATCGTAAATTGTAAGATTTTGGCAACACTGCTTACGGCTGATAACCCTCGAGGAGAGGTAGATGATGAGCATAGATGTATGTTTGATGTGCTTGCGGAACGAGGAGATGGTCGACCACCTCTTCATCCATTGTCCTTTCGCTAGAGGGTTGCAGGATAGGTTTTCGGGCATATCTGGTGTGTCTTTGGGTGATGTCATGCTCAATTGAGAGCCTCTTTCTCTCTTGGCACAAGGGTGGGGTAGGGAAGTATAGGAGGATAGTGTGGAGGTTGTCTTTGTTGGTGGGTTTTTGGGTATTATGGGGTGAGAGGAACAATTGTTGCTTTTGCAACACCAATGGGGTAGGTCCTAAGGTATTTAGAAGGGCATATATTTTTGTAATGAACTAGGCCTTGAACTTGTCTGTTCTCGGCGACAATCCCCTTTCTTGGGCTGCTTTGTAATATGATGATGATGATAATCCTATGGAGCAATAGATAAATAAATAGAGAACTAGAGATGTGGTGCTTAAAGGATGAAACTTCGAAGGAGGCAAATAACAAAAATAATAGAGAGTTAGGGAAGAAGCACTTACGAGAGCTAACATATCTTGAAGATAACCACGAAATGGGGTCTGCTTTGCCTGTAGAGAATAACAAAATGAGAAATGTAAGTTACAGTGATTAAGTAAGATAGCAATTTACCCAAATGGAAGCCGAGAAGAAATTTGCACATCCATTTTCTTTCTTTTTGTTCAAACTGGTAGCAATAGATGGAATAAATGCTCAAAACATTGAGGTAGATCATAAAAATAAATCAAACTTATGGAAATAATAATAATAATAATAATAATAATAATAATAATGAACAGGTTAATACTGAGCTTTGGGCATATAGGAGCATCTTAATGATGCATGAACAAAAGGTGAATTATATATGATACACAACCCACATTTTTGCACAATGTGCACAGGTTTACAATTCTGGTAGGTGGAGCCCATGGATCATAACCCAGATCATTAGTCCACTGGGTCCAAGCATGGATGGACCATTCTTTACAATAATACAATCTTAACGTTTTGATTTGTGGCCTATAAATAGATGGTTAAGGCAAGATACAACAAAGCTTTGCGTTTAAATGAAAAACTCGCAAAAGATTGAAGTTCCAGATTGCCAAACCATGAGCCCCACTTGTAAAAATTGAGAACCCAATCATATTGTGCACAGACGCAAGTTGGTTTGATGCAAGACAATTAACCACTTGCTCTAAAAGCTCGAACTAATAGAGCATGGCGAATTAATCCCTTTATCTCATAGCCCAGGCCCCAAATCCATGGGTTAGGTCTTCGGTTCCACCCCTCGTGGACCCCAAATCCATGGGCTCCGCCTCACACGGGCCCCAAATCCATGGGTTATGCGGGCCACCCATCCCGAGTGTGCCCCTGCATCCCACAGGCTACCCCACTCGAGCCCAATGTGAAAATGGCCCCGCATTATGGTATCATATGATTTGTCGTGAACATCGCTTTCTTTCCACAAAAGAAAGAAAGAAAGAAAAGTAAAACATTGTGGTCAAGAAATAGCAGAGAGTGAGATCACATGACTGGAAACTAGGTTTAAAGCAAACCTGCTTAATGAGAAACATGATGAGAGAATAAAAGGTGAACAATCTTGAGGTGATTATCATAAAAATTGGTTTTATCATTCACGTGCATAGAATTTTATTTATTTATTTATTTATTTTGACAACACAGGTTGTCTCCGCCCCCTTTTGAGGCGGGATTATCCCTGTGGATGCAGGTAATCACCAGCAACCATGTGCATCGGGTAATGTCGAAGAGGGGGGTCAAACACACGCCTAGAGGGAGCAAACCCACGGTGCTAGCCACTCGCCCAAATCCTGTTGGGTATGTGCATCGGATATGGTCAGTCCCGCACCTGGGTATATTCGACCCCGATTCCGTACCCGCAAGCATGACTTATGTTTTGTATGTTTACACTTCATAATCCACACGTATATTGACAAAATGATCTCACTCATAAAATATAACAATCCAAAATTTTTATAATCGAACATTTATTTAAAGAAAAATGTCCATGTTCCGACTATTCAAGATTACCATCAAACACATGTCATCATAATGTTGTCTTACTAAATGTTCATTACACTAATTTAGAAAATGGTAAAAAACAAAAATAAATAAAAGAAAATCTCTTTAAGCTCCTCAATGTGATCCCGATCCTGAAATTTTAAAATCCCAACAGGGTAAGCTGTGAAGCCTAGTGAGTAATCTCAACACAAGTTTCAAAATAACCTCATATAACATGAATAAAAGTATTAAAAGATACAATACCTATTTAGGTAAAACAACAAATGGGGAGATTTAATAAACACAAAATTTCAATGTAAATTCAAAGAAATATGAATGCATGAAATCAACATATGCTATACTCCATGATAAGAGGTGTGGTTTATTCTTTTTAACACCAGGGCCATTTTACACCGGTTGGCCAACACCCACGCCAATACAACACCTAGCCTGGCAATGGGAACCTCTTGCATGATATGCTCACCCATCCAAAGGGCACTTGGTGAGGGACCCATTTGTACGTTAGTTGGTCAGACTACTACCCTACCGAACCTGACAGTGGGAACCTTTTGCAATCTTGACATGCTCACCCACTCAAAGGGTACTGAGAGGTTCCAAAAGGTACCAATTGGGTTTCTGGGACTTTCAACCCAAGGGTCTTGATCGCCCCACCTATTTACGCTTTAGGGATTTTCAACCCAGAGGACTTGATCGCCCCACCTATTTTCTGGTGTTTCATAACTATTTTAATGATGTATGATTTTAATATTGCATTAATTAAGTATTTCAAAAAATCTTCAATGGCTGCTATTCTTCGATCAATCCATAATACTTTGTGTATATAATTTATCAAACTAAAAATACAATTTTCAATCAATGTAAATTGTCCTTACATGATTAAAGTTCTACAAAAAAATAAACATGTAATGTAATATATTAGATCTTGATTAAAGTTCTACATAAAGAAAAGAAATAATAATAATAAACATGCAACGTGCTTTATTACATCTAAGAATTTAGAAATTTATATATAAACTCAAGATTTTTGCAATAATTCTAACAACAAAGTTAAAATGTAAAAATAAAATTTTAATGTAAGATTAACAATAAGACAATATAAAACTCGAATTAAGGCATATTAAAATAATGACAACCGATGTAATAAAAAAGTTAAAAAATAAAGATCATTTTTAGGAAGCATGTTAAGAATTTGCATTAAAAAAAAAAAACTAAGATCGCAAAGATTAATTAGAACCACAAAACAACAAACAAATATATGTATATATATAATATATATAAGTTTTTCTTTTATATATAATTATCAAGTGAGAGATACTCACTTTTTATAAAAAGAAAAAGTGTATATATATATATATATATATTTCTCCTTTTTCTCTTTCCTCTCTCTCTCTCTCTCTCTCTCTCTCTCTCTCTCTCTCTCTCTCTCTCCTGCTTGGTAGTGAGATGTCACTTACGTCTCCCATCTTTCTCTTTTATATTATAAGGTGGGTCCCACTTTATGTTAATGCATGGGAGGTTTCACATGTGATTTTTCATCTTCACGTGTTTTTTTTTTTTTTTTATATTTGCTAGACGAAACGCAAGTGAGTTATGGATTTCATATATATTGAAAATTATCCAAAGTTTGGTATGAACCGCATATTTGATATGAAATATGACCCCTCACGCTAAAACTAAACCGGTAAGGTTTTATGATTTTCGAAGTTGTATAATGTGTACCGTTGGTTCGATGATCGATTGAATAGATAAGACGATCTATGATAATAACAAAAATGAATGATGAGCGGTTGGATGATTTTGTAAATGAGAAGTGTATGGTCCACTAGGTTCCTTGACAGAAGACAAAGTTTGTGTACAGATGGTTTCATGGATGGTTTAAAGTATAAGAGTTTGTTGTGTGATGTACAGGGTGAAATAATATATATAAGTGTACACAGATTCTTTTAAAATATAAAATCGGAACTAACTTTCTAAGCCTAGATCACCATTGATTTGTGGGTCTAATTGTCTTGTAAGAGATATTTTCTTAGAACCGACCGATAAGAGCGTTGGGCATAACAAGATCTTCATGATGAACCATTAATGTTAGTTTTTAGATGGACCACTTGAGAGTTATGATCCATATTTGCAATGGATGGTGAGATAATGGATCTAAGTGTAGAAATTAAGGGATTTTGGTTTAAATTAGGTGAATAGGTCTTGGTATAAGTTCGGATATAAATGGGCATGTGCAAATATGGTTTTAAGAATAATCTATGTGCATGGGCATATACACCCTTAGATGTTTTAGATCGATGATGGACCTCGCATTTTGAAGATTTAACTTAAATGAATGAATTTCCAATTAAGGGTTTTTAAGCACTACATAATGATGAATTCAATTTTGTAATTGGGTCACTGAACATGGGTGATCTCTACCGTCAGATTTTGATAAGTACCCACTGGATGGACATTTTTGGAAAATAAAATAGATTATTGGAATTCTCATATAGCCATTTACAAAATGTCCAGATGGTTAGTTTTTGAGAAAGGTCTGTACATGTGGGTATTTATCCTGGGATTACTTGGCGCCCAAATTGATCAAGTTGTAGTTGTTAGAATCTTAATTCATTGGTATGGTTTCTATAGAAAAATATAAGAATCATAATAGTCATGTCGAACTATTTGTTTGGGTCTCAAAAATGGGTGGATCTGATCATATGACATTTTGTTTGGTATGATAGAGATGTCCAAAAATCCTATAGATGGAATGTAATATATATCTAGTGATTTCAAGGTAAATGTACAGAGGGTTTTACGATCGGACAAAATATTTAAAAGATATATGTCGTTTTTAATATATACCATTTGAATCATAATTATGGTATTGGTCCTGTGATATGTATGATCACGTTTAATGAAATCTAACCTGATAAGAATCTTAGTTATGAAAATTATATCATAATCTGAAATTTAGGAATTTGGTTAAGTGGACTTATGCAATTGTGGCCCTTGATTTATATAAAAATATTTAGAATTTAAGATTGAAAAAAATAAACAGGTGGTTAGGTTCCTTAAAATATGAATAAGTAAGTGTACGGATAGTTTATCAATTGAATGAGTGGTTAAAAAGTTATAAGGGATATATGACAATGTGATGTAGGGTTCACCCAAGGAAAGTGTTATCCTATCATAGTTACTAGTATCAAGTTTTAATATTTATAAGAGAATTCTTTTAAAAATGAACAACCAAAAAAATAAATAAATAAATTATACCACCAAAATTTACTTGGGATATTACAATAGCATCGGATATGGTCAGTCCCATTTATAAAATCAGCCCCGGTTGCAAAGGGCCTGTTTGTATACCATCCACTAAGTAACTTTTTAAATTTATGTAAGCCAATAAGTCACTTTTTTAACTTACATTAGTTTGGTAAGCACCACTATAAAAGTAACTTATGTGGCGAAAGTTACTTATACCAGTAAGGATTTTTTTTTTTTTTATTATTATTTTTTTTTAAACCTTTTACTTTTCTACTCCCTTCTCTCCCTCTCGTATCTCTATGTGATGGATGGTCCATATCACAGGAGGCCCCACATGGTAGACAGTCCAAATCGAAGGTGGGGCCCACACGATCGACAGTCCACATCAAAGGTGGGCCCACATGATGGATGACCCATATTAACGTAGGCCGATATAATAGATGGTCCACAACAAAGGTCGGCTCGCACGATGGGCAGTCCACATCAAAGGTGGGTTCCACAGGATGAGTGGTGGATATTAAAAGTGGGCCCCACATAATGGATACTAACATTGATGGTGGGCCTCACATGATGGATGATCCATACCCCCATGAGGATACTTCACATCGAAGGTCAGCCCCTAATGATGAATGACCCACATCCAAGGTGGGCACCACGTAATGAATGGCCCACTTCGAAGTTGGGCCTCTCATGATGGACAGTCCACATTAACGGTGGCCCCTGCATGATGGACAACCCACATCCAAGCTGGACTTGCATGATGGCTAGCCCACATCGAAGGTGGGCCTCACAAGGTGGATGGTCCACATTGAAGGTTGGCCCCACACAATGGACGATTCACATTGATGACAAGGCCAAGTTAGACCTAACATAATGAACGGTCCACATCAAAGGTTGGCCCACATGATGGACGGTGGATATTAATGGTGGACTAAACAAAATTGAGGGATAAGTACCTATGTGATATTGGAAATCAAATATGCTTTTCTAATTATTGGTCGATAAGTACGCTGTCATTTACCAAACATACTAATCTGCTAAATAAGTAGAAACCAAGATGAACCACTTGAGGTATAAGTAGCTTATGTAAAGTAACTTACAATCCAAACGCGCCCAAAAGAGTTGTGACAAAGCAGAAGTGAGTGGTTTCAATGTCATAACAATCAGGAAACGATTATTGGCTCTAAATAAATAAAGTGGGATATTTTCTTTTTCAATCTGCTACAAATAGACTATCGCACTCCAAAACAATTCTACAATTAAACACAGCCAATAAGAATGTGATGAATCTCTTTTCCTTCCCCAACCAAAATAACTTGTTATGAAATCCAAGTTCCCACAGAATAAGCATAATTCTCTAAATTGGATCCTAGAAACACGTATCAAGTTTCAGAAATCAAATAACGACTCGAATGAACTCTATTGAAGAAATCGGACCAGATGAAGAGAAAAAGGAGGATGGAGAGAGAGAGAGAGAGAGAGAGAGAGAGAGAGAGAGAGAGGACCTGGAGATCAAGGGGCAGGTATTCGTGCTTCATGGAGAGATCCATGGCGCGCTTGAGACGCTGGTTCCTCGCGAGGACGATCTCCCGAGGGAGGCGGGAGAGCGCTTCCTTGATGTCCAGATCTTCCTTAGGGTCATAGAGATCGTCGTATCGGAGCCCTAGAAACAGAAATGCCGAGAGAGACGGAGAGAGATCAGCTACCCTAGGAGGGAGGGAGAGGGAGGGAGAGAGAGAGAGAGATGTAGGTAAAAATACCGTATTTGCGGAGGCGATTGGAGATGGCTTTGCAGTGCTGACGAGCAAACCAATTGCGGGAAGGAGAGAGGAACGACTGCAATAGCGACGGCGCCATTTCCCTGCCTTTCTTTCTCTGCTAACTCTTTCTACTCTTTACCTCTTCTTCTGCAGTGCAAAGGAAGATGGACGGAAGCGACGGAGGCGAATTTCCCGCAGAAGTCGTTGAGGGAGGGCCGCCGGTTCGGTCAGGTCAGGTCGCGACCGTGGGGCCACCTTTATGGATGTGCTGTGTATCCACGCCGTCCATCCGTTTTTTCAGCTCATTATAGGATATGAAACCAAAAACGAATCAGATCCAAATCTCAGGTGGACCACACCATAGGAAACTGTGGTGATTGAACGCCTACCATTAAAAACTTTCTAAGATCCATCGTGACGTTTATTTGCAATCCAATCTGTTGATGAGGTCAAACAGACATGGATGAAGGGAAAATACAAATATCAGCTTCATCCAAGACTTTCGCGGCCGACGTTTTTAGTGGTCCATTACCACTGTTTCCTGTGGCGTGGTCTACCTAATGATTGGATCTGCTTCGAATTTGGGCCCGTGTTCTAAAATGATATATAAAAACGAATGGACGGCGTTGATATACAAAAATAAATAAATAAATAAATTTTAGACCCCACGTCCACGATCTAACCAAACGCGAAGCGAATCCGCGCCCTTTGAGGACGGAGGGAGCACGGGCCAGGGCAAAGATCGCGTCCGGACATTTTGAATTCTGTGAAGCCCTGACGTGGTGAGATCTGATTGGCCACGTCCCCTGTCGCCAGCTGTTGGAGATGGCCATGCTTAGCATATCCCCTGACTTTGGAGCCTATTGTGACGTATCATCTTATATCCATGCCGTCTATCGATTTCTCCGGCTCTTTTTTTAGTGAATGAGCCCAAAATTGCATGAAATCCAAATCTCAAGTGTACAGCACCACAAGAAACAATGGTAATTAAACATTACCATTGAAAACTTCTTACGGGCAAAAGTTTTAGATCAAGATGATATTCTTATGATCTCTTTATCCATGGCTGCGTGACCGTATCAAGTGGCTGATGGAAAATAAATATTACCATGGCCACTAAATAGTTTTTATTGGTATGCATTCAATCACTCACTTTACTGCGTGGTCCATGTGAGATTTGGATATGCTTTATTTTTAAAATCATGCTCCAAAATGAGCCTACCAAAACGGTTTTAAAAAGGATGAATGGCGTGGATACAAGGCATATGCATCACAATAGTCCAACGGTCAAAGATCCATCCAAGCCGTGTCTCTTCGAAAGAAAGGGTGTCAATGGACCTGGCTCACCAAAATCAGAATTTTGAATAAGCCCGGCCTGAAGTAGTTTAAAATATGAGCCAAAACCAACCTAGGCCCAGCCCATTGACAGCCCTACTTGAAAGTGGTGGTGTGTAGGCATGAACAGGCTGGTTAAGGACGGGCGAAGCTTTGTTCGCATTATTTCACTTTAGTCCGAACTTTCTGTAACTGGCCAAACACTCCCGCCCAAGCCTACCCAGATCATTTGGACCAGGCTTAGGTCAAGCCGAGCCAATGACTAAAGTAGAAGGAGAGGGCGATGTGAGGAAGACGAAGAAGATTGGAACTACTCCCATCACAGTTAGTCATTCAAATTGGAATTTTTACTCCAAGTTTATCTATGATTAGTTTCATTGCTTGTCACGATTATGTTATCAAATAAATATTTTGGTCAATATATTTTTGAAGTTACAATTTTTTAAGTCAAAAAAGAAAAAGAAGAAGAAGAAAAAAAAAAGGAAATAGAATAGAAAATCCAAACCTAACCGGCAAATGAAATCTGAAAGTGTTAAAATAGTGATACAAATATCATTATGGGTTCATTCCCTTTTCTTGAGCCCATATGACCCATGTTTCATAAGTAAATAATGCTCTATTGTTAGTGAACTCTTGAAGGGGGTATTTTTAGTATTTTACTTTTCAAATGATAGCTTTTAGGGTAAGCTATATGGGGCTAAAGTGGAGTATCAAATTTTAGAGAGAATGGGTTTCTTTTTGCACAAGAAGGTTTCAAGGAGGGAAGTTTTCTTCTTGAAGGCTAGATTCAAGACTCCATGCTTTTAATGTGGTGCTCCAAGATTTTTTTCTTAAAGTATTTAATATAAGAAGATCTATTGCTAGCATTACAATGATGAGAGGTTTTTCTTTTAAGCTTTTATTTAATAGAGTTTTGTTGTATTCTTGAATAAGGTACTCCATTTATTAATCTTTGTAATCTCTCCTTGCTATAATGATTTTTTTTTCACTGGTGGATGTAGCCCAAGTGATAAACCACATATATCTTGTATTCTTTATATGATTGTATTTGTTGGGATTTTCTTCATTATATTCTTTCTATTTATTTGCACACGATCCCTACATATTCTATCCCATTATAATCAAATAATATTTGATTTTGGTGGCGTGTTGCTTGGGCGATGATTCTAGTCGCATTAAGTGGTAGACGGGGGTTTTAATTGTTTCAGGTGGTATCGAAGCTTTTGGGTTTGTAAAGTAAATTGGAAGAGGTGGCTATTAGTGGATTTGAGGTGGAGTTATTTGATTGGGAAAAGAATTTTTAACTTTGAAAATTAAAAGTTTAATATTTGTTAGTTGAACAAGGGCAACACAAAAGTATTATTCAGTAAGGCAAAGAAATCAAAATCTATGATTGATGATGATTGGAATAAGATGATTCTCAAGGCATTGTCTACTATTCACTTGTATTTGGTAGGTAGTATTTTATTCAACATAATAGGTGAGAAGACCGCGGCGGATTTATGAGAGAAGCTAAAAAGCTTATATCAAACAAAGCCCCTCACACAATCAAATTTTCTTAAAGATAAAATTGTATGCCCTAAGGATGAAGGATAGTACAAAATTTTCAGACCATCTAAATACATTAAACAATATTATTTGTCAACTTGAAAGTATAAGCTTGAAAATGGAAGAGGAAGACAAGGTGGTGGCATTACAATGTATGTTACCAGCGTTTTATGACAATTTGATTACATCATTAAGTTATACCAAGGAAGACTCACTCGATTAGGACATGGTTTTGTAGTGCATTGGTTGCCAATAAACTTCGAAAAAAGGCATCTTTAGGAAGTTCAAGTGGTTTCAGAAGTGGAAGCTCTTATGACAAGAGGAAGGTTGAATAACCGTGGTAGCAAACCGAATAATTTTTCAAGAAGCAAGTCTCGGGGCTGTTCAACATTAAGGAGTGACGAAAGCTCTTGTTGGGTATGTGGCAAGACTGGTCACTTGAAGAAAGATTGTTAGAAAAGGAAAACAAAAATCCAAAAGAATCTAATTTAAGCAATGACAACCAACTTCTCGAATCTAAGAACGAAGCTAATTAAGTAGAGGTATCAACATCGACATCGATTAAAGATGAGGTGTTAATGGCAAGTTCTAATCCGGTATTTTATCAAAATTATATACTCAATAGCAGTGCCACTCATCATATGTGCCCTCATCATTTATGTTTTAGCACGTATGAATCACATGAGGGTGGTATTGTATTGAAGAGAAATGACTCAACTAGCACAATGGTTGGGGTTGGTTCATTTGCATTAAAGATGTTTGATGAAATAATGTAAGACTTGAAAATGCGAGTCATGTGTCAGGATTGAAAAGAATCTCGATCACCCCCTCAAAAATAGAGTTGGATGGTTGTAAATTTACGAGGCAAGCAGGAGTACTCAAAGTCTCAAAAGAAGCACGTGTCATCGTGAAAAGGCATCCTGGTTGAAAATTTGTACAAGTTGCTAGGAAGTACAGTGATGAATGATATGACAAATGCAGTTGTGGAGAATGGTGAACTTCCATTGTAGTTATGGCATAAGAGGTTGGGTCACATGAGTGAGAGAGGTGTGGAAGTGTTGTCGAAATAAATTTAATACCCATGATGAAGTTTGGTGAAAATGAATTTTGTGAACATTGTCTCTATGGGAAACAACATAGGCTGAAATTCTCAAAAGGTAGGCACACAAGAAAATGTGTGCTTGATTACATGCATACATATGTGTGGGGGCTGTCATCGACTACTTCATTTGATGGTGCTCCATATTTTGTCCCATTCATTAATGATTTTTTAAGAAAAGTATGGGTGATCCAATAGTGATGTGTTCATGGCTTTCAAGCATTTCAATGCCAAGGGGGAGAAGCAAATGGGGCTACATCCAAGATCTTAGGACAGATAATGGAAGGAATTTACTTCGGATGAATTCCTCGAGTTTTGCAAAGATGAAAGAATCAAGCAACACTTTATGGTTGTCTACACTCCTCAACAAAATTGCATGGCTAAAAGAATAGACCGTACATTGATAAAAGGTGCTAGAAGCATGTTAGCTAATGTGAGGCTTGAACAAGAAATATGAGCGAAAGTTGTTTCAACGGCTTGCTATCTTGTTAACCGATCACCATCTATGGCTCTAAATGAGAAAACACATCAAGAGGCATGGTCTGAGATTTCATATGATTATTCTGAATTGAAGATATTTGATTGTGATGCTTTTACTTTAATTCCTATTTGTCGAATAAATAAGTTGGAACCTAAATTCAATAAATGCATTTTTTTTGTTATGCAAATGAGCCAAAGGCTTATCGTTTGTGGGATATGGTGGCTAAGAAAATTATCATTAGTTGGGATATTCATTTTGATGACTCTCATGTACTTATACGAGGTTCAAACTATCAAAATGAGGATAAAGAAGGTCATTTTAAAGATGTATTGGAATGTTCGATTCCAAACATTGTAAATCCAACAGATTAAGAGATAATTAAGTTGAAACTAAATGAATTGAAGAAAATGAAGAAGATGGTGAAGAAGAGGCACAACCTATGATGAACTATCCACGTAGTGGAATTTGTCAACCAACATATCTCAAAGATTATGTGGATCCTACAACATTGAAGGCTCTAGTCACCAAAGATTAAGAACCAAGCTCTTTTAAAGAAGCTATGTAAGGTGAAGATTTGGAAAATTGGAAGAAGGCCATGCAAGAAGAAATGTTTGCACTTATAAAAAATCAAACATGAGCTTTGGCAGAATCCCCACAGGGTCATAAAGAGCTTGGTTTCAAGTGAGTCTATAAAATCAAGGTGAGTGCAAGTGATAAAATTGAAAGATACAAGGCAATGATATTTTATGGAGATTTTTACACTAGTGGTAAAACTTGTTTCGATTCGATTTGTTCCTATACTCGTAGCTTTGCTAGATTTAGATCTTGAGCAAATAGATGTAAAAATGGCACTTTTACATGAGGATTTTGAAGAAGAGATCTATATGAAACAACTAGATGGGTTTGTGGTAAAAGGCCATGAGAATCTTGTATGTGAGTTGAATAAATTATTATATGGCCTCAAGCAAGCATCAAGGCAATAGTATAAAAAGTTCGACTCTTTTATATCGAGTCTTAAATATAAAAGAAGTGATTGTACCATTGCTTGTATTTTAATTTTTTTAGTGATGAAAATTTTATTTATCTTACTTTTGTATGTTGATTATATACTATTTGTATCCAAAGATTAGGGAATAATTGATGAGTTGAAGGCTCAAAAAGTGAAAACTTTGAGATGAATGATTTAGGAGCAGTACATCAAATCCCTAGAATGGAGATAAAATGGATCGACAAAGTGGAACTTTATCACTTTCTCAAAGGAGGTTCATTGAAAAGGTACTCGATAAGTTTGGCATGAGCAAGGCAAAGCTGGTAAAGGCTCCATTGGCTCCATTGGCCGTTCATTTCATGTTATCTTCCGAACAAAGTCCAAAGTCATAGGAGGAAAATGATATATGGTTTGGGTTCCGTGTGCAAGCGTGGTTGAAAGTTTGATGTTTGCTATGGTATGTACTAGGCCAAACATAGCTTATGTTGTTGGAGTACTTAGTTGTTTTATGGCAAATTTGGAAAAACCACTTTGGGAGGCGGCAAGTGGATACTTCGATACTTGAGAGGTACAAGTAATCATGTGCTTACATATTGTAAATGGGCAAAGGTGATGCATGGTTTTGTCAACGCAAATTTTTTTGGTGATCTTGATAAGTGAAGATCAACTACAGGATACGCATTTCATTTTGCAAATGGTCCTATAAGCTCGATGTCAATGTTTCAAGGAACGGTAGCATTGTCAACTACGGATGCTAAGTTTACAGCAGCAATGGAAGCTTGTGTGGCGGTGGTTTGGCTTCAAAGACTTATAAGAGAAATATGTTTTGTTTGTAAACCTATGGTTTTGTTTTGTGACAATATGAGTGTAATTTATTTGGTGAAGAATCCGTTAAACAATAGAGAAGCAAGTGTATAGCAATTCAGCACTATTTTATTCGTCAAGTTATTGAAGATGGCCAAATTAATTTTTTGAAGGTAGGAACAAAAGACAATGTAGCAGACATGCTTACAAAAATCATTCAAATGGAGAAGTTGGATTGATGCTTGACTTCTCAGGGTTTCAAGGCAATGTAATGGTGGTGGATTGACAAGGCAAGCAAGTGATTTAGCTATTAAGGTGGAAATTGTTAAAATAGTGACACCAAAATCACTATGGGTTCATTCCTTTTTCTTGAGCCCATATGACCTGTGTTTCATAAGGAAACAACGCCCAATTGTTAGTGGACCCTTGGAGGGGTATTTTTGACATTTCACTTGTCAAAAAGGTGGCTTTTAGGGTAAGTTATTGGGGGCTAGTTGAAGTTACAAATTTTAGAGAGGAGTTTCTTCTTGCATGAGAGGATTTCAAGAAAGGGGGTTTCTTCTTGAAGGCTAGATTCAAGACTTCATGCTTTTAATGTGGTGTTCAAAGGTTTTCTTCTTAAGGTATCCAATGTCAGAAGATCCATTGCTAGCATTGCAATGATAGAGGGTTTTTCTTTTAATCTTAAATTTAAGAGAGTCTTGTTGTATTCTGGAAAAAGTTACTCAAATACTTGCTTTTTGTAATCTCTCCTTGCTATAGTTGATTTTTCTTTGCCAGATCGCCCGTGGATGTAACCCGAGTGGGTAACCATGTATATCTTTCGTGGTTGTGTTTGTTGAGTTTTTCTCTATTATCCTCTTGTTATTTATTGCACATGATCTCTGCATATTCTGCATGCCATTGGAATCAAATAGTGTTTAATTTTAGTTGTGTTGCTTAAGAAATGGTTATAATCACATCAAGTGGTTGGCGGTGGTTTTAATCGCTTCATAGACAAATCTAATAGAAAATCTATTTCCAAGTCATACTGATTTTTCATCCATATGAAAATGAACCATCAAGCACCAACGGCTCGCCGAGGACGTCATCTGGCACGTGCCTGACAACCATTGCCTAACAACGAATGTGGCCTGTAGGCATTTGCCAAGTTCAAGCATCTGTGTGTGTGCGCGCGCTTGTGCATGTGCATGAAGAGTTGTTGTGGTTACGGAATGGGTTTGTTTGGTATGAAAAACATGATTTGGGGTGGATAGAGAAAAGTAGAAATAGAGAGAGAGATTAAAGTTTTAAGCCATTGATAAGGAAAAATGGTTGAGAAGGGAGGAAAATTTTTTGGAGAGAGATGGAGTTTTAAAATTTGAATCTTTACAAAATCTACAAAGCCGGGCCGGACTGACAGGCTTTTGGACAACTAAGACCAAGCCCGGCTCGCTTGACACAGGGGCTCAAATTTAAAGCCCGAACTTGGCCCTCGGGCCTGATCATCTAGCCAAGCTCGGCTCAGTGCGAGCTAGGCCCGGAAGCCCATTAGGCCAACACAGCCCAGTGACAACCCTACTGATACGATGAGGCCAAGAGACATGAGTTCAGTGAGGATGTGAGGTTGGGGAGCGGATTACCCCAACCTCACCTAAGATGGTCCGACCATTACCGTAGGGCTCACCTTGATGTGTGTATTTTATATCCATGTCGTCCATCTATTTTATTTATTTTTACCATATCATTTAAAGGCATAGTCATAAAAATGAAGCATATCCAAATCTCTGATGGACCATACTATGAGAAATAGTGGTGACAAGGTCACATAACTTACATGAAGGGAAAACAACATAAGATGGTTAATTGCCACTTTTTCCTACAGTAAGGTCCATGTAAGATTTGGATTTGTTTCATTTTTAAGCTAATGCCCTAAAATGATCTAGAAAAATGGATGGACAACATGTATATAGAATACATCAAGATGGGTGGTTGAGCAGCACCATCTTAGGTGAGGCCGGATGCACCTAATATGCTCTCATGACATTGAAAGTAAGAGATGAGCCACACGAAAGCTTGTTTGAAAGTGGTCTCAATGGACGTCACAAGGGGCTCAACTAATCAAATATTTCCTTGTCCAAGCCTCACAAAAGTCGATTTCCCCTTGCCTTACCAAATCTAGCTCTTTAAAAGTGGTGGAACGAATTTCGTGACGCCAATGAACCAATTCAATGAGATGAGAAACACCAAGTTCAGTGAGGCACTCACATGGCAAGATTTGATTGGGTTGCATGCGTCTGTTTGATTGGGCCACATAAAGCATGTTTGAAAGTGGTTCGCTCGACCAATGTCATACAAAATTGGACCAATCAAATCTCATTACACCAGGGCTTTACTTGATTAGCCCCAAAGAGCATCGCAAATAAGTTGCACCAACAGGATACTTGGGATCACCTGTAGCCGACCAGTGGTCTGGATCGGCTAAAAGCCACTCGCCGGATTTGATGTGGCAGCCATTGGATCCGTCATGTGGATCCTCATGGCAGTTGAGATAATGAATTTCACCTTGAAAACATGAAAAAGTACCAGCGAGAATCCTGCCAATATGAAAAGCCCATTTATCAGCACAAGATAATTCTTATCATCCAAAGGACATGAAAAAAAATGCAGAACTATACCACATCATCACCGATGGTAATCTGATTCCGTCTGGTTTTTGTCTATAAAAGTGCATCTCATTTCTTTCAGTTATCATGTATGGAAAAAGGGTGAGGAAGGGTTTGACCAATAATTAAGTGGTCTTCCAAGGGCTCCTCTCTCTCTTTTTTTTTTCCCTAATTTTAAGAATTAACGCAAAGGAATATATTGATAAAAAGGAAATAAAAAACAAGAAAGGAAAAAAGCGCAGCTCTCCTGAAATAGCAGAACTGCTACATTGTAAGAAATCCAAGATTACAATCTATAGCCTTAACCGAGTACGTAGTCCATTCGACCAAGAATTGGATCACCCTAGAACTGATGAACTCCGCCGAGTTGGCTTTATCGTTGAAGCATCGATCGTTCCTTTCGACCCAAACAACTCACCAAACTGCAAAAAGGGCCATTCGCCAAAGAGTATAGAGAAGTGAGTCTTCCCAGGCCTCTTGATACTTAAAGAGTGTAGAGAAGTGAGTTGGTGAGAGTCCTCTTTTGGTAAGGAGTATGCACGGAAAAAGTTTCGCAGGAGAGGTATCCTCTGTTGATTGATGTCTTAAATATGTAAATCAACAGATCCGTTGATGACATGTTCAATGCCATCGAGCATATTTCGATGCTATCAAAGTCGGCTTGATGCCATCGGTAAAATGAGGAATTTATCAAGTTGCTTGCTAGACAATTTAAGTGTCTTATTCAATGCCATCAAAGGTTATTTACTGACATCGAAGACTTGCTCGATGCCACCGGTAAAATCAGGGAATTTCACTTTTAATTGCTGGAACGTTTTGGTTTTTAGTTCCATGCTATTAAAATGAGTTCGATGTCATCGACGGTCTGTCAATGCTATCGAAGTCCCATGGAACGATCGTGAAGAAAATACGAAGAATTGTGTAAATGCAGGATTTGTGTTTCTATTTCGATTGTGATTCACTTAGAGGCTATATATATGAATGTAATTGGGATTAATGATATCTAAAATCTTTCTAATTCATACATAGGGTTTTCAAAGGCTTGTAAGGAGATATTCGAGGCTTGTTCGAATTGAATACTCTCTCTATCTTTTATAATTTCTACTTTTATCGTGCATTATTATCGCTTCGTGCCATTTTTTTTTCACAAAATAATTTTCTACATTAAAATCATAGTCTTTGTAATTGGACTTGAGCGTGTGATTGAAATATTTTATTTGATTCATGATCCCTCAATATCCTTCACATAAAAAAGATGTCGATCTCAAGAAACATTTATTGGTCAATGGAGTAGACTTGGAATCAACATATCCAATTAATTCTTTTTATACAAGAGTGTTTGGCTTCTCCCCTTCTCTTCGGTATATCCACAGATTCTTAAAAACATCCCACGTATAACTTTCAAGCTCTTATATCTTTCTATGTTTTTTATTTTTACCCTATTTTGTCTACTGGAACTCTAGATAATGGTTACTTACAGGACTTCTCAGATCTCCAAAAATAATCATTCAGACACGATGGAGAACACATTCTGTGTTGGCAAGGAAAGGTTCCCAACTCTTTCATTTTCGGTAACCGAGCCCACTGTTTACTGCAGTACGGTTCACTTGCGATTTTAATATGCTTCAGTTTTGGCATGAGGTGGAGAAACGGATGGACGGCGTGGATAAGATGCATCATAGTGGGCTCACATCATTTACTCTCAGCACGCAATCCGCTCTCTTCCGCATGGAAATGGCTCGGCTACTACCCCTGCTACCAGCACTTGAAACTTGGGCAGGGCCCAACGTGATGTTTTCGAGAAACCATCCCGTACATTCGTTTTCTGAGCTCATGTTAGTACTTGAGACAAAAATTGAGAAGGATCCAAGACTTAAGTGGGCCGCACTAGAGTAAAAGGTGGGTAGGAAAATTCCTATTATTGAAAATTTTTTAGTGTAGAAAGTCATGTTTACATGAAATCCATACGGTTAATAATGCCATACCAATTCATTGAAAAGGAAAAGATACACATAATAAACTTCCTGTGGCCCACGAATATTTCAACTGTGTACGTTTAATACTCACATTTTAGGTCCACTTGAGTATTGGATACGGCTCATTTTAGGCTTATTATGTTAAAAATATCTCAGAAAATGGATAGTCGGGGCAGATTTCTCAAAAACATCACGTTGGGCCCCACCCATGTCTCGTACACGAACGCCACGCGACAGGTTCGGGTGGTTGTTTCGGGAACGGATTGGCTACTACCCCTGCTACCAGTAGCGGGCTGATGCCTGATGGTCGGTGCTTTGTAGGCCCCACCATGATGTATGTGTTTCATCCATGCCGTCCATCTATTTTTCTAGATCATTTCATGGTGTCAGACCAGAAATTAGGTATATCCCAGTCTAAAGTGGACCACATTACAGGAAAAAAAAATTTTAATGAACGCCAACCATTAAAAACTTTTTGGGGCCATAAAAGTTTTGGATCAAGCTGATATTTGTTTTCTCCCTTCATCTGGGTTTGTATGACCTAACCAACAGATTGGATGCCAAATAAACAGTACAGTGCGACTTAGGAGGATTTTAATGGTGGATATTCAATTACTATTGTTTTCCTGTGGTGTGGTCCACCTAAGATTTCCATCCCTCTCATTTTAGGGTATTTTTGGGGATAAAGCCCTAAAATGATCTCTAAAAATGGATGAGCGGAATGGATGAAACACATACATCATGGTGGGGCCCACAGAGCACCGACCATCGGCCACCGGGTTGGTGGCAGGGGAGTAGCCAATCCGTTTCCCTTCCGCATTAGTCTACGTGGAAGCGCACGGAAGGACAGGAAAAACGGGGTGCGCACTGCGCACCAGGTACAGCTTAGCTTCGCTTAGCAGAGGCGACCTATAGAGCTCAAGAGGTCGGAGAGTTGCGAGAGAAACGAATAGGCGGATGCCTGAAATGCAGGCATACCTAGTGGGCCCGGCCTCGATCGACGGTGTTGGGTTTTTCTTCCCCAGCAGGAACCCCAACAACATCTTGGCTGGCCTACTCAAATGGGCCCACACCAGCGGCCGGAATCGGAGGGCTCATCGCCCCGCCCCATTAGCTGCAATCAACGGCGGTCAAGACCACTATGCCGTCCTCGGCCTCTCTTCCCACGCTTCCTCGTCCGACATCAAAAGAGCTTATCGCCTTCTCGCTCGGAAGGTTCCCCTTCTTTGCCTTCCATTCAAGAATAGCTGTGTTTTTCAAATCGATTTTGCTGAATTCAAAGATTCCGATTGAAGAATTATATAATTCCAAAGGAATCTGATTCTAATGTAATCAATAACCAACTGTGTAACTGAAGCCAGAAAGGAAATTCTGTTAATTGACGTTCCGGTTTTCACTTTGTTTGGATGCTATATTGAATTGAATTGTGATAAATAGTTTGATAAATCAGTGTTCGTGTTGATGGGCATTTTGAGTTCATCTCTATTTTTAGTGCATTTTGGGGTCTTTATAATATTGAGCTTTTGTGGGGCTATTTTGGTTATTTGGTTTCATTTTTCACTTAAGAGGTTATAAGGTCGTTAGAATTAGTTTTGATTTGTTGAGGTTAGTTGTGATTAGCACACTAATAACCAAGATGATGAAATGATTGCAGTTTGGCCCTTTCCTCTCCATTGAACTAATTGTAAGAACTCTATAAGGTGAGCCTTATTGATCAACGGTCTGGATTGTCCTATAGGTTAGACTGTGTGATTGGGTAAACCAGTGGGCCCCACTTCAATGTGATCCGTGCAATATATCTGCGCAGGTGTGCGTAAAAGGGTAAAAAGGTTGGAATGCTATAGCTGTGTTACTCAGATAGCTGTTTGAGTTTTACTAGGATTGTGAAATTGTGGAGCCGGGTGATGAGAGTTGTGATGGGTTTCAAACTCTCTTCACCTCAATTACTATACAATAGAGCCCATCTATGGCAGAAATTCGAGTCCCATCTACCCTTTTGTAGAAAGGGTGTGAAGGAGAGGAAGATCCTGACTTTCTTTTCTATGGTGCTCCGATTATTCATCTATGGCGTCTCAATTAGGTAAGCCATCCAAACCTATGATACTATTCACAACCCAATTCAAATACTGCATCCAATCGTAGCCTTGACAGAGAACAAGAAAAGCATGAAAGAAATAGAAGTTTGAAAAGCTTATGGTGTAACTAGTTAGCTGTACTTGCGATGAACATGGAGAACAAAGGAGTGGGAGGACCAAGGAGGTGACTATGCGACACTAGGGCATGCTACTATTTTCACGAGGCTGCCACCATATGCCCTTTCAGTGTCCATGTGTTATGACTTACGATCTGGTTTAGATGGCCTAGCTTGATGTGTTCTATCAGTCCCGGGGCTTTTGGGATATTGGTTAGGTTGTTAACAGTTGGTATTAGAGCTAACACCACGTCCCATGTTCTAGTCATGGGGTGGGCAACTTGTGAAAAGGGCTACTTGGACAATCAGACTGCCACTGCCATGCAGTCTCCAAGTGGAACTGAGTACTTACAAGAAAGGCCAACGTGAGTGCTGACACATAATAGGTTGTACTGGACATCAGCTGCGGAGCATGGTGGTATTATATTCCGGTTTAAAGGGCCTAGCTTGGTGCGTCCGATCAAATCTTAGGGCTCTTGGTGTATTAGTTAGGTTCTTAACATCATGTGAACTTCTCTATGAAAGGACCCTAGTGTTGCTGGGTCATTTCCCCTTGTATGAGCCAGTGTGCAGCCTAACCTACAAGTCAAACCCATACAAGCTCAAGAGTAAAAGGACCCATGACCTCAAATTGCACATGGACAAGGACAATTTGTAAAAATAAGCATTTGTGCTGATATGAGTAGGATCTGCATAGTTTCATGGACTATTTTGACACTTTGAAGGAACTCCATGGGTAAGAATGCAAAATGGAATGTGATACTCAGGTGTTCGATGAATTGCTGGTGAAGAAGGGACCACTGTTAGCTGTGGATGACCGGTCACAAAACAGATTTTCAATGAACATGGCAAGCGGTGAGGTTATTCTTAGGTTTTTCAAAGTTTTCCATGCTTGCAATGGCTGTAATTTGTACCTATTGTACCCCTATCTATTTGGATTCTGCCATTTCACACTGGGACAAACCGCCCATATTAACCAACGAATTCATTTTGCATGTTCCTACCCGCAACGTTGCCACGGATGCCATTTTTGAGATGTTGAAATAAACTTGCAGAAACCGTATGAGGCCATATGGCCACATCCATGTGCTAATACACCCGTCAACAAGCGCATGTGCCAGCAAAGAGTGGGGTTCAATTAACACTTGCAACTCCCAACATGCTGATGCCAAGTGTCCACTCTTGAAAAACAAGATCAGTCATCATCTTGAGGGCTGAAATCAACACTACTATCAAATTCATTATGCAACACTTTGTCCTTTCTTGTGGTGCAATCATGAGGATGTAGAGAGGCTCCTTCGGAAGTTTCTATGAAAAGGACCTAAAAAGGATAGGATGCTTCAACCTATCAATTTGAAATGCGACTTGCTACTAAAACAGATGGTTACCTGGTACAACCTGGTTATTAAGCCAATGAGATCTCGACACCCAAATCGTGAAGAAATGGACAAGTGTACAGTCCACAAGAATATTTGAGTAGAGTGGGAGAAATGACTTTAATGATATCAAACTTTTCTCAATACTTAAGAAAAACTTGCACTTAGAAATTTTGGAATGCTTACCTTCCATCCCCCCAAATGATGTTTAATGAGGATCCCCCAACTAAGAGATTGATTTCAAATCAATTATTGTTTATTTTTAAAAAAAATTAAAAAATTAAAAAATCTACCTAAGATGGTAAGCCTAATAATGGTAAAAGCAAATCTAAGAAATAATCCTTAAAATCTTCAATCACATCTTTAAATCAGCCCCATATTATTCATCACATTTCCTTATATCTCCCACAAATACAAAATTGTGGCTCTTGATATTTAGCCCTCAAATCTATAAATAAGCAATAAAAAATCAATGCATGTTGGGCCCTACGATGGATCATGGGCATGCATCATTCCTCCTGGGTTGGAAAGAACTTGAATCCGGAGAGTTGGATGCTTCATACAAGTGGTAGAGTTTCAGATCCAATTGTTTCAATGCATCGGCCATGATCCATGTGTATTCAGAATATGACTTGTTTTTCCATTTCACCAAGCATTGCTTGTATTGGCCTTGTCGGGTGTTAGCGGTCCACATGCAACACTTGTTCAACTGATTCCTTCTTTTCTTTGGGAGCTATTTATCAATATCAATATGTGATGCAGGACAATTAACCACTTGCTCTAAAAGCTCGAATTGTTAGAGCATGGCAAATCAATCCCTTTATCTCATAGCCCAAGCCCCACATCTCATGGGTTAATAACTCGGCCGAACCCCCCTCGTGAGCCCCAAATCACATGGGTACCGCCTCACACGAGCCACCCCCTCACATGGTGAGGCCCACCTCACACGAGCCACCTACCTTGAGCATGCCCCTGCATCCCACAGGCAACCCCACTCGAGCCCAGTGTAAAAATGCCCCTGCATTAATCACTCCCGGCGAGGAGTCTCGAACACGAGACTTTCTGCTCTAATACCAATTTGATGCAGGACAATTAAACACTTGCTCTAAAAGCTTGAATGGTTAGAGCATGATGTATCAATCCCTTTATCTCATAGCTTAGGCCCCACATATCATGGGTTAGGAACTTCGCCGAACCCCCCTCATGGGCCCCAAATCACATGAGTACCGCCTCACATGAGCCATCCGTCTCACACAAGTGGGGCACACCTCACACGAGCCACCCGCCTCACACGGGCTGCCCACCCTGAGTGTGCCCCTGCATCCCACAGGCAACCCCACTCGAGCCCGGTGTGAAAATGCTCCTGCATTAATATGACTTCATCTATATGTCAGTAACCTCGCCACATTACTTAAACAAATATGTCACGTTGAAAGGCAGGCAGATGTCTAAGTCATCTGGCAACTCGATCTCATAAGCATATCATCACCCAACTTCCGCTAATCTTGTTAGATTTGAGCTTGTTGTAAGTTTCCCTTGAAGGCCTTTCTTTGCAAAGATAAACCATAACCAAGTCACATTCTTTATATATTTTCTCTTGTCGATGTTCATTTGTAGCTTCTCAGTACCTAGTGTTGCTCTGTTCAATCTTCTTCCTTTTTTGAGCTTGCAAATCTTGGATGTGCTTGGCGAAAGCATCAACGTGTTCGCTAACTTCTTCTTGTACCGATATTGGTATTAAGTTAGGTACATGATGTTGACATCTTCCATTTACAATCTCAAATAGGAATTTTTCGGTGGTGCGATTTACGGAGCTGTTGTAAGCAAACTCGGCTTGAGGTAGAGCCAAGTCTCATTGAGATACGTTGTTGCTTATGGTACTTCTCAAGAGGCTTTTGTTGACCACCTCGGTTTGGCCGTCTGTTTAAAGATGACACACATTGGAGAATTTAAGCTTAGTCTCCAACCACTTTCGTAAAGTGTGTCAGAAGTGTCCCACAAATTTTGAATCGTGGTCTGAAGTTATTGTTTTGGTACCCCGTTAATGCAGGGGCGTTTTCGCACCTGGATCGAGTGGAGTTGCCTGTGGGATGCAAGGACACATTCGGGGTGGGTGACCCATGTGATTTGGGGCCCACGGGGGAGGTCTCGTATTCAAGACTCCTCACCTGGAGTGATTAATGAGCATTTCACATCGGGCTCGAGTGGGGTAGCCTGTGGGATGCAGGGACACACTCGGGGTGGGCAGCCCGTGAGAAGCGGTGCCCATGTGATTTGGGGCCCACGAGGGGGGTGCGGCTGAGATCCTAACTCATGAGACGTGGGGTTTGGGCTATGAGATAAATGGATTAATTCGCCATACTCTAACAGTTCAAGCTTTTAGAGCAAGTGATTAATTGTCCTGCATCACACATGAACTTACATAGTTTTTGTGAAGAATACATTGGCGATATGCACAACGTCTATCCTTCTTTTGCATGGAATGAAGTGGGTCATCCTTGAAAAAACAGTCCACCACAGCGAAAATCATATGTAATCCCCTTTAAGCCTTAGGAAGACCCATAACAAAGTCTATTGAAATGTCCACTTATGGTGTAACTAGAATGGGAAGCGTATAAAGGCCAATATTCTGCACATGACCTTTGGAGTCTGGGCATTGACAATATCGTGCTAGAAATCGTTCAATGTCATAGTGCATATGAGACTAGTAGTATTCTTTCTCCACAATGGGAAATGTTTTATCTCTTCCAAGTGTTTGCTTAGTCCTCCTCCGTGTAGCTTTGGTAGGAACATCTCTCGTAACAATCCTTCGGGAATGCGTAAGCGAAAACTTTTGAAAAAATATCCATCGTGTGAGATGAATTCACACTTTGGATCTTAGCCATCCACACATTTGTTGAGTACTTTGCCAAAAATGGGATCCTCCTTGTATTATTCGTTTAATGCCTCAAATCCCACAACCTTCAAGATGAGTGTTCTTAGTAGAACCACCCTCCTTTTCAAGGCATTTGCCACTTTGTTATGACTTCTAGTTTTGTGACGCAAAGGGAAGGTATATTCTCATAAGAAAGCCATTCACTTTGCATGACGAGCACTCCACTTCTTTGGGTGTTGAGATATCTCAACAACTCATTTTTCAAGTATAGAATGAATTCTTGATGAATTACGTAATGCCTTTGTTAAAAGTATTTTGTACATTATGATTCGTTAGACCGCAGTGAGTGCATATGTGGTCTCCTCTAGCACCATGGCCACTCCCAAACGCACCGAGAACCACTTTTTTCTTAAGTTCTGACCAACATACTAGGGTTTTGGGGACCTCCAAACTAGATCCAAATATTAGGGATTTAAAAAAGAGAGTTTCATGGCCCAAATTACTCCAATTTGTGTTCTGACACCATGTAAAATATGGAAATAAGGCTGGTTTTAATAGAAACTAGAGAAAAGAGAAGAGAAAGATGGAGAAAATAGAAGAAAAGATAAAGAAAAGAGGAGAGAAGAGGGGATGACTATTCAAGCCTCCTCACGTCTCTCTTCTTTTTTCCCTCTTTTCTTCTATTTTCTCCATCTTTCTCTCCTCTTTTCTCTAGTTTTTGTTAAAACCATCCGTATTTCCCTATTTTACATGGTATCATAGCATGACTTGGACCGACCTCTCTTTCTCGAATCCCTAATGTTTGGATCTAGCTTGGAGGTCCCCAAAACCCTAGAGGGCTGATATGAACTAAAGAAAAAGAGGTTATTCTCATTGCATTTAGGCAGAAAGCATGTTGTTTTCTTTGATTTCCGTCAAGTAAATGGAATTGCTCTCAAAAAAGGAGCATTGGAGCCTCAACTTGAAGATGAAGGCTTGCTGATTATTTTGTTAAGGTGTTTTTCCTCCAGTTACTCTCGTATTGGAAGCAGTTTTTTGATATCTTTCAAAAAAAAAAAACATATCCTTTGAGTTGTGTGGATGTGATTGATGTGTGTTCTAGTTGATGAGAGGCTGAAAATTCTTATGTGATATTGTTGCGAGGGATGGTTATGCTTAGACTTGTTTACAGATCAACACTTGTTGTTATAAATTGAAGTAAATCAGTCCCTAGCCTGTTATGAGTCGAAAGGTGCTGGTAGTGGTTCCTTATCACTAGGAGAGGTGCCTGGACCTTCGTTTAATGCGTCCATAACCTCCACGAAACTGAATAGGAAGAATTATCTTCACTGCGCTAAATCAGTTGAAGTTCTCCTCTTGGCCTGGAAAAAGGATCTATTCCTCACAGAATCTAAACCAAATAAATCTGATCCTAGATTCAGACAGTGGATGTGTGATGATGCCCAGATTAGGTTGTGGTTGTGGAATAGCATGGAACCCAAGGTGAGCTCTAATTTAGTGTTTTTGAACTTTGCGAAAGATGTTTGGGATATTGTGAGAAAGATGTATTCCTCAAAGCAGAACATCTCGCTGGTCTATTTGTTGTATGGGGAGATTTTCTCGTTTCAAAAGGGAGACAATTCCTTTGGGGGGTATTTTGCTAAACTTACTTGCATGTGGGAAGAGCTCTCGATATATCATTCTATTACTTTCGATGTTAGTATTATGAAGAAGCAATTGGAGGGTATGAAAGTAGTGAAGCTTCTATCTGGTTTGTCAAAAGAATATCAATCGACTAAAGATCAGATTCTAAGTGATATGCCAATTCCTTCAGCCACGGAGGTCTATGCTCGATTTCAGCAAGTTTTTCTTACAAATGACTTGGATAGTGCTCATGTTAATGCATCTGATAAAGTTGCGCTGGCCTCTTCATTTGGTTTCATTGGTGTGCATGGAGGCCGTGGAGGTCGGACAAGTTGTGGTATGTATCATTGCGGCGGAGGTGGTAGACTACCAGGCAGAGGTAGAGGAGATTGCGTATGCACTCACTACGGTTTGAGTCTGACAAATCATACTATGGACCACAATACTTTTAACGGCCTCTAATGTCGTAGTGATTGAATTACTGCATAAAACTCAAGATCATAGGCAGAGTAGTTCTTCCGTGCATCATTAGGCTTCTCTCTAAAGAGGCGATCAACTTTCCTTCCCAACTTAACGCTGCACTAATGCTGACATTTGAAGCATCGCTTTCCACTTCGAAGACTTTATTAAAGTCCGAAATTGCAAGAACTAGAGCTCTATCATCTTTTTCTAGGGTGTACTAAAGCTTCAGTCCACTGCTGTAGCGAACTTGCCTCCATACATGCAATTGGTGAAAGGTGCGATAATTGTATTGAAATTTTGGATAAATCTTTGGTAACATGTTGCCAAATCATGAAAAGAATGGGCCTCAGAAATGGTTTGTAGGGTGAGTCATTCTGCAATGACTTTGATTTTCTCTTAGTCAACCTTGATCCCCTACTATAGGTACGTTATACCTAAAAAACACAATACCATCAGCTAAAAACAGAGCACCTTTTAAAGTCAACAAATATGACTAATTCCATCGTATATCAAATATTTGTTGTAAATGATCAAGGTGAACAGATGAATCAAGACTAAAAACATTAATATCATTGACATAGATAACTAAAAACTTTCTCATAAAAGATACGAAATACCTCTATCATAAGCCTCATGAAAGTGCTCGATGCATTTGAAAGGCCATGACGAGCACTTCGTGCAATCCGTCTCAAGTCTTAAATGCGGTCTTCCACTTGTCCCCAAGCTGGATATGTATATGATGATATCTGCTCCTCAGGTCGATCTTTGAAAAGACTTGTGCTTCATGCAACATGTCCAACATATTTTCTAGGTGAAGAATAAGAAACTGGTATGTGATCAAGGTCTTCCATAACGGTTATGGCCACCGCCGTTACCGTTATGATACAGGCTGTAACGGTATCGGCCGTTACAACCATTTTTTATTTTTTGAAAAATGCACTTCCTGGACCGTTACGCACCGTTACGGGACTGTTACGACACATTTTTCTGTAACGGCCGTTACAGTCGTTTCGACCCCGTAACGCGTAACGGTTATGACCGTTACCGTTACGTAACGGCCGTTTCGTAACCGATTTGTAATACTATGTATGTGATAGTAATCTAATGGATCACACGGCTGTTCATACACATCCTCCAAGATCCATCTTTCTTAAGGGTTAATAATGTAGGAACAATACATGGTGACATGCTTTTCCGAATTAAACCCATCTATAACAGCTCAGTAAGCTGATAGTGGAGCTCAGCATGTCCGAGCGGACTCATTTGGTAGTGTGCCAGATTCGGTAGACTTGATCCTAATACTAAATCAAAATGGTGTTGAATGTTCCTCATAGGAGGAAGTCTAATTGAGAGTTTTTTGGGCACCAAGTCTTCACATATATGAAGGAGCTCCTGTATAGGAGGCAGAACATCTGACTGTTTTGTGTGTTCTGTAACAACCAAGACATAAATGGTGTTGGTCTCCTTGTCTTCCTCTTCAAACTTTTCTACACTAAGAGATTTCTGCCCCCGGTCTTTATCAAATTTGGGTATTGGAAGATGTTTCATCAGGTGCAATGTGATATTAGCCCTATCCTTGATGAAGAAATAGATATTAGCCTGAATCAAATGCACCATATCTTAATCCCACAACCATAATCTCCCCAACAAGATGTGGCATGCATCCATGGGAACCATGACACACCACACCTCATCCTTGTAATTAGATCCAATAGAGAATGAACTAAGCACCCGTAGTTAGCAGAAACTTCCCCCCCTTTTGAACTAATTAATCTAGCATGAGTATGCATGGGTGCTTATTTTCTTTGAGTTTTAATTTATCAACAATTTCTTGTGAGACAATGTTCTTATTGCTCCCCACCATTTACCAAAAATGTGTATAGCTTCCCACCAAAAGTGTAAGTGGCGGGGAAGATATTGTGTCGTAACCATTGCTCCTCATCAATTCCCAAAGCTATTGATATCATAGCCTGTTGAATGCCATATACATCTGCTACATCTTCGCCACCATACATCCCTTCCCCGTATGTATGTTCTTCATATTCTATGTCATCTTGAGCTTTCATTTGCATGCAGTTGGGAGTGTCTTCAATATATTCTTTTTCCTCGGTTTAATTTACTTTAATTGTGGACTGATATTCATGATAGTGAAAAGAAGGATGTTTCGATTGTCCACACTTAAAGCATGTGAAAGGAGTGTTGTTATGCCCCTCCTTGGGCATACCAGCGCCTCTTCCATAACCACCTCCACCCGGATTTGGGTTTAACTTCATTCTTGGACGTTGGTCCATCGTCCCTTGACCAATGGGAGGTCCCGTGGTCGCCTAATGCGGAAAGTTAGTATGCTGCCCGATTGTTGATAATGATCCTCGTGGGGCACCAAATCATTTCCTGAGTTTCCAATTGATCATCTCCTCAGATTTTAATGCAAGCGTGTATGTATCAAACATCTTAAATACATCTTTAAAAGCCAATTCATTTTTTTAGATGTCCGGATTAAGACCATTAAGAAATCTTGAGATCTTTTGGTCTTCATACTCATGATACCCTGCCTGTGATGTCGATCTTAAATACCAATTGGTGAAGCAGTGGTGATTCGTGGAGTAATCCAAACATACATAAACAAGCTATAACTTTCATGATCAGCCTTGGGGGTCCATCAGTGGGCTGCATTTGGCATGCATGGGTAGCCATGTGGCACCAAAACTAACCATGCGTGGTCCAACAAGAAATAGCCATGATACAGGTCTGATCAGCGATCTTCTCACTGGTTAGAGTGATAGTTCTCTATCCCCCTTTCATTTGTCCTGTGTTGATCTAGCAACATCACTCTTTTGCATACATTAAATGCTGTGATAGTTCTTTTTTCCCCTTTGTGTTTTTTTGCTAGGCTCAACATTCATTTTAAGACTACTAACAATCTTATGCTGCCTTATTCATGTCAACTACAGTACCATCCTGATGTTAGTAAGGATTTGCAAGCTGGCGAGATGTTCAAGAGCATCCATCTCGCATATGAGGTAAGCCCCCCTGAACCTCATCTCTTACAATTCGTACTAACCAACCCCCACCCCCCCAACCATTCTTCTCTCCCTCACTTGCTGGTGTGTGGATAATTAGGCATTTGTGATATTTCAAATATTTAAGTAGCCGGATGTCTTACTAGTTCGTGAAAACTTGGGCCTAATTTGTTGCTGTCTATCCAACAGGTACTATCCAACAACGTAACAAGAGCTCAGTATGATAGCTCACTTCAGTTTCAGGAAGTTACAAGCAAGCCATGGAGAAGGAACTGGACCCAAGAATTCGATGAGGGATTAAGGATATACAGATGGGCTGAACTGAGGCAGCGGATGCGGCAAGAGTACTATGATCCTGCCTACAAGAATGATTCTCACTCATATGGTGAAACTGATATGTATGAAGAAGCCTCCTCAACTGACGAGAGAGGGTCTTTCAGTGAAGTGCTGTGTTGCGCCTTCTTCACATTATTCTTTACGCAGACGCTTGGGTCTCGGATATCTCTGACACTGTGTGGGCTGTCAGCTTTGCTTGACAAGCAGCTGGATGCGGGATATAAGTTGGGTTATTTAATTGCATGGATTTTGGGCGGCCGAGGAGGTATCTTGCTCACTTTATGCCTGTCGTTTGCGAGCTGGCTCTGTGGCAAAAGCAACAGTAGCCTCGTTGCTGTGGTGGTGGTGGCTATGTGGGTCGGTGCAAGCGTGGCAAGTTTCATTCCGCTTCCTCAAGGTGCGCTTCTTACTCTATTGTACATGTCCATCAAGCTTCAAGTTGATTTAAGCTAAGGCCATTGTCATGTTGGTCTCTAATTAGTATTAGTGCTTGTATGTTTAAAAACATTTCCAGGCTTTGCTAAGCCCACATGCATATGCAACAAAGCTCATGTACATGCCACACATGTGCAAGCATGGCATGATGTGTCTGAGATCCAATCCATCCATCAGAACAGCACCACTATATTGATGCCCTAGCCCAATAATCAGGCTAATCCACGAATCAGGTGGGCCACAGTTTGCAAAACAAATGTACGAATATGAAAAACTTGGTTGAAGTTTTCCAACCCATCCACCTGTTTAAATATAAGGGACCACATGCTGATTGGACCGGATTTAATTTTTGGGAATATGCATGTAAAAGGTCAGACCAACCTAATTGGATGGATGAGATCTGGCACTTATGTGCCGTGCTGGCACATGTGTGGCATGTTCACATGCTTTATCACATATTTCCCAGAATGCGCTTAGCAAAGGTGTCGTACATTTCTTCTCTGGTAAGGGGGTTTGTATATATTTTTTGTTCATGAAGCGTTACTCCACGCTTGCCAATGTCTTTGTATCTGTTCTGCTTAAATATGTAACAGTCCGGTTTTTTTATTTTTTTCATGAAAGAAAATTTTAGTGAAGTAGTGTTAGTGAAGTGGGGAAAACTGGTTGAGCTGTGTACAGTATAAAGCAACTTGTGCTACTTGTTTATTGCCACATGCTGGACCGTGGCCCATCCACAGTGGGGCCATTAGATGGGTGGTACGTATTACCCAATGGTAGAGCCACATGTGTGGTGATGATAGGTGGGTCACCGTCCCTCCCGTCCCTTCATAATTATATGTAGGCCCAACCATTTCATGCCATACTACAATTTAGGCCCAGGTCAGCCCACCCCCTGTTTTATTCAGGGCCTCCGTGATGATTATATGAAATCCACAACAAAAATGTAGGCCCAGGTCCCAAAATCAGCCCTATCTGTGATTCAAGTGAACCACACGAAGGGAAATAGTTTGGAGGGTCGGTGGCCACCTTCCCACTGTTCCCACTGTTTTCGCTTGTGTGGCCCACCTGAATGAACAATAGACCTGATTTTCGGGACTTAGGCCGGACGTGGGCTGACATATCTGATGTATGGAATGAAGTTTACATGCACATCATGATGGGGCCTACCTGTGCCTGTCAATGCATGAGATGTAAATTTCTTAATTACAGTGGCGCGTGGGAGATGTGTGGGCTACACATACCCACACATGTATACATTCGACGGTCTAGTATGCGATTTTCAGTTAGAACTTGAAACACTAGGTGCGGGTTGGATGTACCCCAAATCACCATTGGATCGATGGTCAATGATAATTCGGATGGATATCCATATGGAAAGGCATTCGTAGTTAGGTGATTTCCTGAGAATTGCCAGGAAATTGCATCTAGGATAGGTCCGAAAATGGGTTGGGCTCTGGCCCTGGCAAGAATCAGGCCGAAAATGCCTTCTCTGGCATGGCCCTAAAGGGCTGGCCCCGTGTGTAAAATAGTGGATCGATCAATGGTTTAAAAGTCCAATGTAAGAATTTTTCCTGGGTATCTCCTCCATCCTTTGTGGGACACATAAATGGTTTTGACCATTGAAACATGAACCTAAATCCAAGAGTACTGTTAAACTACAAATGTACGTTGAATGGGAATGGATCACAAACATCTTTTAACTATATAGCCTGGTTAGAATTGGGCCTAGATTTCAAGCCCAGCCCTGCTGTTGGGCAAAGTTATGGGGCCCAACGCTAGTCCTACAGGGCAGGACCACCTGGACTGGGCGGGGCCACCCAACCCATTGCCGCCCCTAATTGCTACCCCCAGCTAGTAGCTATCGTGGCCCAATTTTTTCGTGAGCTAATCCTATTGGCCAAGGAGCTTTGACCTGAACCCGCTCCATCAGTAATTAGGCTCTAATTTATGTTTCAGACCCACCAACAGGTCAACGTGCTTATGCAGAATCCAGAAATAATACAAAAAGCTCAACAGGTTTTGCTTATAGTCAACCACTCCATTGTCAAAGTCGGGCCCTTTCATCTGCAATTGTTGGGCTAAAGATCCATATAAGTCAAAAGGAGCATTGAGGAAGCTAGAGCAAACGGCAAGTCCAAAGATCGCAACTCCCAGCGTAGAGGATTTTAAATGGCTAGGATCATCCCATCAGGATGATGTTTCTTGTTTGTGGACCGTTCATGGTTGGACTTTCTTATTATATGGTCGAAACCTTGAAGACAAATGGCAGAGATCCCTAGATTAGCTCCCTTATAACCAAGGTTTGAAGTATGTATTGCCTGATACAAACGAGTTTTGTCCATAAAAGATACAGCTGTATCAGCCCAAAACGAAATCGGATTACTCAGTGCGCTCTTAGTGTACTGAGTAAACTCAGTTGGGCCCACCTTGAATGTATGTGGTCTATCCACGCCGTCCATCCGTTTTAAGGGGTCGATCCCAAAATTGAAGCATATCCAAAGATCAAGTGGATCATACCACAGGAAACAATGGGGATAATGATTTCCACCGTTGAAACCTTACTAGGCCCCCACAATGATGTTTATTTGTCATCCAACCTGTTCATAAGATCATACAGACATGGATTTCTGTGGCTCCCAAGAAATTTTCAACTGTAGACGTTCAATTGAACTGTTTCCTGTGGTGTGGTCCATTTGAACACTGTATATGCTACGTTTTTTTTTTCAAGACCTAAAATTATCTGATAAAATGGATGGATAGAGCGGATAAAATACATAAATTCTGGTGGACCTCACAGAGTTTACTCAGTACGCCGACCCTAGTGAGTTACTCACCACGCAATCCGCTTCCGCCCGAAACAGGGGGTTTGCGTGGAAACCGATACAGTACGTCGAAACCAAATAACCAATATGTAATTGACCGACAGGGTTTCTTCACTCTTTACTAGAGCCAACGACAAGTTGTGCAACTTGTGAAAGTCGACTCGGTCATACCTGATCTTGTGTTTACCAATGGCCTGGCGTAAATAAAACCTGAAATATTAACATTTCATTTACTTCCAGCCGTGAGAATGCGAATACTAGATTTGTCATAAATCAAGCACTTGATCTTGAATGCTGATACCGGGCTAGTCATCAAGCACTCATCTCGAATGCTGATACCGGGCTAGTCATCAAGCACTCATCTCGAACATACATATCGGATCTGTAGTGTTTTTATATATTGTTCCCCATCATGGATAGGCCATAGGCTGAAAATGACATTGGTCAAACCATCTTAGCTATGGATTGGAAGATTTTGGATGTGAATTGTCTGCAATCCATGGTTGTAGGGCCCCTTTTGAACCCTTGGCGTAGCCTCGTGAAAAATTAAAAAAAAATAAAATCTCTCTACATAATATCAGGAGTAATGAGTTAAAGGCTAGTGGCGTCCAAAGAATTTTACCCCATTTAACATCCACCGTTGGTTGGGTTTCTCCAGCCACCGGTAACAGATTAGGCGGTGAGAAGCTCACCCCCAGCCGTGGTGGTGAAATGATGCGGTGAGATTTGATTGGTGGGGCTGTGCCCGTGAGAGATGGAACGACTAGCATAAAAATCTTAAAATGGCCAGCGCCCATCTCTGATGGCATACTGCCTGCATGTCAGTACCGTAAGCTCCTCACCACCCAATCCATTCCCTGTAAGTAATACTCAAAATGAAAACACTAATCCGAATACGAAAAAGATCAACTCAACTCAAACACGAGTAACCTAAAATATGGATAGGAAAACCCGCTTTGAAATGGAAAACTATGGATTCCATGTGATTCGATTTAGGCCTCGTTTAGATAGGCGAAATATAAGGGAAAAGAAAATTATTTTCAATTTAATATGATATTTTCTACCATTTGTATTGCATATAGAGGTCTCAAGTCCAATCGGTTGCACATAAGTTCTAACCTATCATTTGCATGACATCCAACCCGTCCAATACATTGTCCTCATCATGAAGACCACTTTGTTAAAAACCAACCACATCCACCCGCACTTGAATTCTGTTATCAGCACGGTGATCCTCAAGGTGGGCGCACTTGTTTGGCGGATGGGATGTCACGCGCATATGATAATTTGGAAGTTTTTGAATTCTATGCAATTGTACCGGATTACCACCAATTTCTTAAGGGATCATAAAACATTTGAAAAAATCATAATTGTATTACAGTTTCTTTGAATACAATCACAAAGCAAAACTATTACAATCGAAAAGGAGAGAAAAGGCAGCAGAAGAAGAAGAAGAAGAAATTTCACGTTCTGATTTCAACATCCCTTCTCTTTCTGACCGTCCTTCATTCTCAAATTCCTCCACAAATACCTGCCGCTTGCCATATCCACGAAAGCCCAAAACCCACCTTCAATTACCTGAAAAACGAGAACACCAAGAATCCAAAAACCAATCAAATTCAAGAACAAGAACAAACGAAAACAAAATCCCAACCGCGACCAATGCCTGTTTTCAAAAACCCAACAAAACCCACCTTTCTGAAACCGAAATCTCCATCCCCACCATGCGCCGACGTCTTCTCCCCTGTCTTCGTATCTCCCAATAACTCTCCCTCCGCTTCGGAAGAGGATCGGAACGTCTTCCATGCGAAGTACCCGGCTAAGGTCGCAGAGAGGAACACCAATATGAGCCGCAGCGGGCACATCTTCTGGGAGCTTCTAGGAGATCTCTTCCGGACCGGATTCTGACGCAGTATCGCCGGAGAAATAGAAGAAGAGAGGTGGCGGATCCTTTTTTCCCTTTTTGGGACCGTTGAAATCGAGCGAGGAGGAGAATATCCCGGCGAATATTTCTGCGGGGAAGGGAAATCTCAGCCCGAGCAAAAACCGAGTATGCGCGGCCTCTCCTGTTTCACGAGTTCGATATTATAAGCGCCGGATTTGAAACGCGGAACTAAATCGCATTGGATACGCGCTTTCGGGTGGGCTGGGTTTTGCTTGTTTTATACCTTTTGTTTTTTGGTTTACAAGGTCAAAGGAGTTGCCAACCACTACAGGGTCGCTGGGTCAGAGGCTGTGATAATGGGAGATAGTATGGTAGATTCGGGAGCACCAGAGTATGGTAGATCCATCTCCCCAACATGGTGAGGTGTTGATCCGAACCATCCATCTATGGGACCTATTATGGATGGATTATATCATTTAAATGTAAAAAATCGAATGCATTTGATTGGTGGCCCTCAAAGCGATTGTGAAAACAAACAGTTTACCTTTCTACGTTCGGAAACGGATTGGCTACTCCCCCTGACACCAGCCAATGGCTGGTGGTCGGTGCTCCGTGGGACCCACCATGATGTATGTGCTTCATCCATGCCGTCCATCTATTTTAACAGAACATTTTACGCTCTGAGAACAAAAATGAGTTATATCCCAGTCTTAAGTGGACCACATTACAGGAAACAGTGTTGAATGAGCGTCCACCTTTAAAAAACATTTTGGGGCCATAAAAGTTTGGATGGAACTGATTTTATTTCCCTCATTGGACTTATACCTTCAACAATTGATGTCATAAACCGTTCATGGCATCAGAGGATTTTAGATGTGTCCAATCAATTTGTTTGATCATGTGCCGTTGTCCGAGTTACACCTCTCATTTTTGGGATGAAGCCATAAAATGATCTGTAAAAATGGATGAACCTAAAGGATGAAACACATACATCATGATGGGGCCCACAGAGCACCGACCACCAGCCACGGGGCTGGTGTCAGGGGGAGTAGCCAATCCGTTCCCTCTACGTTCCATATGCATTCACTCATAACTTGTATACGTGGAGTATGTTCACTCAAAATGGACCGTACAAATCCTTCGCTCCATTCTATGTGGGCCATGAAATAAGATTTACACCACATGAATGTTGAAACTCTAGGACTGTTTGTGGGTGTATCAGCCCACAACACTGCACATCCGAGTAAGTTCCTCCACCCATTCGGGACTATCTGCCCCGGGGCAATCTTTATGCGAGACAAAACTCCCCGGACTATGGTCTGAAGCATCCACCGCATTGCATCAACTTGGTAAATCAAGGGCCCGAGGTTTCCGATAAATATTTTTGGCGGGAAGTAGGTGATGACCATTGGGAACTTATGGTATCGATTGGATTGTCAATCCGTCTCGATCAGGTGAGGGACCCTTAAACTTCCGATCCTTCACGTATTTAAGTACGCAATCACTTGTGTTATGCCGTGATCGCGATGATAATGGTACTTATCCTTATCCCGCCGATTAGGATTACTCCTGAGCTTTACTGGGCCAACTAACAAAGCCTTCGTTTTTATTTCCATCGCCTCATGAGAAATAATCATTGGTATATGGAAAATTTTGATCAATCTATGGATGACCTTCGCTAGTCACGTGCTTGATCCTCTTTGCGTTTCCTTCCCCCGGCCGGGTCGGCTTACTCTTTGGCCGAGGTTTTAGTTTCACGCAGGATTCGCGCTTCCTCGGCGTTGGCATATTTATCGGACCGTGCCATAAACTCTGCCAGAGTATCGGGCGGAGTTTTGTCTAGAGATGCCAGGAATGGCTTATCCCTAACTCCTTGCATGAGTGCATTGAGGGCCGTTTCTTCCGAATGTTTCCGAACTTGAAGGGATTCGAAATTAAAACGCTTGATGTAATCTTTCAATAGCTCTCCCTGCTTCTGGACTAGGTTATTCAGATGTGCAGGGGGCTTTAATTTTTTCTTTCCGCCGATGAAGTTGGTGAGGAAGGCGTTGCTCAGCTCAACGAATGAACTGATGGACTTTGGCTTCAGCTGTTTGAACCACAGTCGAGCTACATCAGTCAATGTAAGAGAAAAGGCCCGACACATTCCATCCGAGGCATCATGGAGTTCCATATAGGTTCGAAGCACTCAATATGCTCGGTCGTGTCAGGTGAAAGGAGTGATTTGAGGTAATCGAAACCTCTCGGGCAACCGGGCCTTCAGTACCGAGTCTACAAAGGGGGACGCTTTCACTTCGGACCCGGTTGAGTATATATTCCGGCCGTGCTTTATGTCCGCCATCTCTTTTGCCATCTCTTCCCGCACTTCCTTTTTGAAATTTTGAATGTCGGCTTTCCATGGTTCGCTGCTTTCTGCCGTGCCTTCCATGGAAGGGCGATTGCGCCTTCTTCGTTCTATTTCGTGCCGAAGATCGGTCGGGGGGAGGCGTTGGCTGAATGCGCTGGAGATGGTTCGACCCGCCTTGAGGTTGGCTCGGCCGGAAAGCGGCGCCGAAGGTTGAGGATCAACCGCCGCCGTTGGTCCGCGCTGTCTCCCCTTGGAGATGCGGGAGTGGTTGCATTTGCTGCTGATATTCGTTCCAGCATCTGCTTCATCGTATTCATATCGGAGCGGATTTTCTGAACCTCCTTGTCCAACCGCCCATCGTCGCGACCCCGCTGATTGCTTGGTCGCCCCTCGTCGGCGGTTGTTAGGTGCGTTGTGGGCTTGGACCGGGTGGCCCTGTAATCGCGTTCTCATTCAAATCTTCTTGGGACCGTCCTTAGTCATCACCATTGGACTCGGTATAGAGTGCGGGATGACTTTTGCACGTTCCCACGGATGGCGCCAAACTGATGCGATTATCCGGTTCGTCCTCCTAGACCCTTGTCTGCACAAGAAGAAAACAAAGGAGACCACTGGCTCGAGCAGGGACCCTCCGATGCCAAAGTCGCTGGACTCGGGGTATCAAAGTATTGGAAGGTTTTTAGGAGGGATTTGTTTCGTACCTCTCAAGGTGACAAGGGTCCTCCTTTTATAGCTGCTGGGTCTTCTCGGGTCCTCCTGATATTGAGCGCGGGATCTTCTCCTGGTATCACGGAGATAGGATCGTGCCCATCTTGAGCCATCATCCGATCCCGTGAGCTTCGGGGTCGGAGATCTTATCCCAAGATATCCGGGATGAGATCTGACCTAGCGACGGTCGGTCTTGCAAGGCGGTCCGCCCGACACATGCCCGGAACGCTGATAAGTCGTTCGAACCGACTCAACCATTGTCTCGGTTTAGCGAACCATGCCTCGGATTTGACGCATCCTTCGGCGACCCGAGGTATCAAGTCCGAGTCCCGAGGCATTAAGTCCGAGTCTTCGGACTTGTATTTTTGCCCCAACAGTGGGCATCTAATAGAAGGTTGGAATGCAAGATTTATAGCAGTGGAAATTCAACAAAGGCATGGCGCTGATCAGAGGTTAGGATTGTCCAATCCATCTTGTTTTGGAATCATGGCCCGTCTGCCAGTGGACCCAGCAGTCTGGATGATTTAATCTCAGCTAAGTATATTGCAGTTGTACAATTACTGATTGCATGCTTAAGAACCATTCCACCGTGTCGTGGACAACGAGGGAGGGGGATTAGATACCGACAAGGTCAGTAGCCAAATCGGCTACTGAAGTGACGTCACCAAGCTCAGTGAACCCTACCATGATGCATGTCTTGTATCCATACCGTCCATACATTTGAAGAGATGGTTTATGAGAAAAGGAATGAGATGGATCTAAAGTTCAAGTGGAGCCCACCATAGAAAACAGTGGGAACAGTGACATCCACCGTTCAAAACTTCTTAGGGGCCACAGAAGTTTCCGATCAAGATGATTTTTTTTTTCCACTTCATCTATTTCTATGTTAACTTATGAATATGTTGGATTTCAAAAATACGTCATGGTGGGCCTTATAAATGTTCCAACGGTGAGTGTTACTGATCCCACGGTTTTCTGTGGTGGGTCCACTTGAACTTTATATCTATCTCCATCTTTCTCTCATGCCATAAAACGATCTCTAAAAATGGTTGGACGGTATAGATACAACACACGCATCATGGTGGGGTCCACATAGCTTGGTGACGTCACTTCAGTAGCGATTTGGCTACTGACCTTGTCAGTATCTAATCCGCGTCCGGACAACGAGTTGCGCTCATGCGGGCCCTGGAGATAAACTTTGCAACCGATCCAACTGCCCATGGGAGCCGACTACGTGTTACCCATGTAACACGTTAGTGTGGGTTTCCCTGACCGTGGGGTCTACCTTGATGTATATGTTGTATATCCATATCATTCATCAGTTTTTCCTGCTCATTTTAGATCACGGATCCAAAAATAAAGCAAATTCAAATCTCAAGTGGAATACACGGTAGAGATTGAATTCACACCATTAAACTTATTGGGGTTCACAGAATTTTTGGATCAAGCTGATATTTGTGTTTTCCCTACACCTTAGGTGAGTGTGACCTTATCAACAGGTTGGATGGCAAATAAATATTATGGTGGCCTTTAAAAAGTTTTTAAGGGTGGGCTTTCGAAGACCACTGTTTCCTATGGTGTGGTCCACTTGAGATTTTGATCTTTTTCATTTTTAAAACCATATACTAAAGTGAGCTAAAAAACTGGTGGACGGTGTAGATATACAACACATACATCAAGGTGGCCCATATTAGGGAAACACCCAACTTGGAGTGCATCCAAAATATAGGTGTTGAAAAAGCAGAAAACCACGTGAAATTATACCTAACTTGTTAAAAAATAACGACAGATGCCGCTATCACTCCATGGGCTTTGCATACAAAATTTAGGTGCTGAAAACATAGACAACCATGTAAAATCATGCCAAACTTATTAAAAAAATCATGACAGATTTCTAACACCACTAGGGCTTTAGAACAGTCTCTTTTTGGGCATATCCGTATATACTAATGGTGGTGGGTGCGTCTGATTAATGGATTAAATGGCATATAAAAAACACGTAGGAGAGGTTTTATTGATTGGGTGTCCCCTCCAAGCTATTTCTTATGGTGTGGCCCACCTGAGTTTTCTCCTGGACTCATTTGGCCCTCATGGCCTACCATCTGATGGAAAGAGGACTGATTCATAGTTGATGTGGGCTCCACGGCAGCTCGGTACCATAACCAGACCAACCTGTCTAAAAGAAAGAAACAGCATTTATGATTCATGTGGACCTTTTCATTTATTTATTTTTCTTCATAAGAACGGTCGATGGTCCAGTAGAGCCATCTCTCCATCGGAAACGTGGTGGCACGGTGATGTATAAATCATATCCACTCATATACTGGCTCAAAGATAAGATGCTTACATTTTGAAAATAAAAAATGTATAAGACAATCCTATGCATTACGTTCTACATAGTTTACCCCGGCTGCATGCTTCACCTTCAACTGTTTCAATATTCTGCAAGCCATGGATCAGATGTACGGGATTGTCTGAGAAGAGTCAACTATGGCGTTGGGGCATATGTCACGTGTTATGTGGAGACATGGCCCTGTGACATTGTGGTTCTTCTTGTAAGACTCCATTAGGTGGGCCACACATGATCATCGGTTTAGATATGATTGTTGGATGGTTCAGATTGAGCGATTCAGTGGGCCCCACTTTAATCATAATAATTGTAAATAGGTTTGCGACGGGATGATCGAACCGCAGTCCCTATACACGGTTATTAAACCAGTTATAGAAACCTATGGTGTAGAGACTTAAAAGGGAAATAGTGTGATGGATAAGCTTTTAGCCCTATTTTTTTATAAATAGATGTCTTGGTTGTAACAATTTGAGATTTTGGGTGCATGTACACACGTAGGCGAATATATACACTTACATTAGCTTAGGCATACATAGGAAATCCATTTCAAAACTCACCTTTTACGTGTGTGTCCACAAAAAACTGACCATGCATCACCTTATATACAGATTAGAGTCCTAATAATTCAATTCACACTCATATTCGTCAAGTGGCTCATCTAATTACCAAAACAAATTATTTAATTTAAAGCTCATAGTATACACTTCAAATTCACTAGTTTAGTTGATACATAGGACTTACACACTTCGTTAAGGAACATGATTAAGTGAGAATCATTAAAATAAATCTTAGCCACCATTGAAAATCATTGGTCAATATTGAGCTTTTAGATAGAGCACGTCAAACTGAAGTAGGACGTCAAGTTTCATCCAAATCAGACGGTTCAAACTATGGCAATCTACGATATAAAATTTTGAGTATATATGAGGCTTAAGTAACCCAAAGTCTTTGAACACTATTACTTTTCCAGTGAATTAGTGAATTACTTCCTATTTCGTATATTAAAATAAAACTAATAAAATAATGATAAAAGAAATTTAAATTTAAATAAAACACAATCTCTATTTATATGCATTGCCACACACGCTTGTTTTAAAGCCTATACTATCTAAAGCTCTTCATTGTTTTTGAAGTGCCAAATTTTGTGGTGAATCTAAATTGCCATGTTTTTGTAGTGGATCTAAACTACCCATTATCCAGACCGTTCAATAGGTAGACCCATTGATATGCTCCAAGTCAATTGCCTAACACTAGCCATCCCAGAGTCCCAGCCATACATCAAACTGTCAGCTAACCAAACTACACCATCCATCCACCGTTTTCAAATTTTAACCATTTAAACTTTAACGACCATTAATACAAACTATTCATTAGTGAGGCCACCTGATTTACGGATTTGTCAACTGGACCATCCAAATGTCTAAACGAACCATTCATTAGGAAGATCATAGGGTATACATCAAAACTATCGGTTGATTTTTACATAGAATGTCAATATACATTGATCCTAGATTTTTAAGTAATGTAGCGTTAGTGATTCTACTGATTTCGAGTATTTCAGTTCGTATTGAAAGTAATTCGAGCTAATTCGCCAATTAACTTAGTTTAGTACTTAGTTAATTTTCGTCTAATTTCTAAAGGATTTGGTCCTTAGTAATTTCCGCCTGAGGTGTAATTATAATAATAATGAGGATAAAAAAGTTTTAACTATAATTTTTCTTACTCACTATTTCTAATCAAGTAGGCAACTTAAGTACTAGTTCTACTTCATTTTTGGACCCATGTACTAACATGATCAGGCAAAGTGAATGGACGGAGTGGAATTCTCATAACATGGTCGTGAATGCCACCAATTGGAAAGCACATGTATGTATGAAAGAAGACTTCTGAAACAGTTCCCTAATATAATAGCTTTATCCAACACATAAACAAAGCTTGAAACGGAAATTATGATCTTCATTCTCTATTCAAGATCAAGCCTTCTTATCTTTAGGAGATGCTCTTGATCTTTAATCTGAGCCATTCATGAGTTAATCATAACGCTCTATTAGGCTAAACTCATATATCTAATCCCAACCATCCATATGGGACGTTCTCCATCATCTCTGGACTCTAATTAAATCAAAATACATCATTAGGCAATCTTTACATATGCTTTCCAGTTGGTGGATTGTTTTGAGCGAGAACTTGCAATCATACTTAGAAGAGTTAAATCCTAACCACTCGATATCATCAAATCTAAGCCATATCTTTGTTTATCAATAAAACTTTCAGAATCAGATTCGAAGCTATTGAAAAAAAAAAAAAAAAAAACTTTTTTCAAAATGCTTCTTAGCGGAAAGATGAGAGAGAAATGAGGAAACCTCAAGTCGTTTTGATATAGGTTAATGATAGATATTTTAATTTTATTTTCACATAATTTAGAATTATTTTTAAAGATCTATGCAATGAACGAGTTGGGTTGACCACACGTTCATTACATCGGCATATTGATGCATATAATGAAAATATTAAATCTTAAACGAAATCTCTTGCTACAGAGATTGGTGTGGGATCACCTAGTTTAATTAGATTAAATCCATGTTAACCATCTGATTCCTAAGGCTAAGATATATTAAGGCTTCGAAATTTGAAGTGATTTGACCACTGGGTGGGCCACACCGATCAAATTAAATCGCAATCATTATATTTGCTAATCAATAAATTTTTAGATGCATTAGATCTGATACCATATAAATAGATTCCGGATTAGATCAATTCATGATTTTGTTTACATTATTCATTAGGGATATTAGATTTAGACACGTACGATTTTCGATGGATTTACCTCTACCAAGTACAGGTGAGTAACCCAACTTGTTGTATGATTCATTAAAATTAAAATAAATCGTTTATGATTGTTTGATTGATTGATATACTAATTTGAGTATTTTGTTATGATAATTGGACGCTAAATTTATATGTGAATATTTTTATTAATACAACAATGCCAAATATGAAAAATATACATTTACATATCATCCATCATTTATTATATTTACATAATGCATGGTTGATCCTAGAGGCCCTCCTTAGAAGAAATGTCGATCTTGGTAGAGTGTTACCAGATGTAGGCTATGCCCAAGCCTACCGAAATGTGGAAGCCTACCCAAAGGGTGGATGCGGGTTGATGACTTCCAACCCAAGCAGATGGACGATGATCCCATCTGATGCATTCATACACCATTTACATCTATATCATTGTACATACATTTTGTATTATTTTAATTGATATGATTATGAACCATGGTAGGTTATTTCACTAAGCCTGGCCAGCTTACCTTTTTTATTGATGGAAAAACCGTATAGAGGAGTCATTAGAAGATGATATGGTGTAAGAACCAGAAGGATCCACCGTACCTGAACACAATCTATGTGAAACATGATCATATTTATCTGAAGATGAAGTAATGACATCAGATCATTTTTTATTACGTGATTTATTTACTAGTATAGTTTGATCAATGTATAATAGATATCGATATTAATTTTGTGATTTTAATAAATTATTTAGATTTATTTCATTGAAACAATATTAGTATGGAATAAATATAATTATAGTATGATGATATAATAAATGAATTGATATTTAAGGTTTATTCAATTTCAAGGGTCGTCAAGATTTATATATGCCTAGTTAATTAGTGCTAAGTGTTATATATGTGTGATTGAAATTATGGTTGGACTTATACTGAATGTAATTATCCTATCTGCTTAGACTGATTAAAAAATTAAATTAGTACACTTTGTGTACGAGTTACGAACTGAAACTCAGGTGTAAGGGTACACACTTTGTATTCAAATTTCGGGTCGTGACATTAGTCCCCTCACCAATACAAGCGAGAAAACCCTAATTTTATTGAGAGGTTCTTTTAAAGAGTGTGAGGTATGGAAAATTAAGATTTTGTCAGTGGCAAGGTATCAAGAATGTCTTCCCAATCAAGTACACTTTTAAGCTATGATATTAAATCTCCATCATTAATGCATAGACAATCTGTCAATTCCGCAATACAAATCTAACACTTCTTGTCTTGTCACTTCCCGACACAGTAGTATTTGATAGTATGCATAACATCATATGAAAAAGAGAAAAATAAAATCATAATTACGCGGAAACAAAGAAGGTATGAAAAACCATTATTTAGTTGCACTTGCATTGATCATTTAATTAAATTTTTAAAGAGATTAAATTTATTTGTGCTTAATGCTGAAAATATCTGTTAACTCCGTCACTTATAACAATGTAAGTGATCAACTTTACTTTTTTTGTTGGGGACCTTTTCACATATAAAAGTGACAATGGGCTTACATGAACTTTGTATAGACAAAAAGTACCGATGATCTAAATGAGATTGTCAGCTTAAAAAAATAAAAATAAAAATAAAAATTCAACGATGATACACACTTTCACATGTAGCCAGCATAGAACTTTGATATTTAGCTTCTATAATAAATAATAGAAATATCACAGATACTTTTTATAATGACCTGGGTAGCATAGAGTCCAAATCATGAACCGTTCAAATCATCATTTAAGATGCAACGCGGGAGTTGGAATTCTGTCATTATTTAGGTGTGAACCGTATCCTACAGAACCTTACAATAAGATACCATTCAACTCGAGTGTCCGTAGGGTTCTAAACTCATTTCATACGCTACCGTGTAAAACATCCTGGCAATCGGATCAGCCGACCCATACGATTGTAATCTGTCCTATTTACGTATGTAGCCATCCATTCTCGAAGACACGGATGAGAGAGAGAAGACTGCTAAAAGTGATTCTTTAGAACCATTGGTTATCCATGATAGGCACAACGGATAAGTTGTACAGATGGTTGTTGGTATATATTTTCTGTAAGCAATCTTGACCGCCCATTTAGTAGGCCACTGTTCGAATGGGAGGAATTGTCAGATCGTGTCATTATCATGTCATATCTCATGAAATGAAAATCCTGACCGTCTATTTCACAGGCCACTGGTCCAATGGGAGGAATTGTCAGATCGGTGAGATTATAAGATCATAACTCATGAAATTAGCCCTCAACCAAGGACGCGACTTGCCTGTGCCCCCAGGACACATGAAGTTACTGTTGTCAGAAGCTATTGGGGGGCTCACAGAGATTCCCGCGACAAATCCACTCCGTCCATCAGTTTCACACTACCACAATAGTACATGAATCCAAAAATCAGGCAAACCAAAAACTCAGGTCAGCCACACCAGTGGGGATGTAATGCCTACCATTGGAAACTTTGTAGAGGCCATATAAGTTTTCTGAGCGTTAGTAACCCTATGAACGGTTTGGATGGCATATAAACGTCGTAGTAGGCTCCAAGAAGGTTGGTGGACGTGTCTGTTCTAACTGTTTCGTGTGGTGTGGCCAACCTGAGTTTTGTATCTGCCTGATGGACGGAGTGGATTTGTGAGTGGCATCTCTGTGGGCCCCACATAGCTTCCGACCACAGAAGGCACTGGAAAGTCGAGTCCCTGAACCAACGGACAGCTCAGATCTCTCACCGATTAGACAGATGATTGGCAAATAAGGGATCATTTCTCAAATATAAATTATTCAAGTCTCCCTGGATAGCTACTAGATAGGCGTATAAAACATTTGACTTTGGATACACGACTGAATCGTAGCAGTGGGTACTAATCCGGGAAGCAAGCACGTACCTGTGTGAAGCCACACGTGTGGTCTGGAATAAAGAGTGGACTGTCGTATTTTTTTGCCACGTCATGTTTACGGTGAGCCCCACATAGTGGCTTGCCTTGAGCTCCCACACATTTACCATGTTCTCACGTGTGCTGTAAATTGACTCTCAAAATCTCTCACCTTGTCATTTCTCCACGTACTAATAGGGTCGGGTTCTATGGTATCCATACCCGCACTAACTGGGTTTGGGTCTTACCTGGTCCGTGCTCTTTCGAGTCTTAAGTCTAGTTCTCGATGACCCAGACCTGAATCCAAACGGGTTCTGGTATCCGTTGGGCCTTTGGTGCTAGGTTTTGAGTTTGGTTTGGAACACGTAAGAGCATTCACATGGTCAGACCCACCCAATGGACTGATTAGATTGCACACACGTGTCACTTTAACAATTACACGTGTAAATGTTCTTACATTTTTATGGCTTAGGAGAGCTCGTTTCTTTAGTTATAATAATCAATATATATTAAAAATATATTTAAATCTAACTGGACCTAGCTAACCCAACCTATTTTGACTTTGATCTGGTCCATGTGGCCAAACCCGATTAGAGCTGGGTTTTTTAACCGGGTCGGAAACGTGAGAAGGGGTTTTTCCACGGGTCACAAAAAAGGGAACCGAACCCATTAAAATCGTGTTCCTGCGCTGGGAACACAGGTGGGGTCCACCGTAATGTTTTTCAGGAATCCACTCCGTCCATCTGTTTTGTGATTTAATTTTAGGAGATCAAACCAAAATAGAACAGGATCCAAGACTCAAGTGGGCCGTACTAAAGGAAAAGGTATTTAGGGAAATTCCTATCGTTGAAACCTCCCCGGGTTCGATAGTGATCTTTACATGCCATCCATACCGTTAATAGCGTCATTCCTACTGGGATGAACTGAAAACACAAATATTAGCATGATTCAAAACTTCTATGGCCCCACGAATATTTCAACTGTGAACGTTTAATTATCACGTTTTCGGCGCACTTGAGCATTGGATACGGTTCATCTTTGGCCTCATGTCCTAAAATGAACTCATAAAACGGATGGACGGTGAGGATTTCTCACAAACATCCCAGTGGTCCCCACCTGCGTTCCCAGCGCAGGAACTTCCTGCAAAAGGCTTTCGCAGGAAATCCGCGTCCGGTCCATTGGGTAGCTGCCGTTCCGGGTATCCATTGACAGCGCCGTGTACCGACAATTTCATCCGAGTTTGATGCAACTGAGTCAACATAGTCAACTCGGGTGAGTCATCCTTGACTCGACTCAGGATAAAATGAGTCGGTCTGGGTACGTGAGTCCTAAAACCATGCTAATATAAAGGCCAGCCATTCTGATACTCCATAGTTTTTCTAAGCACGAGCCCTGACCATCCATAGGCATGGGATCCATGTGGAATGCCTGTAAGATCTGAGCTTTCCATCATGGAAGCCACATTGTCTAGCCTTTTGGCAGTTAGTCCACCCTTTAAGTGGGTCCCAGTGTAAAAATTAAGTGGATGGATGAGACATTTTTTATAGTCGTCCATTTGTTTTGTATGGTCTCCACCTGAGGAGTAGACCAGTGTGAATTGTTGGCAAAAAGATATAAACATTGTAGTTCCCCTAATGAAAAGCTCAATCTTGCACACGTGCCATCTTTACTAACACATGTGGTTGCACATGTGGCGTGGCCAATAAGCCAACAAGCGTCCTTTGATTAAGTCATTCATGTTCCAGTCTCACCTCTTTTTTCTGCTCATTCTGAAAGTTATCAGGGCCATTTCTCCTTCTGTTGTGGTAAATCTGAAGCAGTTTAGATCATCATCGAGGCTAAAAGAAATATAAAGATACACCATACCATCTTCCTCGTGGATAATCCATAAAGAAGACTATCAACAACCTCACAGCAGACTCTCTACTTGTAAAGTGAGGTAATTTCACTAGATGAATTTTATTAAAAGAGGAATTTTCCCTCTTATAAAAAATTAGTAACAAAAAATATATGGCAAGCTCCTTAGCCATACATTTGCTAATTATAAATCCTAGAATTTAATTAAAATTAAATTATAGGTGTATACATATTTACAATCTAATGCTCTCCCGTAAGTTGGAGAGTGAGCATTGAGAATGCCATACTTGGAGCTCAATTAATGAAATAAAATTTAATGGGTTGGTAAATAAATCGTCTGAGTTAAAGTCATGATGGAATATAAGAAGTTTGCAATACCCTTGATTGTATTTTTCCACCAATAAGGTGACAATCAAGCTCAATATATTCGGTGCATTCATGAAAGAAGGATTTGCGGCAACGTGGAGTGCGCTTGATTGTCACAAAATAAGAAAGCCGGTTAAAAATCATGAACATGAAGGTCTTGGAGAAGACATAGAAGTTGTATGAGTTCACAACTGGTAGCAACCATGGAATGATATTATGCTTCAGCAGAGGGGCGAAAAATAACTATTTACTTCTTAGTTTTCTATGAGAGAGGAGAATCACCAAGGAAAGTGCTGCAACCAGCGAGAGAGTGGCGTGTCTTAGGACAACTAGCCTAATTCGAATCACAACATCTTTTTAAAAGGAATGAGTTGGAGGAAGACATAAGTAAACCTTGTCCTGGAGTAGCAAATGAAGGACACGAAGTGCTGCATCCAAATGAGGACGCTGTGGTTTGCTCATGAACTGATTGAGATAGTGATGGTAAGATCTGGTGTCAACCAAGTGACGATACGGTGTGCCAAATCTATGAGAAGTTCCCCTACTACAGAAGTTTAGAGTTTCGATCTATTATAGGCAAGTTTGTATGACATGCATGCACTAAGTAAACCAACATCAGAATTATGCTTTTCAAAAGTGCCATTGGAGCGAAACTTGAGTTTATATATCTATTTACAACTAATGATTTTTTTTAATTTTCAAGAGTCAATGTAGTAAGCGTACATGTATTATTTTCTCAAATGCCTTAATTTGAGTAGCCATGACATCACCCCAATTAAAGTCCTTCACTGAATGAATTTTATTGAAAGAGGAATTTTCCTTCTTATATAAAAGTTACATAACATATATAGCAAGCTCCTAGCTACACATTTGCTAATTATAGATCCTAGAATCTAATTAAAATTAAATAACAAGTACACACATATTTACATTCTAACACAACTCATATAGTGCTGATCGGATAGCTTTGATCTTTTCATGTTGGCTAGTGTCTTTGTGTGCGGTTGAACAAGGCTCAGAATGCATATGCAATTGAATTATTAGAAGCACATGCCGTGATATTTTTTCATTCATACGTAGGCCTACATAGATCAAAATGCAGCAAAACCTGTATCAAGCTGAATTTGATGTCGGGATAAAGAGCCGATTAATAGCTGTGATCAAAATTCCATTACATGAGCTACCATGGAACTTCATCTAAGAAGTGGAGTCATTGGTTGTGTAAAAGCCTAATTAAAATCGATTCCTTGATTGCATCTAAATAAATGGTCTCTATTCTCGCTAGGGGTGGCAATGAGCCAGGCCAGGTTAGACTCTGCCTAATCTGACACTTCAGACCCAAGTTCCAAGCCCAGCATCAGCCTAGCACAAGCTTAGTAAACATGGCCGAGATTGAATCACTATAGAAGAGCAAGGTCACTAGATACTGCTGGCAACAGTGGCTGAATGCCTACTCAGTTCTCCAGCCATTGCATTGATAGATCCTGTGATTTAGGATTTCATATACATGCAACTTGATATACTACAATCCATCAGCTGTAAGTTAGCTTAACCTACAGCCCATTTTCACAAGCCTTTTGTCTTGAGAACGGATTTTAGTACAGCCTAAGAACTAATTTTAAAAGCATTTTCACTCCATGATGATGGGATCCCCAAAGTCAGGTCTATAAAATCATTAGGTGGGCCACACTATAGAAAAAAAAGACATCCACCCAAAAAACTTATAAATTCACATGGTGGTCTGTGATGGTTAGATCGAGCTTATTTCTGAGGTGATTCATCTGGGCCCCACAAGAAGAATTAAGCTTTTCACTGCAACGTTGGAGCTGAAGAAAAATATGTTGCAGCGAACAACTAGTTGGAGCAGTTGTTTATAAGACTTATAAGACCACTGTCCATGTAGTTTGTACATGAATAAGGTGCCTGACTGTAGGTCAGGTGCTTCTGACCATTGTCATGTGGTCGAAAGGTAGGATGGGCCAGATTGTCCATTTGGATGGGGCCCACTTCAGATGGGCCGTGGTCCAGAAATCATATTGCGGAATTAGAGCTCCATCCAGTTGAAAGCCACTGACCAGATGGTTAGGATCATGACTCCTGTGGGCCCAACCATAGGGATGGTCTCAATGATCTGATCAACCGGTTACTTTATAAGAAAGAAAGGAGATCGAGAGCATTGCAACATGTGCCGGGCGTCACATGTAGATCCAAGATCCAATCCATCCATCAGGTTGGTCTGACATTATAGATGTTTTCACAAAAAAATAAATCTGATCCATTCATCTGGTGGGCCCCATTATTGGAAACAATTTGACCGATTAGAAAACTTCAGACAAGTTTTTCACAGCCGTAATTAGTTTGCAAACTATGGCCCACCTGATTAGTGAATCAACCTGATTGTCGGGCTAGGCCATCATTATAGTGGTGTCCTTTTGAAGGATGGATCCGATCTGGGACCTATATGCCAAGCTGGCACATGTGTAGGGTGTACATGAGCTGTATTGCGAATAGGTGTGGGCTTAGCCAGGCTCAGGGGATTGACATAGGCTTAAACAAGGCCAGGCTCGTCTGGTGGGCCATGTTGGGTCAAGCCCAATTACTTGTTGGTCTTGTTAAGTTAGATTTGTAGCCAGCTGGGGGGCGAGCATGACCAAACCAGTTTGGGTCTGGTTCGGTTTTAAATTAATATTCCAAACGTCTAACAGAGAGTCCCAGAGGTCCACCTGACAGACCAGGGAATCTTGACCATAGACCCATGTAATAAAGTGGCCTAGTGGCCCATTAGACGTGCATTGTACCAAACATAGGAGTCTAGGCCCATTTCCTTTGTGGGCCAGGCCAACGGGTCCCGGAGTTGCAGCATCTCAGCTTCAGGTTCTTTAACGTGCCACAGACGTCCCTGTCACGTGCCCACACGGACTCTTACGCAGTTCATATTCTCAATCGTTGTTTGCTACCCTCACACGCACTCCTCTCAACGTGCACCTTTTTTCACAACGCACGTGCCAACTTAGAAATTATGTGGAAAATCTGATTCGTTCATAAGGTAGTATACACTGCAAATATCAAAATAGTTAACATTGGGCAGTTCCATTTATCAGGGATCAACAAAATACGCAATGAATCTCGACCCTTGGAGACTTTTTCTAAACCGTCCACCCTTTTCATATAGAGAAGCCCGTCTAATGAGTTCTTTGACCTTAATTGTGCGTAGGGCCATCTTAACGGTCTGGATCAACTTATCCATCAATCAAATGACACATTTGCAAGGTTAGCACGTGCGCCTCGTGTGGAGAGTAGAGAGCACCGCGTGGGGCTAGATCATCACACGACACATACCACACGAGGAAAGAGAGGGAAATGATCACAAACAGCAGCTGTATGTGAACTTTCACGTAAAGCCATTTCTTTCTGCCAACGTGCCAAATGTATGGAAAATCCAATCCGACCCCAAGGTGGGTGACATAATGGTGACCACCTGGTGAAAAAAACAGGCCCGTTTACTTATGGATCAGAATACAACCGTCAAAATCAATCGAAAGACGATGCTACGATCCCAAGTACTGTCGTGGCCCACCTATTAAGGGAATCAGCCTGATTTCTATCCCAAATGATCATTATGAGTGGTCCACCTTTTCCACAGATCGGATATTCTATGCACCTAAAAAATTAGCGCAAGGAAATGTCTGTATGTTAAACTTCACATACAGCGGCTGTGATCGTTTCTCGGGTAGATACTGCCCTTCAGGATATGAGGTACATATCCCCCGCCAGATGCACGGTTGTCACTCGTCCAAATCGACCTTGCTGGCCCACCCCTGGATTCCCATCGACCAAAATATCCCTAATCCATTTCCCTCCTGAAAATCCATCCAACCGCCTTCTCAATAACAGAAAAAGAAAATAACAGGGAAAAAAAAAAAAAAAAACAAATCGAGAGATTCCCAACAATCCATTGATGGCTGCAGCTACTGCTTCACTACTCGAACCAATCCCTTCATTCTTCCCAAACGCAAAGCCTCTCTCTCTGAAATGGAATCCTCTCTTACAGAGTCTCCCAATACGGTCTTACCGTCAGACGCGTCTGACCTTAACCTCCTCCAAGCCTATCGTCAGATTCTCCAAACCCAACCCTCCTCCTATCAAATGCTCCAACTCCTCGAAGAAGATTGAATCCCCTCCAAGAGAGCAACGCAATCCCTTCCAAGCGATTCTCGATGCCGTTTTCAAGACCCTGAAATCGCTGCAGAAGCCGGCGATCGCAGCCGTCCTTTTGGGGGTCCTCCTGACCTACGACCCGCATTCGGCGCTCGCAGCTTCCGGCGGGAGGGTGGGCGGGCGGGCATTCTCGTCGTCATCGTCGTCTTCCTCCTCGTCAAGGAGCTACTCGGTCCCGCCCTCGAGCCGACCTGGGTTCTCTTACTCGGTGCCGTACTACGCCCCGACGCCGTTCGGGGGTGGCGGGGGGTTTTACATGGGGCCTGCCGTCGGTGTTGGGGTGGGTGCCGGATCGGGCTTCTTTGTGCTGATGATGGGTTTTGCTGCGGCCATTTTGGTGTCGGGGTTCCTTTCTGATCGGTCGGATGGTGGAGGTGTTCTTACTGCGACACAGAAGACCAGTGTTCTCAAGCTTCAGGTATTGCTATGATTGTTGTCTTGCTTCCTGTTGTATTTGAATTTAGATTCTTGTTTTGTTTATACATGGTGCGGTTGATTGCTGAATGATAGGTTGGGTTATTGGGCATGGCCCGGTCATTCCAAAAAGATCTTGATCGGATTGCGCAGACGGCCGATACATCTACTTCGGAGGGGTTGAGTTATGTGTTAACAGGTAATTCTGTTAACATACGTGGTTCTTGAGTTCCCTTCTCTGTTTTTCTTTTGAAATCGTAATTTCATAAGTTTTGGTTTTGTTCTTTGAGTTCTGTTGCATTGCATGAATAAGCAGTTGCTTGCATTTTACTCCAAGAATTTCAGTAGAACAGTTATCTTATGGTTGTCTTTTTAGTGATTTAGTATTGTATTTGTATTGAACCACAAAGAGATTCCAATGGAAAGTGAATAGCTCTTACAGTTTTGTTTGGATGGACGAGGGAACTGAATCACAAACATTTGGTTAATTAAGGGGAGATGGCAAAGTTTAATGATGTTTCCTAATTTTATTAGTGATGACATATCCTTTGAATTGTTGGTACATTACTTTCGATCCCAACTTGAGAATAAACTAGTTGTAATTTGGAGCTCAGATCCTCGCTATGGATGCTAACAAAGGGAAACAATGTGGTCGTTCCACTTTATCATTCTAATAATTGTAGTTCAACTTGCTAGTGCCACCAAACACATCCTAAAGGTGCATTCGAGCATGTCTCTGTCGGAGCATGTTACCTACTGATCAAAAGAAAGCTCGTTTTTGCTATCTTTGTTCCGTGTACTTTCAATATCGCTCAATATCTTGGTAATGGGTGCGTATATGATAGTCCTGGAATACAAAAATTATAATGCTTCGACAATGATATCGTTGATACATAATGAGATATCAGGATGCTGCATGTATGAATACACTGTCTGAAGATTGGATAATTTCAAAAAATTTAAACTAAAAAAATAAATAAAAATAAATTCTTTTTGGCAATTTTTTGGGAATATGTTCCTCAGTGTTTTTTAGCAACTCTACTTGCGTTGTTTTGCATCAAACACTATGTTTCTTCTGTTTTCACTGTTTAAAATTGTAATTCAAGTGTGGAAAAATATATGTCGATGAATGAAGAGCATAGGCCAATCATATATTGGCCACAATCTTTCATTTCTTTTGGACAAAAATATTTATAATTATTAAAATACGTTTAAGAAATATTTAATAGAGGTATACAATGGGTGACCCCTTGCATATTTCTATTAGAAAATTGAATAATAGTTTGAATGAGATGACATTTCATATGAATGACTGAACGATATATAGTGGGTGGCATTTGAATAATATGAACTCATTTTGGATGTAACATTGCTGGACCCAATTAGTTGAGAGAAGACTTAGATGACGATGATAATGATGATGATTTTGGATATAATTGCATCACTTGTGGTTAAATTTGCATGGTTTTGTCTCCTAAACAATGGAAAGCTATTATGCATGAATTTCTTTATGATGTTTTGAGTCCAAAGCGTGTAATCACATGCCTTTTTGCATTTCCTAAAGTTTCACTGAAAAATTCCACTATTTCTCTAAAGTTTTCCCAATGCTTACCTAAAATTGCAATACATTGTGTGGTACATGCAATATTTCCTGACGTTTTCCACTATATTTTTGTATCCCAAGGGGGGAGATGATGGGTTTTAGTTGGACATTGTGCAGCTGTTTCCCTAATGTTTTCCCAGTGTTTACCTAAAATTGAAATACATTGCGTGGTACCTTCAATATTTCCTGATGTTTTCCACTATATTTTTGTATCCCAAGAGGGTAGATGATGGGTTTTGATTGGACATTGTGCACTAAAACTTTTTCTCCAGTCTAAAAGAAAAAAATCATGTCCATCCAACACCTCTCAATGACGGTCATATTGGATTTCTAATTAAATCTAACTTATAGATGGTTTAGATCATACCTGTATCAAAGGTTGTAGTGTAAAGATCTTTGATTTTGTCGATCCTCTAACATAGGAGGTCTCTCGTGGATCTATCCTAATGTGAAGAGTTGAGAAAGCCCCTGTCAATTTATCTAGTAGGTGCCAAGATCGACGCATGTTATACAAAAAGGTGGACCACATGCGATCACACGTGTGAGGATGAAGGAGAAGGGATGTAGATGAAATCTCCTTTTTTCTCTTGACACTCTCTTTTCTCTTTGCACATGTCTCAAGGGGTGAGGATGTCTAGGGCCATCTCTATGGTTCTCCTCTCTGGAATAGGATCATATATATGGAGGAGGATTTAATGTTTCAAGGGCACATCCAGTATTGTGCTTTTGCTACCCTATGAACTACTTTGTAACCTACCATGAGGGAAGTTCCTCGATTTGCCCATCCATTCATGTACTCGTGATCTAATCCTTCCACTGTCATGGCCATCTGCTAACGTTCTATATCCCATGTCGATTAAATAATGGACCACAAGATCTGGGCTATCAGATCATCATCAAGTGCGATCAAAGCAGTTTTAATGGTTAAAAACAAAACTTCAAAAGTTGAAAACATTTGAAAGTTGATTAAAACATTTCAAGTACCAGGCCCAATGGAAAAATCAATTGATGAGTCTTTGATCTAATAGATCTAGCCAAGCATTAGTCCTTACCAAGTGGATCCCCATGTTGGCCCATGCAAGAATCAACGACTCCTGATGGAAGTACCTAGTCACGTTCACTTTAAATAGCCACATGGTAGCCTAGTAGGAATGTCCTTAGGTAAAACCCAATGGATCCCCATGTTGGCCTGTGCAATACTCAACGGTTCTTGATGGAAGTATCCAACCATATTCACTTTTAAGTGGCCGCATGATAACCTTGTAGGGAGAGCCAAAGCCTACTAGTCAGGGTTGTGAGGTCTAAGGATTAATGAATTTCATGCAATATCAAGTCATGATCATCTAGTCCAGGCAAATGGGCCTTTAGACTAGTGACTTGAACTCCATCCAACTAATGTAAATGACCGAAGGTGATGCAGGACAATTAACCACTTGCTTTAAAAACTCGAACTGTTAGAGTATGGCGAATTAATCCCTTTATCTCATAACCCAGGCCCCACATCTCATGGGTTAGGACCTTGGCCGAACCCCTCTCGTGGGCCCCAAATCACATGGGCCGCCCACCCCAAGTGTGTCCCCGCATCCTACGGGCTACCCCACTCGAGTCAGGTGTGAAAATGCCCTTGCATTAATCACCCCCGGTGAGGAGTCTAGAATACGAGACCTCCCGCTCTGATACCAATTTGATGCAGGACAATTAACCACTTGCTCTAAAAGCTCGAACTGTTAGAGTATGACGAATTAATCCATTTATCTTATAACCCAGGCCCCACATCTCATGGGTTAGGACCTCGGCCGAACCCCCCTCGTGGGCCCCAAATCACATGGGCTTCCCACCCCGAGTGTGTCCCCGCATCCCACATGCTACCCCACTCGAGCCCGGTGTGAAATGCGCATTAATCATCCCTGGTGAGGAGTCTCAAACACGAAACCTCCTCCGTGGGCCCCAAATTACATGGGTCACCTACCCCGAGTGTGTCCTCACATCCCACTGGCTACCCCACTCGAGCCCAGTGTGAAAATGCCCCTGCATTAGAAGGTGCTAGCCTAGATCATGTATCCATGGCACACTTACAGTCCTATGTGGGTTAAGGGCGAATGTACACCAACACCAAGTTGGTTCCTTAATGGTGGGGACTGTCCAACCTGACCCAAGTTAGTCACCTCATACAGGATGACCATATATCTCATCATAGAATGTTCACAGGTGTGTCCTACGTTCTTGTGATGATCATGGTCCAAACTCCAAATAGGGTACTGGGATTCATGGATCACAACCCTTCCTGGTCAATGACTGCCATATCTATTTTCAAGTTCCCAAGGACTTTTAGAGAACTCATTCCTCAAGTAACCCATATACATATAAGTTCAATGTGACACAAGCACTAATGTGTATTAGGATGTCCATGTGGGACCATGGTCATCTTGATCTATGACAGGATCAGCCCTATCCATCCACATGGCTAGTGGATTTAGGGCTTAATTTGGTTTTTCAGGGCATGTACTCCAACAGGAGATACATAATGTGATACCAATACTTTGGAACAGGGTTTCTGATTCATAATTTATATGATACCAACATGTCCCTTAGGGTGGTTTTGACTTTGTTACTATGCGTGTAATTCAACCTATATAATTGTTGCCTCGGCTATCATTGCCAAATCCTTTAGCATTGATACTACTTTCATCACCATATGATCTTTCATCATTTCCTTCATTTCCACCCTCTGTGGTATGAGTATGTAAATTTATTATTTTTGCTTTCTATGACCCCTTTCTTGCCTATTCCTTTGTCCCCCAACCACAACTGCACTTATTTGAAGGGTTCTAGAGACATCTAATTTTATGGGCTTATCTAGGAGGGGACCTAAAACTGATATTGATCAAAGCCTCAAATAGTTGTGCTCATATTAATTTTTGGTATGAGTGCCTTGGAATGTATGGGATTGTGGTGACAACTGACAACCTTAGGTGTAGCAATGTCTGCTTAACAAAGAATTAAAAGTTGGTTTCAGAGTGTGACCCACCCAGGGACCAATACGTTACTCCTCGCCAAAAAGTGTGTCAACTTTGGAAACCTTACCTGGAAAGTGTGCTCTGGTGCTTACTCATTTCACTCTCCAGTGAAACCAACTTGACTAGGTTTTGGTCTAATATCAATTCCTTGCTGCCCAAAGAGATAATAAGAATATGTTCTTTTGTTTACTAGTCTGAAATGGAAGGTGCTTCCGGAATATGTCATTCAAGGTTGAGGAGGTCGGGTCCAAAGCAAGGCTTTTAGTAGTGGAATGTGCCTCTTAAGATTGTAAATTTTCTTTTTTGCTTAGGTTATAGTTACTTTGTGCCAGCTTGGTGCTTTCTCAATAAATACTTCCATAAATCTTCAAAAAAAGAAAAAAAGAAAAGAAAAAAGAAAAGAAAAAGAGAGAAGGGTTCCTCAAACAAAAGTTTTCATGTATGAGATTTTAGATGCTTTTATCCTCTTCTTTTATATTGCTCATGAGCATTTCTTTGTATATTTGTTGCAGAGACGGCATTAGCTCTACTTCGACATCCAGATTGTTGCATCTCTGGTTACTCATCTGTAAGCTAATTCTTCTCCTTCAACAATTTCCAAGAACATACTGTGCTTATGAAAATGATAACTGTTTTCATCTCCCAAGGTTAATAGCATTGCATATCAATCCTCTGTATTTAAATAAAGTTGTGAAGACCTCATTAAAGATGTTATAAACATCACAAATTGAACTCGTTGGTTCTATATTTTCTCTGTTTCCTATGTTGGAATTTGGAAATTTAAACAGTTCCTTGTTGAGATACTCAGAGACTTATATGCTCAGCATACTGGTGTCGACATGATATGGTTCTGATATTGGTACCGGATACTTTATATGAACCAGCCCAATTATGTCCCACTGCACTAGGTTAACAATTTTGCTACTCTTATCATGAAAAAAAATATAAAATGAATGCTGCGAATAATCTACTCAAAAGTTTCTGTAAATGTTAATATTTCCATGAGATGTAGCATGCTGTTAAGACTACAAAATAATACTAGGTTTGATAATACTACAATAATAGCATGGTGCAGAATCATTCTTAGGGAAGTCATAAAACTAAATATGCATGCTACTGCATAGGCGTGTCATGGATAGGATATATGTAACTGTATGTCCTGTATTATGGAGAATGAAGAGTCATATCCCTGCTCTCCACATCTGTGCTGGTCTGCGTCTGGCCATCAAAGACTGGAATTTTGAAAATGTAGCATGGTATCTCACCAGTAAAATCAACAGAGTTTTATCGTGTTATATGACTCAGTAATGGAATTGCCCACTCTGCTTACAATAATCTTAAGGCTCTGTTTGGTAGGCCTAAAAATGAGCTGATCTCATTTTAGTGAACTCTCATAATCCTGCTCGCTTATACATAATAGCCTATTGTTAACAATAACCATATATTAGAGATCAGGATCTCTAATACATCATTACTGTTAACTATAATGAGATCAACTCATTTTTAGCCATCTACCAAACAGGCCCGTAGTCTTTAAAATGGACTTGAATTTTTGGTCTTTATGGTATCAATATGGCACGGATTGAAGTCCCCACATTTGGCCTTTGTTGATAGAATGCAGCAACTGAGTCAGAGATAGGTGTTGTCCATGCAATGACATAAGTAAACTGGCCAAAGGCATTCCTTAGAGGGTTGTGAATAACTAAAGTGAGATCTTATCCCATTGTGGGAGGCCTGACTTTAGTATATTGCATATTCACAGGACTTTTGACAGCTAAAGGTTTATAAGATGTGATCCAATACAGCACTTCCATGTAGACTATTGAATTGAATTTCACTCTTCTTATTATTGTTATTTGTTACTTTTTCTGGGACAATGTATAAATATGTGCAACTCTAGTGTGAACCACTAATATAGATATGCACGAACCTGCATTCCATACACTCTGTTTTAAATCAGTTAACTAAAACAGAGTATATGGAATGAAGTTTTAGTTAGAATAGAGTAGATGGCTGGAATGCAACTTTAGAAACACATGAACCATGGAGGGATGCTTTTTTTCCTTCAAAAGATAACTATGGAGGGATGCTTTAAAAATAGTTGGACTAAAACAGAGTGTATGGAATGTAATTATAGTAACAATAGGAGTGGATGCAAGGAATTAGTTGAGATTGCCGACCAAGAGGTATCTCAAAATGACCATTTTCGATATTGACAATTCATGAGAGCAAAGAGATTAAAAATATATGTTTCTCATAGAATTAGAGCTCGGTGGGTGAAGTGAAGAGTGCCTCTGGAGTTTATGTGATTGCTGCATACCAATCAAACTAGATGGGATATTTTATAGGATAGCTGTAAGACACAAAATGTTGGAAGTCAAGGAAAACATGTTCATAGATTGAGTGTGGCTGAAATGAAGATGTTGAGATGGACGAGTGACAAGATGAGGAAGAAAAGAATTGGAAATGAATGCATTCCAGGGGACGCAGAAATAGCACCAGTAGGTAACAAGGTAAGGGAAAGTAGATGGATGGTTTGACCATATGCAACGTAGACCAAGAACCTTAAAAACAGTTATGGCCGTAATGGCTGTTACGTAATTGTAGTGGTGGTGCCCCTTATGAGATACGGGGCCATAACGCTCGATTGTGGAAAAAGAAATGGCCTGTGTAGTCGCTGTTACCATGATTGACTACCCTGCCAAGTGGAAGGCTCTTAAAGGGGAAAGGAAGGCCCAAAAAGATGTGGGTGAAGGTAGGAAGAACAGAAGAAAAGCTTTGATGACCTGTGGTTTAACTGAGGATTTGGTCCTTGATAGAGTGGAATGGGGGAATGAGATTTCTGTAGCCGAACCCCCTCCTCCTCCTCCTCTCTCTCTTGTGATGGGATCACTAGTAAATTGTTTTGATGATGCCTATATTTCTACTTTCAGGTGAATAGCTGCTCTGTTTGGTACAGCGATCTTGGGCTGTGAGGTGTTCATTTGTGTTAAACTTTTGAATGAGCTTGCTGATGAGCAAACATTTGTCAGACTCTCACTTAGGCATAGAATGGCATTCACGTAATTTTTAGATGAGATGTATAGTTTTGAGCATTATTGAGCGCTCTGACCATTCTCTCTTTTCAATGGTTTACTTCCATAAGAAAAGCTCTTAGTTTTTTTTTTTTTTTTTTGCTACTGCTCTTGTACCATTCCTTTTCTATCAATAATGCCAATGTAAAATTACTTGTGTGTTTTTTTTTTTTTTTGAAAGATTACTTATGCGTTTATTTTAAACCTGTATATGGAATGCTTGTTGTAGAAGGTCCATTTGAGCTCCCATTGTCAAATTCATTTACTAGGTGCTGAAGTTCCAAAACATGCATGTGAACTTCGATTCCTGCATTTGCAGGTGGATGTAAAACGCAGCATAGAGGATGGAGAGAAGCGCTTCAATCAACTTTCCATTGAAGAACGAGGGAAATTCGACGAAGAGACACTTGTCAATGTTAACAGCATTAAGAAGCAAAGCACAACAAGCCAGAGATCTAAAGGATTCAGCAATGAATACATTGTGGTACTTTTTTTCTTTCTTTTTAATAATAGAAAAGATAAGCAACATTTTTTTTTCCCTCTATTTAAAAGTATTTGAGTGCTTTTTTTTTTTTTGGAAGGACAACTGATTTTTTATATATATTAAAATACAACCTTGACACTAGCCAAGGCCTAAAAAATATAGCCCTAATAATTACAATCCAAACAAAGACTTTACTTACAAACATCAACATCCTTCAAACTGGATGCCCACTCCAGTACTTCCCTCTTCACCTTTGACGCTAGCTCCTCCAATACTCTCTGCCTATTTAGGAAACAGCAGCTATTCTGCTCCCCCCATATGTTCCACATCATCGCAAACTGCTTTCCCTATTCCTCCGCCGTGCCAAGCCCATAGAAGGTTAGCCCAGGTCAGGCCCGTGGCCGGACCCCCCTTGTGGGCCCCACTTCACATGGGTCCCGCCTCACACAAGCCACCCGCCTTACACAGGCCGCCCACCCCGAGTGTGCCCCCTCTTCACACAGGCCACCCCACTCGAGCCCGGTGTGAAAACACCCCTGCATTAGTGAAGCTATGTGGGGATGTGTCAAAAAGAGTGTTGGTTCTCGAGTTATGTAGCCTTATGCACATGGACCCCACCAAGTTTCCAATTTTCGTGCCTTTGTTTTCGCTTTGCTGTTTTCAGGGTTTGCTTTTGATTGGTCAGTGAGCTTTAAGAATGAATTGGAATGGTTGTTTAGTGCAGGAGAAGGTTTTGATTGGTTGGATTCATGTGGAAGTTTTCTATTGGTTTAAGTGTTAATAAAAAATGCCTCTTTGTGCAGAGAGGATTGTCTTTTGGTTTTTGAAAATATTTACCTGAGAATCTATTCTCTTAGCTTGAGTTCATTGCAGCTATCATCCCGCATGTAGCTGATGGTGCATGATCATTCTTCCGCTGATTAGATTCATGGAATTTTTGCATTCCCGTGGTTGACAATCCTACCCACTGACAGTTTTGGTGACCCTTTTGTTGGCGATCTCTTTGCTGATTCACCATGGACATGGTCCTCAAGTTGAGGACAGAATATACTCATTTTTGCCATTCCCTATGCTGCAATCTGGGCGAGACGAGAAAAGTGGTCATTGACCAATGGCTGGTAGCTTTACTAAGTGAAGAACCGTTCGCTGCACTGACGAGCTTGCATAAAGGTGCCAAGTCAAGCTGCACTGCAGAACATTAATAAACTATATCAGTATCTGTCAAATCATGAGAGAAGCACTTGTTTTTCTCTGTGACGTAGTTTTCTGTCTTACATTATCATAGCCCTTGTTGCTGCAAAATTCCATTAACAAAATTTTGCAAAGTTGATTACAACAACACTCGTGGCAGTTGCATAGGTCTTTTTACGGTTGGCAAGTGTTAACTAGTTCTGTGATATATTTTATTAAATGTATGACACTAGTAGCTAGGATGAAGGCTATGGTGATGGGGATGCATGGTACTTAAAAAAAAAAAAAATTTATTTCCACATACAATCACGCATGAAGGATCCATTGACTTGATAGTGTTTCATTTTTCAGCGATATTCCATTGAGAGAGTTTCTTTATTATTTTTACTACTGTGTTCCTTTTGGCCTGACATCTTCCCATTTCCAGATAACAATCCTGGTGGCTGCCGAGGGGGTGCATAAACTACCTGTCATCAATGGGAGTGCAGATCTGAAGGAGGCATTGCAAAAGCTGGGATCCATACCTTCCAGCAAAACTCTGGTAAAAAGAAGGAAGATTCTGGACATGGCAGCTTTTGTTTTTAATACCATGATTCAGACTTACATTTGCAGAAATCCATGCAGGCGGTCGAGGTGCTCTGGACTCCTCAGAATGAAAATGACACACTGACGGAACGGGAACTACTGGAAGATTACCCGCTTCTGAGGCCCCTGTGAAGATGGATGATTCAACTTTTGTATTGGTTTACAACATACAAGAGGTATATATATAGCTGATTTAGGATCCCAGCAGTATTTGTAGGAAGAGTGAATGTCTACATTTTGTACAGTATTTTTACAGTTACAAGCAGGCTGGTCTTATCTTCTAAAGCAAGCCTTCCCCCCCCCCCCCCCCCTCCTGGGAGCATACTGCTCTACATCTTTTTGGCCTGGAAATTAGAGTTCATCCAAATCAGTCCTTACAGTTCACTGCTTTATTACATTTCTGGATCAACATTTTTATATTTTTATATTGAAATTTGCACAATTCGGTTCCAAGTGCCCCTAAGGATACTACTTTGACCAAAGGTTCATCTTATTATCCAAAGTTCTGCTAATTGAACGAATATGCTCCCTTCTCATTTCTGTAAAATGTGGCAGGGTTGTGCCCTTATGAATTACACTGACTTGCCATTACTAGAAAAAAGGTGTCAAAATCATTATCACATCCCAAACTGTTATAGGGGTCGAATCGTATCAAATTGCAAATCATATTGTAAATTGTAAGATCTTTTATGTTTTTTTTTTAAATTATTATTTTAATTGAAAAAAATCTGAAAATAATTAAATCAGAAAAAGAGAACTTAAAAACTCATCGATTGTCCTTTTGCCATCAATATGCATCCAGTAATATTGTGTTGTGATGGTGTTAAAGGATTCTAATGTTTCCTTCATTTCGTCTTTCAAGAAAATTTCTGTAAAAACATACAAGGATTTTTTAAATAATTTATGTTCTTTTTATCATTCTTGAATGTAGTACCCAGTTGAAAAAACTGCATTTGATTATGTATAACTGACATTTATTTATTTTTTTGGTTATTTCTAACCATCATTCCACAATACATATAGGTCAACATTATTATAACCATCGATAAAAACATTCCAGATAAGTTATACATCAATTTGGTGTTTTGACCCGTTAAGAAATTAGAAATCATAGAAAAAGCCCCATAATTTAACATTAGCAAATATATATCGTTTAATCTCTCATAAAGAACAAAATGAAATTATTTATCTTTTTTAAACAATTCTTAAAGCCCCACCAATTTAAAAACATAAAATGAAAGCCAAGGGAAGTTTAAAATAGATGAGCAGGTATAATTTGAAAAGTAAATTGTAGGATTTTGACAATTATACTAAAAAAGAAAAATGAGATAAAGTCGTGACTTTGTTCAATGTACCTTGTGTGATGCCTAATTCCACGGAAGGGTTGTTTCAATCTTGGCATGTGGCATGTGGCATGGGATATATATATATATATATATATATATATATATATATATATATATATATATATATATATATATTCTTTTCTTTTTTTCTTTCTGATTGCTAAGAGGGTTAAGCTTTGTATTAGGGATTGGTCATCTTAATTAGCTGGTTGTTGGTTTTAGTCTTGGGGTTTGGGCTTCTCCCTTGTAATTGGGGTTGGGTTTGTTCTCTTTTCTCATTCTCTCTCTTTTGTTGTTTTGTTTTTCTTTTTTCGGTCTTTTGTTCCCAGTGAATTCAATATCTTTATAAGAAAGGAGGTTTTACTTGAAAATTCTTCCAAAAGTGTGATATTCCATTAAAGTTCTTTGACGCTGTCAATTTACCAAAAGTTTCCTCTGATTGTACTGAAAGGATGTGAAAAGCTCTGACAAAAACTGAAGACTATATGAGGCCCAACATGATGCTCTTGAGATATTTACCATCCATCGGTTTTACAAGCTCATATTAGGACACAGTTCCAAACGTCAGGTAGATCCAAAACCCTAGTAGAGTTTTGGCCACACGACAGGAAAAGTGAGAATGTAAATGCCCATCATAATGCTTATGTCATTCAAACTGCTCATAAGGTTATTTACACTGCAATGAACTGGAGAAACAAATATCACCTTGACCCACAACTTATTTGGCCCCAAATAGGTTTAATGGTAGGCGTTTATATTCTCACTTTTTCCTACCCTGAGACCCACACAAGTTTTGAATTTGCTTTTTTTGGGATAATATCCTAACATGTGTTGGTGAAACTGATGAACGGAGTGGATTTCACAAGGTCATGGTGATGAGTTCCACATGTGAAATACTAACATGCAACGTTCTCCACCCAACCGGATGCCTGGTTGGGTTAAAAGATCACATTTGGCAAATTCTTACCCCAAAATATGGATGCGGATTGCATGATGACCCAACACCATCTATCACTGTATGGCCTACCATGATATCTGTGTTTTATTCGTGCGGTTCATCCGTTTTGCAAGCTCTTTTCAGGGCATGCGCCCAAAACTAAAGCGGATCAAAATCTCAAATGGACCACACCAAGGAACTAGTGGTAATTGAACTATCACCATTAAAATTTGGGATTTTTACAAAATAGTACCTCATTAATACGGTATTTACATCCTGAAACCTTTTTTTAAATAACATTTTCAATAAAACTGCCTCACTAATCAAGTTATCATCAAAAGGGTACCTTCGGTTAGTTTTCTGAAACTTCCGTAAAGTTAAAACAAAAATGCCTACCAATTAATGAATTAATGAGGTTGCTTGAAAAAAATTTGAAAGGGAAATAGATGTAAACATCATCGATGATGTCTTATTATTATATAAAAAAAATTCCTAAAAAGGAAAAAAAATTCCAAGAGTTTTCTCTCACGCGGATTGCAGTGAGACGTTGCTACAAGTCGGTGGACGCGGATTTCCTGCGAAAGGCCTTCGAAAGCCTTTCCCATGAAGTTCCTGCGCAAGGATGCTGGATGGGCCTACCGTAATGTTTGTGAGAAATTCTGTTTTGAGAGCTCATTTTAGGATGTGCGACCAAAAGTGAGGTGTATCCCACATTCAAATGGGCCAGACGAGATGAAACAGTGGGAATTCAGTGAACACAGTTGAAGCATTCTAATGGCCATAAAAGTTTTGTATCAGGCTGTATTTTTAGTGTTTTCACTTCATCCCCCTGGGAATGACCTTAAAAACGGTTTGGATAGTATATAAACATCAAGGTGGAGCCTAAGAAGGTTTCAACAGTAGAAATTTCTTTTCCCAAATTTCCCTGACCCACTTGAGTTTTTTATCCACCTCAATTTTGGTGGTACGTCCTAAAGTGAGCTCGGAAAATGGATGGACGGAATGGATTTCTCAGATACATTTCAGTGGGCCTCACCCAGCATCCTTGTGCAGTAACTTCCTGCAGAAGGCTTTCCCGGGAAATCCGCGTCCCTTGTCGGTGATCTATGGCCTCACATAATGTATCTGTTTTATCCACCGCGTCCATCCATTTTTCCTTATGATTTTTGAGCCCAAACATGATGTAAATATAAATCTCAGATGGACCACACACAACAGAAAACAGGGGTGATTGAACGCCTAACACTAAAAACTTCCTATGGCCACTATAATGTTTATTTTCCGTCAACCTGTTGATTAGGTCACACGGACCTGGATGATGGGAAAGCACAGATATCAGCTTCATCCAAAACTTTCATGGTTCCTCATTAAGTTTTTTAATGGTGAAGCGTTCAATCACCATTGTTTCTTATGTCGTGGTCCACATGAGATTTAGATCTGCTCATTTTTGGGCTCATCCCATAAGATGATGTCCCAAAATGGATGTACTGTGCGGATAAAACACATATATCATGGTGTGGCCCACAGAGCACCGTATGAAGTCTCCGTCCATGTTAAAAGGCTCCGCTGCAAAAGGCTCTTGGATTGGAAGTGGATCCTCTCCATAACTCAGTAGAAAAATTTATGGGGCCTACCGTAGATGTATATGTCTTATCCATGCCGTTCACCTGTTTTTCAGGATCATTTTCAGGTCTGGGCTTAAAATCGAAGCATATCCAAAGCTTAACTGGACCACACTACAGGAAGCAGTATGAATAATGACGTCCACCACCATTGAAGCCTTCCTAAGGTCCACAGTGATGTTTATTTGTCACCCAACTTATTCATAAGGTCACACACATAAATGATAAGAAAACTCAAATATCGGCTTGATTCAAAACTTACACAGCATCGAAGAAATTTCCAATGTAAGCGTTCAATTTACATTGATTCCTACGGTATGGCCCATTTGAGCTTTGGATATACTTCTATTTTGAAATCACTGCCTAAAGTGAGCTATAAAACGAATGGATGGTGGGATAATACACATACAATATTACAGCGCGCTCTGCAGAGTTTATTCAGCTCGCAATCAGTTTCCGATTAGGTGTTGCCCCCAACATGGTGCGGCCTTACCTTGGGCCCACCTTAATGTATGTATTGTATATATTGTATATCCACGCCGTTCATCCATTTTTCCAGTTCCTTTTAGGACATGAACCCAAAAATTTAGCAGATCCAAATCTGCTGTAAGCTTCATAGGGTCACGTGATGTTTATTTCCCATTTAACCTGTTGACATGGACACACATACTTGAATGAAAGGGAAAAAAACAAATATCTACTTGATTCAAAACTTTTGTACTCCACAAGAGGTTTTTAACGGTGGACATTCAATTAACACTATTTTATTTTATGCCGTATGGTCCACTTAAGATTTGGATCTGCCTCATTTTTGGTTCATGCCCTAGAGCGATGTGGAAAATTGGATGGAACGGCCTGGATAAAACAGAGATACATCATGGTCAGGCTCACAGAAAACCGATCAGTAGGCACGTCTCATCCCAATCCGCGTGGGAGAAATCTCTTGGATTCCTTTTCTTTTAATAGTAACAGCTCATTAATGACTTTTAAAATATCTTTTTTAATGGAAGGTGACGCAGCCAGCAGCAAGGTGGCTACCGGTTGGTGCTCTGTGGGCCCACCATAAATTATCCACACCGTTCATTCATTTGTTCACATCGTTTTATGGTATGAGCCCAAGAATAAGCCAGGCTGAAATCTCAAGTAGACCACGCCATAGGTAAACAATGGTGATTGAACACTCACCATTAAAAACTTACTAGGCTCACTATAATGTTTATTTGCCATCCAACCTATTGATCAGGTCACATAGAATTGGACGAAAGAAAAACATATATATTAGATTGTTCCAAAACTTTTGTGGCCTCTAGATAGTTTTTAATAATGGCCACTTAATTACCACCTTTTCCTGTGGTGTGGTCCACCTGAGATTTTTTATCTGATTCATTTTGGACAACGTTGATAAAAGCACAAAATTCATGATGAGCCCATAGAATCACCCTCAGTAGTAATCCGCTACCCTTTTTAATTTTCTTAAGCATCCTCATTAATTGGAGGGCATTTTTGTCATTTTAGGGGAAAAAAAAAAAACACATCTAACCGGACGGAGGTTACGGAAAACTAACAGAAGGTACAGTAACTAAAATAATGAGGCAGCTTGTAATTTAAAAAGTTATCGGAGGGATTGTTTTATAAAATTTCCTTGAAACTTAGTGTGACCCACAAAAGTTTTGTATCAAGATTTATTTATGTTTTATTTGAATGGGAAATAAACATTACGACAGGCCTTAAAAGGTTTATCCCCACCACTATTTCCTCTTGCATGGTTCATTTAAGCTTTAGATCTGTTTTATTTTTGTCTCATCCCTTAAAATGAGTTGAAAAAAATGGATGGACGGCACGGATATAAAACACATACAACATGGTGGGCCTCACAGCGCCTGACACCATGTAGCTAAGTGGTGTTGTGCCACCATACAATCTCCTTCTGAGAAGTGTGCACCTTTTCAACTATACACGGATTAGCTGCAACCCGTGTCCAGAAAGGTGGGTGCGACCCTGACCATGGGGCCCACCTCGTTGTATACATTATCTATCCACGCAGTCCCATCTGTTTTACCAGCTTACTTTAGGGCATGATGCAAAAGATGAAGCTGATAAAAATCTCAAGTGGACCACACTATAAAAAATAGTGGTCATTTAAGGGCAATCATTAAAGACTTCCTAGAGTACATGGTAGTGTTTATTTGCCATATGCCCTGTTGATAAGGTCACACAGATATGGTTGAAAGGAAAACATAAGTCGCATCTTCATCCAAAGTTTTGTAGCCCTAAGAAGCAAATCCAAGACTCCCATGGCCACACGGTAGGAAAAAGTGAGAATACAAACACCTACCATTAGTTTTGGATCTGGCAGATATTTGTTTCTTCAGTTCATCCAAGTGTAAATAACCTTATGATAGGTTTGAATGACATATAGGCATTATGATCGGCTTCTGAAAGATTTCAGTGGTGGACATATAAGCATTATGATAGACTTTTGAGTTTTGGATCTACCTAATTTTTGAATATGTCCTAATATGAGCTTGCAAAACCATTGGCCGGAGTGGATTTCTTAAGAACATTGCCTTGGGCCGTATATAGCTTTCAGTTTTTGTTGGTAGAGAGGCTACATATGGTCTCAAAGAACTCCCACTTTAAAATAAAATAAAATAACAAAAGGAAAATTGAGATAAATAAGCATGTGTTCTAAGAAGCATATCTATTATGATCCACACCCTGAAACATAGCTCAAGTGGTGGACAGAGTGAAAGATACCCCGTTTCAACACTGAGGTATTGGTTTCGATCCCTAGTGGGGGTGGCTAACAGTGAAGTGTGAACTGACAGTGGGGTGTACTAACAAGCTAACAAAAAAAAAAAAACTATTATGATCCTAATGGTTTAAAGTGTCTAGATGCTTTCCATGGGTCCCAGTGCCTTTAATGTATTGGTTAGTTCTTAACAATTTGTATAAGAGACAACACCACATTCTATGTTTGAGCCACGGAAAGAGAAATGTGTGGAAAGGACAGCTTGGACCACAGTAATAGTCACTATGGATTGTAAATGGCTACCTAAGCAATAAGAGTGCAGCCACCAAGTGAAAAAGGCTACTTGAATAAAGTGCAATCACCATGCCTTTGGAAAGGGCTACTTGGAATAGAGGGGAGAGTAACTGCCACCACAGAGTGGGCTGTTGTGGACGTCGGGTACAGAGCATGGTGGAATGTTATAATCCTAATGGTTTAAAGAACGTAGCTTGACGTGTTCGCTGTTGGTTTATTGGTCAGGTTCATAACAATATCATGGTTAAATCTCATGATTCTATGCAACTTCATACCAACTATAGTTTAGTAAAATCGACACTAGGAGGGAGGGGCTTTTGTTCATGAAAGAACCATCGGCGCCAAAGGCGGAATGTTCATGAGCCCATTCAAATCAGAGGCAGCAACCCACATGAGAATTGATATCGCATGAACAGATAACGGTCAGTTGAGAGCATTTGCTGTTTGGGAGCCCACCCGCTACTTTATTTCCGGGTTCACGGAAAATTTACTTATCCACAAGAACATGTGCTGAATCTTAGTACTTGCGAGTAGGCCATGTGCAAGTGTTTTCTAGGACCTTCTTCAAGGGAGATTTCTTGGGAAGTCTGGTTTTCTTGGTAGGGCAACCAAGCTTTTAGTCTGCAGTTTCTTTATTGCTTCCTCTCTTGTTTTTAAGGTTCAAACCAAAACAAAGAGGGGACCTACAGACTTTTTACGAAGTAGAAGGAATCTGTGTGCATGTGCTCCGTTTTCATCATCAAAACCCACCTTTTTCCTTTGAGGAGACAAACCTATCAGTGCTCCATTTCATCATTTAGAGAGAGAGGGAGGGAGAGGGAGAGAGAGAGAGCTCCAATCATTCAAAAGAGACATCCTTCCCATCGTCACCCACTATTTCTTTAAAGGATCTAGATAAAACTAATCACTCAAAAAAGAAAAAGAAAAATAAAGAAAAAGGAGGTTTCAGTTCAGAGTCACCCCTTTTATATTCAAAGGTGAAGGTTCATGGGTCACATTCTCTCATTTTCACTCTTCAAAAAATGCATGGAATTATTTCAACCGACCCATTCAGTGCCACCCTGAAGTGCCATGATGTGGGTCCCATCTTGCAAGTAGAACATGGTTGATCCCCACTAGCAATGATGTGCATGTAGAGGTCGGTTGGGGTGTTGAAAATCCTCTTCCTAGCCAACCAGCAACTGACATGTCAACTAATAGTATTTATTACAAGCACATGTATCCTGAAATACCCTCAACTCTATATGTGGATGCCTCCACATGCATGAACACCAACACCCCAAAGGTACCTCCGCCTTGTACGAATATGGTTGTATCCACATAGCTGTATCGTACATACTTTTATAGCTATTGAACATTATTCATTTAGTGTCTGCTTCATGTCCTTGCTGTAAGTAACAATCCTATCTGAAATGAGCAACAATTAAAAACTTTCGACACCTTGTTGAATTGAATTGTAACAAATGATATAGAAATGATCTAAGTTCAATTACTAGTATATATCTATGCTAGGGTGTTCTTTTTTTTAACTTCTCTTTTGTTAATTGAGAACGGCAGAGACCCTCACCCGAATACCAGTCCATAACAGCTATATATCATTTAAATAATTAAGCTGTTTAATTATTAAATAGTTGTTTTATTAAGTAACTAAAATATTATATTTTGATAGTATTATGTAATTTCTTACAAAATATCAATCCACAGCGCTGTGATATTGCCTGCAATCTATATTGCTAGCACCCAAATTATATTAACAAAAGATATTTTTGCTGAGACATTGACCCGTGGGACTGTCTCCAATTTCGGCCCTTGCAATTCTTGGATTTTCAAACCTTGATTGAAATTAAGAGGCCAGGCTCCAAATCACACATGCTATTTGAAGGTTAGACTTGAAAGGACTGAAACTGAAATGCGAGGGCCACTTGTTGTAAATGCTAAGGCAGTGGCTCCAAAACTCGACAAGAAATGAAAATAATGCATTTGGGTGCTTCCCTGGAGACTTCTCCATTAAGTCAGCCATTACAGATCAACGGTTTTTATCAAATTGAATTGAAGTAGCCATTGGATCTCAAGTGCATGAGCATCGGTGAGTCTCACAGTCATTGATCGTGTAAACCCGATTAGGGTGGCGATATTAGCCTTTTCTGTCATGTAGTCTAATAAGTGGTGTTCGTTGGAGTATGGAGACCTGAGAGAGAGTAGTGGTCATGGGTTAAAACTCTTCTTCCTCATCTTTAGATAGAAATCTTGGTTCCAATACTCTTCTCACATTTCAGCACTTTTCCTCAGCTGGAGATTGCCATAGAGTAGAGAAGGCGAGGAAGATTTCCCCAGCTTGAGATTGCCATAGAGGAGAGAAGGTGAGAAGAATAACACCTAAAGGCCTATCAAAGGCATGTAAATGGCAGCTACATGGTGAAATCCAAATTATGGAATTTTGCCTCTAAAATTCCATATTTCGATGCATAATGATTATGGGAAATCGAGAACTGTGATTTCAGTTTCCTCTCCTTGAGCTTGTCTTAATTTCAATGGCATATCCACATGTAGCTTAATGAAACTGTCTCACAAAAATGCTCTTAGGTTCTCAAGGGAGGTTCGAAGGCTGTGAATGGAGAGGGTATTTATGGTAAAATGACAATGTATGTAAGAATCAGCTCAAATAAATGCTGATTTTCAACTTCCTACAAGTAGGAAAAAAATTACATCTGTTCATGACTTCCAAGACAAACCACCTTCGGATTCATTTCTATTCGCCTACAACCAATTGAGGATACGAACTAATCTACAACCAATTGAGGACGAAGCAAAAATACATAGCTGTAGTGTGATGGGAAAAAACTATATATATTCGAAGGCTCTTAAAGATCTAAACATCGACGGCATCGACTGGAAGGGATTTTGATCTGTGAAGAGGCTGTGGAAGCAGGGTTCCAGTGTAGAAATTCTTGGTCGTAAACACAGGGTGTCGACTGCACTGGTTGGTCGCCTCGCAATGTTGGGCCCTTTGGGTTTCCGAATTGGGGCGGCAGCTATTCATGGGAGCTAAGTTTCTTCTGTCATGAGGGATGAAATAGTAAGAAAATTGGTTACCCGAAGCAAAGGATTTCAAAAGATGTCTATCCTCTCCTTGTAATGGCACTGGAACTGAAGAACCCATAACTCCATCTTTGACTCTGTGTTCTGCTTTGCCAGAAGACAGAGATGGGTCCAACAAAACCTTCTCTGTTTCTCCAAACTGCTGACTACTGAGTTCTCTTAGTTCCATCTGGTGCTTTGCTTTAAGCTGTCTCAATTCCTGCCTAATCTCATTTCCATAGTTGTTGGATGTGGCATAAGTTGATGAATGGATTGTGGGGGAAGATTGACATCCCAATTCGGCGATCCCCAAATGCTGATCACCTGTTGAACTACAACATACTGGGTCCACAGATTTTCCTTCATCGGGTTCTTCGTGATTATTCATTTCTAAGAAGCTTTGATCTTTGGCGGATGCCGATTGATCCAGCTGATCATTTTCTTCATCTGAATGGATCTGCACCGATCCTTCTGAGCTCAAATCAGGGCCTTCTTGTTGAGCCCAAATATCTGTGTACTGCAGGCCATTTGATTGACTCGAAATGACAGGTGCACACTCTGTCACGCAATGCTCAGACCCATCGATTTGGTATGTGATCTCCTCGAACCGGCCATGCGTAGCAGCACATCCAAGGCGGGAACAGTGAACACTTTGTGGGTTCATGCCATCTGGATTGTTCGACGAGAGAAAGTTGAGAAGGGACCCAGTTGAGGAAACATTGGAGGCACAATGGTGGCAGACGTTCAGCGTTGATGGGCCAGGGGCTTCTTCAATGCCTGGGCCTGGCTTCCATTCAGGCACTAAGGAAGATATCTCACCATCGATCATTTCTGCTATCTTTGTCACGTCTTGATCAGTTATATCTAGCTCCGCTACCATTTCGGTCGCAACGCTCAAGGCGGTATCAGTTTCGATGTCGAAAGGGAAGTAGATGTTGCGAATGCGGCCTGCAGAATGAATTGTAGTAACGGGTCCAATATTGCATCAGGTAATTTGACATAGAAAAATAGAACGACCCAAAAAGATATTAGGCTCAAGGTATTACACTGCGTCTGGATGCTCAATCAGATTGAAATGCAATAACTCAATTAAAAAAGATGGATATGATTGAAGAGGGTGTAGTCCCACACCATTCATTATGAGAGACTCAGACCCCATAAGCAATTCAAGCACAACTTGAGATTGAAACACATGGAATTGCAATTAGGGTTATTGCTATGAATTAAAATGAACCCACTTCCCATATTGATCACTTCCTTTATATCTAATTTAATCAATGCAATTTGGTTCAATTGAGCATCCAAAGACACCCTAAAAGAAGAATTCCGATCACTGACCTTCTTTATCTGCAATCCTCAGCCTTAGAAAGATCCCATCATCATCTCTCCTCTTCCCCTTGATTGTGATGTCCACATTCGTCAAAGGTTCATCCTCTTGGCCAGCGAAGAAATCAATCCCATGGTGCTCATCCTCTGTGACATCATATTCATAATCCCAACCATTATCGGATTCATGAGAGAGATAACCAGAGTACCCATTGATCAAGGAGCTACCATCATGATAAGGTTCGAGAAGCGGTTGCCTCAAAAGAGGGCTGATTTCATTGATGTCTCTCTGACACTCAACCAGCCTTGAATCGGAATCGAAATCATCTAGTTGGAGAAATGGGTCCTTCAAAAGCTCCTTGGCGGGGAGCCTCCAGGACACTGTCACCAAGCATTTCTCTACGAATTGCCTAACTTCAGGATCCTTGACTTTATACAATGCTTCAGGCTTTTTCCCCTGTAGGAGAATGGAACAGATAAAGCAAGGCCTGGTTTGAAATGAAAATCTACGAGAGAGATGGTTTGATGGGGATTCTTACAGAGATGACTTTCTTGTAGATCTGAGCTGGATGAGTGCATTCGCTGTATGGGTATTCGAAGGTAACCATTTCCAAAACACACATCCCAAAAGAGTAGATGTCGACCAATTCGTTATACTCCTCTTCATACACCTCAGGGGCCATGAATTCTGGTGTGCCTGCATAAAATCACATATTGCCCAAATCTCAACTAACCACAAACCATTTCATGATCGCCTGATCGATGCGTGCATCAACCATACATTGGGCAATCTGATAGAAGCTTAAGATGGGCAGGAACTGACCGACGCAATGAGCAGCATAAGATTTCCGGAGGATGGCAGCCAGGCCAAGATCCCCGATCTTGACCTCACCTTGATGACCATTGACAAAGATGTTGTCACACTTGAGATCTCTATGGATCACAGGTGGGTCATGGCTATGCAGATAGAGAAGCCCTTTCAAGATCTGCCTACACCAATGCTTCACTGCCCTTATGTTCACCCTCTTGTGCTTTTGCCTATACCTACCACCACCCAAAACCAATCCAAACCAACCCAACCTCAAAATTAAAAATAAAAATAAAAATAAAAAATAAAAATAAAAAAATCAACAACAGCAGCAACAAGAAGAAGAAGAAGAAAACTTACTGTCTGAGGGTGCCTGAGGTGAACATCTCAGTGATGAAATTGATGTTTCTGTTAGCAGTATCAACCCAAGAGGTGTAGAACTTCATGATGTTCTTGTGTTTCAAGGTCTTGAGGAGATGGATCTCACAGTAAAGCCTCTCTAGATCTTCAGGGCTCTGTAAGAAGTCATACAGCTTCACCTGGTTCCATGCCACCTCAATTCCTTCATATTCATCAAAGGCTCTGTACCTGCATCAAAACCCACCAACATTAGAGAAAATCGAAAAGAACCCACATGAGAAAAACATAGGAAAATGAAAAAGGTAGGCTGGTGATCTGAGAATAGGAGCATACACAGTCTTGGAAGCTCCTTTTCCAAGGATTTCATTGTACTGTGGCAAGAAAGAAATTCAACCCAATATTCAAAACTCTACCCCAAAAATAAATAAATAAATAAACAGAAAGAAAGAAAGAAAGAAAAAAAGTAAAAAAGGGAAAAAGAAAAAAGCAACAACAACAACAACCACCGCAAGAAGAAGAGGGAATGAGAAGACTGTATACCCTTCCATATCTACCAGTGGGATCAACTTCAACAAAATCAGAATCAAGTTCAGGAGATTTTAGATCCATCGTTCTAATATCTCTTTGTCAGGAAACCATGAAAAGATGAAAGAGAAAATGCAGGTCTTCTTGTTTCAATTTCAGAGAGAAAGAAAGAGAGAGAGGCCTGGATGTGTTCATCAAAGGCCAAGCATTTCCAAGTCATATACAATAGAAGGCTTGGGAGATGTACGGACCATCGATATCAAGACAAAAACAGGACAAATCCAAATAGAGACGACGCTACTGTCCTTACAACTATACTCTCCCTCTCTCTCTCTCTCTCTCTCAAAAGCAGCTGTAAAAATAGAATTAAAAATTAAAAATTAAAAACAAAAAACAAAAAACAAAACACCAATCTCCATTCTCCCTACTGGCCGAGGATCATGACCACATCTTATCTGGAAATCCCGTCTCTCGCTTTAATAAACTTTGCTAAGTCCACATGTGTGTGCAAGGAAACTCGTGTGTACTCCACAAAACGTGCCATGATATATACGTACGAGATCCAATCCATCGATTAGAGGGTATACCACTATTTAGCTGATCTTGTACGGACGAAGCTCCGGTTGATCCCTGAGTGTGGGGCTCACCGTAATGTATGTACCTTACATCCAGGCCGTTCATCCGTTTTGAAGTTTATTTTAGGGCATAATTCAAAAAAATGAACCAGATCTAAATATTAGGTGGACCACACTACAGGACACAATGGTGATTGAATATCCACCATTAAAAACTTCCCAGAGCCACCGGAATGTTTATTTGTCAAGAAGCTATTGATAAGGTTAGTAGACCTGCATGAAGGAATAGCAAAAATATCAGCTTCAAAACTTTTCTAACTTAAAAAAGCTTTTAATGGTTAATCACCGCTGGTTCCTGCAGTATGATCCACCTGAGATTGGGATCTGCTTCAAAAAGATTGCCTAAAAATGAGTTGTCAAAACAGAAGAACGGCACGAATGCATGTTCCTCAAAGTGGACCCACAGTCGGTGGATCCAATCCCGGGATCCACTGAAGCCGCGTCCGTCTTCTACCGGCTACCGCATTTTCTCACCGGTCAAAGGGGTCACAATTTACGGGCACGGCGTGGCTGGGACCCAACCTGCTATGTGGATGGTATGCTGACCGTGGCCACCCTCGATGTTTGCGTTGCATATCTAGGCCGTCTATCCATTTTGAAAACTCATTTTATGGTATTAAGCTAAAAATGAAGTTGATACAAATCTCAGGTGGACCATACTACAGGAAACAGGGTCATTGATTCACCACTGCTTCCTGGTTGTGGACAACCTGAGATTTATATCTGTTTCTTTTTTGACCTCGTACCATATATGGGTTGTAAAAACGGATGGACGGTGTAGATATAAAACACATACATCGAAGTGGGCCCCACGGTCAGGGTACCACCCACATAGCGGTTCCGGGTGCCAGCCAAGTCGCGCCCACAATTCATGAAAGAAATGTTACGGCTGAGAAAAGCCTGACCCAAGTTTTATAATCCGTTCAACTGTTTGTGTTATCCTGACCAACCTGGTAAGTGGAATTTCACCGCCTAAGGGTACTCGAACCGTGTTGAAACTCCTTAGAGTCTACCACCGGAGTAAGAGTAAGGACCCGATGAGTGGGCCAGCTTTATTGTTGGGCGAAACCATCTATACATTCGGAGCCATCCGATGGACGGCTTGGATATTACACTTTTCTGCGATGCGGGCAGATGGCGCGTAGAGGGTATGTATGCCGTGTGCTGATGTACACGCGCGGGCGGACTTACCAACCGTACACGTGCAATACTTGAAAATCTGGACCATTCCACTCTTGAGCTCGTAGTTGGATTTAGCACAGCCCGAGAGGGAAGCGGATTGCGTACGGACCTGCAGCACCGACATCGCTACTAGTCAGTGCTCCGTGGACCCCACTATGATGCATGTATTTTATCCACACCGTCCATTCATTTTCCCAGCTCATTTTAGGGTATGAGCCTAAAATTGAGGTAGATCCTACACCACAGGGAAACAGTGGTGCTTGAACGCCCGCCATTAAAAAAACTTCCTAATGCCCACAGTAACATTTATTTGCCATCTAACCTACTGATAGGGTCCCACATATACTTAATAAAGGAAAAAACATACATATTAGCTTGGTTCAAAACTCATATTGTTTTTTTGTCATCCAAACGGAGGCCAACTGAAAGCCCACTCAATCTAAAACTTTCGTGGCCTCAAAAAGTTTTTAATGGTAGGCTTTCAAACCGCTGGTTTCATCGTTTTTCCCGGGTTTTTTTTTTTCTTGTAGTGTGACTTACATAAGATTTGGACGTGTATGTTCGGGCTTGTACCCTGAAATGAGTTGCCAACGAAGGTGAATGATGCGTACAAAACACATATATCATAGTGATGCTCGTGGAGCACCAATGCATTACGACCCATGCATCCCAAAAAATATTTAATTGGTTTGTTTGGCAATAACTTGCCATCTAGTCAAATCCTATGATAAGAAGGAATGAGAGAGCTTGTCCACAGGAACAGTACTCAATTTTAGTTTTTCCAATTCCTCTCATTGGATTCTGGTTAGCTGCCTGTTTTACTTTTACTAGTCCATTCTACAGCTGCTGATTCAAGTCTTAGATCTAATCTGTTGATGAGATTTTTGGACCTATTCCACTATGGGCCCGATGACTTGACCGCACAGGTTGAAGTCCATGTTTGCAATGTGTGTAGGCTCATGAGAGTTTCAACCAGAGGTCATGGGTTTAAATACCTATTGCAAGTATCCATTGCGGTGAAAATCTACTGTAGTGTAAGTGCGTGTGTAAAAGAAAAAAACAATGCGTGATGCAATTTCCTCATCAAAGATGGAGTGCCAATCAGGATCTTGGCATTTTTTTTTATTTTTTTTTTGGGGGGGGGGAAGGGGGAAGGAATTTGGTGCATGTTTTTGTGAAAATCAAATTATGAAAACTTCGTTTAAATTTTATTTGAAAAGGTTGTTTGTTGACTCAGTTTTTCATTTTCATTGTCATTGATCAAAATGCAAGGGTCAACCATTCAAAAGCTTTGTCTTTTCTTTTTCTTTTTCCTTTTAAATTTCCTTTTAATTTTTATTTTTATTTAAGGAAAGAGGGAATTTGCATGATGGATTGGTAGGTCATTAGTCACACCTATTATGGTTAATATGGACCATCCATTTTAAGTCATGTTTGAATTATGAAGATCATTAAGGGTGTGTTTGGGGCATGGTATTAGATGGGCTTAGGTGGGATGGAATTGCATCTGGTCATGTGACGATTTCACTCCATGTTTGGGAAGAATGGAAAAGCTTGGAATTAGATCAATGGAATTGCATCGGGTTTCGTGCTAATTTTATCCAATGTTAACAAGTTGTATAGGTGCCACCATGATGTGTGGGCTATATCCACACCATCTACCCATTTTTCGAGATCATTTTAGAGCATGGGCCAAAAAATTAGGCAGGTCTAAAGCTCAAGTGGACCCCACCATAGAAAGCAATGGGGATTGAATACTTACCGTTGAAAACTTCGTTGAGGCCACATAAGTTTTGGATCTGCCTCATTTTTAGGCTTACGCCATAAAATGAGGTTACAAAGCAAATGAACAGTTTAGATATAACACGTGTATTATTCTCAATAGTTTCAAATGAGGGTGGGTATATCTATTCAATGTACCATCATATTACAAACAAAGCATAGAATTAAGCTTATCCCATAGTAACAGGGGACAATCATGGTAACAGGGGGCAATTCCTGCCATGGGTAATAATTACGTTTTTTGAATCCAAACAAGACCTAAGTGTTGTGGGAAATTCACGTCCATAGGAGTATTCATGAATCATATTAGCAAAAAGTATAGCATCAATGGCTAATTTGGATTCAACAATATGAACCGCCCATAGTTTATGCCCCAACAAGCATGATCTTGATCATTAGTATGTAAAAGGTACATCTGATTTCTACAAGAATCTTGATGGGCATTGTACATAAAAATGTGAATTAGGAATAATGGTTGAGATGTCGATGCATATACGTGTATAATCAATATGTTTTTAATCACTGAAAGCGTAGTCGTGAGAGCACTTCATGGTGGGAATTGACAAATGAACAGTCTAAATCATCTCTTGGCAGGGAATGCAGAAGGTGAACTTCACAGCAAACCTTCAATAAGCATACCGGATAGGATTTTGGAACGCCAGCAATAATAAGCTAATTTTCAAGAACACACAACTTGTGTAAATAGAAGTAACATGTGATCCACCATGATGTCTGCATGACATGTGGGACTTAATCTATATGTGGAATAGGTCCACTGATCTCTCTGTGCATAGAACATGGTGATCAAGGGGCTGGATGGCTCACCTAACTGAGACGCCATTACTGAAAATAGAATACCAGATAATATAAAGTTAGGATCTTCCTCTCCTTCACACCCTTTCTGCAAAACTATAGATGGGACTAGACTTCTGCCGTGGTGTAGGATTGGGGACCCACCTCTCTTATATAGAGTCTGTGGAGAGAGAGTTTGAGAGTTTGAAACCCATCACAACTCTCTCTCTCCTACGCTCCACATTGCAGCATCCTAGTTCGACTCAAATTGCTGTTTGCGTAAGACAGCTATAGCATTCCAGCCCTAGTATGCAAAGCTGCGCAGATAAACTGCGCAGTGCATCACCTGAAGTGAGGCCCACTGGTCTACTCAATCATCCAGTCCAACTAAATGACAATCCAGACCGTTGATCAGTAAAATCCACTAAATAGAGTTCTTACATTCTCCCACTTGGGCCTCATTAAGCAACGTCAATAATAGTCATATATAATAATTTTAAAAACAAGTTTTGATCTTTTAAGAAAATATCCGAATTGTTAACTAATGAAATAGTTAGACAATATGAGTAATGCAATTCAATCTGGTCCATTAAGACTGTCAGTATCGGAACGCGATAGTCGTCACAACATTTAATTTAGGCGAAGTGAGAATAAGTGCAATTATAAGTACTTTCAATCTTAACGACATATATCACGAACTAGAAAATGTGGTATAAGGATTACACACTTTAGTGTGATGATATGTGTCTATCCTTAAGAGGTCCTAAAGCTTTTACATGTCTCCAACGAGACACAACTGTAGTTCTACTTACTCAAAATTTGTGCACATATATAGAGAAACAGAAATAAATCTTTATATCAAAATCATCCAAACAAACTGTATAAAACGAGATCTCTAAGTGTCTGTGAAAATCAGAATATGCTCAACTCCCACTAACTGAAAATATTTGTGGGATCAATGACTCCCATGGATGTTACATGCTCCTGAAATAGCGTGATAGGGAGCCCTTTAGTGAGCGGATTTGCAATCATCTGCTTAGTGCCGATAAATTTCACGGACACTTGATGATTCTAAACCCTTTCCTTTACAACAAGGTACTTGATGTCGATATGCCTCGATCTTGATGAATGCTTGTTATTACTAGAGAAGGAAATAACAGCCAAATTATCGTAAAATATTCTCAATGGTTTTGGAATATGCTCTAATACCCGCAAACCTGAGAAGAAACTCTGTAACCATAGTGCCTGATTAGATGCCTCATGGCAGGCAATAAATTTAGCTTCCATAGTGGATGAGGCTGTGGTAGACTGTTTCACGCTTTTCCACGACACAGCTCCTCCCACCATCATGAAGATGTATCCTGAAGTAGACTTTTCAGTGTCAATACAACCTGTGAAGTCTGTGTCTGCATATCCGATCAACTCCAACTGATTAGATCTTCTGTATGTAAGTCCGAAGTCTTTCGTTGTTTGTAGATACCGTAATACTTTCTTTGCAGCTATCCAATGTTGCATTCCTGAATTAGACAGGTATCTTCTCAACATTCCAATGACAAAGGTAATGTCCGGTCACATATAGACTTGAGCATACATGATGCTCCCTACTACTGATGCATACGAAAATTCTTTCATTCGATTCTTTTTCAAATCATTCTTTGGACACTGAAATAGACCAAATTTGTCGCCCTTCACAATGGGCGACTTTCCTGAAGCACAATTTTGCATGCCATACCTTTTGAGTACCCTAGTAATATAGGCCCTCTGTGACAGGCTGAGCAGTTCAAGTGTTCTGTCACGGCAAATCTCAATGTCGATGACGTAAGAAGCTTCATCAAGGTCTTTCATTTCAAATCTTTGAGATAAGAATTTTTTGGTATCACGCAACATCCTGTTATCATTACTAGCCAACAAAATGTCATCAACATATAAAATCATCATAACGAACTTACTCCCACTGGTTTTAATGTAGATGCATTCATCTGCAGTGTTTTCTAAAAAGCCATATGAGGAAATTACTTCATGAAACTTAAGGTACCACTGTCGCGATGTCTGTTTTAACCCATGGATGGACTTCTTAAGTTTGCAAACCAAATGTTCTGAGCCAGTAGCTACAAAACCGTCGGGATGCAACATGTATACATTTCATTCAGATCTCCATTGAGATATGCAGTCTTTACATGCATCTGATGTAACTCTAAATCCATATGAGCTACAAGAGCCATGATGATCCTAAATGAATCTTTCTTGGATACTGGTGAGAAAGTCTCCTTAAAGTCAATGCCCTCATGTTGGTTAAAACCCTTGGCAACAAGTCTAACTTTATATCGTTCGACATTACCCTTAGAGTCCCGTTTGGTTTTAAATATCCATTTATAACCAATCGGCCTTATTCTAGTATGTAATTCTACAAGATCCCATACTTTATTGTCCTTCATGGATTTCAACTCATCTTTTATGACATCTAACCAACGAGAAAGATCAGCACTTTGTTTGACCTGTGTAAAGGATTTAGGATCCTTTTCCACCCCTATATCAAAGTTGTGCTCCTGTAAGTATATGATGTAGTCGTCTCGATTTACAAGTCTTTTCTCTCTTTCAGATCTTCTCAATGGTTCAATTTGTTAGGTCTGATCTTATTTTCCTTATCAGTGGTTTGTATATAAGGTTTTACGTGGTGCTCTGTAGTGACTGCAGAATCAATTGCATCATTAATGTCCACGTGAGCTGGATTGACTATGACAGGAGTCATAGTTCTTTGTTCCTGAAATACAAAATTTCTTATGTTCGTGCTCCCACTATTTTCAGTATCCTCAATGAATCTGGCATTCCCAGTCTCAACAATCCTGATGAAGTGAGAAGGACAATAGAATTGATAACCTTTTGATCTTTCTCGGTATCCAATGAAGAAACAACTTACAGTTATAGGATCAAGCTTCTTTTCATGCAGGTTATAAACTTTGGCCTCAACAGGACAACCCCAAACATGTAAATATTGGAGACTTGGTTTTCTCCCGTTCCACAACTCAAAAGGAGTTTTGCTTACTGCTTTGCTGGGAACCCTGTTTAGTATATGAACTGTGGTTTTGATCGCATCACCCCATAGATTCTGGTAATATCGAATTACTGACCATGCTTCACACCATATCCATAAGGGTGCGATTGCATCTTTCAGCCACTCCATTCTGCTCTGGAGTACCAGGCATAATGTACTGAGCGATAATGCCATAATCCTGTAAGTATTTAGCGAATGGCCCGGGATTGCGTCCTGATTCGTCATATCTACCATAGTATTCACCACCACAGTTAGATCTGACAACTTTAATTCTCTTCTTGAGTTGATTTTCAACCTCGGCCTTATAGATTTTAAAAGCATACAAGGCATCTGATTTCTCATTGATAAGGTATAGGTATCCGAAGCGAGAGTAGTCATCTATAAAGGTAATAAAATATCTATGGCCACTCCATGAGGCTGTAGGGAATGGTCCAAGATATCGGTATGTATAACTTTTAATAGACCTACATTCTTGGTTGCACCTTTCTTTCTCGTTCTAGTCTGTTTTCCTTTTATGCAATCAATGTATACTTTATAGTCAGAGAAGTTTAAAAAATGTAAAATTCCTTCTCGCACAAGCCTGTCTAATCTCTCACGAGATATATGGTATAGCCGCCTGTGTCATAACATGGATGAATTCTCATAGTCTAGTCTTCGCTTGAATCCCACTTTATTTCCATGTAAGGTATTAATATTATAGACGTGAGAGGCAATCAAGTCTAACTGGTATAAGTTATTTACTATAGAGCCAGTTCCAACTTTAATCAAATTAAAGTAAATACTAAAACTTTTATTTCCAAAGTGGAATGAATATCCCAACTTATCCAAACAGGAAATTGAAACTAAATTGCGTCTTATAGACGACACACAAAATGTATCTACTAAATCCAAAAAATAACCAGACTTCAACTTAAGCCTATAGACTTATATTGCTTCCACGTCTACCTTGATACCATTGCCTACGTATACTGAGTGCTCTGCATCAGTTGGTAGCCTGACCTCTAATAATTCCTATGTAGAAGTACATATGTGAATAGTAGTTCCTGAATCTATCAACCAGGAATCAGCTGACACATTGGTTAGATTAGATTCAAAACAGACAAGAACTGAATGATTACCTTTCTTTATGAGCCAATTCTGAAAACCTTTGAAGTCTTTTTTTAGATGACCTGCCTTTTTACAAAAGAAGTACGGTTTACCTTTAACCCGTTTGTGTTTAGATCCATTTTCAGATTGATTCTCATGATTTCCAGATGGAGGACCAAAGAATCCATTATTAGAACCTTGTTTCCTTTTCCTGTTACCTTTATTCCTTGCCCATGCCCTTGCCCTGAAGTCACCATATTAACATTTTGAACTTTTACCATCTGCCTGATCCTATCTTCTTCTTGGACGCACTGAGTGATAAGTTCATCCAATGTCCATATGTCCTTCAGAGTGTTATAGTTTACCAGGAACGTGCCAAATTGGGGAGGTAGGTTGTTCATGATCAAATGAACCAGTTGATCATCAGTGAGTACAAGTCCTAGAGCACGAATCTTAGAAACAACTTCGATCTGCTCTACAATGTATTCACGGATGTTGCTTTTTCCATCGTAGGACGAGCGAATCAATTTATTCAGAAGAATGACCACTTCAGATTTATCAGATTTCTTGAATTGTTTTTCCATTTCAGTCAGGAAAACTTTGGCCTTATCTGTTTCAGGCATGGCACCCTTCATCAATTTAGAAATTGAATACTTAATGACTTTCAGGCATATATCATTTGATCTAAACCATGCAACTCATTGATTATATTCAGCTTTAGTGGCATTATCAGATGGCTTTGGCGGTTCTGGTCTTATTAGGGCAAGATCTAATTGAAGATAGCCTTGTACAACTTCAATGGCGTTCTTCCATTGAGCGTAATTAGATCCATTAAGGGCAGGGACTTGATTCTGATTAGTTGGAATTGAGACTGAAATAAAAGAGATGCATTTATACTCACATTAGATCATAATTTCACAAAGCAATTTAGTGAATGTAAACAAATATTAGGCAAAGTTAGTCAATTCAGTTGCTAAGGGAGGCATCAACTGAATCATCCAGGATAACGATGGGCCCAACCATCTCATCCTGGTGAGAATCTGTTACATCATCACCATTCCTCCTGTGGGAGGTAATAACAACATGTTAGTGATCCTCCTGAACATGAAGCTAAGTGATGTAAGTCATGTAAATCTGAGACACTCAATACCTGTGGGTAAGATGAGTCTTTCAACTTTACATTACCAGCACCATTTACTTCACCCGTTCACTTGACTGCCAAACAGTAATCGTCTGTGTTTTCGTTATCATACGCATGAAAAAATGAACACAACTGTATGTAATCCTCCTTATCCCAATGTTACAAGTCTGTGCTTGTAAAGTTTTCATCGATTGAGGTCACTATGGTGGCTAACACAACCGAATCGAAAACTACAAATATAGATTTTAAGATTGCTATTATAATCCTACCTCTCATTGTATTATATCTTAATCAGTCCGATGCGGCCCATAAGATAGTCGGTATTGATCATTGAAAAATATATGAACCTTAAAGTGAAAAATGCAAATAGGTTTCATATCATATATTCCAATGGTCCATATCAACTCTTAAGGATGGGTGATGGGCCTATAATAGGGCTGAATCAATGCTCTAATTTGATCTGTACATCATCAATAAGCATTATGTGTCTGGTTTTCAACATTCTCACAATAGACGGTTATCACTAAATAATTCAGATGGATTGACAGATCATCAAATTTGTGTCCATATGGACAATCCATACCAAATATTAAAGATCCACATGTCTAATGGTCCATATAATAATATCGTCTATCCAGCTAATGAAACAAATTGCTCATTGTGACCTAAATGTACGGTCCAGATCATGGAGACATCCCAAAGGTTGTGCAACCAAGATGCACAAGCATGGTCTTCAGATGAAGTCAATTGTGTTATGGAGTACACGGTCGAATGGGCCAAGGCTTGCACAAGGTTCATCTGGATCCCATCAGTGGGCCCTAATATAAGTGGACCCGAATATACAGTTGGACCCAATACGGGTCCAAATGTCTGCACGAATTCACATCGAATCCATATGCCCAAATAGATCAAATCAGGACCCAACTTAATATAAGGTCGGTTTTCGACCTAATTCCAGTCGCAATGAAAAACACAGGTCGTTTTTGACCTGATGTCTACGGCGAGGAAGGAGCTGGTCGATCTCGACCCACTGTATGCAGCCTCGGAAAAGGGAAGAAAGAGAGATGAATCTCAACTGTTCTCCCTGTCCACCTCATGCAATGAGAAGAGATGGAGTTTCTCACGTCTCTGTAATCATCAACAAAAACAGCGGCTGCGGCAGGTGCATCGGCTGCCATAGACGAACGCAAAAGCTCGAGGCGTTGGCGATTTCTCCGGATAGAGGCAAAAAAGGGAGGTGGAGACTCATCACCATTGTCCAAACGAACGAGGTTCGACAATGGCCACCGGTCCAATAGATCACGGTGAGAGGTTTTGGGATAACGGGAATTCAGGAATGGAAATCCCCAATTGAATGACTGGATTTGGGATTTTCAAAATCCTTAATCTAAATTTCTATATTTAGGGTTTCGAATCAAAATCCCTAATCCGAATATATATTTGGGGATCTGGAAATTGAAAACCCTAATTTCTCAATTGGATTTGGGGATTCGAAATCCCTAACTCTAGATTCTGTATTTGGGGTTCAAATCCCTAATTACTGGATTAAAAATCCCAATCGGATGTCTGTATTTAGGGGTTCAAATCTAAAATCCCTAATTTAACTGGATCTAGGGATTCGAAATCGAAAACCCTAATTATCTGTTGAATACAGGGATTTTAAATCCCTAATCTTAGCTGGATTTTGGGGTTTATGAGACTGAATTCCCCAATGTTGGATTTGAGATTAAAATCCCTAAACATTAATACAGCTTCGAATTTGGGAAGAAATAAACCTTGATTATCTTTATGGGTTTTGAATCTGAAATCCCTAATACGAACCTGAATATGAAAAGTAGATGAATCTGATCATCCATGCCTTTACATAGTGTCTCTGATACCAACTGTGGGACTTAGTTTATATGCGGAATAGGTCCACTGATCTCTCTGTGCATAGAAGATGGTGATCAAGGGGCTGGATGGCTTACTTGACTGAGACGCCATTACTGAAAATAGAATACCAGATAATATAAAGATAGGATCTTCCTCTCCTTCATACCTTTTCTGCAAAACTATAGATGAGACTAGACTTCTGCCGTGGTGTGGGATTGGGGACCCAGCTCTCTTATATAGAGTTTGTGGAGAGAGAGTTTGAAACCCATCACAACTCTCTCTTCCACGCTCCACATTGCAGCATCCTAGTTTGACTCAAACTGTTGTCTACGTAAGACAGCTATAGTATTCCAGCCCTAGTACGCAAAGCTACGCAGATAAAATGTACAGCGCATCACCTGAAGTGGGGTCCACTGGTCTACTCAATCATCCAGTCCAACTAAATGACAATCCAGACCGTTGATCAGTAAGGCCTACTAAATAGAGTTCTTACATGACATTCATTCTATCCCCTAATTGTTCCAGCTCATGTTAGGATATGAATTCAAAACTCAAGTGAGCCACCACAGAAAACACTAGTAATTCTTATAAGGGTGAAAGGAAAACACAAATAACAGCTAGAGCCAAAACTTCAATGGCCCAAAGAAGGTTTGTTGGGGGTGTTTGATTACCACCATTCCTTATCGTGTGACCCAATGGAGTTTTAAATTTGCCTCATTTTTTATCTCATTTCTCAATGCGAGCTGGAGAAATTGACGGATGAAATGGAATTGCAGTGGAATCTGAAATAGTGTTACACAGGCTCCAAACGAAAGAGGTGACACGCTAGTAAGAGATATGGCTAGACGAAACAGGGCTTAAATGTGACAACTTGGTAGATAAAAAATAGGGGTCTTGCCCTTTTATGATTGTAATGCCGTTTTTATGTATTTAAAAAAATGCCCTAAATATAGGAGGTGGCCATCAGATGTGATGCTTCTACAAAATTATTAGGAAGATTAGTCAAATTGGTGGGAGCGTTTTTTTTTTTTTTTTCTACCAAACATGTATTTTAACCCCTATTTCTTTTCTTTTTTCTTTTTAATTTTTATTTTGAATTGCATAATTACAATAAGAGTGGGAGAAGCAAGGACACAAAAATTGACCCTTATTTATGGTGTTGAACTTGTGAAAATATCTTCTACTTCTAGGGTGTTTGTTTTTCAATTTCACACTATAAATACAAGTAAATGGATAATAATTTCTATTCATACCTGTTTGGCCCAAATGAATATTACATTCTTGAAATGGCATTTGAAAACGATGGACTTAAAATCATGGGGCCTTACTATAATGTCTATGATATATCCACACTATCCATCCATTTTTACCTGAACATTTAGGACATGAGCAAGAAAAAATAAGATAGATTCAAAGCTCAAGTGGCCCATACCATAGGAAATTATGGTCATAAGGGGTTTTTAATAGTAGGAGCTCAACCCACTGTTTCGTGTGGTGTGGTCTACTTGAGCTTTGGAGCTGCCTCAATTTTGAGTCCTAAAATCAGCATGCAATAGGGATGAACGGTGTAGATAAGCCACATATATCACAATGATCTCCACGTGAAATTCACACAACTCTCGATTTTAGGTTGGAAAAGCAAGAGATTTAAGTATTACTGTGAACTAAGCTCTGACGTTGTAAGATTTGATTGGACATAAATCTTGTGTGTACATAGGAAAATCAAATCCCTATCAAATCCCACCACTAAGGGCAAAGAGAGTTTGGTCAATGCACAATAATCAATTTACCTCTAGTAAAATCAAGGATTATTCATTGGGATATTTGTCTTTTCACTCGCTTTTTTGAACATTTTAAATTAGAGGTGGGCATCAAGTCAAGTTGGACCAAATTAGGTCCAACTCTGACTTGATCCGGTATTGTGAAAATCCTGACCTCAACTCGATCTGGCTCGGGACTGAGTCCAGCCGGCCTGACTCGGTCCGAACTGGATCTTGGCTGGGCTGATCTGAACCGAGTACGACTCGATCAAAGATTCCGAGTCATGTCGAGTTGGCTACGGTTCGGATCAAGTCACCAGATGTTGATGTGATGTACTGTCCCCACTGTTTTTGGTGGTGGGGTCCGCTAGAGCTTTGGTTTTAATTTATTCTTTAGCTCATGCCTTAAAATGATCTCTTCAAATGGATGGACAGGCCACCAAGTTGAGCAAGGGTAGATGGTGTGGATACAACACATACATCATAGTGGGGCCCATTTCAGTAGCTAATCCGCGTCTATCCAATACCAGGGCAGGCCATGACTGAGGTCCCGATCTCGGTCGGACCACTAACGGCCTGCACCTGAGGTCCTGAGCCAGGTCAGACCACCAGCGGCCTGCACCCGATGTCCCGAGCCAAGGCGGGCCACCAATGGCCTGCACTTGAGATCTCGAGCCCGAAAAAACACAAAAAAAAAAAAAAACTAAAAAAATTAACATACCTAATGAATGGATGACGATAAACGGTAAAGACTGGGTACTAGGCTGCTGGCTGGTCTGGATTCCGATCGGGTTCGGTGCGGCGTCGACGCGAGTAGGGTTAGAGTAGATGAAATGGTAAAGCTAAAAAAAAGGTTAATATATACTACCTGATTCCGGTCCGACTCGGGTTTCGGATCGAATCGGATTTCGGATCAGGTTACCACGTAACCCGAATTTGACTTGATCGAGATTCGGATCCGGGTGGGTCTACTAGATCTAAACCCGACCTGTCATTCGATTCAGGTCAAGTCGGATCCGACCGGTTCGATTGAGTCGGATCTGCCGAGTCGAGTCGGGTCCTGCCCACCTCTATTTCAAACCAGTCATTTAGCATGGGTGGGAGTTGGGCCTAGGCTAGCCGCAATACCCAATCCACTCCCAGTAAGATGAGGAATCATTCATTGGCATTTTGATCATTTCACTCACTTTTTTGAAACATTTCAAACATGTCATTTATCAAGACCCATCCAAGGCAAGCTCCAAGACTCTAATGTATCATGTGTGACTCCTCCTAGTGGACTTAGGGCCTGTTTGGGAGTATGGATTTGGAACCCCCTGGATATGAAATCCTCATATTGTGTTTGTCACCCTGGATTAGGAATAAACTTTAATCTATAAGTAGCTATGCAGGGTATATTAATAGGGTTTGAATTTAATTACTAAATCAACTTTAATAGCTCTAATTAATGACATGTGTAGTGTTCGAGTGGTAGACTCTCTGGAGTTTCAACTCCCGGTCAAGGGTTCGAGTACCCATAGGTGGTGAAATTCCACTAGCATGAGTGTGTGGGGTGTGTGTGCGTGTGTAAAAAAAAAAAAAAAAAGTGTTTGACACTGGTTATAATGAGCCAGCTGAAATATATGCTTTGCTCGAAAACGATGAAATTTCACATCTCGGATGGGCCACAAGCACAAAATCATGTCCAAGTGACTAGCCAACGATTTTAATTGTTGATTTACATAGATAATGTTTGGACGGTGCTAATCATCATATTAAAGTAATTAATGGTGATGCCATTGATAATCTAATTGTTTTTGGATATCATTAGTGGACCATGTGCCCAGTAGAATGATAGTATGGTGACACACATGTTACACATGCGACTATTGAAATAATTTTAAGTGTAATTCAAGCTCTCACAGTGGATTTCAAACCCTCTTTGAGGGGATTTGAAACCCCCAGACAATCAGGGGATTTGAAACCCTCTCAAATCCCCCCAAATCCATGGTGCCAAACGACCCCTTAGACTCGGCTGGACCTAATCTTGTTCGACCACACTAGATTGAAATCTGAATTGAAAGTAGGGGTTGACTAGCTCCGACTCGGCTGATTCACAACTTGAATCAGGACGGCATCAGATTGTCGGAGTCCCCGATTCATAATACCATGATACTGGAACTCCATGTATCACTATCCCTACCATCAAATCACTCAGTGCGGGATGATCTAGTTGGTGCAATCGACACGTTTACAGACTGATCTGATCAGTCTGCCACATTTGGATAATTAGAAAGTTATGATGGATGGTGACGATCGGAATAAGGATCCTATCTTAATGCCATATGTCCCGTTCATTATGAAGCACTGAATCTTCCTATACATGGAATGCCTGTGTGGGATCAGAAGCGTTCATTTGTTGGGCCCTGCTAGATAGATCATGCCCAAAAATTGCAACAGTTAGATGATCTTATATCCGCAACTGGAGGATTTCTCTCTTTGAAGTGGACTGTAGGCATGTTTTATATAACCGTCCATTATAGCTCGTTCAACCAGACAAGGGGACGAGCTTGATTTTTGTGTATGGTCATCTCCTGTGGGGACGACTTTATGAACCACTCAGATGTCCACACATTTGCCAAATTGGCCGCTTCTTAGTGTAAAGGTTAAAGTGGGCCCACAAACCTCAGGCAGATAGCGATTACACGGGTTACTTTTCGTCTTATCTCTGAGCCTCTGAAGGTTTGCTCAGCCCACCCGCGTGTAGAGCTGTGCATACCTACACTCAAGCACACGTGCAATATGGGAAGCGGGTACAAAGTTCTAGCCTCTCATCACGTGGACCACAATCTTTCCCCTCAAAACTCTTTCACTTAGGTGGGCCACGAGGTATAAAACAAATATTTTCTTAGATTCATTTGGGGCCTGTTTGGATTCGCATACTAGGGTGTATTATATTGTATTTGGGTACTGTTCATGTATACATTGGATGGTTTTCAAAATACATTCAAATCAACATGCTATTAATCAATGTTCGGATAAAAGTTATTATTTGGGCAAATATATAATTTCTTATACAAATTAATGTTTGGATAGGAGGTATTGTTCAGGCAAGTATACAATTTCTTATATTGATTAATGTTTGGATATGACATATTAGTCCTGCGTATTGTACAATCATACAACATACAATAGCATTTGTATAGATGAAAAATCTGATAGGAAAATTTGAACCGTCCATTGCATTCGGGAGGCAAATCCTACCAAACTCATGCCGTCGATAAGCATCCACGCACACACAAGCGGTTACAGCACAGGTGAAAGCAACACTACGATTGATTTTAGTGTGGTCCACCCAAGACTCGGATTCAATTCACATTTGGACTTATGGCGTAACTCGACCTGCAAGACCAATAGATGACCCTGACCATCGTAAGATGATCATGAGTGGACCCCACCGACTACAATAGGAAGACCGAAACTGTTTATTCCGCAAACGACGGAGAAACCGAAAGCGATCCACTTCCAGAATGATCGGACCTTCAATATTGAGGCCCAAAACACACCAATGAGGAAATCTCAACCATCTAGCGAAACTATATTGAAAGACGAGTGACCATATCAGAACCTGCCATTGACGTGCACTACCTTCCTCGTCAGGAAGATGCCTACCCAAGAAGACCGTGCGATTTCCATAGGCTAATCTCAGTCGTCCACTGATAGGCATGTCCAAAACCGACCTTGGCCATCAGAAAAGAAGTGAGAAGGGATGACGGAATGTGTCCAAATAGCCTTCCGCACTCCTGCTAACACAATCGTGTCGCACAAGACGTGTTCTGCATGAAAAATACACTAGAACAATCTGGAGGTTTTGAAAAAATATAAAACCCCATGTCCGACCACTAGAAAACGTACACAAGGAAAGAAAAGAGAAAAACGGAAAAGAGAAAGAGAGAAAAATACTCTTTACATTTCTTATTATCCTCTCACATGCAAATACAGTGTATTGAATAGAGAGTATTGACGGCAACAGAACGGCTTGACAATCTTCCACCAGCGCTTCAAATTTTTGGATAGAGAATGTATTCGTGCGCATCGTTTTCCACGCTTCTCAACTCCAAACCAAACACTGTAAATGTCAAATCAAACCCCCCTAATACCATACAATGCAGTCTAATATGCAAATCCAAATAAGCCCTTGATTGTACACGATGTCCCACTTCAGCGTTGAAACGGCCTGATTTTTACGCGACGAAATCTAAACAATGTGGCCGTCGTGATGGACAGTTCAGATTGTACACATGGTTCTTATTGGCACGCGTGCTTCTGTCTAGTTGGGTCTACCAAACCTCGTGAAATTGGCCGTTTCGCTTGGAAAAAAATCAGTTTCTTTTTCTTTGCTAATACATCATCTAGGTGGAACATCCCAGCGGCGAAATTGATGGGGCACGTCATGAATATCTCCTGGAAGAAAAAACAGTAAGAGTTCATTGAATACGCAGGTTGCACGGGAACGTTGAGTGTCCTCTGATTTCGAAGGTGTGGCCCGCCTGATGAACGGATTATCATCTATTTCACTTCGGCTGATCTTTATGTTCTATAGGACTGTTTTGATAGGTTGGATTTTATAAACAAATGATGGATTGAAAGAAAGAAGGCGTTGTATGCTAAGATTCCTATATTTTTTTTTTATTATTTTTTGAACATTTTATACTCGAGATCGACCAAGATGAGGAAGTACGGCCAGAAGAGAAAGTTTTGATACTCTAGCAGTGTATGATGGCTGATACACAGGGAATTAGAAATTTCACACCTGGAATGCAAATAAGTCGAATTAAACTGTCCAAATTATGGTTCCCTGTTTAAGAATGTATCAACAACCATAAATTAAGATTATTCGGTTATTATCAGATTGGTAGGTAGTTAGTAGACGGTTACAATTTTAAAAAATGAAGTGATTTTTTTCAACAAAAAGGTCTCTACGAATCAGAAGTTAGGATCAACCAATTTAATTTGGGGTGGGTTGTCCAGTTTGGTTAGTTTAATGGAAAGAAATGTTGTTATTTGTACAATTTCCGAGTGCCAGCGTATCAAGTCTCATATGCTGCCTAAGTATCATATTACTCCCCGTCAAAAAGCATGGCATGCAAGTGAACTCGAGCGAGTATTGTTACCGAAAACAGAACTCTAGCGACTATACTTCAGGCAGTCGCTTCTTCTTACACATATCAACGTGTCAGACGTCTTACAGATCCATGCACCTCATCGGACCGTCCCTATTTTGTAGATATATTTGCTTAAAAAAAATTCAGCGCGATCTTCCTATCAGGTAAGCCACACGTGTGTAAATTACAAGGACGGATTATATAAATCAACCAACGGTCTAAATTCAGTTTACACACGTCACTCATCCAGTTACGAATTAGCAGTATTTTGAAGAGAGTATAAACTTATTAGATAGGATCCACCTGATAAGCAGCTTGGATATCCCACACATATCCCACATAGCACACGTGAGATGAGAGTCGACTTCCGCTGCGTGTACATAGTCGTTCCAATCTGCAAAACATTTTCGTCCAGACAAGTTGTTGAAGGGCGCAGGTTATGTGAGACCCCGGACTCACCAATGACCGTGTGGCCCTTACTTTGGGGCCTACCTTGATATATGTATTATGTATCGAAGCCGTCTATCTGTTTTTTACAGATCATTTTAGGGCATTATCTCAAAAATGAAGTAGATCCAATTATCACGTGGACCATACCATAGGAAACAATGGTGATTGAACATCCTACCATTAAAAACTTAGTAGGGCGCACTTAAATTTTCCTTTGTATTTATTTCCATCCAAAGTGTTGATAAGGTCACATAAGCCCGAAATAAGGGAAAAAAATCAGCTTGATGCAAAAATTTTGTGGCGCAGTCAATCACCACTGTTCCTATAGTATGGTCCACCTGATAATTGAATCTGCTTGATTTTTGGTATAATATTGTAAAATAATTTGGAAAAACGGATGGACGGTGTGGATACAGAATACGTACATTATGGTGGGCCCAACGGTAAGGGCCGCACCGTCTTGTGTGAGTTTGGGGTCTCATGTAATCCGCTCCCGTTGTTAAAAGGGTCGCCCAGCTAACGCGTGGCGGAGTCAAATGGATGGTTACAGCGGTGGACTAGTGACGGTGATGGGCAGAGAAGCATGGTGCACGCAAGTGGGCGCACCGTAACATCTGTACTCCCTACTACGGATTAGGGATAGAGAGAGCACACCACATGGTCCTGATACAACATGCCTTGGTTTGGAATATGTCTTAGGTCTTGGTCATGTGCACCCTACCCTCCAAAAACCCCATGTTTCTCTGCCTTTCTTGAAAAAGACCCTTTTATTTCAGGAAGGTGGGTGTGATTACCCTATATGGTCTCCCTGAGTGTGGATGTGGTCCACTACAAATTGTGGTGGTATCAGATCATTTTATAGTCCACGTGATGTGTACAACGGATCCAGTCTGTCCATCGTGTTAGGCACCTTATTTTCATCAAATAACTCAAAACTTAGGCCGATCCAAGACTTAGGTGGCCCACAACCTCTGGGAAAAATGTCAAATCATGACTAAAACCACTAAATTCATGTGGTATGGAATGCCTAAGCTTTGTAATATTTTGATTTTTGGTTTGTACCTTTTTACTAGTAGGACGCTTCTGATGAATGGATTGGATGGTATATACACAGCATAGTGGGCTCTGCAAACATTGTGGAAGGTTTTACTGGTTGGGGTCACCTCTCAACTGTTCCATGTGACATGGCCCAATTTCATTTTCGATAGGGCTGATTTTTATCCCCATGACCTCATATTGAAGGGTGGACCAAATGGACCGGTTGGATCTGATTCACACTTCACGTGGGCCCCCGTAATATCTCAGTACCACCTGTCACAGTTGTGTACGGGTGCCATGTGAGCTCCATCAATGGCATCAATGCACTTACTGTTTCTGAATCATTACTCCCACCATGGATCTGACTGCCCCCAAAACTTACCAGATTAGAAAGATCCCAGCCCTTTAATCTTTGTAAGGCAGTGTTCAAATGGTTAGGATCTTCGAATCTGGAAGGTTTTCAATGCAATCCGGGTCGAAGGTGGGGCACATCAGATGAACGGTTTGGAGATGATGAACATGGCCTCCAGATGAACCAAAATCATGCACTATACATGTGGTAAGTGTTTCCATCAAACTCGTGACGTCTGTGTCGCAACCACGCTGCGTCTAGCCGGGGGTTTGCTAAGGTACCGTGGAGAGCGAATTAGGTGAGACCCCGGCCTCACCCGGCCCATACCTTGGGGCCTGCCTTGATGGTGTATTATGTATCCATGCAGTACATCCGTTTTTGAATATATTTTTAGGCTATTATGTAAAAAATGAAATATATATAATTATTATGTGGACCACACCATAAGAAACAGTGGTGATTGACCATTTATGGGCCGCAAAAGTTTTGGATCAAGCTTATATTTGTCTTGTTTCTAAAAATTTCATCCAGGCTTATGTGACCTTATCAACAGATTGGATGGCAAATAAACACTACGGAAATATTAAGGTAAATCCTAAGAAGTTTTTAATGGTAGGATGGTCAATCAACACTTTTTCTTATGGTATGGTCCACCTGATAATTGGATATGCTTCATTTTTAATATAATGTCATAAAATGGTCTGGAAAACCGGATGGACGGCGTGGATACATAATACTTACATCAAGGTGAGCCCACGGTAAGGGCCTCACCTCTTGGGTGAGGCCGGGGTCTCACCTAATCCGCTCTCGGTACCGTGGCCCCATGCCACAGGATGGTACGGAGCCTGATTTCGACCCAAGAATCAATCTTTAGATTAATCTGAACCGTTCATGTTTTAAATACCACCGTACAGAAGCTATATTCTTATAATCATATTTCAACGGTGATCCTGACCTTTGAATCTTGGATTTATCACAATCACCCGTTGAAAACCAAAAAACAAAAAAAAAAAATCCTTCACGCCATGACCTGAATAGCATACGATAAAGAAAATGAGTGGTTCAAATCATCTTTTAAAATATCATCCGAGGATGAAAACCACCCACCGTACCATACTGCGGTACGGAGCCACCGTAACATAGCAGAACCTTCCAAATGGTATGGCGTGAGTATCATCTTCAATATTTTAGTCGTATTTGCACGACAGCATGAAATGGAGTGTCACGAGTACTTATCAACGTTGAAAATCAGGGTCCAAATCCGAGAGATTATTAAATGCGATATGATTATATGTAGACCATGTGTACATGGCGCGTTTTATATTATATATATATATATATGCTATGCAAGCGTGGCTTCAGCGACTCGAACCGACTCGGATAGGTACCGAGTCACAACTCATCCAAGCGGGCTGGGTCGTCCCCTGTTTCCAATTCTAAAAAATCGGCTCATAATTCAGTAACCCAAACCATTAGTTTGTTGCTTCCCATCTCATGTTGGATGGAGTTGTAAGAATTCTACAAGGTGGGCCTTATTGGTCAACGGTCTAGATTATTGTAAGGTTTGAATAGTGTGATCGGGAGTTCCAGTGGACACAATATTTTAATTGAATTAGGATCACTAAATTCATGTAGAGCCTTATATAGAGGAGTTTCAATGGATTCAAAATTCATCAACCTTCTAAACTATATAAACAAAGTTAGCTCCCAATCTTACTTAACAATAGGTCTAAGAGTGTAAGGTGCAAAAGACTACACCATCAAGCATACAATAATAACGTTTCAATAATGTACATTGTTTAGTTTATCTAATCTCCATATTTTAGTTTATCTGATTTCCATATTCAGTGCATGACAGTGTCTTTTTCATAATTCCATATAAAGTTTACATAAGAATGTCCCATGGAACATGGCTAAGAGACACGGTGAGTCAACATGACTCATTTGATCCTGAGTCGAGTTGTGACTCGTTCAAGTCAAGGCTAACATATGGTATCAAGCTGGGTCTGATCGAGTCCAAGTCAAGTGGAGTTGGACGAGTCACATGTGACTCATCTGAGTCTTAAAATCATGCCAAGAATATTATCATTCCATACTACTCCAACAACTTAAGAAACTTTTGAGTTGAATGTTTAATTGTTGTTATTTCTCTCTTCTTAATGTCTATTTGTGGGCCACAAAATCAAAGGGCATGCGTGTTTTATTGAGACATAGTCCATACACTGAGGGACACACCACACCAACGGCTCTGACTGAGTCCAAGTCGGAATAGAGTTGGATGAGTCAGATGCAACTCATTTCAGTCTTAAAACCATCCCGAGAATATTCCCATCTTATACCACTCCAGCAACTAATGAAAATTTTTATTTGAATGTTAACTATCGTTATTTCTCTCTTGATGTCTATTTGTGGGCCACAAGTTAAAAGGGCAAGTCGTGTCTTATTGAGGAAAGTGTTAAGCGTATCAACCATCTATATCGTCAAACCATTGTCCCCCATTGCTAAATTTTAAAACCTGAGTTTATTTTGCAAGTTCTCAGCTGGATGAATGGTTTGAGTTAACTCGGCCAGATCAGCTAGGCCCCTAGTGACTCAGATTATTCAGGCTGAGTTGGCCCCATTTCCCTCTGGGTTGAATGGTGATTTACCATTGAATTGAATCCAACCTAACGCTTGAAAGATCATAAATGATGGTAAATACGAAATGGAATTGGAAGTAAATGAATTAGGAGTTAATGGCTTGTATTTGGATGGGAGTAAATGAAATGTATTTGAATTCCAAATATTCTGTTTGGATGTAAGTAAATAGGAGGAATTGGAATTCATTGAAAATTTTCAACATAATCACAAAAAAGATGTAATATCATAAATAAACTTTAATATCCAAAATTAGTGTACATATGTGATATTTAATAGAATAATTATAATAAGCAATTGTTGAAATATCTTTAGCCAAAAATGAAGAAATTTTAAACCTAGGTGTGCTACAAATGTGAGGATTACAAACAAGCTACTTGTTAACATTTTTTTTAACCGTCAATTTAGATAGTCAACCTTTGGATGGTTTAGATCATTTTATTAGTATGATTTTAGTGATGTAATCAATTATTGAATTGTTTGAATATCAGTAACATGCATATTAGATGTACGGTGAACATGTGCGACACTTTTGTTCACTTATGTGACCCTCCAAGGGAAAAGCAAACATAGTATACATGGCACTCAGCCATGCATACGTGACGCTGACAATAGCACGAGTAGTGGCAACAACAACATGCAGTAGGGTAAAAAAATTGTTACTAAAAAAGTAAAATATGAAAAATATCACACGAGTGACGCACACCACACCACATCATGCCAAACCCAGCTCCACAAGCAAGTGGGCTGTTCCCAAAGACTTGGTTTTCATAAAACACCGCCGAGCCAATGACTTGATAATATTCTAAACTCTTCTCCCTATGACACGCTACACTCTTCATAAAGAGGTGAAACTACAAAAGTTTTTTGATATTTTAAATCAACTTACCTGACAAGTTATATCTTATAAGAATATTAATGGTAGTTGTAAAATAATGGTGGGGCAATAGCATTGTTTGAATACAATATACGCACAACATTTGTTAATAGACTTGGGGGTCGTTTGGCACAGTGGATTAGAGGGGATTGGAGAGGATTGGCAATTTGTTTGGCAACATAAAGTAAATGGGGGTTTCAAATCCAAGGGGTTTCTAATCCCCTCTTTGAGGGGGTTTGCAATCCACAGTGGGAGACTGGATTACACCTAAAATCATTTCAATAGTTGCAGGTGTAACATGTGCATCACTATACACTATCATTCTATTGGGTACATGGCCCACTAATGATGATCAGCACCGTCCAAACATTGTCCATGTAAATCAGCACCGTCCAAACATTGTCCAGTACCGTCCAAACATTGTCCATATTAATCAACGATTAAAGATCGTTGGTTAGTCACTTAGACATGATCTTGTGCTTGCGGTCCATCCGAGACTTAGAATTTCATCATTTTTAGGCAAAGCATATATTTCAGGGGGCTTATCCCAACCATAGTATCAAAAATTATATATCTCACTAATTAAGGATATTAAAGTTGATTTAGTAATTAAATTCAAACCCCTATAAATATACCATGTATATATAGGTATTTTTGAATTAAAGTTGTTTCACACTCCAGGGTACCAAACACATCGGGAGGATTGCCAATCCAAGAGGTTTCCAATCCTGGGGGTTCCAAATCCAGCGGGTTCTAAATCCACACTCCCAAACAGGCCCTTAGTGACCTTATTATGAATAGCCTATGTTTCAAAGTCATACTTATTAAGGGAGTGTTTGGATAGTAAGTGACTTTAAAGTTATGCCATAAATTGTTTATTTTGGCTTCTACTTAATGAATAAATAAGTATATGTTTGGCAAATAACATACTTATTATTTAAAAAGTAAAAAAAAGTATATTTGGTTTCCAACATCATAATAATTATCCTAAAAGTTTGTTTGATCCCCTTCACATTGACCATCCATCATGTGGGGCCAACTTTGATGTGGGTCATCCATCATGTAAGGCTCACCTTGGTTGTTGGTAATTCATCATTAGGGGCCGATCTTTAATGTGTCTACAGTTCATTAGGTAGGTCCCACCTTTGATGTTAGTTATCCATCATGTAGTGCCCACCATCAATGTTATTGCCCATCGTGTGGGGCCCATCTTCAATATCCGATGCTCATCATGCGTGGTCCACCTTTGATGTGAACTGTCAATCATGTGGGCTCACCTCCGATGTGGGTCATCCATCATGCAAGACCCGCCTTGGATATGGGCTACTCATCTTTAGGCCGACCTTTGATACGGATGGTCCATCATGTGGGGCTTGCCATTATTAATTGCCCATCATGTGGAGCCCAACTTTGATGTGTATTGCCCATCATGTGGGCCCCATCTTCAATGTAGGTTGCTCGTCATGTGGGGCTTACCTTAGGTGTGGGTCATTCATCATTAGTAGCAGACATTTGATGTGGATCATCAATTATGTGGGGCTACCTCAATATGGGTCATCATCATGTAAGGCCCACTAGATCATCTACTCATTCACTGGATGCTTCTCCAATCTCATGAACTTAAAATGGGTTCGTGGCCTCCTAGAATATATTCCCTTAAATAATTTACTTTGTTGTGTCATTTGTGAAAATGAAGGAAATAAGTTACTTTTGAAAGTTGTATAGCAGTAAAAAAGTAACTTTTTTTCCTTCTAAAAAACTACTTATTTAAGTTTAATAACCAAATTATTTTATTGAAGAAGAGTAACTTCTTAACTTATATAATAATAATAATAATAATAATAATAATAATAGAGCCACTTCTTGATGATTAGGATGATGAATCATTTGACATCCATTGTAAGACCCACTATATAGAGTCTTGGTTGATTTTTATTGCAAAAATGTTTTTCTTTTGAAAAAATAAACAAAAGAGCTGCCACATGTGCTTTAGTGAGATGACTCTAGACCGAGTTGCATGTGCCAAGCCAGTAGGAAGTTTCGGTAGGCAGGATCTACATGGAGCCTACCAAGAAGTCAGTGAGATCCTCCACGCCAACAGGAAGTTTCCGTAGGCAGGATCTACATGAAGCCTACCAAGTAGTCTGTGAGATCCTCCACCTCATTCAGTAGTTTTGCCAGCTTAATTATATAGGACATTATCCCAAGAATGGGACACATCCAAAACTCAAGTGGGCCAGGCTATGCGAAACAACGAGGATGAAAAGGCCCAGTGTTGAAACATTCTCCCACTGTGATGTTTATATGCTATCCAAATAATTCCCATCATATTCCAGTCCTTCCTACTCTACCTTACACTAGCAATTTGGAATCCGTTCAATAGTTCTATGATCTGTATGTGCTGTGCCACTCACAAATTACACCCCCAATAAGAGTGCTAAGACAGCCCCATTTAACAGCATATTATAAATTTTAAAACTTTATATTCATCTAATCACAATAGGGGATGCTCCTTTGGCTAAAGGACAGTTTAAAAACTTTAAAAAAAAAAAAAAAAAAAAAAAAACTTAAGTCGAATAATATTCAGAAATCAATTTGATTCTATCTGCTCATTTCCATTATAAAAAAAAAAAAAAAAAAAAGTTACTCAAAGAATCAATCTTCTTCTCTCTCTTTTAGTTGTTTAATCTCTAATTGATCATTAATGTATGATATTTCAAATTCTCATTACTAATGAAATCAAAAAATTGAAAGAATCTCTAAATTGCTCAAAAGATCTTTCAATGTATATGTTAATATTTGATACTTAAACAAAAATAGATCCCATGCATTCATATTGAATATTTAGGGCCCGTTTGGATACCACTAAAGTTATTTTTTCTACTTACAACAGTGAATAAGTGACTTATCTCAGATAAATAAGTTTGGCTTTTAATTAATTACAAGTAACTTTTTTGCTTAAAGGTACTTAATTACATTAATTTTATTTTATTTTTAGCTTTTTAACTTTTCATAAGTTGTTGGAGAGAAGCATCAAGAGAGAGGGAGAGAATTTGATACCTAGAAACTAGGGTAAGTTACTTGGGGCATAAGTAACTTATCTAAAGCAACTTACTATACAAATGCCCTCTTAACTATCTAAAAAACCAATCCTTGCTTACTAATTTAAACAAGTCTACTCAACTCAACTAGATTTCATCACAACTCTGAGAAAACATAGTCAGAACTTGGCTTGACTCGGCATAATAACATTAATTATATATTAGTGGTACTTTTTAAATATTAAATAGTCAATATTATTTAAAACAAACAATTGAGGATGGTACATATCCAATATGCAAAAGTCTACGGATCAATCAATCAATGGACCATTAATGGCATGGTGTGTGGAATGAGTGTTCCAGATGCTGCACAAATCACATGTCTCACTTTGATTATAACCATAGTTTAAAACTACCAATACTTCTTGACTCAAGACCTAGTCGAGTTGAGTTAACTCAGTTCTCTTCTGCGTCCTGTTAGCAATGTTTAATTAAATAGCATAACTAATACATAGATGATGTCGAGTTATTTGTAAAATTGGTTGAGTTTTAGAGAGTTTTGCTGATTTTTTTTCACAAGTCGAGTTATTTACGAGTTTTGACTCACTAATGACTAGATTGAGTTGTTCTCCGAGTCATTTGAAATGTAGTCGAGCCCACCTGAGTTTCTTTGAGTTTTCAAGCAATAATTACAAGTGTGGCCCACACCTCACTGTAGTAGGGAAGCGGATTGCATCCTGCCCCCTCATCAACCATAATCCGTCCAGGAAGGGACTCTGTGTGGTCCACCATGATGTATGAGTTTTATCCCATCATCGGTCCATCTTTTCAAATCATTTTATGGCATGAGACAAAAAATGAGGAGATACAAAGCTAGAGTGGACTACACTATAGGAAACAGTGATGATAATGACACCCATAGTTGAAGCCTTCCTAGGGGCCATAATGATGTTTATTTGCCATCCAACTTATTCACGAGGACGTATATACCTGGATGAAGGCAATACACAAATATCAGCTTGATCCAAAACTCCTGCGGCTGCCAATAAGTTTTTAATGGTGTCTGTTAAATCCCTACCGTGCGGTCCACTTAAGCCTTGAATCTGCCACATTTTCGGGCTCATATCCTAAAATGATCTGAAAAAATAGATGGACGGCATAGATAAAACCCATACATCACGGTGGACCCCACAGAGCCCTCCCTGGATAGATCATAGTCCAGGCGGTGGCAGGAGGCAATCCACTTCCCTGTAGTAGATAAGATAGACGTAACGTACCCATCAAACGCATTATCCCCCATAAATCATGCAAATGACTGAATGGATGGCTTGGATTAGAGGCGTGGTTTCAACAGACATAAAGTGATACATGGACCCTCCATCCAAAGGACCTTTTTAGGTGAAGTAAGAGCACTTCTCCTCATTGATTTTTGATAGACATGCAAAATCCAATCATGTCGATATGAATCCTACCAGTGGACTGCGGCCACTAAAATAAAATATCGTACCAATGGGGAAAAGTTTTGATACTCTGGCGGAGTGTGATGGTTGATGCACAGGCTGCAAGAAATTTTACACTTGGTGTAATTATTACTCAAATTGAACCGCACAAATTGTGTGCCCAAATTTAGATGGATCATAAGCCAAAAATTATGTTATTTCGGTTATCTATTTAGGTGGTTGATGGATATCTATTGGATGGGTGAGATGAAAAATCCTACGGTCCTCTTTCCACAAACAAGCATTCAATTCGAGTTCCTGGAATTTGGACGGTCTAATTTTAGTTAATGCATTACACGTTTTCAATTTTTGAATGCCTGCATATAAATCATCTCACTCCGCCAGAGTATTAACTAGCGTATTAACTAGCTGCCTTTTTTATAACAACTTATAATATGCGTAGTCCTACACATTATTACTAAACAAACTTTCTTTTAAAGTGGAATGGTCCGATGTTAAACGTGGGCACTGAAATCAGGGTGGGACACGTTAATTTCGTGTGTGGGGCCCACCAACGAACGAACATATCATATGCGGGGACCCACCTCTTAATAGGCGTGTGACCAAGATAGGAGAGCCTTGGAATGTTAGAAACGCGTCTCGGACGGTGATTCGGCCTGTGGACGTGTTTGGCACGGGATCATTTCTCTTCCCACATGCGCTACAATCGTGGTTGAAACGCCACCATATTGTAGAAAAAGTCTGTGTGGCCCACCAGTCGTTATCATGAAAGGAAATTTGTCTCTTTTTCTTACGCATGATCAGTGATCATGGACTGTTTCAAAGAATACAAAGTAGAGGCTTTTTGATTGAATTAACGGATTAGATTTAACATTGTCTTTAGATTTTAACAATAATGTAATTTTCGAATCACTAGCTCAAGTGATAAATGGTAATTCAAATTCTGAAATGAAAATGAGGAGCTTAGGACTCATAAAAACTCAATTCGACTCACCTGAGTCGACTCAACTTGATCAGATTTCACCAACTCAAGTGGACCGCACAATAAAAAATAATAAGGATGGAACGTCCACCTTTGAAACATTCGCCAGGCTGCAGAAGTTTTAGATTTAGCTAATATTTTTGTGCTTTCAGGTGATTAAATTAAGAATGGCCTTATGAACGGTAGCAATGGCTTATAAACATCATGTGGGCTTGAAAGAGGTTTTAATGGTAGGCATTTACTTACCCACATTTTCCTGTTGAGCGGTCCACTTGAGTTTTGGATGTCTCATTTTTTTAGCCCATATCTTAACATGATCCAACAAAACAGATGAACAGGATGGATTTTTCACAGACAACATAGTGTGACCCACCTAGCTTTCCGGGCGGCGGGAGTTCCTGTAAAAGGCTTCCGCAGGCCATCAGCGTCCAGCGGCTCCCTTACTCTGATTGGCCGAAGTGGTGGGACCCACCAAGTGGAATGGTACGGTTGCCTCTGAAGAGAATTAGGAATTTCTGATCTTTTCCTTTCATTTCTATTTTGGTGGATTACATAAACAGTTCAGGTTGGACCACAAACAGTACATCACGACTGTTTTTTGGGTCTATTTGGAATGCTAAACCTGAACACGTGAATGCAATATTCTATCTATTCTGGAAAGAGAACTGACCATCCAGCGTTCACGTCTACCGCTATTAATGGTACACGGTGTTTTCAGCCACAATATATATACACACACACACACTGTGTGTGGGAAATAGTACTATGAGGTCGGCCTCATGGGAACTTTCCATGAGGTCGAGCTGTGCGGGCTCCATTGTGATGCGTGTCGAACATCAACATTGTGCATTTGACGTAGGGATGGGTGCATTTGACGTAGGGATGAACGTGAGAAGGTTGATCACCATCTTTCTTTCTCAAGGATAACTTCTTTGAACCTACCAAGCATCTCTGTACTCTTCAGAGTGAATGAATAATCTAGTTTACACCCCTATAAATAAGGTCACTAAGCCATGGAAGAATTTTCAGAATTACACTATAACTAAAAATCCTAGAAATCATGAACTAGTTATAGACGGTCGTGATTACTACTAGTGCGCATGGTTTTCGGTCAAAAATAGTAAGTGTCCTACTTGGCCCAACCAAGATGTTCCCTAACTATTCTAAGCACTTATCATGTTGGGCTCAACTCCTAAAGCCCAATGGATGAAGAGTTAAACTAAAATTTATTATAAATAGTAAAAATGAAATTAAAATAGGAATTCGACTGTTGATCTAATGGTATTTCGCAAATTCGGCGTGGGCAACCTGCCGTAGCGGGGTTGGGTGGATAAAGTAGCTCGCCCAAAATCATATATGGCATGTCGAATAACTCATTCTAGTTTGCGAGATACATTCGTTTTAAGGTATGGACAGTCCGAATCACTTCCACTTCCGATCAGGCCTTTTCTGATCCATCTTGGCATGAAACTGTCCACAACCCGCTCTACATCCTATGGGTACCTTTTAGGTTATGGGATATCTCAAAAATCAGCGGTATATAGAAATCAAGTGGGTCATACCATCTAAAACCATGTGAATACATAGCTAAAACATATAAAAGCACTTGGTGGGGCCCATCTCAGTTTTGGATGTGGCTAAAACTTGGTTTGACCCCTCATCCAAGTGGGACACACACAATGGATGGGTTGGATTTATGAACGACATCTCGGTGGGCCCAATAAATGATTATGAATGTTTTAATGGGAAGGTAACTCCTCTCAACTGTTGTATGTGGTGTGGCCGACCCAAGTCATGGATTGACTTGACTTTTAAGCCTGTGACCCACCACTGAATGGTGCATTTGACTGATGGGGTAGATGTTTGACACGCATCACAGTGGGGGCCACATAGCTCGACCTCATGATAATTTTTCAAATTCATTAATAGTCAAGCTAATGTGAATCGTGTACATGCTTGCTAGGTGGATTTCATTTTTGCAGGAATTTACATTTGTGCTGAAACATAAGTCTCAGCAGCAGAACAAAATGGTTAATGCACTGAGATTGTGGGTGGATTGCGCTCGCAGGTGATTTTTTGGGATTTTTGTCAAGTGTGTGTGTGTGTGTATATATATATATATATATATATATATATATATATATATATATATATAGAGAAGAGAGAGAGAGAGAGGAATGCTCACCTGCGCACCAATTCTCTTGAGAACTCGTGAGAACTCATCTCCTGTGATATGAGCCCAAGATCTGAACCGTCCATGTGCCTGTCGACCATCAACACCGTGCATTTGATGGGTCCCCTTTAATTATGGGATATCCCAAAAATCTGCCGTATACGGAACTCAGGTGGGCTATACCATCTAAAATCATGTGAAGACACCGTTAAAACATATAAAAGCACTTGGTGGGGCCCAGCTGAGTTTTGAATGCTACTGAAACTTGGTCTGAACCCTCATCCAAGTGGGACACACATAATGGATGGGCTGGATTTACAAACCACATCTCGGTGGGCCCAAAAAATGATTATAAATGTTTTAATGGTGCATGGCCCCTCCCCACTTCTGTATGTGGTGTAGCCCACACAAGTCACGGATTGACTTGATTTTTGAGACCTAGGCCCACGATGGAATGGTGCATCTGACTGATGGGGTAGATGTTCAAAATGCATCATGGTGGGGCGCACATAGCTCGACCTCACGGGACAGACTCGTGAGGTAGAGCGCATAGTACATTTTCCCATATATATATATATATATATATATATATATATATATATATATATATATATATATATATATATATATATATATATATATATATACACACACACACACACACACACGATGTAAAGTTACCTCAAAAAGTTATGTGGTGTGGCTTATAAGGTCACCCCAATGACCTACATATGCAAGATGGGTTCTTTTTCATGAAACTTGTTTTGACCCCTCATCTAAGCCGAATACACACAATGGATGAGCAAGATTTGTGAACGACATCTCCATGGGCCTGATAAATGATTATGAATGTTTTAATGGAAAGATAACATCTCTCAACTGTTGTATGTGGCGTGGCCTACCCAAGTCATGGGTTGACTTGACTTTTAAGCCTATGGCCCACCATGGAATGTTGCATTTGACTGATGGGTTAGATGTTTAACACGCATCATAGTAGAGCCCACACAACTCAACCTCATGATAATTTCTCAAATTCATTAATAGTCAAACTAACGTGAATCGTGTACATGCTAGGTGGATTTCATTTTTGATAGAATTCACGTTTGTACTGAAACATAAGTCTGGGCAGCAGAACAAAGTGGCTGATACACTAAGCCGTCGTGCAACTTTATTAGTTACTATGAGTAATAAGGTTGTCGGGTTCAAGCGCCTCAAGGATATATATGCTGGCGACAACGACTTCAAGGACACATGAGTTAGATGCCGAGAAAGTCACCCCAGTGACCTACATATACAAAACATGCTCCTTTTCATGAAACTTCGTCGAACCTCTCATCCAAGTGGGACGCACAATGGATGGGCTAGATTTGTGAACGACATCTTAGTGGGCCCAATAAATGATTATAAATGTTTTAATGGGAAGATAATCCCTCTCAACTGTTGTATGTGGTGTGGCCCACCCAAGTTATGGATTGACTTGACTTTTAAGCTCGTGGCCCACCATGAAATGGTGCATTTGACTGATGGGGTAAATATTCGACACGCATCACAGTGGGGCCCACACACCTTATATTGCAAATGACGAACATTGACCTATAGGTGATAATTTCTCAACCTAAAAATGCCTTTGGAGTCTCCCATGGCCACTCTCATATTTCGATTGCGCGTAACAAAACATGCGAGCACACATGATAAAAGAGTACATGATCCCTCTCAAGATAGTAAGAAATTGGCTCCTCTCTTGTTCCTATATGGATATGAAGCCTAGCTTACAAGTACTGGGACTTAATGGCTCCTCCAGTGGTGTGTTACTTATGTGAGGGAAAACACACACAAAAAGATGGGTGATTTTTCTTCGTGAGAGTTCTTTGTTTACATTAAGAGAGTGAGAGAAAGAAAAAGACTTGGGGGTCATTTGAACGCCTATAAATGGTTTAAGTGGTTATAGCTTGTTTTGTTTGGTCGTAAGTCGTCAATAATTTACCGATAAATGATTATTTGTGTTTGGATAGTCTACAAAACTTCTAGGTTTTATAAATAGAAGGTGAATCTTTTCATTTATAGCTGTTAGGCGGTAAATGGAGAGCTAAACAAAATCACTACTTTTTGCCTGCAAATTAAATAGGGTTGAAAGCTGTAAATGATTTACAGCATGTAATAATTTACAAGCATTTTTCAACATTCAAACATAAACTATAAATCATTTACAATTAATCTTATTTACGGGTATCCAAACAACTTTATTATTTTGTTTCTCTTGTTTTAAGGAAGAAAACTCTATATTGATGCCTTGTAAGCGTAAGCAAAATGCCGAATCACATAAAACCTTCATGCATTTTATCTCAAGTTATTTGTTTGTTCTTTTCTTTTATACCTTGCTTTACTTGTCTTTTTTATATGGCACAGCTTTTGTGATCTTGTTGTAATTGTTTCATACAGCGACGTAAGTTCTACCATGTTTAAAATGGAAGTTGGATAGATTCAACTCCTTGTTGTGTATCCCTTCCCTTCAAGATGTGCATGCGTACACGCATGTGTAACCACCTCTCAAGAGAGAAAATGCATAATATTATGACAGTATTGTGACATTTTGAAGTAAAACTAGGACCATCTGAGAGTTGGATTGTCAAGATTAGCATCTTGGTCTAATATGAGTCAGGCTTGGGCCTTTAATGGGAACCTGTTGGTTAGGCAAGGGCCTGATTTTGAATAGCAATTGATAAGAAGGTCAGGCTAGGGTCTATGTTTTGCAAAACTTTCCATTAAAGCCTGACCTGGCTTTTGCCACCCCCCGTAAATGATAGCTTAGTAAAGAAGGCTCATTTGATGGCTATGTAAGAAATTTGAAAATTTAGGGTTTGACCCCTTAGTTTGATTGACATCTCGAAAGTTAGTTCAATTGACATCTCCAAAGTTAAAAAAACTTGATAAAAGGAACACGACTCACCTGAGTTGACTAGACAAGGTTTCACTAAGATTGAGAAAAACTCAACTTAACTAGTAAAAATTGGGAAGTTTTTTATGAACTCAACTCCACTCAGCATTGCTTAACATTATTTATACATTGGTTTTACCCTTTTAAGTATTATATATTTCTAAGAAGAAGAAGAAAAAAAAAAAAAAAACCCTCAAAACCCAAATGAATTGTTCGAATTGACTGGACGCATCTGGCTTTATGTCAAGTTTCTGTATTTTAAAGCTATGGTAGTGCATTGAGGTCCCGGGTGGGAACACTTTTAGGGCTGATTAAACAAGGTAAAATCATAATTATGATATGTCCAAGAAAGTCTGAATTTCACTTTAAAATTGAGCAAATGTTAAGCTCTATCAAGTAAAAACTTAGTGGGCCCACCATGATCCGGCTTGTCCATTCAATTTTTTTTTTCCCTATGATTTTATTTCATGAGTGAAAAAATGAAGCAAATAAAAAATTCAAATAAGCTACACAACAAAAAGAAATTTGAGATGATTAAACGCCTTTCATTAAAAACGTCTCGAGGGCCACAAACGTTTTGAGCCAAACTGATATTTGTGTTTCCTCTTCATATACGACCGCATGACCTTCTAACAGCGTGTCAAATAAATATCACGGTGGGCATTACGTAGGTTTCAAGTGCGGGCGTTCCTTGTTCCCACTGCTTCATGGGGGTGTGCATAAAATACTTTAGCAGACACTATACGGACGTAATGCAACCGGTGTCTCTTTTCAAAACCGTAACTATCAACTAAAATATCAATTAAGTAATCATTACTTATTTACCACCGGTCAGTATTTACTGCTACCGACTCAGACCAAAGGAACATGCATCATGCGAAGCTCCCATTCAACTTTCGTTTTCACAAAGCCCATGGTTCAGTGATCAAGACCGTTGATTAAAAAGGCCTCACCTTAGGCAATCTACGCACAAATTTCCAAGTTTTGGGGATCCTAGCTATATGATCTGGCCTTGAACGTTGCTATATCTTATATCCCAACCGTCTATTTGTTGGTCACTTATTGAACGGTTAATATTGCTCCAATTGAAAGGATTTTTGGTACATTGGCAATGCTCAATGGGCCATGGTAGCAACTGGTTGGACCAGTGAATCTTGGGCCCACTTGTACCATTGGGCACGAGCATTGTATCCTCGTAACGAAAGGACTGTTGAAGGAATTTTTAAGTGGGTAACCCTCATTTTAAGTTACTGCATTTATTTAAAGGTGAAGATGACAGAGTTGAAAGTTGAAGCACGTTCAATCTCGTAGGATTTGACTATTTCGCACCGTCAATCTCGTGACAATGTAGTGTTTGGTGTGATTGTGATATTGGGATGTAGAATCCAACCATGTCATGATATAGAAACTTCCATGCATGACATGTGTACAGTGAATAAGCATAGTGAATATCACTGCAGTCCACTCCATTCCCTAAAAAAAAAAATTATGTTAGACAACCTAACATTTGACCCAAGTATTAGAAAATTTTGTTCGAATGCATCCCTACATATTATAATATGCTTGGAGAGTTTAACCTTTGAATGTGGGTCATCTCCCTACCATCCAAGCCATTTATATGACAAGTCCCACTTTGAATTATGGAAAGACGTGACAGATAAAAACCCTTTAATTAATTATTTCAAACTTTTGATAATTTGATTTTTTTTATATTTTTTTTGTTTTGAACATGAATGGTCATGGTAACCTTTCTATAATAAATGGGTTAATTGATCAATTTTGGGTCCTTACTGGTGGTAGACTCACATGAGTTTCAACACTAGGTCAAGAATTTGAATATTTACAAGTCATGAAATTACACCACGGCATGAGTGTGTGGGGTGTGTGTGTGTAAGAAAGAAAGGGTTGAAATTTCAAATTTAGAATTTCTTTGTTTTGCCATAAGTGGAACCCATCAACATGATGATTTTATAATTATGAGGAGGCTGATACGGTTCAATAGCATGAGCTGCCCCTAATCTCCCCAACTTGACTGGAGAGAGAATGACCCCATCTGGGTCCCGAGCATAAAATCCATGGCCCCACTATGCAGCTCCAATTAAAGAGCGTACCCTTGTTATTATTATTATTATTACTTTCCTCGGGTGAGATGGACTGAGATCATTCATCTTGTTCAAAAGTCCCAAAGGACGGGACAATGCATTACGGGACAAAATTAATTTCCATTGAAAGCAGTTTTGATATGCATTCTTACAAGTTTCAACTTTGAACAGTTTCATTGTTTCGACTTTGAAAATTTCAAATGTCCACCGTTGCAAGTTATTTTATTATAATTTTAGTATACAGTGCTCTGAGCCCTATAAGTTATAGTGCTTCAAGTTGCATTAAGACATTTTGGACTGTCCGATCCATCGATATGGACCATGCAGTAGGTTCGAACGCCCTTTTGATGGGCTATCATGAAAAAATCATACCAATTGGACAATTATGACTTCCCATTAATAGTACTATAAAATGGACGGCCAATATATATAGGCCCAACATAATTACTCTCATGCGAGATCGGTACGTTATCTAGTAAGGCTCACCATGAACATGCCCTGGGCCAACGATTAAGCATGTTCACTGAGGTGGGCCACACACAAAAGAGAAAAAAATTGACTACTAGTAAAAGAAAAATATTATCAACGGTCAATATGCAGTGTACCAGAAGTGTGTGCCAACTGACGACCAGAATGGCTAGATTTTTGGGCCAAGGGACGTTCATGGTGGACCCCACCTGATGAATACCTCGGATCTTGACACGTGTGCCGTGATTTGGCTCTTATCCCTCTCCTCGTCAAATCACGAGAATTGGTCATTTGGTTTACTCGTCGGGCTCATTAGGATAGTTAGAGGTAGGGGTGTACGTCCAGTCTAACCGAGTCGAGCTGGCATCAACTCGGCTTGGCCCAGCCACCGGCTAACCTCAACTCGAACTCGGCTCGGCTTAGTTCTTGAGCCTGACTGGCCACTCAGCTCAGCTCAGTTAGCAATTCAGGCCAGCTTGGGCCAAGTTCAAGCTAAGTTCGAGCTGAGTTTGCCATTGAAGCATTTCTACATATACATATACTGCACCTATAAAATCTTTGTGACTGTGAAAAGGAAGCAATGGTTTTACAAGTATTTTATTAAATACCTTCTAAGCAACATAAAAACTAAGAAAAAATAGAAAGTATTTATTTCATGTACATACCTTCCTTACCACCAGCCATGCTTTGTTGAGTCATTTTATCAAACACTTGGTGAGTTACATCAACAGCAAAGTAATTGAGTCACCGAGCTGGTTTGCTCCGAGTTCGAATCAAGCTGGATTTGATCCAAGTTAAGTCGAGCTAGGACTTGCTCAAACTCATTTTTGAGCTCAAAAAATCAGCCCAGCTCGAACTCAACTTCCAAACAAGTTGAATTGAGTTTTTTCGAGTCAAGTCGAGCGAGCTAACCCAGCTACCCCAATTCGTGTACACCCCTAGTTAGAGGGGCCTTGGTCATCTCAAGATCTATCACTGTGTTGGACATAGGCCAGTGGGGCTCATTAGTAGGCAATCATTGGTGGGTAAGTCCCATGAGTTATGGCATCTTTTTTATTAATCATTTTTCTTTTTTTGGTTTATAGTTAAATTTCAATTCCATTTTTTAATAAGGATTTGTGTGAGGAGATAGGGATTAATTTGAAAAAATTTTGGTATCATCCGGAATCACAATCCTTTCCTCATAAATAAAATATTAACCAATAATGAAAGTAAAAAAGAAAAAAATAAAATAAAAATGAGAAATTAATATTTGTCCAACTAACTTGACCTAGAGACTATATATAACTATTTATAATTTAGACGAGTGATTAAACCCATCTGCTCAGACTGGTAGATTTATACCTTTCATCTTCAGCTTTGTAGAGGCCACATATAAGTATAAACCGTCAAATCTCGGGGGTTCACTCTTCTGCACAAGCTTTCACACTGTTCATGTGGCACCATTGATCTCGGGCCACCGTACATCTGGTACCATTGATCTCGGGCCACCTGTAAAGGTAGCATGAAAAACAAATCACAGCAAGCAGACTATTACTAGTCGCCACGTGGATTCATAGGCTTTTGAAAAAATGTTGCACTAATCACGGTCGTACGATTCAACACTTTATTTTAACATGATTAAGATATTCTGAAGATTCGTGCTCCCTTTTTCCTAATTTGACTATCACTGAGGATGCTGTGGTAGGCCGTACACGGTTCGACAAGAATAATCCAAAGTACTAAAAGCCTTCGTGTGCGAAAACATGAGGCATGCATTACTACACGTGGCAACCATCTCTTGTGATCGTAACTATTGTTCTGGTGGGCCACCACTTGGATAGTTCATGTCCCAAAAATAAAGGGATTTGGACTGTTGTAGCTATCGGATAAGTGTCCTGTAAAAGGAATGGTTAGAACTGTGGTCTAATTTCAACCGGTAAAACACACAGCTGGACGGTTAGAGCTGTCCCTTGTTTGGCTTGTGGACCATCCACGGTCGCGGCCCTCCGTATAGGCAGTTCTGATAATCAGATATGTTGGTCACTTTGTAATGTTTTGGGAGGAAATGCATAGAACTTTTATGCAGCTGACCTGCATGGTAGTGTTCCCGTAAGAAATATTTAATCTAATCACGTAGACTAAAGGTACATAATCAGATTAAGATGTACCATGGAGGTCCACCTTCATGGTCTTCGTATGATTATTATATGTTATCACATCGACATGATCGTGGAATCAAGACCTTAGAATCAAGCAATCAAGATCTGACGGTGGGGCATAGGCCGGCAATAAGCATCTTGGCCAGCATTGTCCTATCAACCTAGGAGGGGGGAATTTTGTTCGTATGTGATTAAACAGCCTGGGAAAGTGTCACTGCCATTCTATACGAAGAAAGTAGGCTTCTGGAAGTGGGAAGATGGTTGGTGGGGAATACAGATAAAAAATTAGATAGGCCCACCACTCTTCACTTGGGGACCCACGTAATACACAGCCAGCCGACTCAGTCCCCTATCATTTTTCATGTGGTCCATCATTTCACCCAATTGGAGGGTGGCAATGGACCATGCAGAACTAGGGTTTGGGCCCCTAAGCTTGGCCTGATGGCTCATACCAGGTTTGAATTCTAGGGTCAGTTTCTAAGCCAGGCCCAGTCAAGGCCAATGATGAATGGGCAAGCTGGGTTGAACCATCGAGTGGACTGCTATTGTTTAAAGACACTTGATGTTCGCATTCAATGGACATATGTAGTTTAAAGACAATGTTTCGATACAGATCATGTGCCAAGTAATATAATCCATGTTGTTTATACAATTATTCTCAGATGGAAGACACACCATAAAATTAATGTTGTTTATATGGATGGGATTATCAGTGGACAAGACACGCCACAACGTAGACAAATCTTCAGTAGAACTATTTCCACCTGTGATCATATTAACTCTTTTCCTTACAGGGATAGGTTCAAGGCCTTTTGAGCCCCACAAGGGCCAAGGCACGGCTTAGGGGATTATGGTCAGGCCAGGGACAGCCCTACTGGTAACTATCTAACGAGTAAATAAAAACTGTGATAATTATCTCTCCTCAAAACAGTCCCAACACCACTTTCCCCACTTCCTGTTGGGGGACCGCATAAGAACACAATCGCACAGCCACAAGTCTAATCACAAACACTCCAAATTTAACATTGGAAAGACCTGATTCTCCACTTTCATATTCTTCACAAATTTTTGGGATCAAAGCTCAACGGTAAAGACATGATTATCGACTATGATATTCTTAGTACTATAAGTAGATTACAATGGACTTCCTCTAGCCTCCCTCAACGAGAATCACTTTTTTGCCATGGACGAACAAGTCCCATTTGTACAGCCTAGTTCCCCAAAACCACCCAGTCCCTATTCAAGAAAGTTTAAAGCAAGATTTTCGTGCAGAAACCTCCAATGAGTTTTGTTAATTTCCCATCTCTTTCCTTCAAGAAAAATGAATATATCAATCCAACAAATGCTTCGTACCAATGATCACCAAGCCCGATATGTCCTCAACGCTTTCTATATTGCAAAGGACATTGTGACCATTGAAGACACTACTCTATTGTCGAAACTCAAGCAATAATCCAAGCATAGCAGCACTGCAATTTGGCATGAATTTATTCGAGATACCATGACCAGTGGTATTTTTTTAAGACAAATGATAGAAATAAACCGCCAAGAATGGTTGTCCATTCTTGATCAGACTAGACTCATTCCTTTGTTACTCCGATATCAGCACCATCAATCTGTCTTGCAGAAATTCTAATCGATTACTTTTAATAATATTGATCTCCAAGTTTTCCATAAGTTAGAATCGGCACACCCTTCAACTCAAACAGCCAGCCACTGAGCTCAAACTCAAATTGAGTTTAAAATTGGACTCAAATTAGAAAGGCATCCAAAAATAGTGAGTAGATTTGCAGTAGTATGTGGTTTTGCCCATCTATAGTTTTGGCCCATAATCTTATTTTGAAATGGTGTGTGGTTTTGCAATTGTGTGTGATTTTGCTTTTGGCCTATGGTTTTATATTACTATATATAGTAGTATGCCTTACTGAGCTATAAAAGGAACACTCATCTCCTCCCTTGAAAGAAGATTTGGCTGGTTCTTTTTATTGGTGTTCTCTTCTATATATTTTTCTTCAGCAAGATTGTTACGCAGACATTTACTATTAAGTCTCATACTAGTGGTGGCACAAGTATGCCACATCCAACATATATATATATATATATATATATATATATTAGTGCTAGTTGTGTCCCACCTGTATTTTCAATAGGAGTCTTATGACTTTCATCTTATGGGCAAGAGTGGATACAGTGAAGCACTAACATGGAGAGATTTGATTGGGTCACATGCTGTTATTAGAGAAGTGGCCATTGGGTAGGTAGAGAAGTGGGTAGGTCGAGTGTATACTCTTAACTAATCACACGAGGCTGGCCAAATCAAATCTCTCGAATCTCACCACATCCAGACCTCCCCTACTCTGGTCCCTTGTTTTGGTAAGGGCTGCACATGCCATATGGAGGGGTGTTTCGTCTTGTTTCAATTTTCTATTTAACTCTCTCCCTCCGTCTCTACTGGACAATGCGAGAAAGCGGAAGTGGAGAGAGAAGAGAAAAGACAAAACCACTTTCTGCTGATCAACTAAATCTATAAAGATGGATCTCCATCCAAAGGCTATCTATGCAGTGTATTTAAAAGATTAATATCGTCTCTTTTCTTTTCAGGATAATTGGATTGTGAATCAATAAAACTGCTGTTTTTTCAATGTTTACATGCATGCATATGAGATGCTTCCACGTCTTCTTGTGATGTAGGCTATCCATTTGGGAGCCCATTTGATCAACAGCCGTGATTACCACAAATGGAGGGAGCTGTATAGGACTTACACCTTCATTAGGTGGGCCCCTCATTTTTCATACCCCGTCCAAAAATCAGGAGGATTGCTTGCGAGGTGGGCCTAACTACAAAAGCTCCTTCCTGTAAAGTAAATGGGCTCGGCTTGATTTTGGGCAATGGGGCCCATTTACTGGTCCCAGCTGAAGATTGTCAAAAACGGAGGCTGGCACGATGGACATTTTCTAGGACCAGTCCCATCAGTCCAATGGCAGGCCTTGTAAGTTGTCTCTCCTTTGAACCTATATATTCAAAATCAGGCCCAGAACATTTAATCTTGCTATGGAAGTCCAGCCCAAAGCAGACATGATTGGGCCAAGGCCCACTTCACATATGCTCGCCTTAACGGCTACCTAGACCTATGGGTATCCAACGGACCAGACCCGATTTAACAGGTCCTGGTCCAATTTCTCAAACCTGTGTAGCATTCAGGTGGGGCTTAGATCTGGCAATTTTGACTAACTTAAAAACAGGACTATCCGGTTCTGGTCGGGCCCACCAACTTGGACCTGGTTAAAATTTGGGTCTGTCTAATCTAAGGTAATTTTAATAGTAATTATATATAGAGAGAGACGCTGAACTATTAACTTATAGTGCTCCTAGCTGCATCCATTCACAGAGACAGTCCATTCGGTTCATCTGAGCTGTCCATTAAGTCCAGAACACTTTTTGTAGGTATCAAACAAAGATCTTACTGATTAGATGATCCAATCTTTCTTTGATTTGACCTTACTTTCCACAGCCATCCATTTTCAAAGCCGTGGAGGTAATGGTTGCAATTGCCTAACAAAAGTGATTTCCATGGATTAAATTGTTGATTGGACCTACTTTTGTGTGAAGTGTGAATTGTCTTGACCGTCCATATTAAGACCATTGATCAAATGGTTATTATTTGTCAGAACGGTGCGATGCTTGCATGATGGCCCACCGAACCCAAATAACAGTCTTGGCTAGTTTTGGACTGTTTGAGTGTCCAAATGCGACCAGTGCTCTGAGACCACTGGAGCATCTCTATTAAATATAGTAGATATTTTGATTATATATATATATATATAAAGTGCTTTATGGGGAATGTAATGACCCAATCGTTTTATTTTATTTTTTTCTATTTTTTATTTTTTATACTAAAAGCCATTGGAATAGTGCATTGCAGGCCCATGTGGTTTGTATATGTCATCTAACCCGTTCAGCAGTTATAATAAACTAAAAAATCATGTCGATCAAACATCAGGTCAGCCATACGTGAATTGCTAGTTTTCTGGATGGTGTAATTTTTTTTAATGATTGTGGCCCACCAATGATCAATTTGATTTTTTATTTATCCGATCATCATAATGGGATGTACCTGTTGGAAGGGTTGGATGTTATACAAATAACATGTGGACCCCAAAATCCGGAACTCCGCCATCTTTTAGAAGAAAAGATGGATGATATTTCAGACCATCTGAGCTGTCCATTAAGTCCAGAACAGTTTTTATAGGTATCAAACAAAAATATTACTGATTGGAAAGGCCATTCTTTTTCAAAGCCGTGGATGGAATGGTTACAATTGTCTAACAAAAGTGATTTCCTTGACCGACTCTAACAAACAGATGATTGAAGTCGTTGATTGGACCTACTTTATGTAAATTGTCTTGACCGTCCATATTAAAAACCATTGATCAAATGGTTATTATTTGTCCGATCAATGTGATGATTGCATGGTAGCCTACTGGTCCCAAATAGTAGTCATGATTGGCGTTGGCCCTTTAAGTGTCCAAATGCGTTTACTTATATTTATATTGTGATTTTACCAAAAAGTGCTTTATAGGAAAAGATATGACCAAATGGCCCACTTTTTTTTCTAAAATGTATTAAAATAGTATATTGTGGGTTTTCGTGGTTTGTGTAAGACATCCAACCCATTCATCAGGTACACCTGATCATGATGATCAAAATAAGCTCAAAATCATTAGGATCAACATCAGGTTCGCCGCACATGAATTTTTAGTTTTCAATTTTTTTTTATTGTGGCCCACCGATGATTTGATCACCTTTTTTTTAAAAAAAAAATTTATTTTATTTTATGTGCTCATAATAACAGGATATACCTGTTGGAAGCGTTGGATGTTTTATAAACAACACACGGACCCACATTCCTGAATTCTAATGATCCTAAAATGATGGGCTTTAGTAACGGTGCATAGCAGTCTAGAGTTGTATGGAACTGTGTGTGAACAAGCACGATTACGTTACTGAAATAAAATACAATCGTCTGTATGTGCGTATACAGTCACTCATGCTTAGTCTTTCTAGAATCTTTGGGATCCATATCCTTATCTCTACAATTTACTAATGTATTCAATGTGTGTGATCTAATCCATCCATTCTGGTGGGCCTAACCATATAAATGCCCCTATTTGACTTGGACCCTACCAAGCCCGACTTAAAACTAAGGTATAGAGACCCGTCAGGCGGGTACCCGAGCCTTATCGGATCTGGGTCCGGATCCTAAAACAATACCCAAACCAGAAATGGCCTGGACCGGAGGAACCGCCCATTGGCAGCCCTACGGCTCAGATCATCCCAAAAGGGACTTCAACAAACAATCACCCACTCTGACAGCCTCAATCATCTTCCCTCTTTACAACCATTCTTATCTCAGTCCAATCATTTAAATCAGACAGGACATGGGCAATGGACCATGTCATCAGACGGCCCATGGTCTCTTCTATTCAATTCCCACTCGTTCAAGCTAACTTTTCTTTTATATATCCGTATTGGCTGGATATGTATAACTCTCACCTAAGTTTCTCATGTCCTTATCTCAACCAACACCCTTCCCATGCGGCCTTTTTCTTCACTCGCCAAACAAAACAAAAAATAACCGTTGGCCCACCTCCACGGACGCTTATATCCTTCTGGACTGGGGCCCATATCCTAACTTCTTTTAATTTAGAAAACCAATGCATGCAAAATAGGGGCTGCATTCGGTGGGCGTGCAGATGCACTGCACATGACGCTTTGCCAAAATCTGTCCGTGTCGGATATGGACTCTGACCACGTCATGTGGGGCCACCCATGGCTAATCTCGTGAATCCTACTCTCCACACACGTGCAGATCAGGCGTTTTCGGGTGAGATCTGAGCCGTTCATCAGGTGGACCCACATGCTGCTAGAAAAGTAGGTTGGTCTGGCCATCGGGTTAGCTCGATCGGTTTTAACCGTCCATTCTCCTTATTCATGTGTGGCACACGTGATGACCAGCGCTGTATTTTTTGGGCCACCAAACAGATGAACGAACTGGATGTCGCATGGGAAGAGTGGGATCAAAGGTGCTGCTTGCGAGTAGCCTTCACATATGTACTTCCAACTGGCACCTGTTGCAACTTGCAAAAGCCAGTCGTCTGGCCCACTGATTTCTTAAATTTTCTATGAAAGACGTAATCTCTATTTGCATTCATAGCCTAGCCTTCAGACTTTCTGCTGTTTTGGCCCCATCAGGAATCAGCTACTTTCTGGACTTGTCTTCTCATTGAAAATATCACATGCCAAGTCATCGATACATCCACGACCAAGAGAATCCTGTCCGTTCATCTGATGGGCCATGCCATATCCAATCCCCTAAAAGATGGGGCTCATCACTCATCACGTAGACCGCATTCAACGGACTCATTTGGGCCATACAGTGAGACCCGCGACCTCTCTCTCTCTCTCTCTCTCTCTCTCTCTCTCAATTTTTATTTTTATTTTTTTTTTCATGGCCATGACCGCGGTAGGGCCCACCTGATGAAAGGCCCTGTTGTGAATAATAAATGGTTTTTACGTTGATGGTCTTTAGCATGTCTGGTGCAATGCATGGATTCAAACCACAAATGATGTGGCCTGTCTTCTCTCTGAGCATCTGACATTTCAAACACTTACTGACCACACGTCTATAAAGATAGGAGAATCTAATCTACCATTGGCCCACCTCAAATGGATGACCACAGGCATCTGTATAATAACATATACTCTTATTAAAAAAAAAATCTGTGTATACCAACCACTTAGTTGTCATGCTTGTCTGTGTTTCAGCTGCTACACATTGCAAGTTGAATCGCTCTCCTCGACACAACCGAACATGCACATGAAGTAGATGTAGCATATGCCAACACGAAACATCGAAAACCCGTTACATGTTTGTGGCATGCTTTAGGTCGATGTGCTCTAATTGCATTATTATATGAATAGAATGGAATCGGGCAAGTCGGCGTAGTTTAATTTCAATGCAAGTGGGTGTAATCGCCATCTGATCTTTGCGTCGACGGTTGTTGGGTGTGGGGACCACTACTCAACGACCAATCGTGTGGGTTTGTCCCAGCAAGTGATGATTTGGACACCTAACAAGATTCCAATGAAGATCAGCTGTTGTGATCCATGAGTACTAAGGAATCATTTCTCCCCCATTGTATTTAAGAGATATCAGTCTCTTAATAATCTTCTAATCTGGTATGCTAAAAGTAGGGACCCCAATCGGCTGTTGTGGCCCATTGGTTTTCTGGAAATAGATAGCCATGATAGAAAGATCGAGGTTGAGCCTCACCTATGGACTGGAGGATTGGATTTGATTCTTGGCATGATTAATACACAGACCAAGGCTTTTCAAACTTTTCTAGTTGAGGTCTGACTCAAGCTAAAAAGGACCTGGCCCTAACCATGACCCTACAGACCGGCTTTGCAAGTAAAAAGATTTAAATAATCAATGTTTGAAATAGTCCAAGAAAAGTTTGTTTTTATTTTTTATTTTTTGAGTGTCCTTTATCTACAAGAGTCCCATTATATAAACAGTCTGCATCATTGAAACATGAGATGAATAAAATAAGTGTCTGTAAACTGTCCGTTCTTATTATATAAAGGTGACCCGCTTGATAATTAGACTAGGCCAAAGGTCTAGGCAAGGCCATTCATCATTGGCCCTGGCCTGGATACTGAGCCTAGATTTCAAGCCCTTGGCGCACGTTTATAGGTCCAAGCTCTGGTGCTAAGTTGGGCCACCTGGCCCATTTCTGCCCCTAATTAGTTATTCCTGTCATGGCCCAGGATCAAACCTCAACATGGCCAATTGTTAGGCTAGGGCAGGCCTAAAAATGGGCCCAAATCAAAACCCAGTGAGCTGAACCTAGACATCCCAATAGAGAGTGACCAATGACAGCCCAACTTTCTAGGCCCATGATCATTATATCTATGAATCTCTTTCACCTTTCACCTGGAATTAGTTTGATTGAGTTGATTCCTGCAAGGGCAGGAGATGGGTTGGGTTAGCCCATGTGCCCTCACCCAATTTGCATCTTAGTCAGCTCTTATATGTTCTGGGTTAAGTTCAAACCAGAAATTGGGGTCCATTAAGAAGAAGGATTGGGCTTGAACTGACCCCCATCCGACCCGCTTTATCACAATTGCTTGACAAAAGTATAATGATTGGCTGCCAACCTAACATAAACCAACCTCCATTGCCCAGACCGGGCACCAGCCGATGCGTCAAACAAGGCAACCCAACCTGCGCATGGTAACTTGTATAATGGACCAGGCATGAGCTATTGCTCAGGCTTGGGTTTTCATTCTTAGCCCATTTAGTATGGGTGGGCTTAAGTTCGATAATTCTTAGCCTTTTTAGGAACGAAGTTAAGAAAATATGGTTAGAATCCAACCCATGCCCTTAAAAGACAGGAGTATGTGCTCATGCCTCAGTGGTAGACTCACGAGAGTTTTAACATGCGGTCATTGGTTCAAGTATCCATTGTCATGAGTAGAGCTGGGGATTGAGTCGAGCTGGACCGAGTTAGGGATGACTCAACTCAATTCATTTTTGAAATAGGCCTGACCTGAACTTGATCGACTTGATACCGAGTCCAGCATGCCTGACTCAATCTAAGTTAGGTCTAGCCTGGACTGATCCGAACCAAGTCCGATCTGGTCAGAAGTACTGAGTCGGGTCAAGTTGGCATCGAGTCGAATTGAGAGATGAGGGAGGGAAGGAGTGGAGAGGAGAGAGGAGGAGGAGGAGGGTGATGGTGGTGGGTGGTTGTCGGGCATAGAAGAGGAAGAGGAAGAGGAGGAGGAGGGTGATAGTGGTGAGTGGTTGTCGGGCTTGGAAGAGGAGGAGGATGAGGGAGGGAGAGAGAGAGGTTGGGATCGGGTCGAGGTAGGGTTAGAGAGTCGGGTTTCAAATCAAGTCGAGTCTAACCAAATCGAGTTTCGAGTCGAGTCGGATCGAGTTATCGAGTAACTCGAACTTGACTCAGCTTGAGTTCAAATTGGACAAAGCTTACTCGGTTTGGACCGACTCACCCATTCGATTCGGGTCAAGTCGGACGAGTCGAGTTAGACGGATTGGGTCATCCTGCACCCACCTCTAGTCACGAGATCTCACTGTGGTGTGAGTGTGTGGAATGTGTTCAAAATATAAATAAATGAATAAGTCAAGCTTCTCAAACAGGTATCATTTGATCCAAAACTTTTATAACCCCCAAAAGGGTTTCAATAGTAGATGTCCAATCCCCCATGGTTTTTTCAGCCCAAATCTTATGATGAGCTCTTGCCAAATGGGAAGAGGATTTAGATATAACACGTACCTCATGATGGTACCCATAGAACTTGGTGGCATCAACACACCAGCCAAGTCGGTGGTGTGTGGTACACCAGCTAATCCACTTCCTTTCCTTTAAACCTTTTGAACTGAAATTAACATCACATCATTTCATCTCACCAATTGCATAAAGAAAAACACCTGCCTGGTACCTATCAAGATTACTTTCTCCAATTATCAAGATTACTTTGAAAAATGACTTAATGTACATGAAATCCACCCTGTCCATCAGGTGCACTACCCCTTGTATGGCTATGATCCTAAAATCAAGCTAATTCAAGACTCTTGTGGCAACTTCATAAGATTATACCAATGACCCATAAACTCATGCGGTATGGTCAACCGAATTTGAATACTATAATTTATGGGTAATTGTTTCATCTTAATGAGGTGGATTAGATGAATGGATTGGATGGCATTTATACATAATTTCTGTGGAGCACCATAACATGGGTATATATGTATATGACATTTCTTTACAGCCCCACAAAATCTTGGATTAGAGTTGCACACATGGAAGGTAAAATAGGCTTCAACACAAATATTGTTGTAAACGGAAGCAGAAGGGAAATGAAAACTAATTAATTTTAACCAAGGAATTTCATCATCTTAGTTTTACCATAAACTAATTAAAAATAAAAATCTTTCTTCTTTTTTCTTAAAAAAAAAAAAAGAAGAAGAAAGATATAGATAATAATTATAAAACTAACTGAAACAATATTTATTAAAAAAATTAAATAAATAAATCAATAATTAAATCCTCCTCTCTTGAAAATTACGGATCTGCCCCTAAAAACTCGCCCGAACCATTTTGACTCGTCCAAGTCATCTGAAACGCTGTTTGAATAGGGAAATTACGGATCTGCCCCATCAGCTTTCGGGCCTTAAATGGGCCATTATTACAGTCGTGAGTCCAGCCCATGTATTGAAACCCGGTGGGCCAGTCAAGCCAGCTTGTTGAAAGTGGGAATTTTGGGCTGGTCTGACCTCATACAAGTGCTTAGATCATGAGCTTGGCCCAGCCTATTTTGCCGCCAGAATTACGAGGACCAGGTTGTTGGAGTACCAAAATAATGAGCCCAGGGGTTTCTATGGAAATGATATGGCCCACCTTTGATTTGTCCAGTGCCCACGTAATACATTAGCATGACACGAGATATGTCCGTTTCCATCCCTCGTCAGATCGCAAAATATTTTTTAGGCCAGTTCCTCTACCCCAATTGTACGTTAAGCTTATTCAACAATGCCGTGTGGACCCCACGTGATGTTTGCATGACATCCATTCTCTACCCATCGTGTGCACCGAGTGCAAAAAATAGGCCCATCTGAAACTAAGGTAGGCCCCACCATATAAAATCAATCCTAAAACATCCAAACCACGTGGTGTGGCCCACCTGAGTTGGGTGTCCATTCATTCTGATAGGGTGCATCTTATGAATGGACTGGATACCAGAACGGTTGGCTCGACGCACGATCTGAAAGGTTTTAATGGACGGCGTCACCACACCAACTGTTTACTTGTGGTGAGACCCACCACTGTTTTGGATTAACCTGACTTTTGGGATACGACATTTAAGTTGAAGGGGCGCACGGTGTGGACGGAGTGGTCACGGCACGTACATCACGGTGGGCCCCACAGACAACCTTGCAGAGTAATTCGTACATGAACGGGTGTGTTTTTAATGGATAAGAAGGTTTTTCGTTAAGAGCAGGTGTTGACTTGCATTGCTTGTTCACGGATTCGAGCTTACAAACTTCAATTCTCATGTCTTAGGATTCAACACTTGCATAGCTGCCTATCTATCACTCTCTACTGTGGAGTTCACCACCATTTTGAAAACAGCTGGGGCCCAAAGATTCAACACTTGCGTGTGGCACACGTACCACTATCCGGAACAAATTATGGGGCACAACGTACGTGGAGCATAGCTCGAAATCACGAGTTATCCAAACCATCCAAACCGCAGGTATCGAATGCTCTAATACATCCGGACATATTACATTACAATACCATGCATTGGGACATTAGCCATTGAATTTAGATTCTTTTCATGGAACCGAACCGTTTATATACAGGGCTTCCCTTGGATGGGGCACGCTCAGAAAATAATAATAATAATAATGTCAAATAAATATTTTGATGCTTTGATCATACAAAGGTTAACGTAAAGAGCCAAATCATCGAAGGGCTGAAAATGCTCCAACTTCGGAGCTTGTATTCGTTGCAGGGGCACCAAACAAGGTGAGACCCATCAAATAAGACGTTTGGACCATTGGAAGATAAACCAAATTCAACCGTTAAAGTCCCATGTTGCCATACATCGGGATGTATTCGAACAAACCTCGTCATTTAAAAAAATAAAATTAAATCCACTCCACCCAAGACCAGCTCAGTGGTTTGGCTGGCCTGGATTTCTGTACGACCATGCGATGTGTATGGTGGATCCAAAGATACCCACATTTTAAAGAAATGGTGAACTATCACAGAATGAATCTAGCCCATAAAAATGTCTCTTCTCAAGGCCCCATCTCCCTTGGAATGCAAAAGGAAGGAAAAAAAAAACAAAAGAGAGGGAAGAAAAGTCCTACCACAAAAACTGGCAAGCAATAGAGTGGCCAAAAAAAGGAAGAGAGTGCAAACCAGCTCACATACATGTAGTAAAAGAAGAGCATTCCAGCCCCACATTTCTCCTGTCAATGGCGCAAATCAAGCCAACCAACCCACATGCACGTGGCCCCTTTTGATGACGATATCAATGATTCAGCCTTTCAGCATCCAAAGCACCCCAAGCCCAAAAGACCATCAAAACCCCACCTCTTCCCACCAAAACCACCCTTAAAAGCCCCCTTCTAAACAAGAACCCCATAATCCAGATTCACCTTTCTTCTTCCCACTTCCCATCCCAAATGAGCTAAAACCCAATAATCAAAATCCTATAAAAATCCCACTTCCCAATTATCAAATCCCAAACAAGAAAAACCCAAAACCTCTTTGTTTCCCATTCCAACCTTAACAGCACCCAACAGGAGGAGAGAAGAACAAAAACCATGCTGCTCCCCACTCTCCCATCCTGCTTCAACAACAACAACAACAACCACTCCAATAGCAATCTCACCAACACTCCCACCACCCAAACCAAAATGCCACAGAATCTAATCACCACCGTCTACCAAACACATATCTGTAACACTCCAGCTTTCCTAACACTAACATGGTCCAAGACCCAAACATCCCACTCTCTCACCATCAACATAGACTCTTCCTTTTCCCTCTCAATCTCCCTCTCCCCTGCCACCTCTTTCTCCTTCTTCCGAAACAAGCCCGGCTCGAAGCCAATCTCCCTCCCACACCACCAATGTCGCCACAAACCCAAGCTTTACTGGGACTTCACCCGTGCCCGATTCTCTCCGGCTTCCGCCGAACCCGTCTCCAACTTCTACTTAGCTATTTCGCACGCTGCAAGTATTGATTTCTTCATCGGCGATCTCCGGGAAGATGCATTGCGCCGCTCGGGTGCGATCCCTCCATTGCCCACAGAGCCTGCTCTGCTTTCCCGCCGAGAGCACATGTTCGGGCAGCGGACTTACACCACCAAAGCCCGGTTTTTGGGATCGAACCATGAGATTGGGATCGAGTGCACAGGTGGGGCGCTGAGAGTGAGGGTGGATGGGGAGGTAGGCCTGGTAGTGAAGAGGCTAGCATGGAAGTTCAGAGGCAATGAGCGGATTTCAGTTGGTGGGTCCGACGTCGAATTCTACTGGGATGTTTTCAATTGGGTTTGTGGGCCTGGGAGTGGTGGTGGTGGAGCTCATGGGGTGTTTGTTTTTCAAGTGGGGGATGGTGGGGTGTGGCCAGAGATGGTGGGGGCCGAGAAGAGGCTGATGAGGAAGAGCTTCTCCTCAGGTTCGGCAACGTCAGCATCATCGCCAGGGAGTTGGAGTGTATTGCAGTGGACTGAAGAAAGGAGTGATGGAAGCAGGAGCTGTTCTTCTTCTTCTTCTTCATACTCTTCTTCTGCTTCTTCTTTCAAGAGTGGAGGGTTCTCTTTGCTATTGTACGCTTGGAGGACAGGTTGAATTTTGGTCTGTGTGGATTGGTTTTTCCCATTTGTAATTCCATTTCTTTATAATTACCTATCTCTTTGTATATTGTTGTTGTTTTTTTTTTTTTTTTTCAATTTTATCTTGGGTTAGTATAGTTCAGAGGACGATCCAGGACCATCCATTGTGAATTGCAACTGCTGTGCATGTGGTTCCCACCATGATTGATCTGGACCGATCACTTGTTGCTTTCATTGCATTATACTAACATCCGATGAAAATAGGCAAATTCACTGATGCATAGGATAGTCCGATCAAAGCAAATTTTGAATGATAATCTAGGTGGGGCCCACCATTATAGTAGGTTGCAGCGGCAAAGCTGGAGAAAAATAGATCGTGGTGTTATCTGATACTCTGGCAAAATAATGCGTAGGCACTTAGCTCAAATTAAACCGACTAACAGTATATAAGTAACGGTCTAAAAATTAGATTTGTTTTACTACTCTAGCCTCTGATTTCTGGATGTGTTGGTGGAAATAGGACGATTGGATAATCAAATAAGCTTAATCTTTTTATTCATGATACATCCAAACTAGACGCTTTAATTTGAATTACTTGGATGTCGTGCATGCAGTCTAATTAATTTCACTTTAATTTGAATTACTTGTTGTCGCGCATGAGTATCGAAGTTTTTCTCAAACGGAACTTATTTTTCCGAAACGTAAAATTGACCGTTGGCAAGTTTTCTTTACTGCCGTTTGTTTAGGGATCGGATCAGGTGTTACCCGGGTAATACCTTATCGGGTGTTTACCTGATCGTGGGGCCCACCTTGATGTAAGTGTTGTATATCCACTCCGTCCATGGTTTTATGCATATCCAAATCTCAATTGGATCATTCTTAGGGGCCACGAAAGTTTTGGATCAAGTGGATATTTGTGTTTTCCATTCATGCAGGTACGTGTGACCTTATTAAAAGGTTGGATGGAAAATAAACATTACAATGGGCCTTAGGAAGTTTTTAACGGTGGACATTCAATGACAACTTTTTCTTGTTGTGTGGTCCACTTGAGATTTGGATCAGCTTCATTTTTAGGTCCGTGGCCTAAAATTATCTGTACAAACTGATAGACGGCGTGGATATACAGGACATACATCAAGGTGGGCCCCACGGTCAGGGCAACACCCACTAACGTGTTCCTCGGATAACACCTAATCCGCTCCCGTTGCTTTGGTCGCCACTTTTCATGGGATCATTCGGTGTATGTCTGTCTAGAAGGGTCCACTAGATGGACAGCCCTGGTTGATACAGCAACCTGCCATGTGTAGCGTGGAGTAGATTGTTGGGGTTCTACCGTCTCCACCGTATCATCTCTCATGTTTTTCAAAATGCAAATTAGCGGGCATTTCATAGGTTTCAAAATGTTCAAAGCAAGCGTCCGTCTTACTTCTTTCACTATAGGTCTACATTGGTTCCCATACACGTGGCATACATGGACGACAGATCCGGGCTGCTTGACTCTGGAGCTCCATCATTGACGGTATAATCCTAACCATCCAACCAATGGATTCCTTTTTTCTCATTGATAGTGCCATTTGTACCCATCCGATTAAATAGCTAAGGTCGTCCCATTGGTGTGAAGAGCTCACCTGCGATCACGGCATAAACCTGATCCGCGACTCATTGTCTTGTGGCCCCACCAAACCCAATTAAAGTTCATCAAGTCAAAGTTCAAACCCAACCCATGGTTTTAAGACTCCAACGAGTCAGATGTGACTCGTCCGAGTCAACTCGGACTAAGAAAGACCAGATCACGTTCAATGCCATGAGTCACCCTCGAAGTCATCCTCAACTCGACCCGTCCGTCCATCAAGTGCGCCGCTACATTCTTGGAGAGCCCTGATTTTGGGGAATCCATTCATCCTGGTTTGGCACGTCAGATGAACTTCGGATAATTCATTCATCCTGTTTCCCATGGTGTAGCTCATTGAGTGTTTGAATCAGCTTATCTTGTCAGCTCTGGTTCAAACATAGGGTGGCTCACCTGATGGACGGATGGATCTCATCCCCACACGAACTCATTCCATCTACGTTAGAGAAATGTATGTCCAGGCCAGCCTAACCAGTGTATAAATGTGCCACAACAACTAATATTATATCAGTGCATTTATGGATATCTTTCGTAAGGACGCGGTTTGGCTGGCTGATGACCGTAACATCAGCCAGCTAGCTGGTGTCAAATCTCTGTGGGCCCCACCATAACATATGTGTTTTATCCATGCCATCCATCCACTTTTCCAGATCTACCCTAAAATGAGGCAGATTCAAACCTCTAGCAAACCACACCACAGGAAATAATAGGGATTGAATCATTATTGAATCAAGGTGATAATTGTGTTTTTCCGTCATCTATATCTATGTGATACTGGTTGATGATAAATAAACATTCCATTAGGCCTAGAAGTTTTTAATGGTGGACCTTCATTCAACATTGTTTTTCTATAGAGTGGTCCACCTGAGATTTTGGCACGCCTCGTTCCATAGCTTGTGCCCTTAAATTAGCTGAAAAAATGTACGGACAGTAGGGATAAAACACATACATCATTGTGGGGCTCACGTATGGACAAAAGCAAGCAGCTGGCTAGTGTTGGGGTAACTGGCCAAACCGCGTTCCTTTTCGGGTGTGGGCCCAACCCATAGATAACCAATATGAGGTGGGGACAAGTTCAACCACTCCCATTCAAATGAGCCACATTGTCTACTTGAGCATGACCCGCTTCCCATTTATCTCGTCCATGACTTTCTTTCCAAGTGGGTCAACCTAGTTGACCCCCAGCGGATCCAACCATTGCTACCCATGGATGTGACCCATGCGCGGGGAGCAGATTAGGTGTAGCCCTTACCGTGCGTGGTGCCCACCTTGACCTATGTATTCTGCATCCACGCCATCCATCCGTGTGCCCTTTACCATGGGTCCCAAAAATGAAGCAGTTAAAAACTTTCTAGGGCCCACCTAATGTTCAGTGGTGTTTATTTGCCATCCAACCTGTTGATAATGTCACACAAACTTGAATGAATGGTGAAAACAAACATCACCTTGATCCAAAACTTTTGTGGCGCACTAAAAGTTTTTAACGGTCATCAATACTGTTTCCTATGGCATACTACACACGATATTTGGATCTATTTAATTTTTATGCTTATATCCTATAATGATCTAGCAAAATGAATGGAATATATGCATAAAAATGGGCCCCACAGTAAGGGCCGCACCATCTTGAGTGAGGACGTGGATTAGCTAGTAAGACTGCAATTGAAGTGACGTCACCAAGTTCTATGAGTCTCACCATGATGTATGTGTTATATCCACACCGTTCATCCATTTCGAGAGATCATTTTAGGGCACAGTTCAAAGAATGAATTAGATACAAAGCTTTAGTGGACCTACTATAGAAAACAGTGGAGAGAGTGACATCCACCGTTGAAACCTTCTTAAGGTCCACCGTGATGTTTCTTTGAGATCCAACCCATTCATAAGTTAAAAAAGACATTAAAAAAAGGGAAAATACAAATATCAACTTTTTTTGCCCTTGGTAATTTTTAATGGTGGCCGTGACTCTCTCTGCTATTTTCTGTGTTGGAGTCCATTGGGGCTTTGAATCGGAGTCATTTTCCGGCTCATGCCCTAAAATGTTTTCTCCAAATGGATGGACAATGTGGATACAAAACACGCATCATGGTGGGACCCGCATAACTGGGTGACGTCACTTCAGTAGATAATCTCGCTACTCAACCTGTCCCTGTCAGTAGCCGATCCGCGTCCCTTCGGCGAGGCCCGGGTGCACCTAACTGGAAATGGATTGGCTACTCCCCTGCCACCAGCCCCGTTGCTAGTGGTCGGTGCTCTGTGGCCCCACCATGTTTCATCCATTATTTTAGGGCTTTATCCCAAAAATTAGACGGATATAAATCTCAGGTGGACCACACCACAGGAAAACAATAGTGATTGAATATCGACCATTTAAATCCTCCTAAGGCCTACTGTACTGTTTATTTGACATCCAATCTATTGATTAGGTCATACAGATACAGATGAAGGGAAAAAACGAAGACCATCTTGATCCAAAACTTTTATGGGCCCCACAATGTTTTTAATGGTCGACGTTTATTCAACACTGTTTCATGTAATGTGGTCTACTTGAGATTGAGATATAACTCATTTTTTGTCTCATATCATAAAATGATCTAGAAAAATAGATGAACGGCATGGATGAAACACACACATAATGATGGGGCCCACAGATCACCCAACACCAACCATTGCTTGGTGGCAGGGGGAGTAGCCGATCCGTTTCCACCTACTTGATCTGCTCCCCCGCACCGGAAGCGGAATGGCTGGTGTACTATACACCACCGAACTCAGTGGTGTGTTGACGTCACCAAGTTACGTAGATTTCACCTTCAGATATGTGTTTCACCCAACCGCCCGTCCATTTGGTGAGCTCTTTCTTACGCTTGAGTCTAGAAACAAGACGGATCAAAAGATCAAGTGGCCATACTGTAGAAAACAGCGGGGGATTGAATGTCCACCGTTGAAAACTTGAATCTTATATTTGTTTTTCATCTTCATCCAAGTCCGTGTGGTATTTTGAATAGATTGGATGGAAAATAAACGTTATAGTAGGCTGATATCATGAATAGATTGGATGAAAAATAAACATTATAGTGGGCCCTACGATCGCTTTAACGGTGAGAATCGTTCTCTCCACGCATATTTGTAGTGTGATACAATTGAGCTTTGTATATGGCTCATTTTTGGAATCATACTCTGAAACCATCTTGAAAAATGGGTGAACAGAGTAGCTATAATAAATACAACATTGTGAGGCACCCTTTAAGCCATTCGTACAGCCCGGGGCTCGAGGAGCATCAGTGCCCCGCGTACGCAAGCCACGTACACACACCGCTGTGTGTAACACGAAGGTTGGTGGTGTGTGGTACACCAGCTGATCCGCTTCCCATGCACGGGACCGGGAGGACGTTCGTCCAAATGCTGTGAAAAGATCTAGTCCCATGGTCCCAATACCTAGGCTAACCGAGTTCAAGTATTGCTGCATCTGGGTCTTTTCGGGATCAGATCTGATCAAGTTCTGGTACCCGTCTGGGTTCGGGGAAAAAATAAGAGCATTTAAATAGCCAGGCCCACTCAATGGATGGATTAGATTGTACACAATGCAGTACTTTGATACATGCATGGTGTGTAAAAGAGCCTTGTTGCGTTCACGCGCCTTAAAAAACCTATTTTCATTGTGAGAAACTAGAACAATTAGCACAGAGACATGCTCTGTGCTGTTAGTTTTGGTCCACGTGAACAGCCTAATTCAATGATCCATATTGCTCATTAGGTCTAACCCATGTTTCATGGCCTACCATGAAATTTTTGCACCAATCTAACAAATATTAACCATTGATCAAAGCAGTTTAATATAGACGGTCAACATTGTTTACCCAAAAATAGGTCCAATCAACAATCTGATCCATCTATTTGTTAGGGCCCATCACATCTTGCTTATCATTCCAAAGAATCATTCCGTTGATACCTTGGTAAAGGTATGGCTATAGAAAGTAGGGCTAAATCAACGGTTCATTAGTTGCTTAGATCATCTGATTAATAAAATTTCTGCATAGTAGTCCATGATCCTGTGTTCTGGACTTAAATGCCGGTTCAGATTGATCAAATCAAGTTACAGTGCTCTGAGAGAGCATTTCTCATTCGCGTGTGTAATAATGCTAGTCAAACTAACTTAACCTGGACCAAACCCGATGAGTTTAACCGGGTCTAAGTTGATGGATCCGGAAGGTGAGACCCGAACCTGAACGTGAACCTGATGTGATTTCTTACTTGGTCTAAAGGGGACGAGCATTGGGAACTATCCTTCCTACCTAGAGACAGACAATCCTGTCCGGGGCTCTTTGTGGCCACCACGATGTATGTGTTTTATCCACGCCGTTCATCCATTTTGAAAAATAATTTTAGATAACGGGCCCAAAAATGAGAGAAATTGAATGTTCAAGTAGACCACACCACAGGAAACAGTGAAGATTGAATGCCTACCGCTGAAAACCTCTTCAGGACCACATAAGTTTTGGATCAAGCTGATATTTATGTTTTCCCTTCATCCACGTCAATGTAACCTTATTAACAGGTTTGATTGGAAAATAAATATCAAGGTGGGCTTCTAGGGTGGGGTCTTCTTATCAATGCATCCTGTGGTGTGGTCCACTAGACCCTTCGATCTGCGTCCTTCTTGAACTCATGCCCTAACATGGTTTTTCAAAATGAATGGACGGCTCAGATAAAAACAAATATTACAGTGGATCCCACAGATCCCCTGACAGTACCGTCCGTCCCTTAGTAGGTCCCCGGTGGGGTTAGTACCCAATCCGGTCGTTAAAATCAGGTCGGGTCAATCAGGTACCCATGGTTCCAGATACCAATGACAGCACTAAATTCCAAAGGATAATCTTATTATGAAAAAGCACACGTGTGTTACAACATGTGTGAGGGGCTTGTGGAAGGAGCGTGGCTCAGGATGAGATAGATCACGCGTTTTCATGAGTGGCGTGGAACAGCATCATTGAAAGGGCCGAATATCTTTATCCCCCACCGAAAATGATGAGTTGTAAGAGTTTGACATCATCATTGAATATGATACCATGTAACATATTCTCAACTTGGACGCCTGGCCCACTTGATGTGTGGACAGGACTGGACCCTTCCAGGGACCAATGTCTACATAGAACCTACGGCAACATCTCTCACGCATGCAACACGTTGTCTTAGCATTCCACTCTATATTTTTCAGGCACTTATTTGAATGGCACTGATCAACTGATACTGGGTCCGTGGTGGACCATCCTATCCAATGGTCTTCCGTGGGGCGGGCCCCACATAAATTTTGCACCCTAGTAAGGTAGATGAAATGATACCAGTTTCTAACATAGTTTTCGATGGGCGACAAAAACATAAATAAGGATTGTTTAGTGACTGTAATCATGTGTTGGCAGTTTTAATATTAGCCAACAATCCAAAGCCATGATCACTTCCATTCATGTAATAAAGGATTAAAAATCTTTTTTAGTGACAAGGGCCTATGTGTACGCACTTACAAATTACTTAGAGATTGTATTCATGGCATGCTAGTAACCGTCCAAATTATAAATACCAATTTAGATATATCATGAACAAAAAGTTACATTTATTTGATCCTCTGATTACCAGATTGGCGGCCATTTATTGGACGGCTATAATGGAAAGGTGGAGGGTCCTTTTTAAAGAAACAAGTGTGCATGAATAAGAGGCTAGGATGGTTCAACCAATCTGAATTTTGGGTCTGTGACTTAATGGCAGCAGTTGCACAATTTAGTCCATCTAATTTGAATTAATGTAGGTCAAATGTATGATTCATAAGGCATGCGTATCAAGTGTTGTACCTTACCAGAGTAGCAAGCAGTGAATAATTTACTCCATGGAGGCTATGGTGTTGTGTGAATAACCACACGGTGGAGTGATTTTGAGTGATGTTTCTGTGGCATCCAAACCGTGCGTCAGGTGTAGTACTCTGTGAAGCTGGGACACACCAAAAATCAAGCTAATTGAAAACTCATGTGAGCCACACCATGAAAACAAAATGTAAAAACATGTCCAAACCTCTTAATTCAAGTGGTGTGGCCTACTTGTGTTTTGGATTGTCTTGATTTTTAGAGTATCCCTTCATATATCCAACACGGTGGGCCTCTTACACTGTTTTTCTGTAGTGGGCGTTCCTCCAAATTGTTCCCTGTTTCATGGCCCGTCGGATTGGCCTGATTTTTGGGCTCGTGGCAAACATGGGTCCACAAATGATGGATATGGTGGATTTAAGATACACATAAAGGTGAGTAACACCACTAATATCATCTTTCTACTCAATAGTTTGCACCAGGAGATGCCGGCCGAGCTCCCTCAATTATCCACTGTTGTGTATAGGTGGAGTGTATGTATACCATGCACTGTCCACTCAGATTAGGTAGTGAGGCCCTCATTACCTTTAGCAGTGGTGTGGTGACATGGCGAGATTTGTTTGGTGGGGCTGTACATTGTCAGAGATGGCTGAGTGTATAAAAAAAAAAAAAGAAAAAAATTTAACTAAAATTAAAAAAGAACACGCCTATCTCTGACAGGAGTATTACACCACCATTGAGGGCCTACCTCACTACCTAATCAGTGTTCCTGCTGAAATGTCCCCTTCCAATTTCTTAACTGCCTTTCCAAATTGTTATTTGGTTCCAAAAAAAAATTCATCCTTTGGCCCCACTGCCACAACTAAGCACTCTGTCCGCATTACTGCAACTTAATCCTGAGTTTTGCTAAGCCCACATCTTTACAAGGCACATGAATGGCGGATGAAAGCCGTTCGACAGGTGGGCCCCACAGTAGATTGCCTCGTCAAAAAGTCACACGGACTGATTCAACATGTGGGCCACAATGGTAGAAACAGCAGGACAGTTTGGAAAGACTTAGTGAAGTCCTCTTAGCTATCCAATAGTCATAAAGGTCATTGAGTATGAACTGACCAGATTGGGCGGGTTGATTGGGCTCACGTCAACCATGTTTTTGGCTACATGCAGTGTGAGGGTGCCTGTCCTCTAATACTGGATCGGTTCTAATAATCTGATCGAAAAAAGACAGGGAAGGACGGGATTTGAGATTTTTAGAGGAAAAATGGACAGATATTGTTTGAGTTTGAGAGAGTTTAATAAGATAAAGAAGCTTCGATAAAGGATTAAAACTGTGGGTGACTTGGTTGGTTAGTCTCTGCATAGAGATTGCAGGACGAGAGTAGGGTTATTTGTTTTCAGGCATGCTTGCAAGGTTTAAAGATAAAAGGGAAGGGAATGAAAGAAGAAGAAAAGAAATAGTGTAATAAAAGAAAGAAGAAAAAAAAAGAAAGAAATAGATTGCATTTAGTACCAATTACAAAGCGCCATGTGCATTTGTCAGATACAAACCTTACTAGTTCACAAAGGGGGCATTATTGTCCCCTCCTGTGGATGTAGTTGGGTTAATAAAAAGCAAAAATAAAAACTATTCATCACTCTCCACTGGCAGCTCTCTCTCTCTCTCTCTCATCTTTAATCTTTACAGGCGGCAGCAGACAACAGTTTCGTGAGGGGGGGAAAAGAATTAAGCCAATGTTCAAAATGGATTAAACCACTAATCATGGGTTTCCTAGGATTATACCACCATGATCAGCCGTTTGCCATTGGGCACCATGGTCATTGTATTCAACAATCCCAATCTTTGACTCTTCGATTTTAATATGAGCCATTAAAAAGATTACTTTCAACTTCACAGATAATCATTTGCTAAGCAAATGTTATTTAACGATAGCCTAACCTGTGTAGCATAGAATCCAGAAAATGAATGACTCGGATCATATAAGATGAAAACGATATTGCATCAGTGGGCACCATATCCTATCAAAAGTACTTTTTCAAATCATCTAACCTGAATATCAGGTTGTCTCACTCACTGTGGGCCCCAGTAAGCCCAGCCCACTTTCACCCCTCGGCCCATTCATTGGCTGCCACAGAGCGTAAAGATGAGAGAGAGAGAGAGAGAGAGGGAGAGCTGCGTCACCCCCATTAACTAGAAATGGGGTCCACGTCTGATGCACACCATGTGGTGCTCTGTGATTCTAGCTGGACGGAGAGCGTCCACTGGACGGCTGGACGCAATCACCCCCGGAAAAGACTAGAAGCTGCCACGCAGGCAGCCCCTCTCCAAAAATCACTTCCCCTTGAGAGTATTTAAGATTTTTTCATAAGCTGCACTCATCTTATCAATGGACCTGATTGATTTTTGGGCAAGGGTATCTATGTGGTGAGACCACCTGACCAACAGCTTCAATATCACACACATATGCCATGCTGGCACATGCATAGAATGTAGATAGGCTCACCTAAGCACATATACGCCAATTGACTGATTACAGAAACAAAGGAAATTCTAGAAAGCCAGAGATGCCCAATAAGGATGCTTAAGTATTAACTATATCATGGTCATATACCTTCTACACTGAGTAGTCTGCACCAACATGTTCCAGAGTCCACATTCGCTTTGTCGCTGCAGATGTCTGCCCTTCTATCGGTTGCATGACAATCCGGCAAACACAAACAATCACGTGAATAACTTGAACCATTATGATCCTACATAAAAAACCATGCGTGTACAGCGTACACCAAGAGCTTTCCCCACCAATCTCGTAGCACGTGAGCGGGAATCCCAGCATGCACCGAAAAGCGACTTAAAAAAAAAAAAAAATCCCATTTTGACCTATGTTGGATTCCTGCAGTACCCACCACCTTTGGATCGTGGGAGATTGGTGTGCATAAATCAGATAGTTTACACCACATGGTGCGCTGAATCAAGCCTGAATTATTTTATAGGACATTACTTGGGCAGCTCAAATTAACAGATAGATCCACCCAAGAAACAGAAAAGAAAGAGAAGGACAAAGCATTAATTTACTTTACACAGAATTGGATGAATAACTCAGTATCATGATACAATGAGATAGATGTTACCAGGGCAGTTCAGATCAATGGACAGATTTGAGAGTACATAGGCAATGTCATGAATGGTAGTTGATGGTGCAGTTCTTGGGAAGGTGCCCACTTAATATTTGGCAAGAGTCATCCAGGTACCATCATTTTTGTCCTTGAGCTACTTCGTCCATCAGCCATCTTTTCTTAAACCAGGGGTGAATATTTGTATAAGGGCTTCAAATGCAGAAACATTCCAACTCTCAACATGCCTAACAATCTGTTTAAAAATGATATCAGCAGCTGCCCCGAATGTATAAAGCTTAAATCGAACAATGTATCTAACTAGAAACATTTTTCGCAGATGAAAACATTGGTTCTCACCTTGAACTCATCATCTAAATCATAAACAGTTGTTCCTTCAATGGAAATGAGTGGTCTCCAAGGAAGTTTCAGGTAGGTCCTGCAAATTTGATCAGGAAACCCATGAAGTGCAAAAAGCAGAAACAGTACTTGCATGAACGGATGTGGAATGAAACACGCAATAATCTACTTGTGACCAAATCAAATCTATCATGCTATGATGATGGTGATACTGTTTTAAAGCTTGAAAAACCCATCTATCATTGCCAATGGGTTGGGCCAGGCTACCCAGGCCAAGCGAAGCAAATCAAAACTTTGAATAGGCGGGGCCCGACATACCCGGTCTGATCAGTTCAAATCCGGGTCCATCCCATTGACAGCTCCAAAACTGCCTTGATCCCAGTTACAAATTGGGGTGGCAAAGAGTCAGGTTCAGGGTCAGGTTGGAGTCAGCTGTAGCCTGACCCATTTGCTAAACAGGCCAAGATTAGTAGCCCAAACCTGTGGCCTGACCCGACCCACTTAAAATTCATAAAGTCCAAGCCCAACCCGATCCAACCTAACCCATTCAACTGTCACCAGGGGCTCGACTAACCATGATCCAACTCAGGTTTGAGAATGGAATATGGGGCTACAGGTATGCACAGCCAGGCCCGAACAGTTGATACATAAATAAATTATCTATGGGCCTGTTTGGTTTATACAAATCCCCTGTAATTACTTGTAAATGAGTAATAATTAAGTAGGATTAGAGGTGGCATGATGGATGGTCTAGATTGCGATAAACTTGAATATGCTTCTGTTTTTTCTTCATTTTCCATTTTTAAAAAAAAAAAAAAAGCAAAAACTAATTTTCAAACTTAACAAGAATGAAAATGAGAATGGGGATTTCTAGGATTTTTTGAGTAGTTAACTGTATGAGGTGTCCCCCCCCCCCCCCCCGAAGAGTTTTATTTGAAAGCCAAAAAGGTAATGAATGACTCGGTTTGAGTTTCAGTGGGTCACTCCAATTAGATTAAGTCAGCGAGTCAAATCGGTCTCATTGAGAATGTGGCATGGGACCACATCACATACACATGTCGTTGTTGCATGTCTACACCTTGAATGGTTTCCATCATCTGTATGCATGGCCCAACCAGTGGGCTACAATTCACTTTAGTAGACTGCAGGCTAGAAGATCGGGCTATTCATTTTTGTGGGCCACCTCGAAAAAATCATTCCAAGATCAGGACTAAATGCCTACTTACGCTCGGTTTCACGCACCATCAGGACACGTGCAAAATCCAGGCCATTCATATAAGGGCGTGTTTGGGCGGTGGGATTAGAAGGGATTAGGTGGGATGGGATTCAAAAAACATAATTATTACCCATGGCAGGAATTGTCCCCTGTTGCCATGGGATAAGATTAATGTCATGCTTTGCTGGTTATACGGTGGTACATTGAATGGATATACCCACCATCATTTGAAATTACTGAGAATAACACACGTGTTATATCTAAACTGTTCATTTGTTTTGTAACCTCATTTTATGGCATGGGCCTAAAAATGAGGTAGATCCAAAACTTATGTGGCCCCAAAGAAGTTTTCAACGGTAAGTATTCAATCCCCATTGCTTTCTATGGTGGGGTCCACTTGAGCTTTAGATTTACCTGATTTTTTGGCCCATGCTCTAAAATAATCTCAAAAAATGGGTGGACGGTGTGGATATAGCCCACACATCATGGTAGGACCTACACAACTTGCTAACATTGAGTGAAATTAGCACGGGACCCAATGCAATTCCATCTAATCTAATTCCAAGTTTTTCCATTCTTCCCATACATGAAGTGAAATTGGCACAGGACCAGATGAATCCCATCCCACTTAATCCCTTCTAATCCCACTGCCCAAACACGCCCTAAGGGAAGTGTATGGATACCATCTATTTCTGGTATTCATGTGACCCATGCCACACCTAGTGAACAGATTTGACAGAATTTCGACAAGCACATGGTGCTCACCTGATGAATAGCACTTCGTTCAATAAATCTTTCTTGGGCGAAACAGAGGATATCTCGATTGGGGGCAAGAATGGGGAAATCCTATATGACCCAATATGCATGACAAGTTGCACTATTCATCAAACAAAACTGCATATTCCTCTCCAGGACTCAAAAATGGTACTTTTGGAACACCAATCAGTGCATCCCACATGTTTCGATACTGATAAAAACTGTGGGGCGCATCGTGATGCATATGTCATATCCATGTTGTCCATCCATTCCGCCAGCACATTTTAGGGCATGAACCCAAAAAATGAGGCAGATCCAAAGTTCAAGTGGACCACAACACACAAAACAGTAGTCCTAACAAACCTCAACCGCCGAAAGCTGAAACCTTCCTAGGGGCCACGGTGACATTTATGTCATCCAACCTATTCAAAAGGTCATACGTACATGGATAAAGGTAAAACACAAATATTAGCTGGATCCAAAACTTCTGTGGTCCCCAAAAAGTTATTAATGGTAGAGATTCAATTCCCACTTTTTACTGTGGTGTGGTTTACTTGAGCTTTGGATCTACCTCATTTTTCGGCCCATGCCCTAAAATGAGCTAGCGGAATGGATGGACGGCATTGATATGACATATACATCACGGTGCACCCCACAGTTTTTGCACACTCCTCATTTTCCCACCTCTGTTTTAGAGTCAAAAACTGCCCAAACACAGTAGCTGTCAACCTCAACATTGGGGTTGCTGCCGTAACTACAGGTGTGAGTAATTATGACTTAATTACAATGCATTTACAGTGTAAATTAAAAACGAAAAAACAAAAACAAAGAGGCCCTATACTTTTCTTCTTTATATTGTTTCAGGTTTTGGACCCCATAGAATCGGTTCATCTGGTGCAACCCATTACAGGTCAGGTTTGCTGGGGTTCAACCTAAGCCCAATCCATTTACTTAAATGGGTCATATTTCTAGCCCAAGATGGCGCCACTACCAATTTGGCTTGGCCCCGAACCCACCTCAAAAGTGGGCCATGCCAGTTGACCCATGGGCTTACCTGACCCATTGCCACTCCTAGTTACGAAATGGGCATAGCTGACCATTCAGATATCATATGAACAGAATGACAAAAACACATGCAGTGAGTAACCTTTTCAAGAGTATTTAGATGGAAGTGGAGGAAAAAAAAAAAAAAAAGACTGGGTAAGTACCTTAATGCCCATGTTGCTACTACAAATTCCATATCATCATTGACACCCTACATAGAAGTGGGACAGATATTCTCCTTAAGAACTAGAATTCTCTAAAACCAACCCCCACAATATTATTTTACAGAATAAATACTTCAACATTTCATGGAATAAGAAATTTAAAAACGATGCACATGGTGGTGTAACTGATGATCCATGCATGCATGTTCAGTCACAGATGATTGCACATTCATATCACTTGCAAATTAAAGACAAGTTTTTTCCATGTTACAATAAACATGCAATGCATATGAGTCCACCGAAAAGCAACAGTTCACAAATCAACATATTTTGGAGGCAAGCAAACAAATGCTATTCCATTCAAACTTGAAGGAAATCTATACACATTACAAACAAACAACCAAAAAGAATGTGTTTAGGAGATAACACAAACCATGCGAAGACCAAAGTACATCTGGTTATAAATTTTCTAACCAGATCTCAAGATCTGAACCTGATGCAGTGTATAAGGGTGTGTTTGGATACACAATTGAATTGAACTGGACTAATTAATCTCATTAGTCTAATAAATGTGAAGATGACAAAATCATGATACCTTTCTTTGCACTAACATTGAGGACCTGGGCTCCAAGTCACAATCACATTTCTTTCAAGTTGATTCAGAATGAGTGTTATTGCAACTCAATGGCTACTTCCCCATTGTGAAAGCTAGGAGAAAAAACATTATCATTGCAAACTGATCATTTCCCTTCATTGAACTGATTCTTTACAATTTCAATCCAGCTGTGAATCCAAACACAACCTACATGTGGTGCAGGTAAAAAATGACAATAGTATAATTACTGACTCGATTGACCACAGGAATTCTACCTTCCTTGATACTTAGTTTTCATGAGGAGAAATTTTGCAACAGATTTCTACATTTTAATAGAAAGTGATTCATGCTTACTGAATAAAGTTAAAAGCATAGGAAACGAATACCTTCTCAATCTTTCGTAATACAAGGGATGGAGTGTCAAAGAAAGGTACAAGCAGCTCCAAGTTCCGTGAGTAGAGATCCTTACCTGGACAGCCCAAGAACAAAAGTAAATCTGTTGGTCCTTTGTTCTATTTGTACAAGGAGATCATTTCCAGTAAAGAGTCCTCAAACATCATTCACTAGGGGAAATGTGGACTGCCAGAGGTAGATCTTTTTCTTTTTTTGAAAGGTGTCAGAGGTAGATCAATTAGAGCATTTTAAGACACAATATGCCAAAGAACATTGTCCAATGAAGTTCATGGCGTCGATGAAAGAAATATTGTATGTTAAAAAATATCCTTATTTCTGATTGGAACTGGACTCAATAATATGCAGTTATCTTCTTCTTCCTTTTCCTTCTTCTTCTTCTTCTTTTCATCAAATTGACCATCTAATCAGCTTATTTTCAGGCCATGGCCTGGTGATGGTAGGACCTCCCACAAGAGTGGCCTGGATCAGGTAAACATTTGCTACATGTCCCCTCAATGTGTCTAACTTCTAATAACATGTCTGAAAGGCTGCCTAAATGTTGTTGGTATAAACAAGAATTCTAGTTAAGAGATACAAAAGATGAATCATTCAATATCCTACTTTTTTTATGAGAAAATATATTGATCTCTAATAATTGCATATTTAGTTAGTTCTATTAAAGGGTAGGTGGATCAAGTGCTAGGTGCTTGGTGTTTTCTCCTGCAATAGAGACCTCAGACCAGGGGGCAGCACTGAAAGCTTAATCAATAGTGACAAACATACTGTAGAAATGCAGGTTTGTATAATAACAATTGGTAAGACTATCATTTCTGCCATCCAAGCTAAACCTAGTCGGCCACAAGGAAGGCTCGCTAAGGTGGACTTAAACAAAAGAAAGAAAAGAATGGTTAGTGGCAGTACACTGAATAAAAGAATGCTGGCTGATATGCTAGAGAAAGAATCCTGAGGAGAAGATGGGTGAAAAAAGACAAGTTGAAGGCGCTACACACATGGCCTGTTGAATAATCCCCTCTCCTCTCAAAACCTAACTCTCAAAGTTCTCTTAGGGGGTTGTTCAGTAGAACAAAAGTTGGAGCCTGGACTGCCTTGTCCAAGCTTATGGCTGGCAGTTAGGGAAGACGTTGGGCATTCTTTTTTTCTTTTCCTTTTTTTAACACACACACACCCACACCCCACACACTCACGCACCAACCCACACCACATGGGCACTCAATCCCTGGTCTCAGTGTTGAAACAAAGTCTGTCTACCACTAAGCCATGGAGCCGGACCCAAGAAGTTGAGCATTTGTTAAGAGATATCCTGGCTAGGATCCTGAGAAGATCTTTGGCAGCTCGTATCTCTTTTTGGGAGTTAGATGGGTCATCCTAACAAATCCAAACAGCATTATCCTAGCCAAACAATATTAGGATGGACCTGACGAAGATAGGCTATTTGGGCTTGAACCTTTATTGCTACCAAATGGGCCCTTAAAAATCTATGCATCGATTCTACCAAATGATCCTCTTTTTACAGGCTTAAAAGGGAGAGAGGTCAATGCGAACAATGCATTATGCCATGTGGGTGCAAGTCCATTGGCTCGAAAGAATGAGGAGTTGCCATGCTAGAGCTGTGATCTGCAAAGATTCCCTAAGGATAGAGTTAAGTAAAGGAAACCAGACAAACTAAGGATGGAGCAGTGGCAGTGAGGGAGACTCACTAGATGAGGTCAGCAGAAAATCTGCCTAGATCCTACTTGATCCAAATCTTCCAAGAGCTGCAAACCTCCTCAGCAAACTACGCATGCTTCTAAAAATGACAAATCCAAATGGACCCCTTCAAAACCCTTGCAGAAGCATTCAGTAGTGGACCTCGAATCCTACTGCCTCAGAAGATCTAGTCACTCAGACATGAGGGTCCTTGACCTTGAGGGTTGCTACTTCGAATAACTCTACGTCTTCAAACATGAGGGTCCCCAGCCAAGGCCCTCGGTCCAATATGTCCCTCACAAGTGTATTTTGACCTCGATACTACTAGTAATGGGAACCTTCCCAGATTAACCTCCTCTGATGCATCTCGCACATCCTTAGTAAAAAGTGAGCCTCAAACAACAATGATCACCAACTTGTGTTACTTACAATATGGAAAAGACTTTTAAAGATGGTGAGTGCATAAGTTTCAGACGATTTCATGTGGAAATTGAAAACATGAATATAGAAGAGTTACAAAGTCCAAACCTCAGCAAATGTACAATTCCCTCAAGCTCCCAATTTTTCACACGTGGATCCCATGGTTTGGACATCAAGACCATTGATCTATCGTACATGCCCGCCCGCCCGCCCAAGGAATCCAAATTTGGAAGATCCCAAACCATGGTATCCCTATACTTTCTTCCATTGCGTGTGGGTTGCTATTATCGGTAATTGATTGGAGGGTTAAGAACTCCAAATGTTGGAGACGCCAAAGCTGACAATGAGGGCCATTAAATCAACAGTCTGGATCATCGAACCATAGGGTACAGAAATGGAAGCATGAGTAAGCTGCCTGCAATTTCTCCATGAATGTAATGGAGCATGAAACTGTGGCAAGAGAAGATATTAAAAGAAAATCATGTGCCCAGGCCATTGATTGACAACTCGTCCAAGTTGACTCAGGACTACGTCCAGTCAATCCAGTTCAGCACCACAAGTCAGCATTGAAAATATGGGAAACTCATCCATACTCAGCTGAGTCGCAACTGGACCAAACCGATCTGAGTCACCAAACCTTAAATCCTTGGTGCATGCACACACACACAACATAACCAAACTAGTGCTGAATTTTGAACAAATACCACGGAATTTGATCGTTGGATCTTCAAAGGAGCAGTCTTCAGCATAAATTGCCGAAGTGAAATTCCCTGTAGCCGTTGAGAACATATCAGTTTACCTAAGATCCATCCATGCTCCACTTGAAGAAAGAAAAAGTAAATCTATTTAGGCTATGTTGGGATAGTCAAATGAGTTGAATTGCAAAATGCAGTTTAATCAAGGGACACAAGAAAGCATGCTTGTTAATATTTATAATGAGTAAGTACCATTCAAATTCTGGGTATTTTGCTCCCAATTCCAACTCGAAAGTATCGTAATTGCAATTCAGAGTTCAGACCATCGGCATGAATACCAAAAGTCCGTTTGACAAATCCTCAAAAAGAAGGTTTTGAGCCTAAACGCAGTTTTGAGCCAACCCCTTTTCGAGATGTGCCTTTGGATGCACTATTGCAACCCTCCCCTTTCATCACCCGCTTGGCGTCATATGCACTGAAAATCACACTCTCCAAAAACCAATCAGCGAATCGACATTACAGGACCGAGGAGACTCTCTTTTGCTGAAGTTATGTCCAAACGTGCCCAAAGTACATATCAACTCCATTGATTCGTTTTCAGCAAGTGGGCATTTCAGCACCTAGTTCAATGGGTGGGGATGAAACTGGGTTTGCAAAAGTGCATCCAAACGCACAACACAATGGTTTAGCTCAAAACATCATTTAGGCGTCAAATGCCCCTTTTTAAGTGTGCATCCAAACGGGCCTAGAGGAAATCACAATTTGGTTATTTCCACTTCACTAGATAACAAGTGTAATTAAGTAGCAGGTCCAAAAACACTCCTCAGTTGGAACGAATCACAGCAATTCCATCTGTTATGGAGAAATCCGACCCAGACGAGTCAGACCGATTGGTGAAGGTTCGGAGCTCGTAAGGAAGGCCTCGGAAGGAAAACATCACTCCGGGTCTGAGTAGACCCTTGTTACAAAGGTTTGGCTGAACCGAGCTCTCCCTTGATGAGCTATGACTCCGAGCTGGAATCCTCATCCAAAGACCCACGCCTGTGAATCAGCCGAGCAGAACTTACCTCCAACTTGGAGGCCGAGGATTAAGGCCCGGGACGGGCACATTCGACAGACTCCGATCACAATACCCCGACTAGTGCTCAGCCACAGACTTGGACAGGATGAGTCCGAGTCCGGATGAGGATCATCTGACCATGAGCCCAGTGTACCGAGCTGGGAAATCAGTCCAAGTATGGACGTGGGCCAAAGATCAGGCCCAGTGATACGCCCCATTAAGACACGATGCGATAAGCGATCCAAAGATTGTGGAGGATATCTCCACGACTGCAATATCCGCTTGATTGAGTAAATCATGCCGAGATTGACGGACACGATCCACCCGACCCACAGGTATAAATACCAAGGGACCCCCATTGCAGCAGGTTCGCAATATCTTGCACCCTCTCTCTACACCACGCAACTTAGACCCAGATTCTTTAGCCTGGCTTAGGCATCGGAGGGTCCCCTGTTTAAGTCAGGGTCTCCTTTGCTCACCTTTCTGTGCAGGACCAGGGTCGGTTTCGAGTTCGCAGCATTGAGTGGAGGGTGGTCCAGATTTTGGCCTCAACACCATCCAATAAAGTGAAAACAGAAAATGACCAAAGTGGTGTGGGCCCCACTCCATTCAGAACGAAGAATTAGCACCCAAATTGAAATTACAAGCATTTCAGGAGTCAGGCAGACATTACGAACTAAAATGCGGCCACCCACACTTTGGCCATTCCTTCTGTAGTTAATTGGGTTATTGCAATTTAGTTCAATTAAGCATCCAAACATGCCTCTCGCAAAAGAGTTCAAGCGTACCCGTGAGAAAATAGGCGCGCTCGTAGTCTGATTGAAGGATCGAAATAACATCGTCTATACGACGAACTGAAGGTTCGTCTCTGGCATTGTTTGTGTAATCCTCTCTGTTCAGTCTGCAAGACATCGAAATATGAAATGAGAAAATATCGAATACTGAGTAAGGAAAAGGAGAAAAAAGGAAAGGTGGAGATACGTTTGACTGCCCGAACGGAGAAGTCTGAGAAGCTCAGTAACGCCACTGACTGCTATTTTCAACAGGCGGGGCGTATCTTCCTTATCCTGTCCTCCTGTGGAGGAGCACCGAAAGCGCCTCTGGCGGTTCTGGAAGAGTATAAATACATGAGAGAGGTAGAGAGAGGGAGGGAGAGATGTAAGCTTTACTCTGACATTGAGAATCGGAGGCCGAAAGATGCAGACTGCCACCATTTGTTCGGTTTTTTCTTTTTCTTTTCTTCTTTTTTAATCAGATTCCTATTAACCAACCGTCTGGGGGAGGAAGCGGATTGAGTAGGGAGTAACTCAGTACGACCAAGTAAACTCTGTGGGACCCACCGTCATTGTATTTGTCTTATCCACGCCGTCCATCCGTTTTTACAGATCATTTCATAGAATGACCCCAAAATCAAAGCATATCCAAAGCTCAAGTGGACCACATAATAGGAAACAGTATGAATTGAACGGCTACTGATGAAAACTTCATCGGGCCCATAGAAGTTCTGAATCAAGCTGACATCTGTGCTTTCCCTCCATCCACGTCTGTTCGACCTCATCAACAGGCTAGATGATAATTAAAAATCAATGTCTACATTATCCCCACTGTTTCCTGTGGTGTGGTCCACGTGAGCTTTGGATATGCTTCGATTTTGGGCTCATGCCCTAAAATAATCTGTTAAAACGGATGGACGGCGTGGATAAGACATATATCCACGGTGGGTCCCAAAGAGTTTACTCGGTACGCTAGCATAGGGAGGCGTTATATGATCCTCCGCCTACGGATGTTGGTGGAATCCAAGGTACTTGGGTCAGTGTGAGACCGTCCCCGTGATTTGGAACATCTGATCCGTGAAAAAGTACCATATCATGAGGATCAAATGGAAGAAAGATTGGGATTAGGTACTACCCCTACCAGGAGGGCGATTCTTCCGAGCCATATCTGATTCCGGGTTAGGAAGCCTATCCCGCCATGGGAGCTCTCGACCACGTTCTTGATCTATATAAGAAAACGATGAAGAGCTGACCGCAATTTATATGTTTTATGCATACGGTCTTTCCATTTTGTAAGATTATTTAACGGCATGAATCAAAAAAGAGCTAGATTGAAGGCTGGACACACCGCATGAAACGGTGAGATTGAAAGGTTACCCTTGAAAACTTATTGCGATCATCAATGTTTTGGATGGAAAATAAACATAATGTTAGCCCCACATCGCCCCTGACATGACCGTCAGTCTCCTGCTGGTTCTGCGGCCCCGGTACAATTGAGTCATAGCATCCAGCTGTACATTTATTACATCTACTCCACCCTTTCCTCACTCATTGGCAACAGGCTGGGGTATGGTTGACCCTAGCCCTGGCCCACCGGCCTAAATGAAAATGATGAAAGGTTTGGAATACTCCCATCCATATGAATTGGTTTTAATCATTGAAAGAGGTCTAGATCCAAGAGCTCTATTAAACCACTCCTGCATATTGAATGAAAACTGGTCGCGAGTATCTTTAAATTGCATATTCTTATGTAAAATTGTGACCCACTTGATGATAATTGGACCAGGCAATTTATCAACGACCCTGGACCTGGAATGGCTTTAGATATTGGGCCTAAATTCCAAGCCCATCGCAAACCCAGGCGAAGTTTCCGAGTCCACGCCCTTATCCAGTTATCCTATTGGTGGGCCCAAAGAAGCTTCCATGGATGGCGGCATCGCGTGACTTACTTGGGTTTTGAATCAGCCTCACGGATATACAGTAAGTCAATGTTTTGGGCTCACATCCTTAATTCAATGAACCCAGCAAATGTCACATCATCAAGGCACCACATGTCTTTTTGTTCGGCGGGTTTCTTGTGACAGGTCATATGTTGTTGGCCTATCTAGACCGGATTGGGCATCAGCCCTACCAGTACTGGCAAGATAACGACGGTCCTGGGCCATCGTGATGTATGTATTTTATCGTCTCCTCCATCCACTTATAAACAAATCATTTTAAGGCGTAATCTAAAAAAGGAAATGTGTTGAAGGCTCAAGTGGACTACACCACAGGAACCGGTAAGGATTGAAAGCCTACGGTTGACGTTTCATGCAGGTCTATGTGACCTTATGAACAGGTTGGATGGCCAGAGTCTTCCAATACGGCTCATGTACAGAGTACAAAGGTGTTGCAACATCGTCGATGGTTTATGACTTTGTTGATTCTTAGTGGCATCTATCCATGTATAATGATCTTGCTGACCACATCGTCCCATTCATCCAGTTTGGAGCATTCATTTATGAGTTGGCCCAAGAACGAGGCAGATTACTAAACTCAGGTGGACCACAACTGTGGAAAAAGTGGTGAATGAATGTTGGCCTTTAAAAACGTTCTCAGGGACCACTGTAATGTTTTCATGCCATACAACCATTTGATTGAGTTGCAAATTCCTGGAAGAAAGGAAGAAAGAAATATAAGGTTAATCCAGAGCTTTTGTGGACATAAATTATTATTTTTTTTGTGTTGATCGTTCAATCAACACTGTTTTCTATGGTGTGGTCCACATGAGATTTTGATCTGTCTCATTATTGGGCCCATGCCCAAGAATAATGTGGCAAAATGAATGGATGGAATAGATAACACGGACTCATAGTGGGGCCACGACATACCTTCAAGCAGGGAGTTGCTACAGGCAGTGTGAGAGGGGCCCTGCGTCCATGTGATGGAGTTGGACGGCGGAGCACCCGAGAAACATAAATTTTGTTAAACACGAGGACGTGTCACGTCAAAGAGATGTCGGGGAAATATGCATATGGAGCCAAAGACCTTCACGATATGGTCAACTTAATGATCATTGACAAGACGCGTTAACTTCACTGTTACTTGCAAAACAAACGGGGCCTCAACATATTTCACTCGTTTCGTAACGAGATTCAACCTATTTCAAGACATGTTTAAAACTCAAAAACTCAATTTTAGACGAGTTGAGTGGATAGGCAACTCAGGTGCGTTAAATTGTGAGTCTGTACCAAAACTTTATATATATATATAAAATGCGAGTGACTGGATGGAGATTCACAGGAGTTTCAACAAGGGGTCATAGGTTGGAGTACTTATTGTGTGGTGAAAGCCCACTATGTATAAGTATGTCAATGTATCAGCCCTAGAACTATGCACAAGTTGAATCGAATTGAGCTTGGCACAACTCCTCTCGGCTTGGCCAGCAACTAACTCCAGCTCGAACTCGACTTAGCTCGGTCTTTGAGTTTGACTGGCCAGTTCGGCTCAGTTCGGTCAACAACCCGAGTCAGTTCAAGCCTATGAGACATTTTATCAAACACATAGAATGTATCTTCAGTCTCTCATAAAATGTAAAATAATAACAACACCACACGGGTATTTCATCAAACACTTAACAAGCAGCACCAAAAATAATATGTGATGGCAATTCTATATTATAAAGTTTTTTTTTTAATGATTTATTTCACATCCATTCCTTCCTCTTCATCAGCCAATTCTGCAGAGGATGTACGCATTCAAAACAACACTTCGTTGAGTCATTTCATTAAACACTGGACGAGCAACATCAAGATAAATATAACTGAGTCACCGAGCTGATCCGATCCGAGTTTATTCAGGTTGAGGTTCGAGCCAATTCAATCCAAGTTAATTCGAGTTGAGGTTCAAGGTGAGTTGAGTCGAGCTCGGGCAAGCTCGAACTCAGCTCAAAATTTTTTTGAGCTCCAAAAACCAGCTTGACTCAGTTTGAATACAACTTCGAGCCGAGGTGAGTCGAGCGAGGTGACCGAGCTAACTTGACTTACTTACAGCTCTAGTTAGGCCCAATTTGTGGTCCATTTGAGCATTGGAATTGCCTCATTTTTGGCATGTACCCTGAAAGGGCTTGTATGTTTCTACCCAAGGATGGGAGGGGTTGGTACTAAATGTAATGCATTTGAAATCCAAATGTTCTGTTTAGATGAGAGTAAATGGGAGGAATTTGAATGTATTTGATTTCTTCAATATATTCACAAGAATATATGTGATATTTCAAATCAGCTTTAATATCCCAATTTACTATACATATAAGATATTTACTAGAATTATTATAATGAGTCCATTAAAATATAGTTTCAACACTAAGGTCATGGGTTCGAGTTTCCATTGTTTGTGTGTGTGTGTGTGTGTGGGGGGGGGGGGGGCGGGAATGAGAAAATTTTGAAACTCGGGTAAGCCACAAACGTAAGGATCACAAACAAGCAACTTATCGGCGTTTTTTAACCATCCATTTAGATTACCATCCTTAATTTGGATAGTTCGGATCATTCTTTTGGTGTGATTTTACTGATGTTGCCTATAATTACATCGTTTCAAAGTATTATTAGTGTGACACGTGTATGTGTAGACACCCCACCCAAGCTAACAACTTAATGAAGCACAAATGGTCCCTAAGAACCATTACTTTTACCCTAGATGTACATTAACCATTCTCAAACCTCAACCAAAGACTTAGCCATCTCCAAGCCTTAGTCATTCCCAAGTCAAAGCCACACCACAAACCATTCTCAAGCCATAACTTAAGCCTTAAAACCACTTCCTAGAGCCAAACAAGCCATCTAACAAATTTTCATAATAAAGTAAAAGGTGATGGTAGTTTAACTACTGCCAGCGGTAATCAAATTACCGTTCCCTCTCAACAAATGTCCTCCAAGCTACAATTGTTGCTCTCTTAGAGAGACAACTATGTTGGGACACATCTTACCTATAACTCCTACTATTTACCCTTTTACCAACCTTATCCACCAATGAGAGGGCGTGTCATATAGCACATTCTTCCCATCCATCAATCCTAGGCTACTACATCTTTTTACCCTCAATGATCCCTAAAATTATCAAAGAACCATCCAAGGGGGCTATAAATACCTCCCACCATCTTTATTCCAAACCAACACTCACCAAGAGAAGGGGGGGGGTAAGCTCCTACCTTTTTCAGTCTCCTCCGGCCATCTGCTAGCCTCCTAGTCCCACTTAGATCAACTATTTCAAACCATGGTGCACCCAAACCTCTAAATCATTTTAAGTGCAAGCTAAAGATCATGCCATCATTACTAGCATTCATACTTTATTAATCGCATCATCATCTCCTTTCTCTACCCCACTGCTTCTCTATATTTCCATTGAATGTATACTCTATGACTTGTCAGAACTTCGGATCACGTCGTATCAGAAACTCATAGTAGTCTAGTCCTCTTACATCTCACTCTAGCATCATCGCATCTTCTTTTCTGGACATTCTCTGAGCGTATGCTTTGTGGCTTGCCAAAATTTTGAACCTTACTACATCAAAAATCTGAATTTGTCTAGTTCTATTTTAACACTCTACATCTCATCATCTTATACCCTAAAATCAGCTTACCACATGAAATAGAGATCATACATTTGTACAGGTAAAAAAGGTATCTAAAACCTTTCATCTCTTTAACTAAGGTCTTTTACTCCAGTTTTCAGATTCTCTAATTTTTACAGATTTTGCAGGTTCTAGCTGAATGTGGGATTTTAAGCTAATTGGATAGTAATGACTCAAAGCCTATTATATTATCAATTTAAATCAATCCACGCACCTCAAAGACAAAGATAAAAGCACAAACAATGATTTCTAACATTTATAGTATAATGGGTACGTGTGTAGTGGCACATTTGCTTATACGAGCGACTCTCCAAGGGAGCTCAAAAAGGCATGTCATCGCATTTACTTTCAAATCCTCTCTTGTAGAGAGGATTTCATTTACACACACATTTATTCCCATTTCATTTCATTTACTTCCATCCAAACAAACCTCAAGTGTCATTTACCTCCATGCCCAAGATAAATCTTTTCCTCTCCAAAGTCAATGGTGTGTTACCCCATTTCTCTTTAGAGAAGTGGATTGTGTCCTACCCCACCTAGGGGATAATCCATCCAAACAGGGCTTTGTGGGGCCTAAAGTAATATATGAATTTTACCCATATCGTTCATCCATTTTTCCCGATCATTTTAGGGTATAAGCCAAACAATAAGGCAAATCTAAAGTTTAAATGGACCACACTTCTTAGGAGATGTAAAGGTTTTGGATCAAACGGATATTTTTGTTTTCCTTCCATCTAGGTTTATATGACCTTATGAACATGTTAGATGAGAAATAAACATCATTGCCTCTAGAAAGATTTGAACAGTAAGTGTCATTATCATCGTTGTTCCTATGGTGTGCTCTACTTAAACTATAAATGTGACTTATTTTCAGGGTGGATAAAACCCATGTATTAGAGCGTCCAAGATTTGGAGAGCATAGGCCAGCCATCTCTGACTTTGCCGCAATGGATTCATTGAATTCTTTTCTTTTGTGTTTTTCTTGGAAATCTCTCCACCCACGCAAACTAATCTCCCACTCAGACAATCCAATCTTCATCAGATACGACCAGGAATCTAGCCAATCCTCCCGAATCGGATGGGCGATTTTTTGAACAGTATTTTCAGCGCAGTTGTTATTGCAAAATATTAGATTTTAAATTTCAGTATTTGTAATTAGCAAATAATACGTACACCTAATTTTAAGCTAGGAATCTTCTAATTTTAGAGGGAAAAAAAAATTATTTCGGTGAAAAACAGTGAGTAATTTTTCCCTTAACAAAAACAAACAACTGAAATATATTTCTCTCCACTGAAACTTATGTGAGCTGTATCTTGACTCGTGTAGCCTTTGTCTCCAGACATGGAAAGACAGGAAGATGGACGGACTACAATCACTTGAGAAATGCTAAAGCCATTGGCGCTAGCTGAGATTCAATTGGTGAATTGCCGCACGGTTGCCATCGTGCCAAAAGTGTGCGGGATCCTGACCACATATCTGCCGGATCTCAACTCCCGCATGACCTATAAAAAAGCAGAGAGTGGCCCACTTCATATGCTTAAATACGCATAGCGGTTTCATTACAAGAGTTTCCACCAATATGTGCTTTTGAGTGGATTGTCCTGATTTATGGGTCAGAGAATTTTCACCATCTTCCTCATATAATTAATGGCACAGATCTTACACGCGTGTTTTTGTTGGCACGTGTACCGCGATTCACCCTACAATATCTCGTCGCGCCAGTAGCAGGAGTGTTCGTCAGCGATCTTTCACGCGCTTTCCGTGCAAAGACTAGCCATCGTGAGTCCGCATTCGCGTCGGCATTACCCGCCAAACTTCATTTAAAAAAATAAACGAGACTAACATGATACTTGGGTAGGTAGCGAATGACCCTTGATATACAGGCACTTAAAATTTGTGCACGTGGCATATATTTACTCAAATCAAACCGACCAAACTTTGGAGCCTTCTATTTCCAGGTCAAGAAGATAAAATCAAATTGATTGAACAATCGTAGCCTATGATTTGTGGACACTTGTTTGTTGCAATATGACCATTGGATACTTTTCAATTTAGAATGTAGACTAATCCGATAGTCAGATAATCAAATAACTCAATTTTTATTTACTTGGGCATCTAAAGACGGAACCTTAATTTCAAAGGTTTATTTTACTTCCTTGTATGCCACATACGCCATCTTGAGCAATTTCTTATTGCATATGTAACGTACATGTATCAAAGTCTATCTCAAAGATAAAATTCAGAAGAGATTTTTTTTCCTTTTAGGATATTTACGGTAAAATTACGGGGTATCTGATTTTTCATATTTTTGGTAAATACTCGTAGATAAATGATTGCTGCTTCTTACGTATGTTTTGGAGGGAGAGGGAGTTCTTACTTCTTTAAAGTATGCAGGACTGACTTAAAATAGTGGCCTCACCATAATGTCCATGGCTTATCCATGCCATCCATCTATTTTACAATAAAATTTTAGTGCTTGACGCAAAACTTGAAGCAAATCCAAAGCCCAAGTGACCACACCACTGCAAACATTGTCCCTGTAACTTTGGCCATTGAAAGATTATTCATTCCTTGAACTCACATTTACCCATTCATAAGGTCACTTAAACATAGATAAAGGGAAAATATGAATATCAGCTTGATCCAAAACTTTTAATGACCCGTGAAGTTTTCAACTGTAGACATTCAATTCCCACAAATTCCTATAGTATAATCCACCTGAGCCTTAATTTGTCCAACTCATGCCCTAAAAGGAGTGAACAGTATTGATAAGTAGATCTGGGCATTTCTGACCTGATCTGGTAGATCCGACCCGATCCGAACATAACCAAAGGCTTAGATCGGTGCGGTTCGAGTAGGATCAGGCAGATCCGACCGTTTATCGAATCGAGTTCGGATCAATGTCAATCCGGACCAATCCGATCCGAAATCCGATCTGATCCGATCCGGATATGTTATTAAGTATATATATTTTTTATTTTTTACTTTTTTTACCTGTTTTTATTTTATCTCTTTTACTTTTTATTTTTTACCCCGCACCCGAATGGCCGGTCATAATCTGTCAATTTTGTGCATAAGAAAAAGCTCTTGAAAAACGATGTATCACCCTCCATAGTCCATACCCATCCACGTGTACTTTCTGGGCTAAAATATCATTCATGCAATTTATCCACTCCGTCCATCTCTTTTAACAGGTAATTTTAGGGCTTTATCCCAAAAATGGAGTTTATCCAATCCTCAAGTGGAGCACACCACCGGAAACAATGTGAATTAAACATCTACCGTTGAAAATTTATTGGGGGCGAAAGAAGTTTTAGATCAACCTAATATTTGTTTTTTCCCTTAATCCATGTCTTTCTGATCTTTTAAACAGGTTGGATGACAAATAAACATCATTGGGCCTTACAAAGTTTTCAACGGTGGAAATCAATACATCTACTTTTTCTTGTGGTATGGTCCACTTGAGCTTTGGATATGCATCAATTTTGGGTTCAACCCCTAAAATGATCTGGAAAAACGAATGGACGGCGTGGATAAACTACATGCATTCACGGTGGGCCCAACCGAGTTTACTCAGTACGATAAGAGCGTACTGAGTAACATACTGTAACAATCCAATTTCTTGTGAGACACGCCAGCTATACAACTGGTGAAGATACGTGTTGTGCAAAGATGAGCCCCGACGTGACTCGAGCTCCGAGTTGTACAAACGGCTCAAATGAGATCAAAGTTATAGGGGCCCCACCATAACATTTATTTTCCATCTAACTATTAATAAGGCTAAAAATACATTGGTGAATAGGAAAAACAAATTTCATATTGTTCCAAAACTTCTCTGATCTCCAAAAAGGTTTTAATGGTAAACGTTCAATCCCCAACTGTTTTTTGCAGTGTGGTCCAACTGATCTTTAGATTTGTCTTATTTTCAGCTCAAGCCTTGAGACAAGCTCTCCAAGTGGATGGACGGATTGGATATAACACATATCTCATAATTTGACCCACAGACCCAACCTGATCTGACTTGGTTTCCCTGACCAAGTCGGACTTGGTTCGGGTCAAGACAATCGTGCATTGGATCGGTTCGAGTCAGATGTCCCGGACTCGGTTCCGGATCGGATTGAGTTCGGGTTAGCCCATGTAGATTTCGGACCGAATCGAGTTGGACTCAATCCGATCCGACTCGGTCCGATGCCCAGCTCTATTGATAAGTCACATACATCACAGTGAGCCCGCATTCCTCTATATTTTATAAATAACTATTAGAAATTACATGAATGAGCCTTCTTAAACGATGAAATTACAAAATTAACCTTTAAAAAGAATAATAGAAGTCCAAACTAGTGGGGAAGTCCGGACTTGTGGGGCCATGTGGCATATGTTATTATATAGAGTTAAACATGAGTTAAGTTCGAATCGAGCTAGGCTAACCTTGGCTAAGTTTGACCTCACCGTGACCCAAACTCGAGCTCAACTTAACTCGGTCTTTAAGCTCACCCTCTAGCTTGCCTCGACTCGTTGGTTCGATTCAAGTAGAGTTGGGATTGAGTCGTGTCGAGCGAATTGTTTGAGTTGAGTCGAGTCAAGTTATATGATTTTTTTTTTTAATTTTAAAAATCATACTAAAATAACTAAAATGATAAAATCAAAATTATTATAATAGAGGTAAGTGAAGTGGCAATGCATAACAAGTTATTACAAGTAAATAAGTAACAAATAAGAATGTTTATTACTATAAAGCCTTAAATCCACCCAACATTTATCAACAACTTGTTAACATGGTCCATATGAGGAGCGTCGTCCCCGCCAGAAGATAAGAGAGTTATCACCTTCATATGAATTGGATTAAGTAGCATCACTTTCATTGTCTCATCTACTTGATGCATTTTTAGTTTCATCGCCGACAGGAGATATGTTTGCAGATTTAGATGTGCTATCTTCTCTTAGATAATTGTTTACTTCTTCTAAATTAGAAGGTAGTTAAACTTTACCATAATGTTTTTGTATAAATTCAACTAGTTTTTTTAACCTGATTTATAAGTCGATATATAAGGAGTTCCCAACATCTTATAGAATGATGCAAGCCTTGAGAAAAAACTTTGATGTTTTATGGCTCTTTTTGCTTCCCGTGCTTATGCTTAGTCCTGCCTCGGTGTTATGTTGTCTTGGAGAACATCGATATATAGATGTTCTTGTCTCTTGCCTGCTTATCTTCAAGATAAGTTTCAATTGTTCTTCTTTTAAAACTTTTAATATGGTATTCTCCTATTCTTTATCCTTACTAATTTGTTGCTCTCTCTATTTCTTAATATTTGTCTATTATAATAGATTTATTATTATATTTTTGTGATTAGTTGAATTTCGCGTGAAGGAAGTAAACTTTTTCTTGTTTGAGTTCAAGAGAGCCTGGGATAAAATTCATGCTTCCTACAAGTCGTTGGGACATAGTTTTGCATCTCATCTCTGACTATATGAGTGTATTCTAAGTCAGTTTGTTTTGTTCGTAAATTTTTCTTATCATGAATGACATTTAATCTTCATTCTTTCATATGTTAGAGAGTAGAATTGAGTACTGCAATCCCATATGTCGGCGTATGAGTTATCATATAACATTTTTGCAAAAGGTCTTTTATAAATAGATAATTACTTTTTTAGACGAATTCACGAAGCAAACATAATTTACAATGAATATATTATAATACGTTTAAAATTCAAATGTCAGTGTTAAGTTTGACCCAACCCAATCCTGACCCATCATACAAAACTAAGCAACCCCCTGACCATCCCCGCCCAACCTTGACCTAACTCGACGCAACCCAACCCTATGCAACCTAATGGATATGTTGAGGTGTGGAGCCTCATCTGGACCATGCTACTCGACTGGTCGGGTGGCCCACTCGACCGGTCAAGGGTTCACTCGACTCAAAGTCCAACGTATGATGTTTTTCTTGGTCCGTGGTGCTCGACCAGTCGAGACCCATGCTCGACCAGTTGAGGCCCTTGCTCGACTAGTCGAGGTTACGCAAATCCTAATCCGAATTTGGTGCGGACTGCATAAACTTGAAGCGGTTTTGCAAGAGTGCGGAAGGGAAGTTGCTTAAACTATAAATAGGGGTTCCTAGGGCTATTTTAGGGTATTCTAAGGTGTATGCAAATGTTTTTTTCTATACATCGAAGGGTAAAAAGTTAGCATATTGCTTGTAATCTCGTTTTCTTCATAGTGAAAGTTTGCACCTGTGGTTTTTTACCCTTGTTGGGGTTTTTCCATGTATATTCTGTCTTGTGGTTTATTAGTATGCTTTGATTCTACTTTTACATTATATTTCTTCTTGTTTATCGTTTGTGGGTGAGACCGGAGATTGGATCTCGGTTCACTTGCGCGTTGGCGTGTTGCGCAACAGGATAGACATACCAATAAATTCAAACATACATCTTTGATTATTTAAGAGAACGACTTAATGAGAAAAAAAATTAGAGAGAGAGAGAGAGAGAGGTGGGGTTGACGTCGCTCGCCAAGTGATGGGGTCGTTGCCAGCCTACCGCTCCGCTCAAGTAGGGTGAAAGGAAATTTTATTTATTTTTTTGAGGGTGTAAGGTACATTTATGGGAGGTAGGGTAAATTTAGATTTTAACTTTTACTTTTTAATATATAATATATAATTGAAGTAAGTCAAGTTCAAGCTTAGTTTCAAGTTGATTTGAGCTTTGACCCAACTCAAACTCGACTCAATTTTTTTCAAGTTACAAGTTTAGGGGCTCGAATTGACCCGAACCATTCCGCGAGTCGAGTCAGATCAAGCTCAACTGAGTCGGTTCGAGTGAGTTTTTCGAGCTAACTCGACTCGTGTTCAGCTCTATGTATGTATAACATCCAACTCATCCAATATATGCACTTCACCATGGTAATAATACAAACAAAACATCATGTGATATCTTCTGATGGGCTACACTTGAATTAGGATATTTTGGATAGTGCACGTAATTCTTTATGAATCGGCCCATTTCATTGTTGGATCCATCATATTTTAGATTTGTTTAATAAAAATGTTGGTGTGCATTTGTTGGATAGGATAGATGTGAGATAAGTGACAGGTGGGTTTCATAATTCTCAGTTCTCCACCTTATTGTAAAGAAAAATAAAAATAAAAGGGCACTATTGTAATTTTCTCTATTAAAAAACAATGGCCGGCAGTATCGGCTCATCTAGGCACTTTTTATCCTTGTTCCCATCTTACCCTTGTCAAAATGATATTATTTTCTATCAGCGTGTCGTTGAAACCGGAATAAGAAGTGACCGTTGGCGTAAGCGTACAAGTTGATCACAAAACAAAGAATCCTAACCGTGGATTGATGGTAGAAAGTTGCAGGAGCATATAAATGGACGGTCCTCCTGATTGCACCGGATATAAGACAGCCCCATCTACACGCCCCCAACGTGTTCCGACATGGCCAATGGGTGCAAAATAAAAAGCCATATCCATCCGGTGGGCCCCACCTATTAGGTCCCTTAACCTGAAAATTAGACTGGCATATTCGTCATGTTGTCCACAATGGTAGAAACAAATGGCTAGGATATCTAGCCAAGTTAATTCCGGCCATCCTTTCGTTTCACAAGATGTTCTCTACCTGATCAGAAGACCGGTGTGATTTTTAGGAAATTTAATCAAGGAGGTGGTTCCCACTCGATGGACATCTTGGATCTCTTCCGCAGTTGCCACGTTGCCAAATGTTGTGATTTGTAGATGGGGTGTTTAATGCGCGCGCGTGGGTTCAGCGAATCTGTATCATTGGAATATTAAAATATGTAATACTCGCACGAGCTACTGGTGTTCTAGTTAGCGTCAGAATTCTGTAAACGTGGAGCCACCTCGCAGTGATCCAAACCATCATCTGGTGCGCCCCACCGTGGATGGGTGACATTAATGAAAAATCTGGTTCTGATAATCCTAGCCATGTAAACTTTGGGTTTGGAATGGATGGTTAAAAATGAAGCGTCATTTGTCCATATGCCATGGGAAACGTCTACAAGAGAGTGACTGGACTAAAAAAATGAGGTCCACCGCCCACTCATGGTGGGACCAACGGATGAATGATCTGGATGGACCACTGAAAGGTTAACCAATCACTGTGTATGAGTACCGTAGATTTTTAGGAACCCGTGGGCACCTTTGGAAGGGGATGTCTGTGGCTTGCAAAGAGCTGACGCGGATTTCCTGCGAAAGCCTTTCGCAGGAAGTTCCTGCACTGGGAACGCACGTGGCGCCCACTGGGATGTTTGTGAGAAATCCTCACCGTCCATCCGTTTTGTGAGTTCATTTTACGACATAAGGTCAAAGATGAATCGTATCCAATACTAAAGTGCTCCGAAACGGTGATAATTAAACATCCGTGGTTGAAATATTCGTGGGGCCACTGAAGTTTTGAATCATGATAATATTTCTGTTTTCAGTTCATCCCAGTAGGAATGACGTTATTAACGGTGTGGATTGCATGTAAACATCACTGTCAAACCCAAAGAGGTTTCAACGGTAAGAATTTCCCTAAATACCTTTTCTTTTAATACGGCCCACTTGAGTTTGGATTCTGCTCAATTTTAGTCTAATCTCCTCAAATGAGCTCACAAAACGGATGAATGGAGTGAATTCCTGACAAACATTACAGTAGGCCCCACCTGCGATCCTAATGCAGGAACCGCTTCCACAAAGAGCGAGCCTCGGAGGGCACTCGTGGCCGTGGGGTGGCCACGTCTGTCCCTTGAATGGGAGACGGATTGGCTACGCCCCCTGACATCAGCCCCGTGGCTGATGGTCGGTGCTCTGTGGGACCCACTATGATGTATTTGTGATGTATTTGTTTCATCCATTCCGTTCATCCATTTTTACAGATCATTTTATGGATTGATGCAAAAAATTATAGGGATATAAATCTCAGCTGAACCACACTATAGGAAAACAATAATTATTGGATATCCATCATTAAAATCCTCCTAAGGCCCACTGTACTGTTTATTTGACATCCAATCTGTTGATTGGATCATAAAGACCTAGATGAAGGGAAAAAATAAATATCATCTTGATCCAAAACTTTTATGGACCCCAAAACGTTTTTAATGGTCACCGTTCAATCAACACGGTTTGCTGTAATGTGGTCGACTTGAGATTTCGATATACAACATTTTTTTTTTCTTATAACATGAAATGATCTATAAAAATAGATGGACAGCATGGATGAAACACATATATCATGGTGGGGCCCACAAAGCACCGACCACCAGCCATTAGCCGGTGTCAGGGGGAGTAGCCAATCCGTCTCCCTTGAATGTGTACCATCCATTGAATGGTATACTTGCGGAATAACCAGCGATTTGATCGACATGATCACTACGCCGCACCAGCTGGGAAGTGAGGCCCACCTGCTGAGCGGCTCGGATGTCCCAGATTTACACGTTTGGATGCTTGCATAGTCCTAGTATTAGTACTTACCCTGCACTTTAACTAATGCACTGATGCACGGTTGAATCCGATTTCTCCCACGATAAAAAAATACTTTTCTCAAATTAAATAATTAACTTAAGAAAGTAATATTATACTTGAATTTGATGATATGTATTGATGCAATGTTTACTATAGTCATCTAAATTAAAAGGTCTCTCCTCCACCAATTCTAATAATAGAGAGATGTAGACAATTTAATGAATTTATTTTGGTAAACATTAAGGAATTTCACAACCATCTACGAGAACATATCTCAAATAGATGGAGAAAATGATGAAAATTTCATTCGCTCTCTTTCTCTTTTCTTTGATACACGCATGAGAGAAAAAGTATATATGGTCTCTCATATCTACTTCTCTAGGATAGGATAAAAACAAATGAAAAGAAAGATATGATTTTAAGGGAATATCAGTATTGTACTCTGTTTCCCTAAGCACAACTTTATAATCTACTGTGAGAGAAGTGCATTAATTCGCCCCCATCTATGTATATACTCATGATCTAACCACTCCACTATCATGATCATCTACTAATGATCATATATCAATTAATTAGAAATGAACCATTAGATCTAAGCAATTAAGTTATCATCAAGTACGATCAAATAATTTTTAGTGGTTAAAAAAAATGATAAGCCTAGTGGAAAAACCATTTTATGGGTCTTTGATATGTTCATATCAAATGCATAAACATGTTCATAGGCAAATCAATGGATCACTTGTTGGATTGTGCAAGAATCAAGGGTTCTTAACGGAAATACCCAACTATATCCACTTTATTAGCTCCTATATGGACCTCGTACGAAGGGCTAAAACCGACCAATCAAGATCGTGACCCTTATACATTATTAGGTTTAAGGATTAATCATCATTTATGTAGCATTAGGTCCTGGTCTCATGATCACAATTTAGGCTAATGGGCCTTTAGACTATTGACTTAATTTTAATCTACCATTTTAGTGACCAAAGGTCAAAACTTGGATCTTTTATTCATGACAAACTCACATTCATGTGTAAAGTAAGGGTAAGGCATAAATCGACATCAAGTTGGTTCCCAATGGTGGAAACTATCCATAACGACCAAAGTCAGTCCCCTCATATAAAATAACTGCACATCTCACTAACCGATGTCCACAGGTGTGTCCTATGCACCTATGACGATCATGATCTAACATGGTATTATGATCCATTGACTATGACTCTCCTAGGCTAATGACTGTCACGTCTAACCTTAAGTTCTGAGGATGATAAGAGGAATCACTCTTCAATAAACCCATGCCTAAGATTGAATGCAACATATACACTGAGAATCAACAGTATGTCCACCAAGGACTGATGCTCATCATGATCTATAACTGAGATCGCCTTAATCACATCCATATGGTTATCATATTAGAGCACTAGCTCCAACATATACAAGTTAGTGACCTGGCTTTACCCATGTTGCTCGTAATTGGGCTTACGCCTGGATGGTTGGTAATAAAATTTTTATTTATAGGGATGCACTAGCTGAGGTAGTTGGAAGAAAACTGACAGAACAAGGTCTTCTTCAGGTTCTCAAGCTACACAAATCAGTTGGATCGACAAGGTTGCAGGTTGGACTGACTGAACATGGTTTCTTTTGCAATTTGGGATTTTACGCCACCTTAAGATTCTAAGGTCTGACCACTTAACTCTGTTGGTTGACTTGGGGCTTTAGTGCTACGTTTAATGTGGTTTCAAACATTGTAGGGATTGAAGAGCTGATTGAATAGATTGGGTAGGTTAACGTACAAATTAAATATTCGATTCGATGAATTCTGTCACGGGTTTTGCCTAATTGAACATTCGAGGATTGATGAATAATGGATCCAATGATCCAAGTCTTGCAATCGGTTTGATACGGTGTGGTCTGCTTGGGCACTGAATTTATTGAGCTTCAAGTTTCTAGAGTCGGGGTTCACCAACAAGTTTATAAGTTATTCGGGTTTATTAACATACGTGTCGAATCATGTTAAGAGTTTATATAATTAGGATTTTCACTTAAAATTTTAAAATTTTAAGTTTAAAACACGTGCGCGCACTTGTGCAATCATGTGATAAATCGAAACATTTTCTTAGTAATGCCCGAAGACATCTAATACCCGAGTATTAGAGGGCTACAACGTTATATTACATCCATTTTTATAAATCATTTTAGTACATTATCCTAAAATCGAATCATTTTCATAACTAAAGTGGACCACACCAAAGGAAACAATGAGAATAATAATGTCCACTGATGAAACCTTCCCAGGGCTCACAATGATGTTAATTTAGTTGTCATCTTGACCCGTCCATAAAGTTACACAAATATAGATGAAGGGAAAATACAAATATAAGCTTGATCCAAAACTTCTGTAGCGCCTGTCATTACATGGCTTCTTGTGTGGTCCACTGGAGCTTTGGATATACTTTAATTTTGGGCACACACATTAAAATGATACAGTAAAACAAATGGACCCCGGCGCATGATAAATCAGATGGACCACAGCGTGGATAAAAGACAAATCACTATGGGCGCCCACAAAGTTTACTCAGTATTCCTAAGCCTTAAACCCTGAACCACACATAAAAATAAGCCATTTGCTTCCTAAACCTTAAACCCCGAACCCTAAACAAAACATAAAATTGCTACTTAAAAGGCCTGTTTGGCAAGCATAATTTCAAAATTACATTTTTTGTATAATTGTGAAATGAGAACTTAAATCACGAAAAAATTGCCCTAGCATTTTCGGCCCTTCCGTTGCAATATGACTGATCAACAACAAGACCCTAATGAAGATGGGCCGGTTGAATTCTAACCATCCGATCATCCATCCACGTGGGTCCCACGGGAAGAACCTATTCAGATGCTGATATGAGCCTGACTCGCGAATCGCGACTCGGACAATTCCCCGATTCTCATCGGGTTTTGCGTACGCAAAACGCCAAAAGAAACGAACGCAAATACGCGATTAGAAGAAAATCTAAATCACGAAAGTTCCCTCCCTCACTCACCCTTTTATACTCTCTTTCTCCTTCTCTCTCTCTCTCTCCCGAAATCCCGTCTTCAAACCAAACTCCTCTCTCTCTCTCTCTCTCTCTCTCTCTCTCTCTCTCTCTCCCCCCGATTCGGCTGCTGAAATGGAAGGAGAAAAGAGCTTGAGTCCTCGACCCAAGATAATGGTGACGAACGACGACGGGATCGACGCACCAGGCCTACGCGCCATCGTCCAAGCCCTCATCTCCACCGATTTCTACGATGTCCTTGTCTGCGCTCCCCACACGTCCGTACGCCACTTCTCTAATCTGTAATCGACCCGAGGATGCCCTCACCATACTTGGGTTCTTTCAGTTTTTAATGCAGGTGGGGCCCCTGGTTCGTTCATCCAGACCATTTGCCTTTCAGTCCCCAATACAGATGGATAACACCCCACAGGTCTCCTCCATTGGCCTATCCCACCTCTTCAATTTCAAGCAAGAGAAGAAGGCCCAAAATGGGCGGCAAGGATCATCCGATCTGGGAGATTTTTTTTAGGGCAATAAATCCATGGAGGGTCACGTCGGACCAACGGTCCGGATTACCGAACCACGAGTCCTACTTGTGGAAACTGAGAGCCAGAGTATGCTGTCAGAATCCTCGGGCTGAGGATCGTACACTTCCTCTCCTGATACATCTACATCTTTTCAATTGATTAGTCTGAACGATACAGCCATAGGAAATTCAGGCTGCAATTGGGCCCTGCTAAAGTACTGGGCTGGGCCCGTCTCTGAATAGAAGCCCAACAAGGATCAGCGCCCTAATGAGGAGTGTAGTTCTCTGCTAGTGGGCGATTGGGCCTGGTCAAGCCTGGCCCAGTTTCAGACCTTTTTGTAACATACTATCATAAATTGTCTCTAAAGATTTTGGGTTAGTGAGAACAAAATTGGATTTTTACAGTGTCAGCGCTGGTAGTAGTATGGATTTGTAGTCTACGTTTGGATGCTCAATCTAAATGAATCGCAATAATTCAGCTCCATAAAGTGGAAATGTCCCAAGTGGGTCTGCCCCATTCTATTAAAAATTAAGAGCCAGGCAACCTAATAGAAATTCAGATAATCTCTAGCGGAGCTTGAAATGCATTGAACTTGCAATCGGGGATTGGCCATTGTTACCCACTAACATGGCCTGACATCCAGGTTGGTTATTTCCCCCATGTTTTACTGAATCATTTCAATTCATTCCAGCTAAGCATCCAAACACATCATTACTATCTGGTCTTTATCCATGAGTTGGATGAGGTGCATGCTCATCACTAGTCTTAAGGACTGAGTGGTTTGATTACAGCAGCCATGCATGCATATAGATGGATACATCTGTTGAACAGAGCACAAAAAATCAGCCTCAAATTGATTTGACTTTGATTCAATTCATGGGGGCCTATCGTGAGTAAGAATTATTGAAAATGGAGATCAATACTATCGTGAGTAAGAATTATTGAAAACGGAGATCAATAACTCTTATTGAGCAGTCAGTTGATCAATGCTGTGTAGGGGTCTGGACGATTTCATTGCCTGTAGTGAAAAACACCATAGAATTCATAACATTCACCATGGCAGTAATTGAAGTCCCAGGATCCACACACGTACCAGTGAAATCTGGGATAACCTGTTTTTAATTTTTAATTTTATTTATTTTTTCCCATGGCAAGTTGGAATTATATGTAGAAATAGAAATCTAAAACATAGTTAGTGGAGGTAGGTGGTCATGGGAAGAGTTCAGATACGCATACGCTTCTACTTCATGTGAGTTTATTACATTGAGTATGTGATTTGGCTTTTTGCTTCCTTGTCACAATCTTTTGTGAAGTGCTTCACTAAAGCCGGCTGGTTAAATATGTCAGACTGCCACCATATATGAATAGAGAACCGGCCCCCTATGATGGGCTGTAACACTACAACCTGACTTTTTATGCTTTCAGAGTTTTTGTTTCCACTTTTTCCTTTGAAAATATCAGATATTTTCAAGGGAAAAATGATTGTAAAAAAGGTTGTAGGTTAAGTTAGTCTAGGACTGGTTTAAATAATGCCAATGGGTGTAGCAGTCGAGAGTATTGTATGGTATTCTTATTAGCCTTTATATTTGATGCACCTCTAGCTTGACATAAGATGCAATGCCAAGAAATAAACTGCTTGAATTGTTATCGTGTTAGTCTTCCAGATATTCCACGTATCTTCTATCTATTTATTTGGGTCCTTTTGTTTGTTGGGCACTCTTTTGGTAGAGAGAGGTCGGCTTCTAGTCATGCCATCACATGGCGTCAAACCATTTTTGCCAACCGAGTTGAAATTCAGGGAGCAACAGCCTATGCAGTTTCAGGTTTGCTGTGTTTTTCAACAGATTATATTAATTTTCTTGTATTTGAACTTTGTTTATATTTGTATTTGATAAATTCTTTATACTATTCTCCATTATTTGTACTCATGCTCATTCTTTGGTTTAGCTTGTGATAAGTATCACTCCCTTACTTACTGTAGGCAAGCATGACATATTCTCCTTTTGTGCTTTAATCAAATTTAGTCATTCTGTTGTGCGTTATGCCCATGCTACCTTCCTTGTTACAGTGGAATCCAAGTTGAAATCAACCACTCAAGCCTGTAATTTTTAATTCATGTTGATCAATATTGGTAGCATCAATATTGAAGTTCTGACTTTGCTTTTGAATATATGTTTTTTCTTATTTATTGTGATTGAAGGAACCCTTAAGACGGGTTTATGCAGCTTTATCCTACAGTTTTATTGTTTTTTTTTTTCCTGCATCAGAGGTGGCATGTTTTACAATGATATGATCTCTTCTGCGGTTATAACTTTAATTGGCTTTGATTGTCATGGGTTGCGACCATTTCAATCCGATATGCTTTTATTTATTTATTTTTGTTTTCCAATGATCTTCTAAAAATAGGGTCATCTCCCCATAGCCACCATTGATCACCTACGTAGTCACTCAAATTTGCATGCTGCTTTTGATGGATGGAACCTCTCTTGCAACCCTTCTTTCCGCACAATATCTGCAATCCTCTTCAGATTCATTTAGCACAAGAACTGATTTGTATTGCTTTGTTTTGTCCACAGTTCTACCCCCAACCTTATTTCTTGTCAGACAAAGTTCATCAAAGACGATTAAATTTTTGTGTTTAACTGATTATTTGTAGCTCTGTCCCTCTCATTACTTTTGTTTGTGCATCGTCTATATCACTTTTTATAGTATGAAGGTGGCGCTATCAAATCCTAGGCTTTTAAATGGTGGTTCTGCAAACTGATCATCTTGAAACCGTTGTGTCCTTAAAGCCAGTTCCCGGACTTGCTGCTACTTTTGCATTTTCATTTGTCAAATCAATCCACGGGTATCCTTCAATCGATAGGAACCCTCAACCATCAAATAGCTTCACACAGAAGTAAGTTGTTGGAGAGAAGTATGGGGTTTTTAGCAAATCGCGCTCCATTCACCTGGCAAGGTGCGGCTGAATTGGGTGGAAGTAGACTAGCTTTTCTTGACAGTAATATGTTTTCTTTTGTTGGCGAAGTGCAGCTGTTTTCTTGACAGTAATATATCGACACAATATATGGGTTGTTGCTTGTCATGGATCTGATGTCATTCTTTATTTGCTTGGCAAACTCATAATATGGAAGTGATCTACTTTCAGTAAACCATTCATCGCCTTATTATTATAGTTTACAAGATGGCAACATGAAAATATACAGCACCAATATTCAAGTTGCTATTATAAATGTTTCTAACCAGAACTGAATTCTATTGTTTTCAGGAACGCCGGCAGATTGTGCTTCCTTAGGAATCTCTAAAGCACTCTTTCAGGGCCAAATTCCTGATTTGGTAGCTCATAGAACTTTTATTTCAAAGAAATTTTCTCATGTTTGTAAACAGTTCTCACTTAGGCAACATGTACATTTGCCATGGTTGTCTGCTGGGCCCACAGTACAGTGAGTCCAGAAGGTTGGTCTGTTGGCCCCACCTTGGATGTATCTTGCCCGAAAGATCTCATTGATTGGTTAACCCTTTGATTGGTAACCTACAATTAGTTGGTTCATAACAGAAATGAAGCACTGGTCCACATTCAACTGTAGGGAAGGCAATGGGCTGGGCCTGGGCCAGGCTAAATCAACATTTTGAATAGGCCTGGCTCACCAGTTCAAAATCTAGGCCTGAGGCCTGCTGATCGCCTGGTCTATTCAACTGAAAGAGGCCAAAGGTTGGATGGCTTGGATCTTCCAACTGGGAGATCTTCGGGGATGGTAGTGGGGCCTATCAGAATGGAAACTCGATGATGCATTACCTGTCTCGGGTTGATGATCATATTATTCATACTTTATAGAAGTTAAGAGTGTGCTACAAGCTTCCTACTTTGCAAAACTTGCCACATGACCATGTTTTAATTCGTTACCTATTGCCATCTTTAATCCGATACATGATTACAGGTAGTCAGTGGTATCAACATGGGTAGCAATGCTGGATATCACATGTTAGTAACATATCCTTAGCTCATCTTGTTTTTTTACTATTGTGCACCTTACTATTGCTTATTAGTAACAAATCCTTCTTTATCTATGATCCTTAAGAAGCATCATATGATTTGATTCACGGATGGTTCGATTGTCATTGTAGTCGCTAGGTTCGGGCCCATAGTTCAATGGTAGACAAAGTGTGTTTCAGCATTGAGGTCTCAGTTTTGGCTTTCGAGCTCAGCTTACCTATAAAAATAATTTTTTTTTTTTTTAAAAAGGAAAATAGAAATCGTTTCCTTGTTCCAGCTATTTTGGGCTGCCTTTCTCATCCCCACCATAGCCTTGTCCTACCTATTTTGCACCGGCTTTCTCATGATCGCTTGGCAATTTATGGACCAATCAGCGAACATATGTTTTCTTGCTGCTTCATTATGATTATGTTGAGATGTAGTAATTTAGTTCTAAGGAGCAACCATGCACCATATTCTTGCCAATTGCTGATCTGTTATCTTCCTTCTTTGACACCTTTGTTCATATCATAATCATAGATTTTGCAAAAACAAATCCCTCATTTTCCTTTTCTAAAATCAGCAAAAATATCTAAGATCTGACTGATGTGAGAAAGCCGTTTTCTACACTAACCATTCAAATTTTCTACTTTTGATTTTACCTTTGTTGAGATATAGTTTATAAGGGCTGCCTCTTTATAATAAAAGGAATGTGAGAAGCTTATTTGTAATTTTATAAGTTTTTAATAAAAGAAAGAGAATAGGGTAGCAGGCCCTAGCTTCTCCTTTTCTCTTTTCATTCATTCTTCATTCTTCTTTCTCTTCCTCTCTCGTATTCTTTTCCTCTTCCAATCTTCCCGTTGTAGCATCTACCCTCATTTTCTACTTGGTATCAAAGCAAGTTCGGGAGTTTTTGGGTCGGACTCACTGTTGACATCATCATGCCATATGGGTGACATCAGCAGTGTACCTTCAGCTAGGTCCCTTGATGGAGAACATTATGGCATTTAGAAGAGGATGGTTTTAGAAGATTTTTTCAGCATTTATTGGTATGTATTTAAAGGTTTTTTTTTTTTTTTTCAAAATAGAGATTACTCAAAACCGTGGACCGTTTTATTTATTTATCTCTGGCTTTTGTGTTTTTTTTTTTTTTTTTGGGGGGGGGGGGGGGGGGTGGGTGGGGGTTTTTTCCACATGAGTTTGGTGGATTTGACTATTTGATTTCTTTAGAAACAAGAATCGTTTTTTTTTTTTTTCTTCCCCAATAAGATTTGAAAGAATTATGATAAAATTGATGAAGATAAGGTGTCATACAACCTTGTTCTTGGTTGGATTTGTTTTTTTCCTGGTTAAGCTCTTTTCATATTCTGGTGAATATTTTTTGCTACTCATTGTGAATATATAAGGATTATTTTGTGGGAAGATGTTGACTTCCAATTTCGGGGCCACAAGTTCATCTGTTTCCAGGGACTCAAGTTTCATTCTTACAATAGGTTTTTATGGCGACCAACCTTAGTGGCCAATCACAATTGGGAAGTTGGATTGCATGAATTTCTTGAAATGGTCTCAATCCATCAAGATGTATATCGGCGGGCGAGGGAAACTAGAGTATGTGAATGGTCGGGTTAGAGAATCAGTTATGGAAGCTTCCTCCTACTATAAGTGGGAATAAGAAAATTTGATGGTAATGTCTTGGCTTCTTAGTTCTATGCGACCTCATATTAGTAGAGGTCTTCTATTCCTGCGGACGACTAAAGAAATCTAGGATAAACTTACCGGCACTTAGTCCTAGCAACAGAATATTGCTTGTGTCTGTATGTTACCTCAGGACATTGCTACCATCCGTCAGGGGAAAAAATTTGGCTACATATTACTCCATTCTATAGGGCCTGTGGGAAGAGTTGGATCACTACCAATTATTACAATGTGCTACTAATGCTGATAAGAAGAGAAATAAAAAAAGAGTTTAACAAAATCAAATATTTGATTTTTTTTGCTGGGTTGAATTTTGAATATGAATTGACCCGTTTGTAGATTTTCGGGAGAAGTGAACTTCCATCATTGGACCAAGTTTATTCTTTGGTGTAGATTGAGGAAAGCAGGAAGAAGGTGTGAAACCAATTCCTTCTAGCAGAGGCCAGAGACCACTCAACCCTTGTAATCTCTTTTGGTCACCCTAGGGGTGGAAAATGACCTAATCGGAAGAATAGAGCGCCTGATGAGAATGACAAGTTGAAATGTGATCATTATGGAAAAACCCCGCATACGCGGGAGACTTGTTGGGATCTCCATGGTCGACCAACAAAGTTCAACATCTCGGGACAGTTGTCTTCATCTAGTGTTCTTGTTACTGCCTTTGCTTCTCATTCGTTGGGTATTACTTAGTACTTTCTCTGCCATATTTGCTCCTCCCCCTGGACAATCTTCATCAACTGTGGACAGCTTATCTTCCGTGGACTTGGAACGCCTCCACAATCTTCTTTCCAACTGGAAGGTTGCTTCCACTTCATTTTCACAGTCAGGTATGCTTGTGTTGCGTCTACTAACCTTGTCAATCATCCTTCATCTAGTCCATCTTGGATCATCGATTCAGGTGTGTCTGGTCACATGACAGGTTTGTCATCGATTTTTTTTTCTTCTTCCTGTTATACAGTCTATCATCTGAAAGGGATAAAGTGAGAGTTGCAGATGTATCCTATCATACATTTTTGGACAGGGTGATATCAATCTTCATGATCACTTATCTTTGTCTTTTGCGCTTCATGTTCTAAATTTATCCACAAATTTTCTGTCTATTGTCTTATCAAAAGTTTGAATTGCTGTGTAACTTCCTTTCCACTCATTGTGTTTTCCAAGACTTGGTGACAAGGAAAACGATTGGGAGTGGTCGTGAAGCAGATGGTCTCTACCTTTTGGATGTTTCTGGTTCTTATGCAACTTTTCACCTTAGTAGTCTTAGGGGCTGTTTGACATCTCTACTAATAAGAGTTTATTTGCTTATTCTAAAAAAATAGACATGAGAAGCAGCTGCCACACTCTTACGTTATCTATAGAAAGCTGAACACCATTCCAGGCCCACAAAAATTGCGTAACTGATTGGGGTGCTGACCAGCTGATGTCGAATAGATTGAAAATATGACTCTAAAGCTGGCTAGCAAAAGGGCAATGGAGGAGAAGATGATCTACAGATTCCGTACTTCTCATACATAGAAGACATGTTCTGGAGAATCATATCCCTCTTTTGAAGATTGTCTATCGTTAATATTCATTTCCTACCCGCCATCCAAATGAAGGGAGAGACTTTTTTTGTGTGTGTGTGTGTGTGTGTTGGGGGTGTTCGGAAGAACTTTGAGAAGGCCAGATTATATTTTAGATCTTACCGAGAGGGAACCCGAGGCTGACGCCTACCATACCAAAGAATCATAAGAGCCTGGAGAGGGGCAAAAGTGTTTGAGGTGCTGGAGAAGACTTGCAAAGTCATTGCATTCTGAATCTGATAGCCCTCTCTTACATGGAGGGCACCATGCTCCCCTACCTTTGGAAGAATAACACCGATCCACTGTGATATTTGAATGCGATGATAAAGCTGCTAGACTCGGGAAGTCTTCCTTAAGGGGCCTCGATCCACACCACAAATCCTCCTAGAACCTAATACAGTCTCCTATACCTAAAGAATAGGCTGATGAAGCAATAACTGAAGGGGAAACTGCTAGAATGCCTCCTCATATCGCTGAAGCTCGGTATAACGAAGACTTCTTTGTCTCCCATCCTCTATCTTCCAGCCTGTATCTGTGAGCTAAGAAATCTCTCCACACTCTTTCTTCTTCGACCCCAAATCTCCACTGTCACTTTCCAAGCAAAGCTGCGTTCATAGACTGGAGATCCCTAAGCCCTGCTCCACCTTCTACTAGAGGCAAGCATACGTCACTCCATCTCAAAAGATGGAATTTATGTTGTTCCTCCACCCCTTGCCATAAAAAATCCCTCCTGAGTTTTCTCAAGTTTCTCTACAACTGATTTCGGGCATCTGAAAAGAGACGAAATAAAGAGGGAGCTTTGAAAGAGCCGCTATAATGAGAGTAATGCGACCAACGAATGATAACTGCCTCCCTTTCTATCTTGATAATTTCCATTCAAACTCTCAGCCACCTTGTTCCACAAATGTTTGGGAGGTTTCCCCACGCATAGGGGGAGACCCAAGTAGGAAGAAGGGAAGGATGCCGATCTGCATCCAAAAATAGATGCAAAGGAAGATGTTTCTTCTACGGATAGCCCTATCCCCAACATCTCACTTTTGAGCATATTGATCCTCAGCCTGGAAACCTCCTCAAAACAGCCCACTATTTTTCACAAGTTATCTATCTTGATTGGATCTGCCTCGCACATTAAAAGAGTGTCATCTGCAAATTGCAGATGAGATATGGTGGGTCCAAACATCGAACTATGGAATCCTAAAATGAGATCTAGTTGCTGGCCTTTATATGACATTGTGCTGAGGTCTTGTGCTACTACTATGAATATGAATGGAGATAATGGGTCACCCTACCTTATACCCCTCGATGATTTGAAGAACCCCTTAGGTGTTTCGTTGATCAAAAACCAAAAATAAGCTGATGATGTGCATTCCCCCATCCAATTAATCCATTTTTCGCGACAACTGATCCTTCCAACATATAATTCATAAAGTCCCAATTGACGTGGTCGTACGCCTTCTTGATGTCAAGTTTACACACTACTCCTTTTTTCTTTGCCTTGAATCTTCCATCAATGCATTCATTGGCAAGAAGGGCGCAGTCCAAGATTTGCTTGCCAGCAATAAAGGCCCCTTGGTTGTCCGAAATAACCTTAGGGAGGACCTTTCTAAATCTCGAAGCCAACACTTTTGTAGGGGCTCTCGATGAGGCTGATGGGCGTATAATCATGCAAGGAATCTGCCCTTTCCTTCTTTGGAACAAGAATTATGAAAGTTGCCCCCCATACCTCTAGTAAGAATCCCTTTGGAGTCGAATTCTTGAATGAAGTCGGTCACATCTTTCATAACCACTTCCCAAAAAACTTGGTAGAAATGAATAGGAAAACCATCCGGGCCTAGAGCCTTATCGCTTCCCAACACATCAATTGCTTCCTTGATTTCTTGCTCTTCTATATGTCTCTCTAGATACGCCTTATCGTGATCTGATATCTTGCAGAAATATAAATTGTCTAAGACATGGCGTTCCAATTCATAAACCATAGGCACACCATCAAACTCAAAGAAGCAAAATAATTGTAAGTAAAATTACTTGGTTGCTTTGCCGTTCTAGCTAATTTTGCCGTCTCTCTTCCAAATAAACCATAAGCCATAAACCATTTTAAACTTATTCATCTGCTCATCAATGATGACCCTTTGCCTTGAATCCGGGACTATTCTTTCAATACAATCATATAGGCTGGTGTTAATCTCTAAATCCAGATGGAAATTGTCATCATATTGAAATTTAGGATTTAAGAATAAGCCGCTGCATATAAGGGCCTATGCAACTGAAGACTCCTTTGTTGGTGTATGATTTTCCATACGGCTGAATATCGCTTCTTCGCCTCTCTTAAGTTCTTCGCTATAGCCTCTTTCGCCCAATCCATCGCTTCATAAATATATCTCATTGCCAGCCTCTCATCTGAATTAACTAACTGTAGCACCTTGACCAATGGGAGGTCTTCAAGAAAAACTTGATAGATGATCAAAAATCTACATCGGCCAAAACTATATCTTGAATATGCTTTCCCTTTACGTTCTTGGAGAAGCTGTTGCCTTCTCGTTTTTTTGAGGTAAACACTCAAGCCAATTCTATTTTCATGGATGCTTTTCAAAGTCAAGTAACATGTAGCAAACCGTGTTGTGGCCGGTCTTATCAACTCCTCCTTTGTGTGTTTCCTCATTAAATTCAAGATCCAATAGTGTTTGTAAATATAAACTGTTATAACCATTGTTTTTGCCACAATCTCTAAATGAACTTGCAACTTTCCAATGTCTGTAAGCATTAAGTCTATGCAATTGGCCGCACATGGAGACCAAAACGTCTATCTTTTCTATTAACATTTGACCCATCTTCGTATAGGTGGATGTGCTATTTGTAACGGCCTGTATTACGTCTCTTCCTCCACTTCATCAATAACTGACTTGAGTAAGCCTGACAAATTGTCCACATTTTTTTAAAATGTTAGACGTATCAACAGATCTAAAAAATATAGTACTAGTTGGACTATTAACAAAAAAATTTGTAATAGACCGATTCACTCCATCGGTCCACCCATCTAACATTATTGTGCATCCGGTGTTCGCCCATTCCTTCTTACAAATATCAATAGATTTCTCTATCGACTCAACTTCCATCTTAAAAAAATTATTCCTTCGTGATACGACAGAAGCTTCAATCCCGACCCAGATGTAGCAACCACTTCTATCATAGGTGTGAAGAATGGGTTGTTTACAAGGTTAAAGGTAGAGCATTCACATGTAAGAAATGATAAATGGAAATGCACACACTGTCTCTATCTCCCTTCTTCCAGATTTTATTTAGAGTGGCTTGTTGTTTTTCTTTTGGTTCACTCTTTCTTCCCATAAAATCATCCACAGTTCTTTTTCTTTTTCGTCCACCCATTTCATCTACATCATCAATAATAGGAACTCTTCCAACATCGTACGCCATTTCTTCCAGTTTTTTCTTCTCACTAATATTACAATCCAACAAATTCTTGAATTTTTCTGCTATATCATCACTGATTTGTGGACATGCTGCTACATTTTACTTCATTTGGGCTAGGTGATGTTTCATTCGAAATACACCTCCCCAATATGCTTTCTCACAAAAATTACATCTTAGGTGGAGATTATTTTTTGCATCCATTTTTGAAGAATATTCCCATTTAAGATCATTGTCCTTGGTCTTTGATTTATTTCCCATCTCTAATGCTCAACAATAATCAACACACAGGTGACGAGCCTACATATTAAGGAAAAAAACTATTTAGGCCAATACAAACATAAAAGATTATAAATGATTAAAAAATGAGAAAACTATTGAAATAAATGCGAAAAATCTTGAAAAAAAAAACTATTTAGGCCCACACAAATTTAAAATATCACATCTCTCTCAAAAGAAAGAAAAGAAGTGATATTATAATGTATGTGGGGCCTAAATAGCTTTTAAAAGCAAGAGTCCTAAAAAAATAGCAAAAACTGAAAAAACCGGAATATATGATTTTTTTTCTTCCGAAAATGCATATTCTCACCTAAATATGAAAGAAATGAAATAGAAAAGATTAAATGATTATTTTATATGTATTCTTACCTATTTTAATGTAGAAATTGAATGCAACAAGCGGCGTTCAATTCTGTTGAGCGACGAAGAAAATATGTTGTTTTCTTTTTGTAGGTTTCCTATGGCTCACAACCTCCAAAAGTCTCCAAAATCTCTCAAAAGTACCAAAAGAAGTGATATTCTAATCCATGTGGAGCCTAAATAGCTTTTAAAAACAAAAACCCTAAAAAAATTGCACAAGGGAATTTTTTTTTGAAATTTCCATGGGAAAATGCTGGTTTTTTGATGCAAATATCAAATCGTACGATTCTGACTCGAATCGTACGATAATAGCCCATTTGCGATTCAACAATATGATCTACATTGTACGATCGTACGAAACGATTCAAATTGTATGATTTGAATAATAAATCGTACGATATTTGACAACACTGTCTATAAGCAAGTTATCTCTCAATAACTTTGCTTACCTTTTGTAACGACTAAGAATCAGCGTGCTGACATTTTCACTAAGGGAGTTGTTAAGACAAAGTTAGAACCTATTCTTAACAAGCTTGGCATGATAAACATTTATGCCCAGCTTGATGGGGAGGATAGAGATAGAGTTTATAAGGAGCACTTTGTAATAAAAGGAATTTGAGAGGCTTATTTGTAATTTTGTTATAAGTTTTTTTTTTTTTTTTTTTTAATTTTTAAATAAAATAAAAGAAAGAGAATAGGGCAGACGGCCTTAACTTCTCCTTTTCTTTTTTCATTCTTCTCGTCTCGTCTCTCTCTCTCTCTCTCTCTCTCTCTCTCTCTCTCTCCCCTTCTTTTCCTCTTCCAATATTGTAGTCCTAGCACCTACCCTCATCTTCTACTACATTCTTTGGAACCTGTTCTTTTACTCCATTAAGCTGGCCATAATGCACTTTCTTCCTTCATGTATTTATGTAGTTTTGACATATCATGTATTTGATGCATGAATCGCCCTTTGATGAAAGGTTGAAAACCGCATATGGTCAAATTCTCAACATTCTACTGCAATGATTTCAACTGTATGGGGTTGTTTGAAGTTCATCTTCTTATGGTTGATATGCATGAAAGATCAAATTACTAACACTCAAAACCCAAAGGCTAAAGAAAAGAAGAAGAAACATATATTTTTTTTAAAGGTAACGTGTTATTCAGTGGATTTCTGGTACGATAATGGTTGATATCAACTGTAAACTTAGATTCCATGCATCCAGTTCAGTTTAGTTCCCTCTTGGTGTTATTCCCCAGCCTTGTCATCTCATAAATGTCTTCATGAATGTAGCACTAATGCATGGAATTTGATATTAGAAATGCTAGTTGGAAGCTTGTGTCTTAGAACTATGCAGCTCTCGTGGTACATGTGGCAAATGTGGTGATCGGGACTTTTGGTGGTTTGCAACCATGTTGATAGGCCATACCAAAATGCAAGGTGATTTAACTGCGTAGTCATCTGATCAGTGGCCTGCAGAAGGAACAGTTGTACAAATGGTCCACATGCAACCAACAAAACTCACAACATTTGGACAACCAGAGCTGTTCACCCACTGCAATTTCTAGCCTGTAACTCATCCATGCAGTGGCCCAGCAGATACATCAGTCATGGTCACCACACGTCTTTGACATGGGTGCAGTGGGGTTGGAGTTGCATAGAAACTTAATGATGCAAGCTGCATAATAGCATTTCTCATTTGATTTTAGTTCAGTTAAATAGTCATCATGCACATCCGTTTGTTATTTTGTACTCGACTGAAATCAAGCATAATGGTGGATTCATCAAGTTATTTTGGTTGCATTGTCTCTTTAAATATTTTTTTATGAGCAGGATAACAGCACTCTTGAACTTTTTTATTTTATTTTATTTTATTTTCCTTTTGGATGTTAACTTGGTTAACCATTTCACCAATTACGTGTGCTTGTTTTATAAACCGGTGGTTAGCCGTGACTTCTGCTTATTACCCAGATGGAATTTTCTTCCTTTTTCTACACTTGCAGTGTGTACTCTGGGACGGTAGCTGGTGCTCGAGAGGCGTTCTTATATGGGGTGCCTTCTATAGCTATATCATTAGACTGGTATGTACAACTGTACAAGTACATCTGTCATCGTGTGACTGAAATCATGCTAATACCTTTTTTTCAAACTTGGAGCCCTTAGACAGGAAAATGAATGAATTAATAAGAGGAGATTGAAGTAGCTGTTGCCTACCATATACATTTTTAGCATTTCATTTCATAGTTAATAGGTATGAAGCGGTTACACGTAAGTTTGTTGGCATTTTCTTCTCCAGTTGTGACCATTTGTTTGGAAAACCTCTAGTTTTTCTTTGTTAGAATTGTGGTTGCCTGACTTGGTGTTTAAGTTATCATAAAACTATTTCCAAGGCCCTGTCTCCAATTGTTTCTTGTGCTTTTCTTTTTCTTTTTTTAATCAGCAGGTTGTTATCCTGCATGGACATGCTTAAATAGTTGACTCGGCTGAATTGATGGAAAGCAGTCCAAAACAAACATAAAGAATACTTAGAATAAAAGGAATGGGGCGAATTAGTAGGACAATATTCCTATGGAGAATTAAGGCAGCCTCGGCTGGCCTCCTGTCGTAGTTTAGGCAGTGGTGTGGGCCTGTTTTCTCTTGCGCTTTTGCTCCTTTTTTAATAAATTATTTGTTCTCTGTGCCTGTCTCTCTCTCTCTCTCTCTCTCTCTCTCTCTCTCTCTATATATATATATATATATATATATATATATATTTCTATAGAGAAGGAAGAACTTCCCCTATCTTTTTGTCTCTCTATATCTATCTATCTATCTATCTATCTATCCATCTGTCTACATAGATACATGGTTGCATGCATGCATACACACACATTAGATGTAAATGCTTTCACTTTTATCTGTCTACATATATACATGGTTGCATGCATGCATTCACACGCACATGTGCACACACACACACACATTGGATGGAAATGCTTTGACTTTTCATCGCTTACTAGGGAAATGAACTTTCAGGTTGGAAGGTAGGAGCAGCATTAGTGACTTCAAAATCGGAGCAGAGGCTTGTTTGCCCATCATAAATGCAATCATTGCTGAGATCAAGAACAGAACCTTTCCTCAAGGATCTTTTTTAAATATAGATTTGCCAACAGATGTTGTACATCATAAGGTAATTTTCGGGACTAGGTTATATGTTATTTACACTTTCATCTGTTGATAACATTCTCCAAAGATAATCTCTTTATCTTCAGACTTCTATAGGGAAGCTACAGGTAGTGGTCATATATCTTACCATCTGTTCGTCAGTCAAAAGACTCAAGCTCAAGTTATTTGTCAGATCTCAATTCAACCAAAAAAAAAAAACTCTAGAATGGGGAAGAAAATTTAAAAAATAGATACCTCATTTCTGTGTTGGTATTGGTGCGCAGGAGATTGTGTACTAAGATCTCCTGCTGTCCATAAGTGGTGTGTGGGAATCCAATGCACATTCAGAATAGGATTTCTGTCAATTTATGAAGAAGTGGGTGAGAATCCCATTTCGATGTAATAGAGATTTCCACCACCATTGGTGGGTGGTGGCAGTTTTTTGATGCACAGTCCCTTGTGTACCAATTGGTGCAACCATTTCCCAAGAAATAGATATCAAATGTTATTTTTGGTTTCCTTCAAGTTTCTTGAACTTTAATGGTTTTCATTGATCATTTTATTTGAATGGTGTCTTTCACTCCAAGTTTCTCAAAGCTTCTTCTATGTGCCATGCTGGCACCCAATATGAAATCCATTTTGCTGCCTATAAATAATGCTGGTTTATCATGAGAATGGAAACTTGTTTGATGAATCGAGTGAGTCAGTGATATAGATTCCTAGCTTGAAAGTGGTCTCAACGCACATGCAGAATTGAACTTTGTCAAGAACTTCATACAATCAGAGATTCAGCTACCGTATATTAGTATGGAAATTCATAATCTTTTGACCCGAATGCAAGTAAACCCTGAGCTCATTAAAAGAACCAAGTAATCAGCTGTCAAACCATCTAGTTTGTCAATAATTTGACACTGACAGTTCCATTTGTGGCAATTTATTTGCATTTTGGTAGTGTATACCCAAAGATAATTATGGCGCTGTCACGATTCTTTTATTTCTTGTGGTCTCCTATAGGGTTATAAGCTGACCGAACAAGGAAAGTATATGATCAAAGTTGGGTGGAAGCAAATCACCCCTAGCACTCAAGGCAGAAGGAGTACATTAACCATGGATATGGAGGCTGACTCAATAAAAGGGTCAGAAAAGAGCTCATCAACTCCATCACAAGAACACCTTGTGTTCAAGAGAGAGGTTTGATCCCTTCGTTGCAAAATCTTTATTTGCAAGAACTTGTTAGTTTGCTCTTGAAGCTTATCGACTCATAACTTTAAGCTTCTCATTTGTAATTGCTGATTTTAGTCTCTTGAAGAAGCATATAATGCCTGATTGAGCAATTTGTTTGGCTCAATAAACCCTACATGCAGGGCCTGCCTTTTTGTGTCCAAAATGTTGATGTGGCGGGCATCATTTTGGGTAAAAAAATATCCCCCACTTCTGTAATTTCCATTTGCAAGTCACAAATGTGATGGCATATGTTCGTCGAACAAAAATAAAAGAAAGAAAAAAAAGCCATTTGTTTCAATTGAGCATCGTAAAAATTTATAGTTTCCATCTTTTCATCTACATGACTTCCATGTTAGAATTCAAGTGATGCTTGTTATTCACTTTTCATGGCTATCATTTTTGTTTTTTCTGGAAGTTAAATTGATTTTGTTTCACTGAAGTAAGATATCTAGTATTGTTGTTTTAAAACTTTTTCCATTAAGCTAAGCTTCGCATAAGCAAGGATTGCTGGAATTATATATTGATATAGTGATTTGAGATGGGATGTGCACCAGTAGGGGTTCATTAACCCCACAAGCCCAGCCAATCTACACTCTACCAGCAATGTGCGAGGATTGCCATGGTGGTGGACATCTGCTTTATAGCTCCCAATTTGTAGCTGGGCCCCCACTACATAGGTGCCCTGGTTGGAAAATGAGGCCTGCCCATTCATCTAGTTGGCCACAGCAGTCGAAATGAAAAGATGGATAAAAAAAACATAGTTTTAACCCTCAACTTATTTTATTAACTATGGCCCACCTGGTGAATAGACAGCCCCGATTTTTTTGGATGAGGGCATCTACAAGGTAGGATCGACCTGATGGTGATGGATGGTTCTAATCTCTCACACGTAAGCGAGCTTGGCACATGGGTTGTTGTGTAGATGGGCTGGGCTATACTTGGCAAAACTGCTATCCAGTACTGACCATAGTTTTTTTTTAATCTACTTGAATCTTTTGCATTCATGCGCATAAGATTAAAACATAGATTGATTGTAGATGGTGGCATGCAAGAAGTTTCTCTTTGAAAAACCTGGAATTAATGAAATTTGTCAACAATTGCTGTAACTTCCATATACACGCGCCATCAGATTTTACTCAATTTACTCAATTTCTATTGCATCCACACAACTACAGGTCACTTCTGTTACTGCCATGGACTATAATATTCCGCTGCAAAAATATAACTCCATGTCATCATTTCCCCTTTTCCTGAAAATGGCATTAAAATAATGAAATGAGTGCCTCAAAATTGAAACTGTAACTTCCACATACATGTGATGTCAGATTTTACTGAATTTATGAAATTTATATTGCATCCGCACCAGTGTTTAAATATCGACAACATCGGCCGATATCTCCCACGATATATCTTGTATCCCACCAGTGCGATACGAAACACACAAGTAGTGCAATATATCCCACTTGTTCGATTTGGTGAGCATTTTCGAATTTTGATCCTTTTATTTTCTATAAATCATGTTAAATTAGTGTCAAATTGTTACAAATCCATGCTTTTTCATGCAAAATGGATTGGGAGCTTCAATTACAAGATTTGGAGGAGATGGGCCAAGTTGTGGAAAATTGGAAAAAAAATCAAAATTTCCCAATTTCTCACAAATCGTTTACAAACATTTATGTAACCTAATTTAGTGATTCTTCTTTTGCTTTTGAATGTATTGCTTGTGTTTCCACACGTCTTCTTACATTTATAAAATATATGAATAAACAACACATACATTATGACCCCGTACAAAGAAAACCTATTATGTGTACTTGTTTTCTGTAACGTTTTAATTTATTAGTGTGTATTGATGTCTTTTTTAACAACCACAGTTTCATCAAAAATTTCAACCAATTTCCCAATGTTTCCCCATGTTTCCAACAACAACAATACGTTACACGTTATAACTGATATATCCCATGTGATAACCGATACGTATCCGTATCCCAAGATTGTGATATGTAACGCGATACTGATATTTCGAACACTGATCCGCACAACTCCAGGGAACTTCTCTTACTGCCATGGACAATAATATTCCCCTGCAAAAATATAACTCCATGTTGTCATTTCCCCTTTTCCTGAAAATGGCATTAAAATAATGAAATGGGTGCCTTGAAATTGAAAATGAACCAACCTTACCAAATGTTTGTTGAATTTCTGTGTGAAATTTGGACTACCATGATTTGCATTTATGTTGTATTAGAGCTTTAATGAGAAAGAATCGACGCATATGAGTTTGTGTTGTTTTTAATTGATTCTTTCTATTATTGATCAAATTATCTTTCTCCCCATTTCACCAGACGTATGCATTTGCGTTAATTTATATGCTCTCCTCTGCAGGGGACCTCCAAAGAACTGTAGTGTTTTTTCTTTTTTGAATGAATACTAAAATATCTCTTTGACATTTCAACTAGGTAGTAGGGGAGGCAGAATGTGAAGAAGATACGGATCTGGACCATGCAGCCCTTAAAGCAGGATATGTTAGTAACTTAAATTTTTCTCTACAAAATAAATTCCAATTGGGGAGGATGACTGTAATTAACATGGTATTATCGATTCGATTCCAGATTTCGGTCACTCCTCTCGGTGCTCTTTCTGCTGCGGAGAAAGGTGTTCAGGCCTACTTCAAAGATTGGATGGTATGTATGACCGAGCACCTGTCGGCGTCAGCCTTATAAAGAGGTGAGTTCCATCTTCAATTGGAAATATTATGTGCATTTCGGTTTTGGTGACGCCTTTTCAATACTTCATCCCTTTGTTAGATGATCTCTCCGAACATCTATTTGAGCTCATCATTTTCTTGTTATTAGATTATTTTTTTTCTTTATTTCTTTTTGGATGGGGATGGGTTAAATCGTAAATGCTTGATAGAAGTTTTATGTCTTGTTTGGCTGTGTTTGGATACACAAGTTGAACTGTGGGCATTCAGTTCAATTAAGTGGAATGACAAGGAAGTAATGAATGTTTCCGAGCATTCATAATTTGGAAGTAGCCTTACATTCCTTTCAGATCCAACTTGAAACTTATGTAATCGTAAAACTGAGCCCAATGCCTCAAGATGTTTGCTAAGCCCACATGCATGGACAAGGCACTCAATCTACTCACCACTAACCATGCCAGCATAGGAGACTGATGTGATATCCAAGCTGTCCATCAGGCGGGTCTGACCATTCAGAGTGTTCTTGACCAAAAATCAGGTTGTTCAACTCATTAGGTGGGCCACGGTGTTAGAAAGGAGTTGGCAGCTTAGACAACGTTGACCAAGTTTTTATTCAGCCATGCGCTTGTTTTGTATACTGTGGCCAACCTGTTTAGTGGACCAGCCAGCACATGAAAATAGTTGGACATCCATGATGGATGGTTTGGATCTTGTACCAATGTGCCATGCTGATGCTATAAGTGGCATGCACGTGAGCTTCCTTTGCATTTCAGTTTGATAATGTACTTGATTTTATTGGATGGGCGAAATTTGCTGGGTAATATGGACTGAAAATGTTTTCTTTGTGCAGGATATTCTAGCATGATAGCTGCTGATTGGGACCGACCACAGAGCATATAAGATTGGTAAAAATAGATTCATGTACGTATTTCATCTTCTGTCTACACCATTATTGGATCACCTTCCGAGATTGCTATAGCCAATGAAAGGTTGTGGCAATTTGGATTTGGTTATCCAAGTCAGCATTGGCTGTTTGAACTATTTCCCATTGTATGCTACTCTTTTTTGTTTTTTTAATGTGGGTGACATTATTTTGGATTAGGTTCTTGTGGATGCAGAACTGAACATTTGGTTCTTCCTCTATTGGGTTTGGGTAATAATAAAAGCATTTTTAGGAAGTTTTAGCTGTGCTTGTAATTTGTGAGATGAATGCGATGGCAGCATTGATGGCTTTAGCCGTACCGTATCCAGGTGTTTTAGAGCACCTTGATATTCGGAACGAGAAAAGCTAGAGAGGCTGTTGAGCTCTCCTTGGAGAGGGCTCACTTGTGTCTGACATCTCCACCGTACAAGTGGGTCTATTGGAACTGTTAATCGATCAGACCACCTTGTGGACATTGATCAAAATCACCGATGATTCCAGCTGTCTGATTGGTGTAATTTCTGTACATTGAATTCCGAAATTTTCTATTCTTATCCTGAAATCTATTTTAACTGGCCATTTCCTAGATAGTGGCTGGTAGGGCAACTGCTTGATCGTCCCATCATGCGTGCTCTAGAAGTGGGTCAGATGTTCTTGGAGGTGCTGGTTGTTCAAGGCCCACTAGGAAATCATCTGTCAAGGCTATGACATGTCTGTGAGTTGGGACCTCTTTTGGGTGCCTTCTAGACACTGAACTATGTTGAGCATGAAAACTATGAAAGCAAAGGTAGGGACCTGGCCCATCTGTTTTTGGGTGGATTCAAGCTTAGGACTGACTAATCATCTTGGGGCTGGGCCTCACTCTGAATTTTTGGGGCCAAATGCTATTCCAGCTGAGCTTGGCAGCTTGCAGTCTTGCAGTCTTGCATCTAGATCGTTGGTTTCTCTATGGGCTAGGAGCATGACAAGGTTGATTGGTTCCACCAATTTACTCTCCTAAGGGTCTGTTTGATAGTAATAAAAGTTTAGTTCAAGACAGCTTAAATCAGGCTTATCTTAGTCTAATTTGTCTTAGTCATTATCCTTCACTAGTTATACCTGAAATAAGGATGGATTATTTAGCTTATGTGGCATAGGCGTACATTGAAAACATAAAACATGTGGCGTATGTGTTGTGCTTGAAAATATATGATGACATATGGTGCATGCAGGTGTTTGAAGATGTACAATGGCATATTTGGAATGCTTGATGAATATGGCGACACATGCATTACATGTACAACTTAACACATGCAGGAAATGCAGTAATTAAGAGCATATAAGGTCCAATGTGGCATATTTAATGTGGCTAAAGATGGATGGTAACACTTACTTAACATGCATATCACAAGAAGAGTGCTTGGGTGTGTGGTAGACTCGCAAGAGTTTCAACACGTGGTCATGGGTTTGGACCACCCATTGTGGTGAAAAACCACTGGTGTGGTGTCAGTGCGTGTTTGTTTTTTTTTTTTTTTTTTGCTTATCAAGACTAAGTTGATCAAGGCATTTAGTAATACAAGAAAAACCTTATGCCAGTGGAAAATTTAAACTTGTCTTGATTTTGATTTTTTGTTTATTATTATTATTATTATTATTATTATTATTATTTTTCATCCAATACAGACAACTATAGACAAACATTAGACAAGGGGCTTTTCAAAAGCTATGGACCGAGCTTCTATTGCTGTGGAAGAGTGGGTTATTCTCCTGTGAAAAGGACAATGAAAGTGAGCTTTTACATGTCGCTGTTTCACTTATGTGGAACAGCTGAGCCATGCAAATGGTGGGCCGTACTATAAGGAATCCCATGGGGCAAAAATTGGGATGGGCCACTCACGAAGTGGCTACACTGTCAATGGTCTAATTCAATGCACCGGTGTGGCCCACTAAAAGAGTGGATTAGTCTTATCTTCGGCCCAGGTGATACGTATGGTGCAGCTCACCTTTGGCACGGTTGGAACATTCTACACAAGCAACACGTTCTCACCCTGAATATACATGGAAATGATGTCTCTGTGTACTGAGAAGCTATGTCTTCCACAATTCATAGCTTCTCCCACCTAAAGTCCTCTCAATTCAGTGGTCCCAAAATATAGCAATGAGTGAGGATGCAGTTTGCCGTATGTGGGGCCCACCGATACATGTGCCTGATTTAAGGTCGATAAGGTCACATCATTGATGTTTTCGTACTTTGGATAATGCCACACTCGTCCATTAGGCAGCCCATCTGCACCGTCGACGTGGCAAGTGCACGAGACACATCCAGGTTGTCCATCAGGTGGGGCAGAAGATTCGATGCTCTAACCATGAAAATCTTGTTGGTTCACTCGTCAGGTGGATGGGTAGCTTGGATTCCAAGTTAGTGCTATCCATTTGTTTCAAATTATCTTTCTCCCCATTTCACTTTATGAAACAGTGGTGATTGAACGGCCACCATTAAAAACTCTCTATACTCATAACAGCTTGATCCAAAACCTTTGTGGCCCACAAAAAGTTTTTTAACGTTCAATCACCACTGTTTCCCGTAGTGTGGTCCACCTGAGATTCATATCTGCTTCATTTTTGGGCCCATGGCTAAAAGGAGCTGACAATCAGAAATATGTAAGTCCATCGACCAATCAACGGTCAAGCATGCTCTATGCAGGCCTCAACAATGAGTCAACTCCCACCACATGACACCGATACGGGCGTTGGTTGGTACAGAGGCAGTAGAGGAAACGGCAGTATCCGATACGCACCCTTAAATTACATCAGCGTCCTTTGCGTGTGGACCAATCATCACCTCACTCAATCGCTTTTTCTCGGTTGCGTGATTAATCCGACCCAAAATGGTGAGTGATACTTACACGTCCACCTTGGGTTACCCGTACATCTATCCATACCATTCAAATTGTGCTTGCTACATGGGCTGTGGCCGATGGAAAGATCCCATTGATCCAATGATCCTAACCATCTGATTTTTCCATTGAAATTGGATCACCAACCATTTTAACTTTTCGTCCATCTATTCCACGGTCACTCATTGGAGAGTTAGGATTATCCGTTGCATGTGTACGTAAGATTCAATATCCATCACATTCCTCCGAGAGCATGAGACAACCCAAAAACATATACCTTATGATGATCTAGTATTAAACTATTTTCTGATTATAAGATAAGTAAAACATCTTCTTGACGGAGATTATGTTCATTTTAAAAGCTTGGGAAGACCCTCGTAATATATCCCTTTTTTTATTTTTTATTTTTTATTTAAATATATATATATAAATTTTGGGGTAGCTTGTTAGTACACACCCATGTCAGTGCGCACACTCCCTGTTAGCCACCCCCGCTAGGGATCGATACCAAGACCTCAAGTGTTGAAACGAGGTATCTCCACTCAGTCTGCCAGTTGAAGAAAATCTTGCTTCTTCCATCCACACATGAAGCCCAATTTCTTGTGTGGAAGGTGGCCCACCTCACGCTTCTATAGCCACTTGCTGCTTAAGTGCAACATTGCAAAGAATGCATGGGCCATGGGAACGAGTTTTGGCCGTGATGTTGCTTACACGTTTGTTTATCCTTGCAACTGGTACATATGGAAATATACCGTACACCATTGATATAAATAAGGTAAAATTATAAAGGAAAAGAGTCAAAAGTAAAAAATAATAATAAAAGATAAGATGCATAGAGATTTATATGATTTTACAATTTACTTACATTGATGAGACACTAATTACATAAGTTTTTTATTTATTAACAAAAGAAATAAAGAATACAAGGTTTATCTTTCTCTCTCTCTCTCTTTTTTTTCTCTGACTTCTATTGTACAAGGAATTTCTGGTAAAGAATTACCAGTACGGTTACCCTTATATATATATATATATATATATATATATATATATATATATATCCCTTTTATAGATAGTAGCTATAGAGAGCACTTGCTTGAGAATTAAGAAATTAGGCTTTACATGTTCCTTGGAATGTAAAAAAGCAGAGAGATGTTCCATGTATGGAAACCATTAGAGTTTTATAGAGAAACGGTACATTGCATTAACATTTTCTTATTTAAAGACTAAGTTATTTAATAATATAAAAAAATAATCAATAACAACTGCCTAAAAGTTGACAATCATTAAATTGCGACAGGCTTAAAAGAAACCTTACACTAAACACCATCAACTGTTGATTTTTTGAGTCATCTTGCATATGCAAGAATACCCATTGGTGGTGCATATGGAAAAATAGACATGAAATTATTTTTGAAAATAGAGTCTGCTTGTTGGGGAGCAATAATGTTAAAGTATTTGGATATACATTGATACACCATCCTCCAAAGGCTAGAGCTATTAGAGCAAGTTGTGATTTAACACAGTATCAAAGTGAAAGGTCAAGTGTTCAAAATCAAGGCTAGGGGTGTACATTGAGTCGAATCGAGTCGAGTTGACCTCAGCTTGAATCGGCTCAGCCAATGACTGACCTTAGCTCGAACTCGGCTCGGTCCTCGAGCTTGACTGGGCAGCTCGGCTTGGTTTGATTAGCAACTCGGGCCGAGTTCAAGGCAAGATCAAGCCGAGTTCACCATTGAGGCATTTTCATAAATACCTGGACTGCAACTTCAAAATCTCACTGTATGTAAAATAGAAGCAATGATTTTACAGGTATTTTATCAAATATTTTCTAAGCAACATAAAAACCAAGAAAAAAAGGGTATTCGTTTCACGTACAAACCTTCCTTACCACTAGCCACACTTCGTTGAGTCATTTCATCAAATACTTGGTGAGCAACATAAATAGCAAAGTAATCGAGTCATCAATCCGGTTCGATCCGAGTTCGATTCGAGTAAAGTCGAGCTAGGGCTAGCTCGAACTCGGTTCGAACTCATTTTCGAGCTAAAAAAATCAGCTCGACTCGGCTCAAACTCAACTTCAAACCAAATCAAATCGAGCTTTTTTGAGTCGAGTTTAGCAAGCTAACCGAGCTAGCTTGATTTGTGTACACCCCTCATCAGGGGTAACAAATATGCCCCTGTAATATAAGTCAAGCCTAACCTATTTATGGTATGAGTGTATCTCCACCCTTGTTTAATATATTCTTATGTGGGGGAGTGTTAAAGTCCCTCACCTGCAGTGAAACCTTTTCTAGGAGCTATCATGATGTTTATTTGCCATCCAACGTGTTCTTACAGTAAATATCATATTGATCCAAACTTTTGTGACTCCCAATAAGTTTTGAATGGTGAGCGATCGAATAAAACCTATACATCATGGTGGGCTCTAAAGAGATTAACACACACCCTCACACCCACACACACCACATGGGTACTTGAACCCATAATAAAGAGATTAACACACACCCTCACACCCACACACACCACATGGGTACTTGAACCCATAACCTCTTTGTTGAAACCCACGTTGTCTACCACTGAGCAGAGCAGAGACCCAAAAAATTTAAAACTGAGGTATTTACTATGATACAATGTTGGGGCTGAAAATCTATGGGGCTCATCTTCAAAAAGCATTGATATGGACCCACATTGGATACTTAACCCTTCTTAACCCTTCAATACCAACAAATAGATGGTTAAGGTAGAGAATACATCAACGGTTCATATTCAACTAAACAGTCAATTATTCTTTTGCAAGAGTATCCTAGTCGGTGTTTTTTTTTGGGTGCACGGAGCATCCATGGTGAGGCCTATCATATCAACCGTTTGGATCATGGAACCATTGGTCATGCTTGTACAAACTGAAAACCGGAACATAGCATTGTGAGAATATGGCAGACGTGAGGATAGATAAGTCCAGGGACATTCTCCCAAACGTTGCATAAACAACAGTTCATGCGTAATGCATGGGTTTGGATTCTTGGAAGACTGAAAATCCCAGAGCGTGGCCTGATCATCTATCACGTTCTTCACGCTTGCTCATTCCAAACGCATTACAGCTCAGCCTCCATACACGCCCCACGTGCTACAATATGGCGCACACATGGAATATCCTACTCGTCCATCAGGCAAGCCCTACCTCATAAATTCCCTCGCAAAAAAATAAAATAAAATCGGTCCTGTCAACTGATACAATGGAGGGTGGAGCGTTCTTACCCTTCCATTAGTTTTCATGCACCACGTGGAGCATGATGATCAATGAAGCATCTTGAATTTTAGGCCCAAGGATTTATAATGTCGGGGCCACCTGATGGACGGCTTGGATGTTCCACTCGTACACCATGTAAGCAGATGTAACTTGGGCTCCCCACAAAAGTGGGGGTGGGGGATCCAAGCTGCCTCAAAAGATAGCCCCACCATGAGGAGCACCTACTCCAACAATCAGTCTTATCTACTGATCAAGTTGTAATAACCTTAGTTCAAGTAGTTACTTGTATACACTTGTACATATTAACTTATTTTATGGGAAAAATAATGAATGTTTAGAAATATTATAAAATATATTATCCTCGTTTATATTTACGGTAAAAGTGTTGAATTTCAGTAATCAAATTCTCTTTAAGGAGGTAGATTATAACACCCTGGAGTCTTACCATGAAGATTGGGACTAGACTACATATACACATCATAATATACACTTGAAATCTAAAAATTTTGCACATGAAAATTTGTTTCTAGGTATCCGATTATGATAAAACTTTAGATGGAGTATCTAGGGATAAATTAAACAGTACACTATCCGTTTCGGGTCCTAATTTCTAAAATCCACCGTCCATCAAGTCTATAATTTTCTGTATAGCTATCCACCACTTGATCGCACATTTTTGACCATTGGATTTCAAAATCAACCATTAAAGTTTACTTAAACAGTATTTCTGATCCTTAGGATCATTGGATTGTCGGAATGGACAATTAAATTCAGTTTCGTGTCGTATGGCCCACTTAAATAACAAATGATCCTGAATTTTAAATTATGGCTAATTAGGGTCTAAATAAATAAATTGAATGGCAAGTGAACCATACTTGTATTTTGCCATTTATTAATGGCCATATACTGTTTCCAATGGTATGTCTCACTTGATGGGTGGATAGGGCCGATTTTTGGATTAGGTGATTCTCATGGGGGGGCCAACCTACTGTAAACTGTGGTCCATCTATGAACAAGCTTAGACGAAGCCTGATCACAGCCCAATTAATGAACAGCTTAAATTTTAGGACTGGGCCAGTAATATTTCAGCCAAAGCCCATACAAGCCCAGCCCAGTCCATGGACAGCCCTGCATCAACCACCAAAGAAGCGGGACGTAATACTAAAACGAAACTCCAACTGCCAACCCAACTGCCCAAAATAGACAATCCAACATTTCAAAAGAAAATAGAATAAAAGAAAAGGAAAAGTAATATTTCATATCATTTTCTTTTTGTTTTTCTATACAAAAGACTTACCCCATTTTCAAGCGTGTGAATACGTAGGGAATTTAAGGAGATCCTCTCTACACATCAATCTAGCATAGCTAGAAATAAAAGAAAAAAAGGGCTGTATATATGTGTGTGTGGATGTGTATGATATTTATGTACAATAAAACCCTCAGTTTTTTTGGCTATGGGGCCCACAGGGACAGTCATTGTGTGGATGGCAAGCGTGGTGCATGTGACTCCACTAAGATGGACCACAGCACGTGTACATCCTCACAAGGGCAGGACTTCACATCCTCATAGAGAATATATATCCCTCTTCCTGAAAAAGATTAAAAAACAAGAAACGCATGAGAAAATGCTGTACATGCAATGAAAAGAAAATGCTGTCTAGCCTTCATATCTGACACATGTATGCCAATCCACATTGTTCAATTTGTAGGTCCCTCTTTGGATGGAACATATCCTAAATATTATGATGGTCAGACAATCAAAACCATCTGATTGAAGGAAACAAATGTGACGGTTAGAAAGGAGATAGATGTTCAGATCATCATGAATTTAGGTCTGTGCTCCATCCACAATGTGTATGTGTCTGACGTTTCGGATGGTCCAGATTGATGTACATTTATGTCCAGTGTAGTGTGTGAGTCACAACCACTTAAGAAGTGTTGAAGAACTAACATCATGAATGAGATAATGGTGGTATTTGGAGAAACGGGTTTCAACCAAAACCATGCAATACTAGCACTAGACGGAAGTGGTGCACACATGAGAAGATGGTAATGGTGCCATATGGTTTAATGCAAAAGTGCATGAAAAATTAAAAGAAGCTGTAATACTACATATATGGAGAGAAGATAGCAAGGGTAAAATGAGAAATACTCTTCTTGTGGACTGAATGCAGGCGAAGCCATATCTTCTTCAATGGGGAGAAGAGGGACTGCAACCACCCCATTTAGAGAAGTTGGTTTGTGTTTCATAATAAGTAGGAGAGGAAATAGAGAGAGAGAGAGAGAGAGAGAGAGAGAGAGAGAGAGAGGTTTGGTTGGACAAGGGTGAAGTCTACAACACTATTTCTATCATATTTGAATTCCCTTGCAGGCCAATCTTGCATACCACGTTTCTCTTGGGGATCGTCTACACGCCTGTTTCACGTAGTGCGTACAACACCCAAGCGATTTGTGTATACGAAATCCACTCTGTCCATCAGGTGGTAACACTAATTTTCACCAAACCCAAAAAATATCAATCTGATAGAAAACTCATATGGGCCACACCAATGGAACATTTCAAGATCACTATTAAAACCTCAAGTTCAGGTGTTGTGACCCGAGTGAGTTTTGGATGAGGCTGATTTTTGTACTTTCCCTTCATCCTGGTGAGTCACATCTGATGAAGGGGTTTGATGAAATTTACACTCCATGGTGGCCCCGGACATAAACCTGTGGTTTGCGTACCATCCCCATTGTTCCCTTTGGTGTGGCCCACCTGAGAGCGGATCTAAATGATTTTTTTCCCTAGGGACTAGCATAGAGGATCACTCCGCACGGACGGAGTGGATTTCACATATGAAACATGGTGGGCCACAAGGATCTTGGGTGTTTTACACGCCGGGTAAAACAGGTGTTAGAGAGGACACCAGTCCTTCTCTTGGTACCATGTCACTATCTACCACTGTAACCGTGTCGCGGAAGACGGCAATACCGCCCTTTCCATTTCTTACCCCATAATACCAATGTGTCACGTGTGGGGAGAGTGGGTGGGCCCCACTTGTAGCGTACCAGTGGGGCTACACATCGACAGTGTAACTCACATACTAATTAAAATCAGGCCGGCCGGAATAATTAGTTGGACAATTATTAGTAATGGATTAAAAAATAAGACGAGTCGGATCGGACTTGTCCGAGTCGACTCGATGAGCTGAATCGAACCAATTTTGATACCACAATTCACCCCGACTCAGGCGAGTTAGGCTGATTCAGCCCTTGCTATTTGCCACTCCACTCGAGAATGGCCGAGTCGGTCCAAGTCGCCAAGTATTTTAGCAATGCTTATACACCCTATCCCAGCCCGCCCCCAGTTACTCAACACTACTGGACTGAGTACATTAGTAGCTCAAAGCCGGGCTGCACTCTGGCTGCGTATTGTGTCATTTTTCGACCATCATTTTTGGTAGATGGTGTGACCCAGCTGATCGAGCCACCGAAAATATGAGTGCTCACCTTATGAATAGCCCCGGTCATAATCATACTCTCGCGTCGCTCTATGACATTCCTTGGATAACAAGTCAAAGACTTTTTTTTTTGGTTTTTTTTTTTTGTTTTTTTTCTTGTTTCGGCAATTCTACCAAACATGATATTAGAAATGCTCCTTTTCTTAAGAAATCAAGCCAAGGATTCTCTCACAAGCAGCTTGGTTTTATCCAGATAGCGGCATCTTGGTTTTGTAGACAAAGGTACGCAGATTGCGTCCTACCCCCGCCCGGACGATAATCCATCCGGGCAGGGCTCTGTGGGGCCTACCGTGATGTAAGTGTTTTATCCACGCTGTTCATCGTTTTTCTCAGATCATTTTAAGGTGCTAAAAAAAATGAGGCAGGAAAAAGGCTGAAGTGGACCACAAATTTGAGATTGAACGTTCACTATTAAAAACTTCTTGGGAGCTGGAGAAGTTTCGGATCAAGCTGATATTTGTTTTTTCGCTTCATCCACGTCTACATGACCTTATGAATAGGTTGGATGGTTAAAAAACATCACGATGGCCCTTAGAAAGGTTTCAACGGTGAATGTCATTATCACTGCAGCTTCCTTTGGTGTGGTCCACTAAAGTTGTGAAACTACTTAATTTTTTGTCTTGTACCTTAAAATGATCTGAGAAAAAACGATTAACGGCGTGGATAAAACACTTACATCACGATGGGCCCACAGAGCCGTCCGGCCGGGGGTAGGACGCAATCCGCGTCCGTAGAGGGAGATCCCCAGTAGTTGTACTCGTACAATCAAATAGATCCACGTGTCAAGAGAAAAGCATACATGCACGAGCGTGGCACATATGTGCATCATCAGGGACAACAGATGGGTCCCACCATGAGCATGGTCTGCCCAAAAATCAAGCTGGTTTACATGGGTATTTTGAGTATAGTCGTTTATTTTATAACCATCCATTTCTTTTTTCACCAGATGAGTGGTTGGGTCTAAATTTTGTGGCCAGGGCATGCTTTTGGTGGGACCCAATTGATGGGTGAGCCGGCACATGTGTACATGATCTGGCACTAATCAGATGGGTCCCAGCTCTGCCCAAAAAATCAAGCTGGTCCACAAGTGAATGTTGAATATAGTTGTTTCTTTTATAACCGTCCATTTTGGTTGGGCCTAATTTATGTGGCCAGGGCATGCTAATGGTGGACGGTGCACATGTATACCATGCAGGGACATGTGCTAAGAATCCCCCCTGCAACCAAATCATGCTTATTTGAATAAAATAGAAAGGTTATTTAGACATTACAATGGCATAAGTACAAATCTTTAGAGATTACAATATCAGATTGGCATAAAATCTGCTTAGTCACAAATTTGAATGTTTTTAAGGGTGCGTTTGGTTCCACCAAATGCCAAATTTCATGATTAATAAAATCTAGTTTGGTGCAAAATATCATGAAATTTCTTCGTATTTTAGTGCCACCGAATGCACCTTAATAGAAATAAACAGTTGGAGACGTGTAAGCGGCCCACCAAAATCATTATTAGGCTTAATCCTGATTTTCAAGAAGCCTACGCAGAGAGGTATCCATACCAGTCCATGAGCTAAATCTTGTGGGCCCAGACCCATAATGACCAACAACCTAAGGATCTGGGTCTAACCAGGGCCATCCATGGATTGCTGCCTCGTCTGAGTCAACTCAAGCTGAGTTGAGCCTGACCCAGTTTGGCACCACGAGTCACCACCCCGACAACACCCCAGTACAGTACCGCAAGCCCGACTCAGTGAGTCACCTGTGTCTTGATTCAACTTAGGACCCGGACGAGTCGGTCCGAGTGGCTGAGTAAGTAAATCATGGGGGAGTGGATCGGGTGTTACCCGGGTAACACTGTAGTAGGTGTTTCCCTGACTATGGGGCCTACCTTGATGTATGTATTATATATCCATGCCGTCCATCCTTTTTCCCAGTTCATTTCATGGTATGATACCAAAAATGAAGCAGATCTAAAACTCAGATGGATCACACCACAGGAAACAGTGGTGAAATGGATGGAAGGCATGGATACATATAAAAAATACATCAAGGTGGGCCCCACGTTCAGGAAAACGGTTCCCCAACCATGGTCACCCAGCCGGAAAGCAATGTTCAATGATTCGGGTTACCCGATCTGTTGGGCCTTCAGGTCGACTGGACCTAATAACGGCTGAATAGTAACGAGCGTGATTAATCCGTGAGTCTCTAGACTCTGCTTTCAGCTGGGTTTATTTTCAGCCCTTATTGTATTAATCAAGTTTCTTCTAGTTGCACATTCTCGTATGTGATGAGTGGTCTGTTTTCTGATTGTTCCATGACTGGGCCCATGTGGCTGAACCCTCAAACGATCTAGACTGTCCATCAAAGGGACAATCTTACTTGTCTGATTCTGATGCCGACGGTTGACTATTTTTGTTCTAAGCAGTCCCTCGAAGATATTGATATTTGTGCAGTTGACATCCACTGCTGAGCTTAGATATGGATGGTGGGGATCATTTGTTCATGTACATACATGGGCTTTAGGTGTGGGCTTTGTACACTGGAGCTGAACCTCTCGTTTTACATGCGGAGGAACAACTAGCAGTTAATGGGTCGAGCCGGTCTGTAAATTTTATGGGCTTGGACTGCTAAGATGGGTTTGTGGTTGGTAGGCCTAGGTCAATAGGCCAGCAAGGCGCTCAGAGATTGAGCACAAATCGGACCAGGGCCCCCATCACAACCCGTAGCTGGATCTGTCCCAGAAATGGACTGTGGGTCTGACCGCATGGGGTTCATGTGGCTACTAATCGGTCTGTAAATTTTATGGGCTTGGACTGCTAAGATGGGTTTGTGGTTGGTAGGCCTAGGTCAATAGGCCAGCAAGGCGCTCAGAGATTGAGCACAAATCGGACCAGGGCCCCCATCACAACCCGTAGCTGGATCTGTCCCAGAAATGGACTGTGGGTCTGACCGCATGGGGTTCATGTGGCTACTAATCCAGACCACGAATCAGGCCGGTCTCAAAATGGACATTAGACTGTACAAAAATTGCTTGATGAGGTTAGAACCATTGTATTTTTCCCATTAAATGTGGGTAGAGGCCATCATTTCTTTATTTATCCTTGAAGCTAATCAGTCAAGTGACAGGCACACCAAATGGACGGCCCAGATCATCCATTCTTGCAGCCAGGTGAGCCCATCCAGGCCCAATATGGATTACCAGATAATGGATTCTCCAACTGGGTGGTAGGCCTTAAATAGTGACATTCAGCCCATAATAAACTAAGGTTAAAAACATGTTGAACCATTTCCTGCCAACGTGTCAATCTGCGCGGCACATCTCATCCGTGCAAAAGGTGGGAATCATCACATGGTACCTGAAGCGAAAAATCAATCTGATTCACTATTTAGGGCTACATCAATACATCAGGTCAGATCATTTCCGTTCATTGATTTTAACAGTGTGGCCCACTTCATTGGCGGATTTGCCTGATTTTTGTGCCATGTGATCTTCATCATGGGCCCCACCTTTATGCCGATTGGATCTCTTAGCCATGTCTCACGTTGGTGGGAAAAATCGTGCAACTTGGTAAGCTTAGCAGGATGGGGTTGTAGGAGTCTTCTATACCCGTGCATTGCACAGAGAAGCAAAAAACAGAAGTTCTGTCACAACAACCCAGCGATCCAAACCGTTAATGAGGTGGATTCCAAGTATTCCGTCCACTCTCTGGATAAAATAAAAATAAAAAATTCGTGCAAATTGGATTCATATTACTAGCCTGATTGTTGGACATTATCTTGTTAAATCCCGACCATAGCTAATATTATTTTCTAGAATCCATTTTAACAGCGATATGTTGACATAGGGATGAATGTGACGAGGTCGATCACCGTCCTCCTCAAGGATAATTACTTTGCATCCATGAAGCTTTTCTAGACTCCTCACATAAACTTCTCGAATCTACAAGGAAAGAAAGCAAGAAAATACAAATAAATTCTAATATACTCAAAATTTAATTGTTCGATGAAATAAACGAGTTCATAACCCTTTAAATAGAGATACCAAGTAATATGTGAGAGAAATCAAAAGCAAATTATAACTAAAACTCTTTAAAATTTGTAACTTACTATAAATAGTAAATTTACTTTTTTATAGTAAGTGTCCTATGTGGCTTAACCATGCTATTCTCTTAATTATTCTAAGCACTTTTCATGTTGTACACGACTCCTAAAGCCCAACGGATGATTAAACTAAAACTTACTATTTATAGTAAAAACGGAACTAAACATGGAATTTAGCCGTCAATACGATGAAATCTTGCAAATTCGGCTTGGACAGCCTGACATAGCCGGATTAGTTGGCTAAAGTAGCTAGTCCTACCCCAAAATCATATATGGTACGTCGAGTAACTCATTCCGATTTGCAAGATATGCCTGTTTTAAGCTTCCGACGGTCTTGATGGTTTCTGCCTCTGATTGGGCCTTCTCTGGTCCATCTTAGACATGAAAGTGTCCGCGACCCGCTCTACATCATATGATCATCCAAATTAGTGAATATTGCCTACCCTAGTTCATTCTTGGAGGGGGGCCATTAAGTGAATGATCTGAACCATTGATTTTCGTGCCTCATGTCCGATATCTGTCTACAATACCGGAAAATAGAACAGAACCGTGTAAGGTAGTTATATTACACTTGGCAAAGTGTAAGGGTTCATATGCATGCACTTGGATATTATATTCGTGGCATACCTTAAAGCTCACATTCGACGTCCAAATCAAGGGGCCCACACTAGATGGGTCATATCCCAAAAATCGAATCTATTGAATGATTCCAACCTCTCATTCAGTGAGAGATTTTTTTATTTTTATTTTTTGAACTTGAACCATTGGCCAGTCTTTGATTATTTTTTCGTTTTTTTAGTCTTTGCTTGAACTGTCCGTTGAATGCCCACAATCAACCAGTTTGTAAATGACTCAAGTGTAATTTTTGGAGTATAAATCATCCAATGAGGGGCCTATGATTTTGACCGTTAATTTGAGTAAGATGATGTTGCCACGTGTACAACTTCTGGGCCCATACGTATGAACATCACGCCCCTGGTATCAAAGTTTACAATGCTAAACATGAATACCTGCACTAGCATGGGCTATCATGCACGAATGGAGCCCAATGGCTTAATGATATACAGTGAAATGGCCCGCGATTGCCTGCCAATAGTTACTGGCTACTGGACGGTGCTTTGTGGGCCGTATATTGATGTACGTCTTTTATCCATGCCATCTATTCATTTTGCCAGCTCATTTTAAGGAATGAGCCCACAAATGAGGCAGATCAAAATCTTAGGTGGACCACACCACAGGAAACAGTAGTGATTGAACGCCCACCATTAAAAACTTCTTGGGGGCACAAAAGCTCATATTTATGTTTTCTCTTCATCCAGGTATTTGTGACCTAATTAACAGCTTAAAAATCAAATAAACATTACAATGGGCTGTAGGAAGTTTTTAATGGTGGGTGTTCAATCTCCCTACTTTCCCGTGGTATGATCCCCCCTAAAATAATCATAAAAAATGAATCAATGGTGTGGATAAAAGACATGCATCATTGTGGGGGCCATATCCAGTAGGAACCCTGGCCACTGCCAGCATCAGTAAGCTATCGGCCTACCTTGAAATGGGCTGGGGCCAGGATTTTGAACTGCTCAGACCAGGAGGCAGGGCTATCCCTACTTAAAAATTTTCGATTTGCTGGTTCCAGGCACACTCCATTCCCAGCCTTAAACACAAGTGTATGTGCTGCACATAAAAATTCCTCTGATGAGAGGATTTTACGTATGAACCGCTGGCCATTAGGTGTGGTTGGCATGGAGGCGAAGCTGCATTCACCACAAGTTATTTAGGTCATGTTACCTGCAACAGCCAACAAGCATGACTAGGTCCTAGGTCTACTATCTTTAACTAGCTATTCTGTTCCTTATTTAGTGAGAACATTGAAAATGAAGTAAAAGATGAAATGCCATACCATGGTTTAAAAATTCAACTAGCTATAGCCCTAAAGTGTAGGTACCTTTTTCGTTTGTTGCAAACTACTTTTACATTTGGGAGATTCTTGGTGCAAGGCCATAGTACACGTCCTATCAATCCAATGGTTTTATACATTTCTAACTATTCAATACATGTGCCTTTTCCAGGTTTGATGAAGGGTGAGGATTTGTTAGTATCTTTCAAGTCAAAGAGGTCCCACGCGCATGTCGATCAGTGAGGACCGGTGGTCAATTGATGAACATGTGGCCCACTACTGGCCTTACTTCTGGGGCAAGGAAATGTTCATCGGTAAGTCATCCACAGGTTCGGCAGCTCTATATGGCCTAACCCACGTTGTGCTAGGTTTAGGCCATGATGACCTACAGGTGCTCGCGGTTCATCAGGTGGGCCCTATATATAGATGACCGGGCTTATAATTCAGGCTGGTGCACTTAACATGCATCTTCACAAAGACCTGCGGTCAACTCTTTAACCATTTATTTCTTTTGATAACATTAGGGCCCCACCGGATGAGTGGATTAGCCTAGGCGTATTAAATACTGAATCCGCTGTAACTCTGTGGGGCCACCATGATGTTGCCATCCAACCGTTTTACCAGCTCATTTGAGTGCATGACCCCAAAATTTAAGCATATCCAATGCCTGAGTGGGCTACACCACAAGAAACAGTGTCAATCCTACTAGTGAAGTCTTCTTAATATCATACAAGTTTTAGAGCAAGCTGATATTTGTGTTTTCCATTCATACATGTCTGGATTTACTAACAGGTTGGATGGCAAACAAACATCACTGTACGCCTTAAAAAGATTTCAATGGTATTCATCACTATACCTGCTGCTTCTTGTGGTGTGGCTCAATTTAGCTTAGCACGTGCCCTAAAATGAAGTGGTAAAATGGGTGAACGGCGTAGATAAGAAACATATACTACAGTGGGCCCACAGAGTTTACACAGAGATACTCAGTATGCAATCGTATGTCACGTGGTCCACTTTGCAAGGCATCTACATGGTCCGCGTCCTTTCAGACACACATACGATCTTCTCCGACATCTACATGGTGAGACCCACCTGAGGAGCCACTCGCATCGTGCACACGTATGTCACATGTTCCACTTTGCAAGGCTAGAATTAAAACGGGACGTTGGTTTCGCCAATTTCAGATATTTCAGTTAATTTCTTATTCTAGAATTTCCAGTGAAAATTGAGAAGGCATGTCTTTGGGTATTTTTGTTTTTTTGGTAATTCTGTTTCTATTTTTGTCTATTATTATTAGTAACTGTTGAAGTTAGAAAGTGAGTTTGTCTTGTAGCAGGATTCGGTACTTAGGAATTGGTTTTCTTTCCTGAAAGCAAGGAGTCCGGCCAAATAACTAAGAGCCCTTCATTGGTGGGGTCCATCCACGTGGAAACAAAAGATCTGTTGCCATCCTGACGTGAACCGACCAAAGGGAGTATTTAACGCATTTCATGATTTTGGACGGACCGATATCTTATCCCATCCCGATCAATACAGATTCATTTATGACAGGTGGGCCACACTTATTTCGGTTTGTAGAGATGAAAAGATCAAGGCAGACCCACTTCCAGTCTCTATCTCACCGTGTATCATTTTTATTGAGTTGTATGATACTCAGGCTGTGCATGATGCTTGATACGCAGGCATGTATTAACTCAAGTTAACCTGTTTAAATTGTAGAACGTGTAGTCTCTAAGTTACAATTACAAAATCTAATTGGTCCAACAATCATGACCTTTGATTCGTGGATGCTTCTTTATTTAAAAGAGGACCATTAGATACTTTCATTTTTAGCCATCCAATAAATGTGCACCAATCCTATAATCAGATAATCAAATAAATGTAATTTTCTGTTAACCGTACATCTGAACACTCCTTACTTGCATGCCGCATGTGCACTTTTGCTGATCATCCATCACTCTGCTAGCTAGAGTATCAAGTTCCTCTCTTTATCGTTAGGCCCGGTTTGGGCGGTGGGATTAGAAGGTATTAGGTAGGATGGGATTCGAAAAACATAATTATTACCCATGGCAGTCCCTGCTGCCATGGGATTAGATCAATGCCATGCTTTGTTGGTAATACGGTGGTACATTGAATGGATATACCCACTATCATTTGAAATTATTGAAAATAACACACGTGTTATATCTAAACTGTTCATTTTTTTCGTAACCTCATTTTATGGCATGGGCCTAAAAATGAGGTAGATCCAAAACTTATGTGTCCCCAAAGAAGTTTTCAACGGTAAGTATTCAATCCCCATTGCTTTCTATGATGGGGTCCACTTGAGATTTAAATTTACTTGATTTTTTGGCCCATGCACTAAAATAATCTCAAAAATTGGGTGGACGGTGTGAATATTAGCCCACACATCATGGATGGACCTACGCAATTTGCTAACATTGAGTGAAATTTGCATGGACCCAATGCAATTCCATCTAATCTAATTCAAAGCTTTTCAGCATAGGGTGGAATTGGCATAGGACAAGATGAATCCCATCCCACCTAATCCCACCGCACAGGGAACTTATTTAATACTCTGGTAGAGTATCGTTTTTGATACGCAGGCACTCAAAAACTATGCACGTGATATGAGAGTAAATTGTGGAAACATTCCACCACTCTCTCTATTGCCAGGGTCCTAAAATCAGATTGTTTGAACCATTCAACCCCTGTTTTGTAGACACTCGCGTGTTGACGTAGGATGATTAGATATTTTTCATTTTAACCGTCCAATAAATGTAGACCAATCTCATAGTCAGGTTAACTAAATAAGTGTGATTTTTGGTTCATGATACATCCAAACTGGGCTCATAGTTTGGACGGTTCCTATTGAATTACTTGTATCATCCAATGCAAAATTTAAGCAATTTTTAAGTGTGTGACTCATCATTCAAGCCCCGTTTTCTCGTACAAATTTGAGCTCCCTAATTTATTGACGAATATTATTTTTAATCCCTCTCAAGATCATAGAATATTCTGCCTGATGAATGGACTGAATCTTTGACACGTACTCCTCACGTGAGTGGCCCTCACATAGATGGCTTGAAATTGCTGTAGGTGGTGAAATCCCATCATGGCCTGCGTGGGTGCGCGGTGAAATCCCACTATGGCTTGAAATTGCTATAGGTGGTGAAATCCCACCACGGCGGCACCTAGGTGGCTTGAAATTGCTGTAGGGTTCCAGTCTTTTCCCGAGAGGTAGACTGTAAGGAGTTTCAACACGAGGTCTTGGGTTCGAAACCCATAGGTGGTGAATTCCCACTACATAGGCTTGAAATTGGGCTATTGCTTCGGTGGTAGACTCTCACGAGTTTCAAACCCTGGTGAACGGTTTGTATACGAGTACCCAGTAGTGGTACAATCGCACTACGGCGTTAGTGTATGGCGGTGTGTGTGCGTGTGTTAAAAAAAGAAAAGAAAAAAAAGAAAGGAAAAATGTGTTGCTGATCCAGTGCCTTCGCAGGCATAGGAGGTACGGTGCCTCTATGTAATTAATATGCACATTGGGTAAATGGATAAGATCATAACCGTACATTATGTAAGTCTAATAGTAGATGGACCACGGACAAAAAATTTACTCTGTTTGGACGATCCTAACCTTACATGTGGGGCACAAGCATGGGCACTGGTTAGCAATGGTTCAAGATCAGTGGGAAAAAGATCCTCCGTAAGGTGGATAGGATAGTCCTATCAAGGTTATCCATCTATTAATTTCTGATGTACCGTGCATGTGGAACGTGAGTTGTAATAATGTCTGCTTACACATGTACCATGCATATCGTATACCATATGGATTCACATGATCCCCGGGTAAGGACACGATGTGGACCCAAAGATACTCGGGTACCTCCTCTGCCCATATTTTAAAACTCATACAGATTGAATTTGATCTCATCCGTTCGTAAGTGGGCCTTTTCCTTATATCCTAGTTGTCAATTTCCGAAGCCATGGATGGTTAGCTTAGGATCGTTTTCTAAAAGTGAAGCTTTACCACCATATGAATCTACTCTGGGCCCAACAAATTGATGGTCCAACATTCTAATATGATATATTTTTCCAGTAAATTAATGGTCTCCACCCTTCATTTATAGGCTAGCTGTTGATCGGATGGTTAGGATCTTCCAATCGGCCAGACTTTTGAATTCAGTAGCCCATCCTTGTTTTGGACTGTCGATAGTCCTTTCAATGGCCTTGGTTGTGCAATCATTTTGGCTGACTTTACCACCCGGGTCCTTACTCTTACCCAGGCCCTCCCTCTTGCCCGGGTGGTACACTGTCGGCAGTTTCAACTACCGGTCAAGGATTCGAGTACCCATAGGTGGGGAAATTCCACCAGCGTGAGTGTGTGAGGGTTTATGTGCGTGTGTTAAAGAAAAAAAAAAGAAAAAAGAAAAAAAGTTGGAAAAATCACCCAAACACGAAGATCTATCCATTTGATAACCAGTTGCATGAATTTATAAACACAAGAGTGCTGGCACATACGCACACGTGCAAGAAGGGTGAATGATAATAAGATGGCCGTTACACTGGCCAGCTGGAGAAGGAGAAATGGAAAGATTGGACCCACAGCATGTGAAAGATCCTTACACCGTAGTCAACACATTCCTATTCAGGATTTATCATGATTGCAATGTCTTTCATCTTTAGAAAAAAGATGGCATTGTGCACATGGCCCACTTCAATGTTATGATTGGACCCTTGGTTGGATGGTCACGGGACTTACAACAGACTCTTTTACAACGTTAACAGACACGTCAGCACCACTTCTTTTTGGGGAAATCTATGTGCACCACCTCGTGTGAGATGGACGGCAGAGGGCCGCGTGGTCCATGTGTCACCATAGCACCGTTGTGCGAGAGATCCAGTACATTCATCAGCTGGGCTCACAGTGATCCATCCCTGGCCCAAAAATGAGAATGATCCACTCATCCGGCGGTCCCCATCTGTTTAATGAAAACGGACGGTTAGGAAAAAATTGACTGCAGGTCCATTTTCAACGTACATGTGTGGTATACCACGTAAGCCCGAGGAGTCCAGATTTTTGGTCTATGGCGTCCTGGTTGTGCTTCCTCCCAAATAAACGGCCTGGATCTCGAACATGTAACCCCGTTTCGCACGTGTGGTGAAGCCTATCCATCTTACACGACTTTCTCGTATCAGTAGTGTGACGGCCTTGGTAGGAGTTTCGAAAAGAGCACATCAAACACCGTCATATATGATCAAATAATAAATCCAGACGGTCCACGTCATGGGCCCCTAATGGACAGGGCATGGTTGAGAATAGATCTCCATTGAAGATCCTCGCCGTTCAATATTTAAATTGTAATCAGTACCGTCGACCCTTTTCCTGTCGACATCCAATTCAACTGCGATCTATTTGGAAGGAGGGGGATCCTCTCATCAACGTAAGTTTTAACCAAATGCCTCATCCAAAGTGGGGCCTACGAATTAGATTGTTTAAGTTGATATACACTTATGCCATATGTACGGTAGATGATGCATGCACATACGATCTCCATACTCTTTCAGATAATGTCAGTGTTGCTCGGGAGACAACGCATCTTGGTGCCTCCATATTGTATATCATACATATGGAACATGTGCAGACTGATCTGAACCAGGCATCGTCAGGCTACACCGCTGACTGGCCACTGATAAAAAATAAATAAAAAATACTTCCTCGATTGGACCATCCTAACCATCAAATAGATGGACCTGAATATTAAACATTATGACTTCTGTCTTATAGTGACCAGTTGTATGCCACCGATTCAAGGGTTACAATTTTCCAAAGAGTGCGATTTTCGGATTGTGGCCCATCCACTATTTGACCTATCAGGTGAACGGTCTTGATTGGGTCATCTATCCCACATTGGAGGCCATGATATGGATGCAGTCATTCGGGTCCCATTATTCAAAATAAAAAGCTTAAAAATTGGAAGGGGGTGAGTCAACATGATCCTATATAAATAGATTAAATAAAAAGAGATTAGGAAATGGTAACTTTTTCCAAAGTTAATGATTTATTAATGCAAAAATTATTTTAAAAATAATAGTTTTTCAGAGTGCAGTCGATTTCATCTTCTCCACATATATATTATAATAAGGTAAATGTAGAAAAATCTGTTTGGAGTTTGAAAATGCTTGGATAAAAAACTGTTTTTCCAATCGTGGGTGATTGTGTCTTCACTCCTGTTTTCAAGAGTGTGAATTTATTAGCTCCTTTCTCCACACGTGTCAGTTGTAGCAACCTAGCAAATACGTGGACTATCTGAGCCGTGAATAAGCTGGGCCCCACCATGCAGATAAAAATCATGCTGGTCCAATATTCATCAGGCAAGTCACCAGGGAAGAAACAAAGGATGCTTTTACACCAGATCAGTTGCCTTCATACACGGCTTGGATGTTCTGTGAGTGGTGGATTTGGATGAGGATGCTTGTGGGCCCAGTAAGTTATGGTGCATCATGGGAATGACTACATAAAAGTGAACTTAAGTTGATTACCTCAAGTTCGAGCTGTTTGTGGGTCCCACCACGACATGTGAATGCCATCCAACCTGTCTATTAATGGGCCCCATTATCCCAAAATCCAACGGGATCCATAACTCAGGTGGGCCATATTAAAGGGAACAATGGGGGGGCATTGGGAAGGGTGATGCCATCATAGAGACCTTGGTCCACGATGTTTGTCTATATGCCATCTAACCCGGTCACATGGTGCATCCCACCAGGATGATGGGACACCCCAACAATAAGGCTATTTCAAATCTCACGTGTGCCACACCAAGTGGGTATGTAGGTTTAAGCGTGACTGTACACCCCTTCATGGAGTGTGACCCACCTGAGTTTTTAATCAGGATTATTCTTTGGATGTACAGTGAAGATGAGAAGGCACACCAGATGTAGGATTTGGATTCCACATACACATCACATCATGTCGGTCCAATGAAAGCTCGAATGCACAGTAATTACCATAAGTTAGGAGATAGTAGTTCGCTGAGAGTGACATTTTCACAACATCCAACCATTCAAAAAGTCGGTCAGTGAAATAATTGCCAGCCGAGAAACTAGCTGATCAGCCAAATTGTTTCCAACCGTTCAACCAACCCTATGCATAGATGGGTCCGATTTTTACGATGGGAGACTCTCAAGGTGGGACCCATGTGGTGGATGGGATAGATGTGATGCACAAACACACAGATCGTGTTGACTGATGATTATCACTAAGCAAATGAATGATTGGTGTTCATGTATTTTGAATTTGAAAGGAAATGATTCACCTAATGTAGTGGACTGTGGGGTATTCCATGTGTGGGTTTCAAAATTTGAAATCTAGGGTTTATGGTTAGGTGTAAGGTTGGGAGGGACTAAGAGTATTGTGGGCGGCTTTTGGGCCGAGCATATTCAAAGCAGGCAGCCTGACAGACGGAGGGAGAGAATCTCTACCCTTTTCACTCACGACAAGAGGAACAAATGTTCACTAAATACCACATTCTATTATTATTTTACAACCCAAGAAAAATAAATAATAATAATTAATAAAAAGGTCTATCTTTGCTTTGGGAATCCTTATTTTTCTACTCTTGAATTGGGCACCAGCCATGGTTCACATATCCCCTTTTTTTCGGTTAGGGACGAGTACCAGCTTTTTTCATTTTTATATATTTTATTTTTAGAGAAGTGATCACAGACAGCTAATCCTCACCACAGCTTGTGGTGCCCTACTATATTTTCTGATAATGTGCCATTTGTGTGAGTCATCCGTGCTATGAAAGTGGTAGGACCCACCGTCATGATTGCCTAACACAAATATCAGCTAGATCTAAAACTTTTATGGCCCTAATAAGTTTTTAACGGTGGTCATCCAATCACCACCCTTTTGTGTAGTGTGGTTCACTTGAGCTTTTGATTCACGTTCAATGGTTAGCTGGTAAAATGGATGGACAGCATGGATAAAACAAATACATCACGGTGGGCCCCACAGTTGCAGTCATCACCCAATCCGCTTCCATGTTACCCACGGAACTCGACAGTAAGCCCACGGGTGGAACACAGCACGGGGAAATGGCTGAGAGGGGGTGCCCAACCTTAAGTTGCGTGGGCGGCCCGCCGTGTTGTTTATGCTGAATCCAGGCCGTCCAGATGCTTCATCTTCTCTGGATGAAGCGTTACGACAAAAATCAGTGCATTATGCAACTGATATAGACCCCACCTTGTTCTCTATTTTATGGCTCACCAGAGCCTTGGATTAATCTGATTTTGAGAACCGGAGTGAAACCTGAGGGTAAGAATCCGATGGTCGGGTTGGATGTGATACATGCACCATGTGGATCCTACATCTTCCACGTAGCACTGCAGCTTAGGGTGGTGCCGGTACCACTAGAGCACACCTCATTTTAACTAGGATTGCTAAAAAAGATAACTAGTTGCACGCCAAAGCTTTGGTCCAACTAGCTTGATAGTAGCAGCGTGTCATGGAGGTATGACGTCAGATCAGTGGCTGTCCGTTATTTACTACAGTGTGGCCCACGTGATGATAGGATCAATCTATTTTTTTATTTTTAAGAGAAAGTGACGTGTACTGTGGGACCCGGAATTTACGACGGTTGGATGTCGCACAAGCGTGAAACTTCGGCATTGATGCAATGGTTGGACCACAAAGATGTGGTCCAGCTAGTTACATCTAAAGCACTATACAAAAATAAAATATATAAAAATCTAATATATTTTCCGATCGAGTCATTGACTTTTCGCATTATTTTTCGTCACAGACGGCTCTTATAGCTTCAAGACGAGAAGCTCTTTTTATACGGATCATTTTTTAATATAGAAAAATCCAAACAGGTTGAGAATGTCATGGATTCGCACTGTTTGGGCTGAAACATTTTTCTAAGCCCATGGGCGTGTGGATCCATTCCATCTTCGCACAAGTGCATGTGACAACTGACGACATGTGCGTGAAATCCAAGCTTTCTGTAGGCTGGGCCGAGAGATGGATGGCTATAAGGAATTGATTTTGCCGTCTGTTAACTCTAATTTGTTTTGTAGATTGTGGCCCAGTTGACAGAATGGTTAGGTTCTTGCACACGTTTTTCATAAGGACACGTGCTTGTGTGCAGATGTGGAGGGCTTGACTTGTTCTGGACGGACACATAAATAAGTGTGCTTGGCTCCAGATAATCCATGTCCGTAAATTAGATCCGGACCATTCATCAGGTGGGACCTACTTTGGGGACTTGATGCGCAAAAAATCACTGTTACTGGACAATCATACCGACTGGGGGTTTTGCCAGTTGAACGTGGTTTCCGTGTTCTTTGGCATGTGCCTGCAAGGAGATTGGTGGGAGGGGTAAAGTGGACTGAAAAGCATCTTTGTCACGTGCAAATGCAGTACGAGGTTGGTAGTGATCCCTCGAATACCGAGGTTGGTAATGGTCTGTGCTGTGGGCCCCACCATGATGTATGTTTTTTTTTTAAAATCTATGCCGTCCATCCATTCATCCATTTTAACAGCACATGATTCCAAAAATAATGCTCATCTAATTCTCAGGTGGACCACACCACGGCAAACTGGTGATTGAACGCCCAACATTAAAATTTTCATTGGGGACGAAAGTTTTGGATAAGCTGATATTTATATTTTTTGCTTTCGTCCAAGTCTAGCTATATGACCTAATCAACAGGCTGTGGCCCTCAATGCGTTTTTACGGGTGGGCCTTCAATCACCATTGTTGAGCTGCCTCATTTTTGGGTTATTGGTTTAAAATGAGCTGTCAAAATAGATGGACCAGATGTATAAAATACATATAGCACGGTGGGGCTCATATTACGGTCTGACTACAAATTTCAAGAATAATTATATATTTTCAAACTATAGGTCTTAAGAATGATTGCGTTCTACCATGGGTTCAGCAAATGATTATGGTCCGACTACACATGTTAGGAATGATTATAATTCAACTATGTGTCATTGGAATTATTTCGTCCCCACTATAAGTTCAAAGAATGATCACGATCCGACTATAGATTTCAAGAATTTTATAATCTGACCATGGTTACTAAGAGCAATTAGGGTCTAAATAGAGGTCTTAAGAATGGTTCTAGCTGGAGTACAAGTTTTGGAAACGGTTGAGGTCCGACTACATGTTCTGGAAATGATTACGGGTTTGTTTATAATTCCATAAACAATTAGGTCCCATCATAATAAGCATCTTCCATCTAACTTGTTGCTTAGATCATACAGACTTAGATGAAGGAAAATACAAGTATCAGCATTATCCAAAGCTTTTGTGGCCCTGAAGGCGCTTTTAATGGTGGGTGTTCAATCACCATTGTTTCCTATGGTTTGGTCTGCTTGAGATTTGGATTTGCCTCATTTATGTGCTAGTGGCCTAAAATGAGCTGTTAAAATGGATAGATGGTATGAATGAAATACATACATTGGCATGCCAGGGATCACGACACCCACCATGAACGAGATTTCGGATCAGGAGGGGTTAGTATGGAATTCGAGTCCCCTCATCACCGAGCCGATTGAGTAAGGCTGGGGTAACACCAATTTCTGTGAGATCATGATTGTGATACCCACCTTGATGTAGCCGTGTATCCATGCTGTCCATTTATTTTTTCCAGTTCATTTGAGGGTATGTCCCAAAAATCAGGTAGATCCACATTTCAGGTGAACCACAAGAGGAAATAGTAGTGATTTACTATTAAAATCTGCGTGTGGGCTACAAAAGTTTTACATCAAGCGTATGTTTGTGTTTTCCCTTCATTGTCGGTTTGACCTTACCAACATGTTGGATGTCAAATAAACGTTACAGTGGATCCTAGGAAGATTTTAGTGGCAGGCATTCAATCACCACTGTTTCCTGTAATCCAGTCTACCTGAAATTTGTATCTACTTCATTTTTGGGCCCATATGCTAAAATGAGCTGTTAAAATAGATGAATGGCATGGATATACAACTATACATCAAAGTGGCCCTAAGGTCACGGCCTAACCAAACTCGTTCTTTCCCTGAGAATCCGCTCTCTGCAAGGATCATGTGGGCCAAATATGTTCATTAACCGTTCGTATTCAGACTTTTTTGTTGGCACGTGTGTTATTCACACGTGTACAGTGGTAAAACTGCCTCCTTCATGACAGTTAATTCACTTGTGTTTTTCTCTATGATTGGGCTTGGTTATGCACTTATCTTGGGCCCCTTAGCAACTGCACGAAAAGATCAACCGCCGTGCAATGAAAGCCGTTTTCACCACGTATGACCAAAAGAAAGATGAAAACGTAAAAAACAAGGGCTATAAATACTCAAGCCGATCCAAGAAACAATGGCTTAACATGTACGAGCATTATTCATAAAGGATGCGGTAGCATCCACCCGTGTCGATCCAAACAGTCCCATACAGGGCGATAGAGGACGGTACGACCACACCATATAACTGTGGATCCAACCCTTGAATTGCTAGCATACAACTCTATGTTTATCGATGAAATATTACTGCAGTCTTGTTTGTCTTAGTAAGGAAATTACAGAGGATAAGAGTTTTTTCTTTCTCTTTCGTTCTTCTTCTTCTTCTTCTTAATTTTTTTTTTTCACTTAAGCTGGTTCACTCTACAAAAGTTGTAGATGAAAATTCTGAAGAAGTAGTTGCGTGTATGGACCCGTGATGTTTATATGTCATCCAACCTGTACAACAAGTATCCCTTAACGAAAAATGGGACATTCTAATAATCACATGGGATACACCATGCATGGAAAACAATGTGCAACTATTAAAAAATGTCAACAATAACATTATTACCCACTTGGCAATTCAATTGATTAAGTACTATTAATCCTTACCTATGCTGAGTTGGTACAAGTAAGATGTGGTAAATTTGATTAGATGGAAAGCTGATGTCAAAGACGAGGCCCACTCAATTAATATTTAATCGAATATCTTTCAAACTAGTCCTAGTCACACTAGTCCTAGTCACAATAGTCAGATTGCAATCATCAGATCACGAGAAGTCGACGGACTAGATCATATTCTAGAAAATTATCCAAAAATGTTTCAATAAAAGAGGTCTCAATTGCAACCGCTAATTAATCGCAAGACAATAAAGCAGATCATATTCAGGAAAATCATCTAAAAATATTTCAATAAAAACCATTAGGATTGTAATCGTTGGATCATGAGATGGTGAACTAGGTCATATTCTAGAAACCATAAAATATATTTCAATAAAAATTATGATTGTTGGACTGGTATATCATATTCTAGAAAATCATCCAAAAATATTTTAATAAAAACTGATTTGATTACAACCATTGGATTGCAAGATGCCTAACATGATCATGTACTCAAAATCCAAAGATAGTGTCAATAAAACCAACTCTGATTGTAATCATTAAAAATATTTAGTGAAGAAGGAAGGTGAGTCTGATCTATTAAAAAAATCTTTGCAATATTAAAAATTCCATAGAACCTATTCTATAGGTGGAGTCTTTAAAAAAAAATAAAAATAAAAATAAAAATAAATCCAAAAAGGGGATTCCTCCAATAAATTCCGACTTTGATCATTCCTAGTGGAATGGTAAAGACTAGATTTATCTAAAAATGCAAAAAATTGGCCAAAAAAATAAAAATAAAAAATACCAACAATGCATTCTCGCAAAAATTAAACAGATCCTTTTAATGCTTAGAAAATCTTTAAAAACTGAAAACCTGCGTGATGGTGAAATAAGCATCAGGTGTCGGAGGCAGTAGGAGGTATGGCTTAACTTTGTTCCTCAAAATTGGTAGAACTTAATGCTAAATAAGTACGACAAGCCTTAACTCTCAATGTCAGGATGGTTGTACAATTGTTAAAGGTAAAATAAATAAAACGACAAGAGAGTTCACCCGATTAAAGCAATAAAATTCCACCAGTGGAAAGACCAGCAACATTGAAAGTGTCCCATGCTAGTTGGCATTGCTCGAGCTTTTTTAGGAGTTGGTGAGAGAGTTGAGGGAGAGTTTTTCCCTCAATGCAAGATCTAGTTTAACATTTGATCACTCCAAAATGCCCCCCTCCTGATACTCACAAGAAGCTTGAGCTCTCTATGTTAGCAGGGTAGTCGTACAATTACGAAAGGTAAAGTAAATGAAACAAGAAGCAAGTTCACTTAGTCAGGGCAATCATATTCCACCAATGGAAAGATCAGTGACATGCAGAGTGTCACCCGCCAGTTGGCACAACAGAGCTTTTGCAGGAAGTGTTTGTGAGAGAGTTGAGGGAGAATTTTTTATGTTTTTTCTCTAGGCAGGAGTTATAACCTTTGATGTCTCCAAAATGCACCCACCCCCAATTACTTCCCTCATTACCCAATGAGCCTACGTGGGGATGCCATGTGGCACACTCTCTCATCCAATCACAAGCACTCACTTAGCATGTTTGTCCCTCATTTCAATCCCCCCTCCCCATTTCAAGATATCTCTCTGCTCCTCATATGCTAAGACCTTTTCTCTCCTTTAGCTATTTGTCTAGCTTAAATCCCTTAAAAGGGCATTTGGATCATAAGTAGTTATTTTTTTTTTTTACACACACGCACCTCCACACACTCATGCCGTAGTGGGATTTCACCACTTATGGATACTCAAACCCTTGATAGGGTGTTGAAACTCCTCAAAGTCTACCACCCGAGCAAGAGTAAGGATCCTTTGGATCATAAGTTACTTAAGATGAGTTATTTATGCTTTAAGTAGCTTATCTTGGTTTTTATTTATTAAGCCGAAGTGATTAAGTATAAGTAAAAAAAGTCACTTAGAGGTCGTTTGATACTATGGATTTTATTTTATTTATTTATTATTATTTTTTTTTTGGGGGGAGAGGTTTGAGGGGACTTCAAATCTCTTAATTAATATGTTTAACACCATAAAGTTACTAGGGATTTCAAATCCTTGTAAAGAGGGAGTTTGAAATCCAAGATGAAAACTTGGATTACAGCTAAAATCCTTCCAAGAGTTCGCATGCCTAACATGTATGTCACTAGGCTATTAATCTATTAGCCACATGTCTCACTGATGATATTCCAAAACAATCAAATTATCAATTGCATTACTATAATTACTTTTATACAATGATTTGCGTCGTCCAAACATTGTCCATGTAAATCAATAATTAAAAATCATTAGTTAGTACTTGGATGTGATCTTTTGCTTGTGGCCCATTCGAAACTTAGAATTTCATCATTTCCAAGCAAAGTATATATTTTGAATGAGCTTATTGCAACAATTATATCAAACGTCACGTACTTATATTAAATTTGATTTAATAATTAAATTCCAACCCTTTAAATATATTATGCATAACTATTTTTGGATTACAATAAGAGGATTTCATCCAACGGGTTTTCAAATCCATGCTCCCGAACAAATGATCTTAAATCAAACTTACTTATCTTAATTAAATTATTTATCTACTCTTGTAAGTAGAAAAAGTAATTCATTTGGTGATATCCAAACAGGTCCTTCGAGATCCTTCCTTCTCGTACCAAGGGGGAGAGAGAGAGAGAGAGCTCTCAGCGGAAACGGATTGGCTACTCCACCTGCCACCAGCCAATGGCTAGTGGTTGGTGCTCTTTGGGCCCCACCATGATGTATGTGTTTCATCCATGCCATCTATATATTTTTTAATATCATTTTATGGTACGAGACCAAAACTGAGGTATATCCAATCTCAAGTGGACCACATTACAGGAAACAGTGTTGAATGAACGTCAACCATTAAAAAACTTTTGGGGGCTATAAAAGTTTTGGACCAAGCTGATCTTTGTTTTTTCCCTTCATCTGAGCCTGTGTGACCTAATCAACAAATTGGATGTCAAATAAACAGTACAGTGGGCCTTAGGCGGATTTTAATGGCGGATATCCAATCACTATTGTTTTCCTGTGGTGTGGTCCAACTGAGATTTATGTCCCTCTAATTTTTTGGATTAAGCCTTAAAATGATCTGTAAAAATGGATGAACGGAATAGATGAAACACATACATCATGGTGGGGCCCACATAGCACAGACCACCAGCCACCGGGCCGGTGGCAGGGGGAGTAGGCAATCCGTTGCCTCTCTCACCGCCTTGTCTATCCAGCTGGTCAAGCATTCAAGCCTCCTAATCCCGTTCAATCCGGCCGGCCAAACAGGCCCTTAATCACTCTCCACCCCCAAACCCTTCGGTTAAGACTTGTCTAAAACACGGTTGACTCAGTTCACTCGATTTGACACGACAAGACTCGGTAAACTCAAAAAAAAATCTGATCCTCCGGGACCATTATCTAAGTTACACGTGGCATACAAGAACGACAAGCAATACTGTAGAAATCACAGGGTTTTCTGTCCATATAATACACCTCGAAAATCACATTGATTGGACAATTTAACTATCCTCTGGATGCTATAGATCGTACTCAACGTGTGATACAGTGGGAATTCGGGCTATGATGGGACCCAAAACTTTAACGGTTAAGATTATAACGTATGCTACATGTAAGGTGGATGCCACTCCCGAAGCTTAAAGGTTCTGCACTGGCACTGTAACTTATCTCGAGATTTTCTGGGCGATTCTCGAAGATACTGCAAATCTGATCACGGGTTGGAGTCGATGAGGCCCATCATCACAAGAAATTGGGCCCCACAGCCACAAATCCCACGAATCTCCGTATAGAATATTGGATTTTAAAAAATCAAGGTTGCGAGACGTACCTTAATGTGAAATGACTTCGAATGCCCATATTGCTACGAAGATCAACAGAACTGCCACTGGATCTGGCGAAACAACCTTTGACTTTTTAACTTATATATCGCCGAGATTTTAAAATTATCGCGATATTTCAGTGGAAAATCCACTAATGGATAAGACAGCGATAATTTCTCGTCATTTCCAAAATGTCGTCGGTTTTATTGTGATATTATCGCGTATTTAAAACCAATATTGAATCTCATTTTACAATTGTATATTTAAAATTTAAAATTATTTATTAATTTAAATAGCAAACACGATTAATTAGGAAGCGGATTGCATCTGAGTGGGTCATACATTGATGTATCTGTTTATCTACTCCATATATATTGGCCTAAAATTGAGGAAGATTAGCACAGATGACTATTGCATTTAATTATTTGTCCATTTAATGCAACCTAAGTTTAATGGTTTGTACATTAAAATGCATGTTGCCTTGAATTTAAGAATTTTATATGGTGTGGTCTACTTTACATTGTTGGATTTGCTTGGCTTGTAGGCTCATACCTTCGAATGATTTGAAAATTGAGATGGACAGAGTCAATAAACAGTTACATGACGGTGGGTTACACCGAAATGCTCGTTTGTGGAGACTGTCTCAGGTAATCAACTTTCTATCATTTAATACTGTAGCTGGTGTGAAACTCAATATGCTGGCACTTAAAAATGGTATATTTATCGTATAATAACTCAGATCAAACACACTAAATTGTGGAACTATCTGTTTCCAAGTTACACTCCAAAATTCAGACTGGTCAGACATTACTAACCACCGATTCATACACATTTGTTTCTTTGAAAAATGTCAATTGGATATTTTTCAATTTTTAACCGTCCAATTGATGCCTAGCCATCTAATATTCACATAACTAAATAAAAATATTTTTTAGTTGGCGATACATCTAAAATGGTGCTTTTAATTTTGGACGGTTCAGTTTAATTTATTTGTATGCGAAATATGCAGTTTTTCAGTAATTTCTAATTAACAGCGTATCTTCCCTCATGGACTGCCAGAGTATGAAAGTATTTCTTTCAATTACTAACTTCTGAGCTCGATACGCTCGACGATTTCCGTTACGAATCTCCATCCGCCGTCATGATGGCTTTGAGGGTCCTTTTAGCCGACTTGGACCGATCCGACGTGGTATTGTCTGCCACATAACGGCATCCGTCAGACGGCGTGCCGTCCGGCTATAAATACGGGCTCCTTTCCTCTCCCTACATCCGGCGAAGAGTTTCATCACTTTCACACCTGCCTTACCTATTGCTGCAGCACTCTCTCTCTCTCTCTCTCTCTCTGGGCGAAGTGAAGATAGGTAGGGTTTTCTGTCATCGTCTCTCTCATGGAGTGAGAAAAGCTAGGGTGTTCTGTCATCGTTTTCTTCGCTTCTTTCTAGCGGAATGGGGAAAAAAGAGCTTCTAGATAAGGAGAAGATAAATGCAGTACTTCAGATCTTGCGAAAACAAGCTCCTCTTACTGTAAAACAGGTGAGAAAGACATTTCTCTGTTTCTTGTTTCATCCAAAATTTTCGTGATTTGGAGTCATGAAGATGCATTTCTTATTCAAGTCGTCGATTTCTGATTCAAGATAAGATGTCTTTTTTATCATCTGAGATTTCAATCGCTTCCAATCTGACGAGAATTTGATGAAACGCATGCTATGATATGATTTTTATTGTTCCTCTTGCATTTTAGTGAGAAATATGGATCGATGTTGTTCGAATGCAGGAGAAGTTCTGCAACGACGCTTGCTTGGTACGGTTTCTGAAAGCAAAAGGCGATAGTGTGAAGAAGGCTGCAAAACATTTAAGAGCATGTCTTTCTTGGAGAGAGAACATCGACACTGGTAATGCTCGTTTTATTTCCTTCTCCTTGTTTCTGCTTTTTCCCTTCTATTCCTCTCTCTTTTCTTCGCGAATCTTACCTTTTCCTCTCATATTTCCCGTAGAAGGAGCCGTTAAAGCAGAAAACAAAAACAGTGAAAGCAACCATACATCTGTCTTCTATGAAAAATTGAAAAGTACTGAATCGCTCTATCTTTTTGTTTTTCTCCCTTCTTTGAAAAAAAACAGAGCATTTGATAGCAGATGAGTTCTCCGCCGAGCTGGCAGATGGCATCGCATACGTCGCCGGCAACGACCAGGAAGCCAGGCCTGTTATGGTAATTCCTTCTTTCTTTTCGCTAATTTCCTTCAGGTGAAAGTAAAAAAAAAAATAATAATAATAATTTAAAGATTTTATTTTTTATTTCTCATATGCAGGTTTTTCGGGTAAAACAAGATTACCAGAAATTACATTCGCAGAAACTGTGAGAAAATCCTTCTTAAAATTGAAAAGATAAACGTATTTTTTATTTCTTTTCCTTATATATTTTTTATTTAATTTTTTGCAGTTATATTCGTTTGCTGGTATTCACACTAGAAGTGGCGATTGCATCCATGTCGAGAAATGTGGAAGAGTTCGTACTCCTATTCGATGCAAGTAAGCTTTTTATCTGTCCGAAATTTCTGTACTCTTTCCAAAATGAAAGAAAAAAGAAGAAGAAGAAGAAGAAGAAGAAAGAAGATGTTTTAGTACATTTTTCAAAATTACCATATTATTCCGCAAATGTCCTGGAGCTTTTGTGAAGATCTGGACGGTTCATCTGAGGATTACTGATCAGCGATTGGTACTTCAACGGTCTGGATCACCAGTAGTCTCTCATCTAAGCCGTTCTAAAGTTTTTGTCGTCAAATAATAATAAATCGTTTCTTGTTTTGGCCAGTCTGAAATTCTTAGCATGTTTCTCTAAAAAATAAAATGCATTAATCCCTTCCTTTAATTCTCAAAGCTGTTCCTCCTTCAGTATGAGTCATGCATTGCCGTTTAAACCGGCATGACACCATGCTCCTCCAGAGCAGGCCATGCCGGCTCTGGAACTGCTTCCTGTGGCGCATGTTAGCAGACAACAGTAATTAATAACACTGGCGGGCAGGGACGATGTCAGTCCGCTTTGGGGCCAAAGAGCCGAGATGGCCCGTTTTGAATTATTAGCCTGCCCGTATTGCCCCCGAAATTTATCAACGCGTAGGGACATTTATGGCATTTCTCATCTGAGAAATGGTGAAAGGTACCGAAGATTCTCCTTTGCAGACTGACGTTTCCTGAGACGAAAGGAAAAGGATGGCCGTGTTTGAGATGAGAGGAGGGGCTTCTTTTATCCGTATTTTAGTCTTATTAGTGGGCAGGTAGTCGTCTGATTACTGAACTGAAATCACAGTCCGCCAGCTGGGTACCACGTTTGATAATTCATGGACAGTCCTGTTCTCCGTAAAGATGATCATAAACATACGAAAACAGAACTGGAGTGATCTGCGGACGGTTCAGATGGAATCGTTTGTGGTAACTCATCTAGCGGGCTAGGGATTATTTCAGTAGTCCGCGGATTACAAGAACGGGCGTATGGACGGATTATAGTCCCGAAAAAGAAAAGGTTTCGTTCATGACATTGCAGAACTGAAGCTCTTCTCATTTTTAATGAAGAGATAGCGTGCAATTGCAGGCTTTTTCAGATCGGGATCGGCTTTCTTGAATTTACTGCTGGCAACACTGAAGATCGTATCGGAATACTACCCCGGAAGACTGCACAAGGCCTTCGTCATCGACCCTCCATCTCTCTTCTCCTGCCTTTGGAAGGTAAAACTAAATAAACTTTCACTGTTGGTGCTTTTTTGCTTCATGATCTTGTATCGTATGGAAGGGTTATTTTCGTAATTTTGGATATTCTGAGAGTAGGTATAGAAATTTTAAATCGAGTTACATAGAAAGGGATTATAATTCAACCCGAAACACCTGTAGCCCAACTTCATTCTAGGCGAACCTTTGAAATTAATCGCGAGGTGTCCTCACCTGCCTTGACTTTTAAGTGCCCCATTCCCAATCTCCTCCACCCGTTTCCTGCCATATCGGAGAGGGAGTTAGTTGATGATTGTTACACTGACAGAGTATGATGGTTAATACAGAGACACTTGCTGATTCTAAACATGGTCTACATTAACTCAAAATTCAACTGTCCAGAATGACATTTTCTGGGTAATGACATTTTGATTTTTACATTTCAACTGTCCAATTAATGTCTATCAGTGGGCCAATTAGATAATTAATTAATGTTTGCTTAGTTTATGATCCATACCTCACAATGTGGACGGTTTTTATCGAGTTACTTGTATGCCAGGTTTACAAATTTTTGCCCCTGCTTTTTCACAATAACATAAGAGTATGGGAGAGGTTCTCGTCGGAAAGATGCGAAACCCTTTTGTTTTAATCTGTCGTCCAAATGCGGTAATTGCTTGCATGGCATGCTGTATTACATCCATCCGAGCCGTTGAATAGTTTAGCCCCACCATGAAGATAACTTGCTGCTAAAATCAGATTCATACGTTGGTTGGGTGGCTCCTTTTTCCGTGGAGTGGCCCACTTGATGAGTGGATTTGTCTGATTTTTGGATCAGTTGTTTTATGGTGGGGCGAACCTTTTGTGGACGGATTGGATGTTGTATACACTTCACCCGTTGACCCTTTTAAGCTAGTCAACAGTCAGTAGTAGTGTGTGAGACCTCTTAGCACGTGCATGCTTGTGCAACATCCTGTCTGTTCATCAGGTGGGCCTTACTGTATTTCGACCTGGTCCAAGAAATACAGACCAGATCAATCACCATATGGGACACACGTATGTCAGAACAACTGCATTCCTGCATACACTGTTGCCCACCTGATGATGGAAAGCCTGATTTCAGGACGACAGCACTAACAAGGTCGGGCCACTTGAGAACAGCATGCGAGTTGGTCCATCAAAGCAAAGAGCCCACAAACGGGTATTTGAGTTATATTCCATTGGTTGCTGTCACTAGTCCTTGATACAAACGATTTCGATGCAGGGTGTCCGTCCTTTCGTGGAGCTTTCAACGGTGACGATGGTGGTATCGTCCTTGGACTTCGAAGAGTCCCTGGATGACACATTTTCTTCCTACCCTCGAACCACCTCCCTCCGTTTCGAACCCTCGTCCGTACCCACCAAGATCGGCGGCTCCTCCTCCTCCCGCTTCTCCTTCACCGTCTCCCATTTCGACTCCCTCAAGCCCTGGTACCTTACGCGCACGGACACGTCAGCATCTTCACAGGTGGGCCACTTCGCCAACGCCAGCCCCTCGCTCATGGGTCCCGCACTCGTCTCCCCGCTCAATGCCCGCTCCTTCTCCTTCGCCTCCCCTGCCACAAGGACGTTACGTGGCGGTGGGCCCAAGACCTTCCCCTCTACGCCGCAGCCAACGAGACACCCCAGGACTCCAAGGCCGTCCTTCCTGCAGTCTCCCGCGGCATTTTTCAGGAAGGATTGCCAGATCAGCAGCAGAACGGACAGGTGCCGTGAATCCTTTTTCCCTTACCTTAGGTACTATCGGAATCCGTACAACGAGATGATCTACCGTTCGAAGATGAGGCCTCCACTTGGCGGGCTCATCTCGATCGTCTCTCCTCAGCTCAAGCGTCGCCACGTCACCTCGCAAAGGTTCTAAAACCCAGAAATGAGAGAGAAGAAGAAGAAGATTTTTTATTTTTTTTTAAATCCCTTTTGTTTTTTTTTTTTCCCCCCCAATATTTCAGTTCATACTTATATATAAATCCGATTTCGTTATCACTAACAAAACTGAAAATATCCTGCAATGCCGAAAACGCATAGTTCCTCACACGATTTCCAAGCACGTGGTGCGTGTTCTACGCGCAGTGCGCGAGTCAGCGGAAGGGAGAAGACGTGCCTAGACGGTTATGAGAGGGTGTGCGCATTGTCCGTTTTTGATGTTCGTGGCGATTCTCTTCTACTTTCCTTATTTTTCATTTCATTTTATTTTATTTTCTTGGGGCCGTTGAAAGGCGGACTATGGAAATCCGGTAGCGTGGTCGGGACGTCGTGGCATCGGAAATCATTTAAATGCCCAAACATTGAAAAATAAAAACAAGGAAACCATGAAAATCAATGTTACCTTCCTATCGTTCACATTGCTTATATCGTGTACCGTACCCGTTAATATTTTAATGAATATACAAAATAATAAAAGATTTAAATTAGTAAAAATCTGAGATATGTTTTGGGGAAACAATAGGAATATGTGTCGTGTTTGTTTGTTTGCTTGAAAGTCAAAGGTTGAATGGACTGAACCGCGTTGGAAATTGGAACCACACAGGCTTAAAAAAAATGCGCACACGGTCGGTCTCGGTGTGTCTTGTCTATTGCGAGCGTCCGCTAGCACTCGAGGTTATGTTCGAGGGCGTACGTCATACAACCTAGTTTTGCTGTCTCTTTCCTCTGCAAGTCTTCTCCATTTTCTCGTCTTCTTTGGATATATAATTACAGTATCGTCATATGTTGTGAATTAATTATTTTTTTTTTCCTGAAGAAATCTTCAAGCAATCTGCATGATGTTTTAATTGGAACTGTTGCAGTATGTGGGTCCCAACAAGGATCGGGTGTACAATACTATGTTTGTCAAGCACTTGCGACATTGGAGCAGTAGATCGATTAAGATGGCAAAAAATCATAACGGGTTATACGTATGCTGACTGACAAATGGGGAATAGGTAAGGCACATGGTGGCATGCTTAGGTTGTGGATGGTCACACGTGTAAAGCATTTAATGCATGTGGTGCACGTAAATATGGTGCATATGCATGTGCACAGAACATTATACTCACACGAGAACCCGTATAGTTATCAGACCCTTTAAGCGAAGGTATATTATACCTGATAAACGGTTATCTTAGGCATTGCATGCACCCAAATAGCCCCATATTGGACCGATGATTCTGACCATCACTCTAAATGAAGTTAGAACAATGAAAATAAGAGTTTCAATGGCTGGCATTCAACTGTTAAGATCATCACCCCGAGTCCTAGTTATGGGATAATGGCTTATCTATGCTAGCTATTAATGTGAATGTGAACGGTTCGGACCATCTCAGCATGGGTAGTCACACACGCTGCATTCTGCTTCGCCACAAAGGCAAAACGATGTAGGTCGTCCAGCGGGTTCGGTTTCTGAATTGCGCACAATCCTACCAGTATGGAAATGGACGTTCTGATCCACTACACTTGTGACATGGTACAGTGATAGGTAGTATTTATGTAGAAAAACGACAATGTCGAAAGAATGGAGTATCGCAGATGTCTATACATCGTCCATGTCGACGGTGACTACGTTTCAGACCGTCCATCTAGTTGCCCCTACTGCAAAGGCAGATTGCAAGTTAAATAAGACCATATCTATTCGATGAGCTTGTTGATCATGTGATCAGCATCCGATACCTTAAAAGCAGCGCAGAATGGTGATAGCCTGGATTGTTCCATGGCTGTAGATTTTGAACCCGAGCCATACTTTTTATGGCCCACTAGATGAACGGCCCACATTTGTTAATCCTGTGCTAATACCCAATAGTATCTTGGAGAGATGGCTCTATGGTATCACTTCCCATAATGAAGATCCTAGCCACCAATCTTGAGTCTTTTCTCGGTTGAACGTGGAGTTGGTTGCTATTATAACCTCTTCAGCCGTCTATCTCTAGGCTTACAAATCAAAAAATATAAATGCTGTATGAAGGAGATCTGAGGCATAGTCCACCCATGCTAAGTCCCAATAAGACCAACCGTCTGGATCCCGAACGATGTACCCATTTACCAGGACTGAATCTCAAGATATTTAAGCCCACTCATCTAAGCTGTGTATCCGCAGGGACCCGCTGTGGAAATTAGCTGGCCAACCTATCAGGTAGGCTGTTCACTCCCTAAGTATAGGGTTGTGATGTAGTAATAAACTCGGTAAGACCGAGGTCGAATCCACAGGGACTGATACCTATACGTTATCTGAAACCAAGTAGAACTAGAACTAGACTAAGATGTGATCTAAACCAAATAGAATTTAAGAAATAATTGTGGAATAATTATCTAAAACTTTAAGAAATTCAGAGGAAGGAAACTAGGGATTCAGAGGATCCACTTGTAGAGATCAGGGAGATCTTATGCCTGCATCAAGGATTCAAACTGAACTTACTTGATCTGATTTTCAAGAGATGAAAGGTATATGAATTAGAATGGATTCCATCATCCTACCATGCCCAGGAGACAAAGCAAATAACGGGATTAAACTAATTGCCAACCAATCGAAAGTACATGAAAGTTAGGAAGAGTACTATCATCCAACCATGCCCAGGAGACGATGGTGAACAACAGGGCCTCCTGACATCATAAACATCAAAAGAGAAAAAGAGATATTCAAAGCCATTGCAAACCCATTGTAATTTCAGTCACAACAGACCATTAAAGACTGAGTAAATATTCTTTTAATAATCAACTCAAAACCAAGTTCAGTTCATAAATTTAAATGAAAAACAGGAAATAGTGTCTCTCATCTCGCTACAGGCTTCACCTCTTAGCCCTAGCTAAGAGGTTTAGCTCAACATGATCGGGCTGATTAAAACATAATAATAAAAAGGAAAAGAAAAAGAAAAGAAAAGAAGAAAATAACTTAGTCTTTATCTCTCACATTCCAGCCGCTGATGCAGCCAAGCCAAACTCCACGTCTTCTTCCTTTCACGTCCAGCAGTCCCACGATCCAGCAGAAAAAACACCTGCTGCTTCCCACGTGCAGCAGCAACCGACCTCAGCAGCAGCAAACCACGTTCCGCAGCAGCCTACCGCAAGCCTCCCTCTGACGTGCAGCAGCAGCCGAAACCGTTCCTCAAAACCGAGACCCGTTTTCAAGCATATCTAGATAGCAGGCGGGCCCAAAATCAATGGTTTTATGGGCTGATATGTCCGTTGGGCTAATTCCACAGCGATCCAATGGCTAAAATTTGACGTGTACGGTTATTTTTTTGTCTTCAGGCCACGTATGAAGTTTCGACTTGATCAGATGGTGGGAACCCTATGATCTTGTATTGTGGACGTCTTTTAGGCCTGTTTAAGATGAGTGGCTGGACTTTCTCTGATCTCTGACGTGTAATTCTGTCGATCTTGGGTCTCTAGAGTCCGTCCCATGCTTTGGTGACTTTAGAGCGTTAAGTTCATGCTTTAAGCACCCTTTTCGGTCCAAGCTCGTACATACACCCTGCATTATAAACATGATTAATCAGGCCATTAAGCGGTATCATGCGTGTAATTCTATGCAACAACTGGGTCTGATATGCAATATTTGACCCTCAACACAACCCCCAACCAGCATTTTGCTAGTCCTGAGCAAAGTATGCGAAAAATAAGTTGAGAATTACAGAACAATTTCTATAAAATCGAATGACTTTTGAAGAGTAATCCAGATATGAGAATTTTTAGATTTATGACTGTTGGATATTACTTTCTCCTAGACTCCAGCGCACGGTAAACTTCATAATCAAGTTCAAAGTATTATTCCATTAATTAGAAAAATTCTAACCATTGAGAGCTATGAATGTATAGTCTAATCTCGACTTGTCAACATTAAGATTCACCTCGATATTTAAGGATATCATTGGTAACAATTAAGAGAATTCACGATAACTCAACTTGGCTTACACACTATCTTTTTATTCTTTTAATTAATTTTTTTTTCTTAGAAGTAACGCCAAGAAGAGGGATCAGATCCTCACCTATAGGGAGCAAACCTAAGGTAAAGACTGTACACCCAACTTTTTCACATATCATTCATGGGGAATCGAATCCTCACCTATAGGGAGCAAACCTATGGTAAAGACTGTTTGCCCAATCTTTTCAATTTTTCAGGTTGGTTCCATTCAAGCTTAGTGATCACCTAATTAATCTTTCAATATTGAATGAAACCTTAATGTGAAAGCGAGATGTGACATGTAAAATTATGATTCAATAAATGTTTAAAACTTCTAATCATGGATTAATAGTTCTAACTTAACTGTGAAATCTAACAAATAGTTGGATCCAAGAGTCATCAATTCCAACATCACTTATCTTAAAAAGAATTCTAAATCCAGGATGGCCGTCAAAATCGCTTCGAATTTATACGAAATTCTAAAAAATTTTAAAAATTTTCACAATTTCTGCTCAAGACTAAGAAAATACTGATTAGGAAACCTAATCTCCCACCCCCAACCTAAAATCTACATTGTCCTCAATGTAAAAGAAATAAGCATGCAATGCACATGGGACAAAATAAGTAAATGAGAAGTGATGGGAAGATAGTAACTGGATGATACATAGAGAAACACTTTCCAAGAGATCACAGCATGGGCGTCGGTCGAGAGAAAAGGCAACAAAAATAACACAAAATAAAATCCTACCTATACCACTTTCGTAGGTGCTCTCGATTACATTTAGCGTATGCAACAAGCCTTTAAACCCCTAGGTTACCCCTAGTGGACGAGTTGTAGTCTCGTGAGGGTTTGCAGTAATGTTACCCACAAACATTGGACTAACTAATGATATAAACGAAATGAAATGAAGAGCTGGGTTGCCTCCCAGGAGCGCTAAGTTTACCGTCTTCAGCCAGACAAATAAAGCAACTACCCTAGTCCTAAGAAAACAGGAAACCTACCTATACCTCCATCAGACTAGGAGATCAATCCTGGTAAACAGGATCAGTCAGAGGCATGGACATGTCCTCTAAATCAAATTTCTTGACAAATGGTTTCAATCGATGTCCATTGACTTTAAACTCCTTGCCATTGTCGGGATCTCTTATCTCAACGGCCCCATGCGGAAAAACAGTGACAACAATGTAAGGGCCGGTCCAACGAGATCGAAGCTTACCCGGAAAGAGATGTAATCGAGAATTGTACAAAAGGACCTTCTGACCAGGCGTGAATGATTTTCGCAAAATATGTTGGTCATGAAATGCTTTCATCTTGTCCTTGTAAATTCTCGAATTATCGTACGCATCATTCCGGATTTCTTCAAGTTCATTCAATTGAAGTTTGCGTAGCGAGCCAGCGTTGTCCAGATTGAAATTAAGATTTTTGATCGCCCAGTACGCTTTATGTTCCAGCTCCACAGGCAAGTGACAAGCCTTCCCATAGACAAGTCTAAAGGGAGACATTCCAATAGGGGTTTTAAATGCAGTACGGTATGCCCATAAGGCATCGGTCAATCGAATTGACCAATCCTTACGATCAGGGTTGACCGTCTTCTCCAAGATGTGTTTAATTTTCCTATTAGAAATCTCGGCTTGCCCACTTGTCTGTGGGTGGTATGGGGTGCTCACCTTATGAGAGATACCGTATTTCTTCATTAAGCTCTCAAATGGTTTATTACAAAAGTGTGAGCCCCCATCACTAATGATGGCTCGAGGCGTTCCGATTCGAGAAAGAATGTTTTCTTTTAGAAATTTAATGACCGTGCGATGGTCATTCTTTCGACACGGAATCGCTTCGACCCATTTAGTGACATAATCCACGGCGAGCAAAATATACAGATTCCCAAACGATTGGGGGAATGGTCCCATGAAATCGATGCCCCAGCAATCAAATGCTTCAATGATGAGGATGGGATTCAAAGGCATCATATTTCGACGGGACAATGCTCCCAATTTCTGACAACGCTCACAAGCTTTGCAAAACTCATGAGTGTCCCTAAACATAGTGGGCCAGTAAAAGCCACACTGCAGAATCTTGGCCGTGGTCTTTTTAGCAGAAAAGTGACCACCACAGGCCTCTGAGTGACAGAAGGAGATGACGCTCTGATGCTCATCGTCTGGTACACATCTCCTTAGAATTTGGTCTGGGCAATATTTAAATAAATAAGGATCATCCCAGAAAAAGTTACGCACCTCGGTGAAAATTTTCTTCTTATCTTGCGCAGTCCACTGTGTCGGTATGGCACCTATAGCAAGATAATTAGCAATATCAGCGAACCAAGGTGAATGGGAGACTCTGAACAGTTGTTCATCAGGGAACATATCATTGATATGGGTCGCCTCAAGGGAATCAGAGGTATTAAGGCGAGAAAGGTGATCGGCCACTACGTTCTCTACTCCCTTTTTATCTTTAATTTCTAAATCAAATTCTTGGAGTAGAAGGATCCATCATATCAAGCGGGGCTTAGAATCATTCTTAGAAAGAAGATACTTCAGTGCCGCATGATCTGTATAGATAATGATCTTGGATCCGATCAGGTAGGACCTAAATTTATCCAAGGCGAACACTACGGCTAAGAGTTCCTTTTCCGTAGTCGAGTAGTTCACTTGGGAAGGATTTAGAGTCCTACTTGCGTAATGAATGACGTAGGGCTTCTTATCTTTTCTCTGGCCTAGGACTGCCCCAAGAGCATAATCAGAAGCGTTGCACATAAGCTCAAAAGGAAAGCTCCAGTCGGGTGGCTGCATGATAGGTGCAGTGGTTAACGTGCCCTTAAGCTTGGTGAAAGCTTCCTGGCATTGCTCAGTCCACTCGTACGGAGCATCCTTTTGAAGAAGATTACATAAAGGACGAGAGAGAAGACTAAAGTCCTTTATGAATCGCCTGTAAAATCCTGCGTGTCCTAAGAAGGATCGCACGTCTCTGATGTTCTTGGGTGGAGGTAGGTTAGAGATAAGATCGATTTTTGCCTTATCTACCTCGATTCCTTTGGACGAGATGATATGCCCAAGGACAATTCCCTTTTGAACCATGAAATGGCACTTCTCCCAATTAAGTACCAAGTTCTTTTCTTCACATCTTTTCAGCACACATTTAAGACTTTCCAAGCACTTGCTGAAAGATGGACCGTAAACAGAGAAATCGTCCATGAAGACCTCTAAATATTGCCCTACCATATCAGAAAAGATACTAAGCATCATTCGCTGAAAGGTGGCAGGGGCATTACATAGTCCGAATGGCATCCTTCGATAGGCAAAGGTGCCGTAGGGACATGTAAATGTAGTCTTTTCCTGGTCTTCAGGGGCTATCTCTATCTGGTTGTAGCCCGAATACCCGTCAAGGAAACTGTAATAGGAATGACCAGCTAACCTTTCCAGGATCTGATCAATGAATGGTAAAGGAAAGTGGTCTTTTCTCGTGACGGTATTCAACTTCCTGTAGTCAATGCACATTCTCCAACCAGTAGTGACTCTAGTTGGCACGAGTTCATTATTAGCATTGGCTACGATGGTGATTCCGGACTTCTTAGGGACTACTTGAGTTGGACTCACTCATTGACTATCAGATATAGGGTATATAATACCCACATCCAATAGTTTAAGAACCTCGGCCTTAACCACTTCCTTCATATTTGGATTTAGTCTACGTTGTGGTTGCCGAGCGGTTTTTGCATTATCCTCAAGATATATGCGGTGAGTACAAATCGAGGGATCGATTCCCTTGAGGTCCGCTATCGTCCATCCCAGGGCTCCTTTATGCTCAATGAGAGTAGATATAAGCATACTCTCCTGTTCTTTCTCCAGGTGGGAAGAGATCACCACCGGGTATGTCTCATCTTGACCTAAATAGGCATATTTCAAATCAGAGGGCAAAGGTTTTAGGTCAAGCTTCGGCGGCTTGAGGTTAGAAGGTAGAGGCACTACATCGGTTTGTGGCAATTCTTCAAATTGTGGCCTCCACCGGTTAACTTCAAGTACCAGTGCAGTATCAAGCAAGGCACACGTCTCCCTAATCATGTCATCATCAAAATCATGGGAGTGGGCCAGGCACGTCTCCAGATTGTCGGAGGATAAGGTCAGCGGTGTCGTATCTTCCACGAAAGAGTCAATCATATTAATGTCGTGGAAATCGTCATCATCCTCTGAGTTGCTGCCGTTATTGAAAAAAATGTTTGACTCCAATGTCAAATTTCCAAAAGACATAGTCATGATACCATTCCTGTAATTGAAAATTGCATTTGACGTGGCAAGGAATGGGCGACCAAGAATGACAGGAATCTGAGTGCTCATGTTATTGATGGGTTCGGTGTCCTGGATGATAAAATCTACAGGGTAGTAAAATCTATCGACCTAGACTAACACATCCTCATTTATCCCTCTTGGTACACGAACAGAGCGGTCAGCAAGTTGTAGTGTGGTTGGGGTGGGTTTTAATTCACCCAAACCTAACTGTTTGTATACCGAGTAGGGAATCAGATTGACGCTCGCTCCTAAGTCAAGAAGTGCGTGATCAATTCGATGGTTCCCGATTACACATGATATAGTTGGGCTACCGGGATCCTTGAATTTCTGTGGCACGTCTTGCTTCAGGATGGCACTCACTTTCTCAGTCAAGAAGATTTTCTTTTGAATAATTTTCCGTCTTTTGGTCGTGCATAAGTCTTTCAGGAATTTGGCATATGAAGGTATCTGTTTAACGACATTAAGTAGAGGAATGTTGACTTTCACCTGTTTCAACACCTCTAGGATATCTTGAGAGTTAGAGAGAGGTTTTGGTGAAACCAACCGTTGGGGGAATGGAGCTACTGACTTCTCTAGAAGTTCCGGTTCTACTTTTTGTGGGGCATCACTGGATCCATCATTGTTGTCCTCTTTTGGTTCTTGAGGCTTTTCGGGCCTAACCGGAAGAGTTTTATCAATGATCTTCTCACTCCTAAGAGTGGTGATGGATTTAGCATGCCCCATCTGATTTGAAGAGCTGGGATCATTATTCTCGTACTGCGGTTTAGGATTGGGGAGAGGTTGTGCAGGAAGCATCCCCTTTTCTATAACCGTCATACGAGAATCTATCTTTTGCATAAAATCTGTGATTCCCCGCATTGCCTGAGCCAGCTCTTGTATGGGATTTTGAACCGGTTCCTCTTGAGGTTTCACTTGATTTGGATTTTGATTGAAGAAACCTGGAGGAGTCGTCGTTTGTCCATTCCTCCAACTAAAGTTTGGATAATTTTTCCAGCCAGGATTGTATGTGTTGGAGTTAGGTCCAGTAAAAGGTCTTTGATAGTTGTTTACGGCATTGGCTTGTTCATTCAACACTCCTCGAAAGGCGGGTATTGTAGGACAGTTTTCAGTTGTGTGAATGTTGCAATCACAGATGCCGCAAACAATTTCATTGACCTTATCCTTCTTTCCTTCCATGGCCTCAACTTTCCTCATGAGCGTAGTCACTTTACACTTGAGATCATCCTCTTCTTTCAAGAGATATAATCCACCTTTCTCCTTTAATTGAGTCGGCCTAGACGTGGTGTTCGCCATTGGGTAATAGTCCCATGATTGTGTTTTTTCAGCGAGACTATCGAGGTAATCCCATACCTCGTCAACATCTTTGTTGATGAACTCTCCATTACACATTGTCTCGACCATTTGGCGCATGGAAGATGTCAATCCATCATAGAAAAAATTTGTAATGCGCCACGTTTCAAATCCGTGTTGTGGGCATGAACTGACCAAATCTTTGAACCTTTCCCAACATTGGAAAAATGTTTCATCTTCCTTTTGGGCAAAGTTCATGATCACTTTTCTAAGGGTAATCGTTTTATGATGTGGGAAGAATTTTTTTATGAATTCCCTCTGCATATCGTTCCATGTGCCAATGGATCTAGGACGCAGTGAATGTAACCACGTCTTAGCTTTCTCTTTTAAGGAAAAAGGAAAGAGTTTCAGCCTAATTGTATCCTCAGATACATTAGGAAAACATAATGTAGCTATAATCTCATCGAACTCTTTCAAATGTAAATATGGACTTTCTGATTCAAGTCCATGGAATTTGGGAAGGAGTTGGATAACTCCTGGCTTGATGTCCATTTGTCCTGTGTTTTCAGGAAAAATCATGCATGAGGGCGTACTCACTCCCGCCGGTTGTAGATAATCTCGTAAAGTACGAGGCGGGGGTTCCTGTTGTACCTCATTTTCATCTTGGGTATCCTCCACCCTGGGTGGAAGTAGAGGAGGTTGGTCTTCAGCCATAACTTCAGTTAACTCAGGGGATTTCGAGCGGTGTCTAGCCCTGCGATGGATAGTCAACCCCTCAACCAATCCTCCTTCAGTCAAGAGACGTCGAGTGTTGTCACGGGCCCACTTGGGCATGAAACACTCGCAGCCCTCAATCAAATTCAAAGTCTAATCCTAAGAAAGGAAAAGAAAATCTAAAAAGAAAGAGAGAGAGAGAGTTGGAAAGAAATTACCAAATTGATGCCCCTAAGTTAAGGACCTGCAAAAATAAAAACAAAATAAGTTAGATTCTAAAAGAAGAGGAACAATCCTTTAAAATAAAGGTAGAAGTAAACTAATTTCTAAAAGAAAGTGAAAACTTCTAAAATGAATTAGGAAAGTCCTAAACTAGAAAGTAAATTACTAAAAGAGAACTGAAAAAATATAAAGTAGGGAAGGAGCTTACCGAATTAGAAATTTCTATTTTAAAGGCCTACAAAATATGAAGGTTAGTTTCTAAACAAAAATTCTAAAAATAAATTAGGAAACAAATTAGATTTTAAAAGAATTTAAAATTAGAAAGTTACTAAAATAAAATAAAAATAGAAAGTTAATTTCTAAGAAGGGAAAGAAATGACCTAAATTCTAAAAATAAACTATTCCCTACAGATGGGAAGATACTAGAATTAGAAAATTTAAACCCTAACTTTAAAAATAGGAAAAAGTAGAGAGATTAGGAAGGAATTACCAATTGAGAAACTTATGTCAAGATCCTATAAAACAGGAAACAAGTTAGTTTTGAACTCAAATAAAAATAAATAAAAACTAAGGTTAGTAAAATCCTAATCTTAAACTAATCCTAAAACCAATTAATTTCAGAGAATCGTAACCGTCAGTCCCCGGCAACGGCGCCAAAAACTTGTTCACTCCCCAAGTATAGGGTTGTGATGTAGTAATAAACTCGGTAAGACCGAGGTCGAATCCACAGGGACTGATACCTGTACGTTATCTGAAACCAAGTAGAACTAGAACTAGACTAAGATGTGATCTAAACCAAATAGAATTTAAGAAATAATTGTGGAATAATTATCTAAAACTTTAAGAAATTCAGAGGAAGGAAACTAGGGATTCAGAGGATCCACTTGTAGAGATCAGGGAGATCTTATGCCTGCATCAAGGATTCTAACTGAACTTACTTGATCTGGTTTTCAAGAGATGAAAGGTATATGAATTAGAATGGATTCCATCATCCTACCATGCCCAGGAGACAAAGCAAATAACGGGATTAAACTAATTGCCAACCAATCGAAAGTACATGAAAGTTAGGAAGAGTACTATCATCCAACCATGCCCAGGAGACGATGGTGAACAACAGGGCCTCCTGACATCATAAACATCAAAAGAGAAAAAGAGATATTCAAAGCCATTGCAAACCCATTGTAATTTCAGTCACAACAGACCATTAAAGACTGAGTAAATATTCTTTTAATAATCAACTCAAAATCAAGTTCAGTTCATAAATTTAAATGAAAAGCAGGAAATAGTGTCTCCCATCTCGTTACAGGCTTCACCTCTTAGCCCTAGCTAAGAGGTTTAGCTCAACATGATCGGGCTGATTAAAACATAATAATAAAAAGGAAAAGAAAAAGAAAAGAAAAGAAGAAAATAACTTAGTCTTTATCTCTCACATTCCAGCCGCTGATGCAGCCAAGCCAAACTCCACGTCTTCTTCCTTTCACGTCCAGCAGTCCCACGATCCAGCAGAAAAAACACCTGCTGCTTCCCACGTGCAGCAGCAACCGACCTCAGCAGCAGCAAACCACGTTCCGCAGCAGCCTACCGCAAGCCTCCCTCTGACGTGCAGCAGCAGCCGAAACCGTTCCTCAAAACCGAGACCCGTTTTCAAGCATATCTAGATAGCAGGCGGGCCCAAAATCAATGGTTTTATGGGCTGATATGTCCGTTGGGCTAATTCCACAGCGATCCAATGGCTAAAATTTGACGTGTACGGTTATTTTTTTGTCCTCAGGCCACGTATGAAGTTTCGACTTGATCAGATGGTGGGAACCCTATGATCTTGTATTGTGGACGTCTTTTAGGCCTGTTTAAGATGAGTGGCTGGACTTTCTCTGATCTCTGACGTGTAATTCTGTCGATCTTGGGTCTCTAGAGTCCGTCCCATGCTTTGGTGACTTTAGAGCGTTAAGTTCATGCTTTAAGCACCCTTTTCGGTCCAAGCTCGTACATACACCCTGCATTATAAACATGATTAATCAGGCCATTAAGCGGTATCATGCGTGTAATTCTATGCAACAACTGGGTCTGATATGCAATATTTGACCCTCAACATAGGCAGAAGAATGAAAAGCTGAGGAGTGCTAAGGATCGAGCTTGGGTGGGCCAGGATGGGTCAACCACACAATTACTGATTGACCAACATCAATCAAGCCTGACCAGACAATCCTACTTATCTGGATTTTAGTCATATGTAAGACCGGGTGCAGTCCAATTAATTGTTGGGGCTAAGTAAGCCCAGTTCTAACCCATGGACGTCGAGGATTCAACAATGCTGGGCTGGGCATGGTCATGGGCCAGACCGGAATGGCCCTTTTTCTACTCTGCCTGCCACGACCTCATATCTGGGAGACTTTCTAGTATGATATGCTAGAGCACTGCACATCCACCTAGAGAGCAACCACCTAGCACTGCACTCGTCCAAGTGGACTCAGACAAGATCGAGTCTGAACTGGTTCAGTACTATGAATTGAAGGCCTAACTTGGATGAGTCAAACCCAAACTCTACTCTGGCATGGGACAAGTCGGTCGAGGTACCAAAGTCAAAAACCATGTCTCCTACAGGCAAGGCACCACTTTGGGAGCCATACCATCTTTCTGCCTTGTGTAGGACATCAGTGTCATGAAGATCACCTTAAACTAAAATCAGGATGGTCCACTCATCACGTGGGCCACACTGTTGGAACCAATGTACAAGAGATTGTCTGAGTCAACATATAGGTGTGGTCACACCCAGATCCATAGCTCAACTGAGTGGAGATACCTAGTTTCAACACCCGAGGTCTTGGTATTGATTCCCTAATGGGGGTGGCTAACACTGGAGTGTGTACTGACAGTGGGTGTCTATTAATTAACAAGCTAACCCCCCCCCCCCCCCCCCAAAAAAAAAAAAAAAAAAAACATATAGGTGTGGTCCACCAAGTGAGTGTATGAGCCTGATCTTCAAGAAGGAGGCCATTGCCTGTACGGTACCACAAGTTATGGGACCATTGCATGTAGGTGACTAGTTCTCCAAATGAAAGTTAGAATATTGGAGGACAGGTATATTATACATGCCATGTTCAGTGTGCTCGGTGGAGTGTTGACATCAAGTTCTGTGGGCCCGGCCATGATATGTGTGTTATATCCACACCTTTTATCCATTTGGCTACATCAGTTATGGTTACAGCAAGGTAAAAAAATGAGGAAAATCCAAAGCTCAAGTGGACAACAAAAACAGAAAGTAGTGGGGGCAATGATTTCCACCGTTGAAACCTTCCTCTGGCCCACCATGATGTTTGTTTGTCATCCAACGTGTTCATGAGGTCACACAGACCTGGATGAAGGGAAAAAAACAAATATCAAATTGACAAAACATCTGTGCGCTAAAGAAGTTTTCAATGGTAGACTTTCAATCTCCCCGTTTTCTGTGGCGTTGTCCATTTGAACTTCGGATCTGCGGTAATTTTTTGGGTTCATACCCTAAAAATATCTTGTAAAATGGATGGACGGTATAGATATATCACGGTGGGTCCTACAGAACTTAGTGACGTCAACACACTAGAAAGGTTGGTGGTGCGCGGCACACCAAGCAATATTCCCAAATCCGGCAGGCACTGGGTACCACCGCATAGGACATAGCTGAAGATGGACGGTCTTGTAAGGGGCTCAATGTAGGCTTACCGTGATATATATGTTTTATCAACACCATCCATCCATTCGGGACATAAGTTTAAGAGGCCTAAGGTGGGTGGATCCCTGTCTGTGGGGCCTACCTTTACATCCATGCCGTCCATTCATTTTGACAGCTCATTTTATGTCATGGCGCTAGAAATGAAGCAGATACAAATCTTAGGTGGACCACACAATAAGAATTAGTGGTGATTGAATACCCAACATTAAAAACTTTTTGGGAACCAAGAAATGTTTATTTTCCATCCAACCTATTGATAAGTTCACGTAGACCTGGATGAAGGGACCAAACAAATATCAGCTTAATACAACACTTTTTTTTTGGCCCACATGAAGTTTCAATGGTCAATAACCAGTGTTTCATGTAGTGTAGTCCACCTGAGATGTAGATCTGTTTCATTTAAGGCGTGGATGTAAGGAAAATACATCACGGTGCGCCCACGGTCAGGAATCCGCTCACCTTATTGGGTCCGGAAGTCGCGCCTGTTTTTCCAGCTCATTTTAGGACATCATCTAAAGCTCATGTGGACCACACCAAAGGAAAGTGGGAATGGAACACCTACCGTTGAGAACTTGTGTCGGTAGCCACATAAGTTTTGCATCAAGAAGCATATTTGTGTTTTCCCTTCAATCATGTCTGTATGACCTTACGAACAAGTTTTGGTTGACAAATAAACATACAGTCTGAATAACCTCTAGAGTCTAGAATGAGCTTATTCTTTATGGACTTGCACATGAGACGTTGCTTCACTTATTGTATTGTATATCAAGAAAACTACGATAGGTAGTCACTTAAAAAATTACTTAGAATTTTCTTACGTGGCATGCAAGTATTTCAAATTAAGCTGTCCAAATTGTGGGGTCCACCTCTGATATAGCATTATGCAAATGTTAAGCCTATGGATTGGTGGACAACATTGTCTGGACGATTTAAAATGAAAGTATTCAATGGTCATACTTAGATAAACAAGCGTCCAGAAACCAAAGGTTAGAAATTCTCCACGAATGCGATCCCGAATCTAGTAGGTTAAATTTGCGCCGACGCACGCCACGTGGACAAGTTCTGCATGTCGGTGTATCACGCATGCTAGACTGCCAGTGTATCCAATAAACACCCTTGGTATTTTGCAGTTCGTTTTGCCTATGTGGCGTTTGAGGTACCATTGGGTGCGGTGGCTCACTGGGGCCCATGTGTTGAGTGGTCCAACAATCTGAACTGTCAATGTTGTTTCTATAACAAAAGAAATCCACACTAATCGGATGATTTAGGCCATCAATATCAGTAGATGAGTTTTATGAAAATTGGGTCCCTTCCCATTGCTCCGGTGGTAAACGGATTACGTTTCAACAGTGCCCATGTGTATGGCTAGGATCATTTGATCTGTGTGATTCTCTTGGTCGCCCATGAAACGAGGTTGGACCAAAATTTATGGTCCTGATCATCTAATCTGATTGTTCATGAGTCCACAATGCAACCACTGCACACCATATCATCTCTTCTGAAATACCATATGTATAAATCATGAGTTAGCATGTGAACCCTAGACCATACAACCGTTTAACATTGCTATCGTGATAAAAATTGCCGGCCCAGGCTGAAGGAACTCCCAGTCCAGCCCTTGAGCTGAGGATCTGAGTCTAGTCCCATCTGATCTCGGTACATATCAGGCTCTAGCTACACAAAAGGCTGAAATGCCCCTCATTATCCAACACAATTAACCACTTACTCTAAAAGCTTGTACTAATAAAATGTTGAATTAATCCCTTTATCTCATAACCCAAGTCCCACGTTGCATGGGTTAAGACCTCGGTTGAACTCCCCTTGTGGGCCCCACTTCACACAAGTCACTCGCTTCATACAGATGAAGCCTGAGCCCGCCTCACACGGGCCGCCCGCCTCAAGTGTGCCCCTGCATTCCATAGGCAACTCCACTCGAGCCCGGTGTGAAAATGCCCCTGCAATATTAGTACTAGAGATTCAAGATCGTGAAGTCTTTTAAGCCAATAAGTTTCATAGCAACATTCTGATATGAGTATGGACTATTAAGATAAGAGGTCAGTGATCTTGATGAATGGCTTGACAAGCACCACAAGTCTGCCTTGGCCTATGAATGACCTTAGCATTTGTAACCATATCTTGATTTTGAGATTATAGAAGAAGAATCCATCATCTGATTACCATCACTAACAATCCTCCATTCATCATGGGAAAAAGAATAGAATGCTGGGGGGGGAATCCCAAACAGGTGTTCTTGAATTAGGCCAATGATTGAACGTGGAAAACCACATCTTCTTCCAAAGTTCAGTGTCAATGATTGAGCGTGGAAAATCAGTAGCCAAATGACGACCTGCTTAGAAGAAGAAATGGAGGCTTAGATATTCAGATTCTTGTGTGTTTTCCTGTTGATTCAAGAAAAATAGCTGAGTGGGCTTGCTGCCAAGTAGCCTACACTTATGTTCTGTGGCTAGAGCATCGGCCTAATCGTCTCATCTGGTAGCAAAAGAAAGAAGGGAAAGATGGTTAAAATAAATAAACCAATGTTCCATATTTGATGCACTCACGTGGCATCTGATGGCTGGATTGGCCTGATTCACTAGTCATAGTACATATCAAGTGGGACCCACCAAACAGATAATAACCTGCATTTCTTCCAAGGTGCTGCATTGGAATCTTGTGTTTTACAGCGCCTCTTGGTTAGCAGCAGCAGCCCCACGCATCACCATCTTCCCCTGCATCTGGATCCTTGCTCTTGCTCGGGTGGTAGACTCTCCGGAGTTTCAACACCCGGTCAAGGGTTCGAGTATCCATAGGTGGTGAAAGCCCACTACGGCGTGAGTGTGTGGGGGTGTGTGTGCATGTGTTAAAATAATAATAATAAGAAGAAGAAGAAGGAGCAGAAGCATAAATACACTATACTATAGCCACTGCTCCAAAATCCAGACTGCTAAGATGTCATGCATGATTCACCAAATGTAGCGGTAACTAGTGTTGATCCTTTCTCTTTCAGGGTTGAAGAGTAAGGGTTAATCATGTGTTAGTTGGTTGTTAGACAGCCAAACCATGCCCAGAACCTCGATTGGGTTTATTGGGTTTATGGTAAGTGTATTTACCTTCTTCATCAAACCCATCATTGCCTTTTGAGGTAGCCCTCAAAGTAAGTGTCAGCAGAATCGAGTGTATGAGCAGGAAAGTGAAAGACAAGTGCAAGTTCAAAGCAGTAGCAGCACATAATTAGAAGCATAGTACAAAAACCTGAAAACTCGACTGGATGTTCAGCAGGGTTGGGTTGACTTGAAGACTCCACACGACTTGACTGGCCATCTAATAGTTAAATACTTAAAAAGTTTGGGATTGGTGTAGATTTTAACAAAATTAAGATTAAATATAAGATAAAATACAAACACTACCACCAAATGACTCAACGGTGTGCTGCTTTAACACAGTGAGTCATGCCGAGTCAACTGATGGGTCAAGTCCACTCAAAAAGTCCCGAGTCTGGATCGAGTCAGACCCAGGACTGAGTTTCTCAGTGACTTGGCTCGAAATCTCACTGATTAGAGTTGATTTAGCTGAGCTTTGTGTTGACCCAGTGAGTTTTAGACCTACAGTTAGAAGGTTGCCTGAGCGAGAGAATGGGACGACGAGGGGTCACATTGAGAAGGGAAAATGGTATAGGAGATCTCAATGAAAACACAACAAAATGGTGAGAGCTTTCACCATTTCTTGCTCAAAATAAATAAATAAATAGAGCAAAAAGAAGGGAAAGTTTTTTTGAAAAAAGGGAAGCTTAATTAGGTTAAAGGGCTCGGAAAAGGGATGAGAGAAGATCTACAAAGGACTTCGATCAAGGATGGGCCTCAGATAGCATGATTGGCAACATAGCCTTTGTAAAGCCAATCCCAAATACCAATAGCTGGGAAAAGGCTATGGTGATGGATAACAGACGTTGTGGACATCTGCAACATATCTGATTAAAGACGTCCAGCACGCGTATAGATGCCAATGTGGTACAAATCATATACATGGTAAATGTGGGGTGCTTCAGGAAATACAAAATCTTGATAGCAGGTCAAAAGGTCATATCTTCGGATTATCACAGATGGCTGGTTTCATGAAGGTTCCATGATGTCGCAGTGCTATACAAAGTAATGACCAAGGGTCCATGGTGTCATTACTTTGTTCTTTTCAAAAATGATATTGACTGTCTTTGCTCTTCCAAGGCGAAATCTAAGGCCCTGTTTGGTAGATGCCTAAAAATGAGTTCATCTCATTGTAGTTAACAGTCATCACATATTAAAGATCTTGATCTCCAATACAAAACAAGTTCATGTTAAAAGTAATTATGTATTAGAGATCAAGATCCTGAATATGTAGTTACTGTTAAAATTTGATCAGCTCATTTTTAGGCACCTACCAAACAGGACCCAAATTTCCCTTCTTTAAAAAAAAAAAAAAAAAAAACCCTTCTAGACTCAGTTCTTCCGCATGGAGCATAAACTTCCATTTGACGTTTAGTAGCATCATCATCATCTTAGCATTCTCCCAACAATTTGGGGTTGACTTTTAAATGGTAGATCTTATTATCTAATGGGGTAGGTCACCCCAATACGTGGTATGGGAATGGTTACACGGCACGCTACTTCTTCCAAATACTAGTGATAGGATCATGCACGTCCCTCAAGTACATACAGTAGAGTATATGCAATATGGTTTTATGCAAATTGATAATGTATTGTAGATCATTATGATACAATGGAAGTTATCTTATAGATCGCACATTCATACTATTGCATCAATCAAAGTATAAATCCCTACATTCTAAATTCAACTTTACAATATAACTTAAAATACTTAATCAACAATAAGAGCATAGGACAAAAGATTCAGTTTGTAAATATAGTGATCCAGATCGCAAACCACCCATAAATCGGATCACATGATTTGTAATGGAAAACGTAGGGGGTTGGTGATTTACATAACATTGGATAGCTGCCCACCAGGCATCAACCTTGATATTTTACCTGCACTCTGGATCCACCATTGCAAATTCTCACATATCCACATGCTTGATAGTTGATGCATACAACAAATAGAACTCCTTATTTTTAAAAATAACGAACTGGGGCTTCTTAACAGTTCTATCCAAAAAGACATTAGAAACTACTAAAACTAACTACAGTTCATCAACTTCCCCAACGGTCACTGATACATATGAACAGGAAAATACAACTAATTTTGAACCTACCACACATCTGTACAAATCTCACCTGTGTACTTCTCAGCATCCATTCACCATTCTAGACTTGTTAAACAACTAAAATCTTTGAAAGCGGGAAATCTACAGCTCTCTATGATGGCCCAAAACACAAAAAGAGAACTGTAGATAATTAACATCACCGACAGCCACCACAGTATGATGCAGAATATAGATAAAGAAAGCACAGTGATTCCATATCAGTCCTAACTGAACTCGTCTGAGAAGGTGAAACTGTCTGCATGAGATAGCAACAGCTAGTTACGAAAATCTACCAATGCCAAGAGTCCCAAGAGATCAAGCATGCACATTGCAACTTCAGATGAAAATATACACTACTTAGCTTGAGATAAATCCATTATTATAGATCTGCTGAACATTCTGACAAACCATTCACTTATCTCCAAAATCCAGATAATCTTCACTCATGACTACTGTCAAAGCTCATTAGATCATCCCACAAAGATCATTTTGGGCATTAAGGTCTTGGAAAGAAGATTAGTCCGATGCAGTGTTAGTTCTGAAGGAACTCCCCTTCAGGCTCACAACATCGAATCCATCCCAATGGTTCCTTCAGCACATCAAATTGAAAGCCTAAAAGTTAAAAATTTTAGTTTTATAATGCCATTGAGAACACACTCCGAATTGTCCACACCAATGACTGCCAAACAAACTCATGGTCGTCCATCAAAGAAGTTTTAGAGTCACATGGTCTAAACCTTGTCCAGTACCTAGTTGACTCATCCAAGTTGAAACGTTAGCAGAGAAAAACAAAACTAGTCACCAGGCCAAAATGTTCATTGACTCCAACCAACTTAGGGGGATCGTGCCAGTTTCAGTCAAACGGCGAGTCACACTTGTAATCCAGTATTTAAAACCACGTTAGGGTGAATGTGGGCTTCGAAAGGAGAATTTGTTAGCAACGGCCTTCTGTAAAAGCATTGTCATCTCAGGCCTGCGACATCATCAAATCCATCTTGATTTTTCCTTTAGGCTTCAGCAGGGAAAATTCAAAGACTAAAAACTGCAGAGTACAAAAGATATAAGCAAAAGAAACCAACAAAATAACAACAAAAGGAACCCACGATAATAGAGAAATTCAACAGCATTACTGTGGGTAAGTCGCCCCTTCTGTGAAATTTCAAATGGGTGGCATAAGAAAAATCCTAAAAGCATGGCACGAAGTGGTGTGGGTATGCTTTTTTGATCTCTTCCAATGCAACAGCGTGATGTTGATTGGAGAGTTTCTCTTAGCATGTCATGGATTTGCCAGAAAGAAAGGACCCTATGGAGGCTTTTGATCCTTGCTGGTTTATGGTTGATTTGGGCTGAGTGGAATTGTTTCCAAAATCAGCTTGGGCTCTCCGATCAAGTGTTCAGGAGGGCAAGATTTGATGTCATAGCTTAGGCTTTGATTCTTAAGTCCTGTCTGTCATGTGTTGTAGCTTATTTTGATTCCTTTTGGCTTTGTTTGTAATAAAGATCCACTGATCTTTCAAAAAAAAAAAAAAAAAAGCTTGTAAGCATGGAAAATAAGTGACAGCAAAATGTAAAGTCATACAGATAACATAGCATCCACTCATCTAGACTGCATAAATAACTAAAGCGAGGAATATGTACTCAGGAGACTGGCAACAGGAATATAACCGTGCACTTCACTTCAGTCAAACCATATTAATCCTGCTAATGTTTAGGTCCATATGTATTGTGGACCTTCAGCTTCTCCTGCAATGAAAAGGAAATGAAAAACCCAATCAAAGTTCATTTGGACACAACTGAAAGGCTAATATCAATGACACACGGCCAGTGCACAAATGCACACATGCATGTATGTGTGGACCTATGGTTCAGTGAAGCAGAATCAGTAGCTAAATACATGGTCAAAAAAGATCTTACTGTGATGGTTGGGAAGAACACAGCTGGTTGGTACATTTGGATCCCGGAGTGAAGTAAGAGAAATCATTAGAGATAAACGCCACAATATCCCAAAGTGTTATCCACAACAGACTGCACTTTAGTGATAAAGTCATTTTCAATCAACAGAGCTCAGAGGGGATGAGTCAAAATTCCATCATCTGCCAACTCAAAATTTTATCTGATGCCTTGGAACTAAACAACCAACTTGCAATTTTCAACACGGAATCAAGAATCACATTGAAGACGCTCCAAGACAAGTTACAAACAAAGAATACAAAACAGCCATTAAAAGACAAGGAACTATTTCTAGTCTATTTGAAACATGATCGACTTAGTCAAGTGGGGAAATAAAAACAAATGGGAGCCACTTACAAATCAAATGTAATTCACACGCATCATTAATGGAAATCACTCACTAAAAATATCTGTTAGCACTCAAAAGAGAAGAAGAGGTGATAAAATATCCTCCACTGTCGGCCTCTACTCATTCTTCCAAGCATACAAAATCAATGAAAAACCAAGACCTTGTAATTGGGTTTCTCGGAATATTTGTGAGCAAGACCAAGGCAACACTGACAGGTCGGATGTATGGCTGGACCACAGCTTCTCTGCCGATAGGCTTGTCTGGAACATAAACACCGCATTCCCGACGGTCGCGCTGAAAAGCCAGTTATGGACATCCCAGAACACCTCGACGGGGAGCCCATCAACCAAGATGGTCTGATTCCCCCTGAATTTCCATGCCAGGTGCTTCACTTGCATTACTGTCTTCTTATCGATACGGATTGAGAGGCAAGGGTCCTTAAGGCCAACCGTCTCACACTCGATCACAACATCATGAACATGCCCTTTGTCGCAGAACTGAGCCTTTGTGCAATACGCTCTCTTGCCGAAGATATGCTCCCTCTTGGATATAAACACTGCATTCGAAGGAGGGGGGCTAGCGTTTGTCTTTCTGTATGCTTCTTTGCTCAAATCGCCGAGCAGGAGAACCATCTCATGATCGAAGACGATGGCCAAATAGAAGCACTCCAACGGCTCTGGTCCAGACCCAAATTTCGCAGCTGAGAGGTCCCAAAAGATGTCGACTTTGCTACCGTCGACCTCTAGGCTCTTTGATCCTTTTCTCTTGGAGAACAACCATGGCTTTATATCGACTTTGCAGAGGCACTGGTTGGTAGAATCATCTATACCAACGTTAAGACCTTGGCCCATCAGATTCTTGCTCCATGTAACCGTGACGATGCAAGAGCGGCTGCATAAGTGACTCCGATAAACACATGTAACCAAATTCTGAGCAGTTCTGCTAGCCCCCGACGAAGAATCTGCAACTTGGACTCCATTTTCACCAAAACAGGAAGGGAAATCCCTCATCCTGATTATAAGAATCTAACCTCTCTCTGTCTACGGCCCTTGTTTTCTTGGTTTATCAGATAAAAATCCAATCTTTCTTTCAAAACAGCCCAAAAGAACCCAAATCAAATTGAAAGAAAGAAAGAAGAAAAAGATGAAGAGCTCAAGAACTTCTCTTCCAAAATGATGTGGAGAACCTCACCCTCAAAAAACAACAAAATGAAAGAAACTCAAATGGAAAAAAGAAATGATTAAAAGAAAACCTTCCTGACCTCATTCAATCACGAACTCAAGAACCCAAAACCCTTACAATGAAAATTAAAATAAAATCCCTACCTCTTCCAGTGCACAAGTCAAGAACACCCTCTTCAAAATGCAGCAAAAACCCATCTCTCTCTCTCTCTATCTCTCTCTCTCTCTCTCTCTCTCTCTCTCTCTCTCTCAATTAAAGAAAAATCTTTTCAAGACCTCTTTGAAACAAGAATACAAGAACCCATATTTGAAACAAGAATACAAGAACCCATATTTCAAAACTTGAAACAGAGAAGTGATAGTGAAAGAATTGAGCAGATTTGGGTGTTGGGTTAATAGATACTAAAGAGACCCTTCATCAAAAGCTTTAGAGAAAGGACAAGTCCTCTCAAATCTCAGACAAATATGGAGAATTTTGCAGTAAAAAAGCTCTATGGAAGCAGACAAATTGGCTCTGGTTTTTTGACTGTCAGTACATCTGCTGGAATCCACAGCCTAAAAGAAAAAAGAGATGAAAAGAAAAAAATCAAATCCCAGACATAGGAATGGTAGAGAAAGAGACACAACGATTGGGAGAGAGACAGCTGGGGTCATCCAACGATGAAAATGAAAATGAAGGAAGATGGGTTTTCGTCAAAAGCCTGATTTTTATTTTATTTTTTTATGTTATATATATACAAAAGGCCTCTATCTATCTATATCTCTCTCTCTCTCTCTCTCTCCCTGTTTAAAGACGGATTTTTTATTTTTACCACAGGGGGAGTTATTTGATACTCTGGCTGCCTGTGACGATTGATACGCAGGCACTTGGAAATGATATACGTGGCTTATACTTAATCTAAACCGACTAAATATTTTAATTTACAGTATATAAGTTAATTCAAAAAATAATATTGGTTGAAAAATCCTAACCTCTGATTTATACACACTTGTTTCTTGAAATAAGATCATTGGAAAAAAATTGTTTGTAACCGTCGAATAAGTGTCCGCTAATCTGATATTTACATTTTAATATAAGAATATACTTTTATCCATAGTAAATCTAAACTTTTACACAAAATATGGACGGTCCAATTTGAATTACGATATGCCAAATGTGCAATCTTTTAGTAATTTATAAGCGCCTACATATTATTTAACATACTCTGCCGGAGTATCAAAGGCTTTCTCTCAATAGACGCTATAGACATCTCCACATGCATCAGGCCTAAAAAACCAAAGCAACAGTGCCTACCTTTAGCTGTAGACTCAAAACAGATTCTCTTTGGGAATGTTTGTGGTAAGCTGGGGACCACACATCTATGCTGCTGTAAGGGCTCATCCACCGTACAAGTTTCACGGTCCAAATAGTGGGAAATACTGAAGGTTGTCAACACCCCCCAAAAATCAGACTGATTAGACGATCCTGGCCTCTCATTTGGATAATTTCTTCCTTGAACTTGCACCCTTTACTACGTTTCTTTATCACCATCCGTTGGATGCCCACCTTGGGCCAGTTGCGGTCATGCTTACGGTGTAGTCCATTTACAAGGTGTCCCTCTTTTTAAACGGATTGGATTTAAGGGAAACGGATTGGCAACTCCCCCTGACACCAGCCTGGTGGCTGGTGGGCGGTGCTCTGTGGGCCCCACCATGATGTATGTGTTTCATCCATTTTTACATATCATTTTAGGCTTGACCCCAAAAATGAGATGGATATAAATCTCAGGTGGACCACACGACAGGAAAACAATAGCGATTGGATATCCACCATTAAAATCCTCCTAAGGCCCACTGTACTGTTTATTTGACATCCAATCTGTTGATTAGGTCATACAGACCCAGATGAAGGGAAAAAACAAAGATCAGCTTGATTCAAAACTTTTATGGCCCACGAAAAGTTTTTAATGGTCGATGTTCATTCAATGCTGTTTCCTGTAATGTGGTCCACTTGAGATTGGGATATATCTTATTTTTGGTCTCTTATAATATAAAATGATCTCGAAAAATAAATGGACGGCATGGATGAAACATATACATCATGGTGGGCCAACAAAGCAACGACCATAAGCCATTGGCGGTGGCCAGGGGAGTAGCTAATCCGTTCCCGGATTTAAGGTAGCAACACGTGTAGGGAGCACAATCTGCACATCCTGTCAGTTATGGGTGCGGATTAGGTGTCCCGGTACAAGCTTGGTGGATGATTCCCTAACCGTGGGGGTCCACCTTGATGTATGCCTTGTATATCCACGCGGTCCATCCTTTTTTTTCCTTCTCGTTCCAGAGCATGCTCCAAAACCGAAGCAGATAAAAATCTCCGGTGGACCATGTCAAAGGAAACAGTATTCAATGAATGCTCACCGTTAAAAACTTCCAAAGTCTACAGTAATATTTATTTGCCATTCAACCGGTTGATAAGGTCACACGTACTTCGATGAACGGAAGAAAACTAAAAAACTATCAGCTTCATCCGGAACTTTTGTAATTGTCGGTTGTTTTTTTTTCAATGAGTTCCACCGCTACATATGTTGTGGCCCACATGAGCTATGAGTGGCCCTCATTTTTGGGCACATGCCCTAACTTTGATGGGTAAAACTGATAAACAGTATGAATTTGTCACATTATTCTTTTGGGGCCCACTCTATAAAAATAATAATAATAAAACCAAAGCAAAGTGAGGTGGGTTGCCCCGGGCTATGAATACTCTCTCCTTCGTGACTCTCTCTCTCCTGCCTTATTTTCTACAGTATAATTGTGCACATAAACCCATTTGACCATCCATAACGTTATCATAGTGGGACCCACTCCTTAATCTAAACCGTCCAATGAATCCGAATCCTCGATTAACCCTAGCCCTTGAAATCTTTCTCCTAAAAACGTTTTACGTGGCTCACCTTGAAGCTTGATTTTAACTAAATCTTTTTAGCACTAGAACCAGTGGAAGCTGATTATGGCCTAATTTCTCTCAGCCATTATGATGGACCCTATATCACTACTCACTCATCACGGTTACAACAACTTAAAGCAGAAATCTGTCTTGTACACGAAGTCACGCTCTCACGTTCCTTTCTCTCTCAAAATCCTCCATGTTCAAATCTCCTCTCTTACGATCGTGGAGATTCTCTTACATAATTGAACGTTCCAACTACATAATCAACCAACAAAATCAATCTGAAGCTTCAATCATGGAGCCTACAAGCTTTATACGGCCGTAAGAACCATTCACAACTGTCAATGTTGCAAAATGCATCAATCCAGATTCTGACATAATCGTCTTCTTCATCTACACCACCATCATCTGATATATGTAAACCAACATTACTATGAGTAAATCTTTCCATGAGGCCTATTAAAAATAGATCTGACCATTAGTTAATATCCAGGGCCTTAGTATATATATTTACATCCTGTAATAGGTAAATTGTTTCTCAGATAATTAAACTGAAAGTAATGTATAAATGTAATATAAGCCAACTCACTGAGTCAATTAGTTTGTAATTATTTATTTACTTTTAGAAGTTTTTATATAGATAAAAACCCTAATTATGAGAATTGTATTGGAACTATAGGTAAATCTTATCTGATCAGACCAATTCTAACATACAAATTCAATTTTGTTCGTGATCGTTACATCGAATCAGATTTGTAGCAGACTTTGTTATTCAAAGAATAATTCTACGAAAATTCTTATCTATTTCAGAGTGTTTTATCATCACAGCAGGTAAATGATCATTCCTTATTGAAAAATTTATAAATAATTGTCTTATATGATTTAGACATTGAGATATTCTTTATTTAACTGAACAAATGCAAATATATATATATATATATATATATATATATATATATATATATATATATATATATTTTTTTTTTTTTTTTTTAATTTAATATTATCTAGTGGTGATAATGAATATTACTCATGTAGATATGGACACTATATCTGTCATATTTCCTTATAAGTCTGAATTAAATGCATTTTACATAAACTAATTCAATTTAACGTAAATGTTTAATGATTCGTACAAGTGCTCTACCCAGGCTTATTCTTGAAATCATTAGCACGATAGGATGCTCTGCACAGGGTCATTCCCAAAAGGATCGGCATGAGTGCTCTGCACTGAGTAATTCTGTAAAAGGATCAATACATACGGATGCACTGCCCTGGGCTTTTGTCCTTAAAAGATTATACCGGTGCTCTGCCAAGGGTCATACTCTGAAAGGATCAACAATGGTGCTCTGTCGTGGGTTATCTCCTAGAAGGATCAACACATATGAATGTTTTGTCCACTCCAAATCTTCGTATTTTAAAAAAAGGTATGCTAAATAATTTATTCATTTCTTATTCATGAATGTTAAATTATTAATTATGATTTTAAATTCAATGTTTGCTTTATTTTAATTAATATGTCGAGGTTAAATTTGGTAATATTTGTGAGGGTTTCAACTCGGGATTGATATGATGTGACGTGGTATTTTCAATTTTATTTTATTTTAAAATTATGAATGTAATAAAGTTTGACTTGATTTTCTTACTTTAAGCTAAGTTAAATTATTATGTATCAATGTAATAACATATTATATAATTAATCATCTTAACATGTATTTGGATTTTAAAATTGTGGACTATGGTTGGAGAAAATGAAATACATATTTAATTATCATACTTTATTTTTTTTTTTAATTTTTTAATTCATAGGTTACGGGTCTAGAATTTGGGTCATGGACACTCTATTCGGTACCCGAATTTTGGGGTGTGACAACTTTGGTGGCCCACAAGAAGATCTTAGCTGTGAATGACCATTCTGCCTATGGTGTGGTCCACCTGAGACTCGAATCTGCTACACTTTTAAACCATGCCCTAGAATGAGCTGGAAAGATAAATGAACAGCGTGCAGATACAACACATGCATCTATGTGGGGCCATGGTCAGGGACCCGTCAGCTAAAGCTGTTGTCCCGGACTCACCTAATCCTCGCCCGTCATTTTTGGGTCGCAGGGCTCATGAACGCCATGACTGGCTGTTACAGGATACTTCGAAACCATTGGTTGTTGGATCTAGGATACTGTATCAATGATCCAAACCGTTTATCTCTTATATCTTATCATGGATGATGACTTCCCAAAAACGTTCTTCTACGTTTCAATCTTTTCTTGCTTGACTATTTTCCATTGAATGTCAACCGTGTAATGAACGGTTTTTTTTTGGGCCATTGATGAAAAGTATATGATCTTCCAATCTTGAAGGTTTTCAAAGCATATTACATCATCAGCTCTACATCTTGTAGGGATGAATGGTTTTAATAACCGAAATTTCCCAAATCCAACGGATGTCGTCTCGATTGCCTGGTATTTTTATACATTGGATTGTACTGTAGCAAACGTAAGATTGTGAATGCCGGCGTCAGGGTGGACGCTTAGTTTGAACGAAAGCCTGCCATTTTCAAATGAGAAAAAACTTTGATACTCTGGAAGAGTGCACTGATGAAACACAAGTACTTTTAGAAATTGCAGGCGTGGGATATATGTAATTAAATTTAAACCGTCCAAACTATGTATAAAGATGTAGATGCACCGTGAACAAAAGAACTAAGTTTGTTTGATTATCTGACCTTCATATTTGTGGACATTTATGGACCGTTAAATATAAAATTATCCTAAGGTCCTATTTCAACTAAAAAGTGGCCATGAGTCAGAAGTTTCAGATTTTTTTAACCAATCTAATTTTTGGCCTGTGACTTAGAGACAGTGGGCTCCACGCCACAAGTACAATTTCTAAGTGCATGTATATCAAGAATCTAACTCTGCCAGAGTATCAAACAACTCCCGTTTTCAAATAAATGGAAGCGGGGTAAGGTGCGGCCCCAGCCTCACCCAAGACGGTACGGCCTTTACCATGGCCCACCTTGATCTATTTATTTATATCCACTCCGTCCATCCGTTTTACCGTATCATTTTTGGAGAAATATCTCAAAAGTGAAGCAGATCCAATTCTCAGGTGGACCTTACCAAGGAAACAGTGGCGATTGACCATTAATGAGATACAGAAGTTTTGGATCAAACTGATTTTTATTTTTATTCCCTCCAACCACTTTTATGTGACCTTATCAACAGGTTAGATGGCAAATAACATTACCTTGGGCCATATGAAGTTTTCAACGGTGGTGCATTCAATCAACACTGTTTCCTATAGTATGGTCCACCTGAGGTTTGAATAATCTTCAATTTTTTTTAGCTAATTTCCTAAATTGATCCGATAAAACGGATGGACGGCGTTGACATTGAATACATGTATTAAGGTGGGCCACATGGTAAGCGCGGCGCGGTCTTGGGTGAGGCCGCGCCCTCGCCTAATCCGCTCCCTTTTCAAATTCCCAGGAGAAATTGAACACTGTAGACGCTACTTTTACCCAGTTTCTTTTTCTGAAGAGTCTAAAACTTACCTTCCTATCTCATACGTTGGACGTACGGACGAGTATTTGAGGACCAAAAGACCCCTACGTTCCTTTCGGAAGCAGATTGGCTGGTGTGGGCCCACCATGATGTATGTTTTGTATCCACACCTTTCATCCATTTGGAGAGATCATTTTATCTCCAAATAACAAGTTAAATCCAAATCTCCAGTGGACCCAGTGCAAAAACCAGTGGGACAGTGATGCCGGCCATTAAAAACTTCTAAAGGCCACAATGTTTTAGATCTAAGCTGATATTTGTGTTTTCCTTTATTTTATGTCTTTTTAAACTTTTGAACAAGTTTGATTTCAAATAAACATTTTGATAGGCCTTAGGATAGTTTCAATGGCGGGAATCACTCTCCCCACTACTTTCTTTAGTGGGGTCCACTACATATTTTTATTTGCCTCATTCTCTGGTTCATACCTTAAAATGATATCTAAAAATGGATAGACAACGTGAATATAGCACATATATCACATCATAGTGGGTCTACAGAACTTAGTGACGCAACTTTAATAGCCGACTTGCTACTTTATCTGTCAGTATCTAATCTGGTCCAGGCGTCAGCGCTGGACGCAGATTGTGTCCTACCGCTGACCGGACAGTAATCCGTCCGGAAAGGGCTCTATGGGGCCCACCATGATGTAAATGTTTTATCCACGTTGTTGATTGATTTTCTTATATCATTTTAAAGCACGATCTAAAAAATGAAACATGTCCATAGCTCCAGTGGACCACACCAAAGGAAGCTTCAGCAATAATGACACTTACCGATTGAAACCTTTCAAAGGGCCATCATGATGTTTTTTTAGCATCCAATCTATTCATAAGGTTATGTAGACGTGGATGAAGTGAAAACACAAATATCAGCTTGATCCGAAGCTTCTCAAGCTCCCCCAAGAAGTTTTTAATGGTGGACGTTTAATCCCCACTTTGTGGTCCACTTAAGCCTTATACCTGCCTCATTTTTAAATCATACTTTAAAATGATCTGAGAAAAATGATGAGCGACATGGATAAATCACTTACATCATGGTGGGCCCCACAGAGCCCTGCCCAGATTGATTACTGTCCCGACGGTAGGACGCAATCTACGTCTAGCAGTGCTCATCTTGGCTGGTCTTCACAAACCAGCCAATTCGCTTTGAAAAGAAGGCAGGGATATTTTGGTCCTCAAAAGCTTGTCATTATGTCCAACGTTTAAGCTGGGAAGGTAAGTTTTGGACTTGTCGTGAAAGAAACTGAGTAAAAAGTTGCTTCTACATTGGTCAATTTCTCAACTCCCAGTCTTGATTCCCCGGAGCTGTCACACCTCTCAAAATACCAGGATTTGAAATTCCCTTTCAAAGTATAAAATGAGGGGAAAAACTTTGATACTCTTGCAGACTACGACGCTCTATAGTCAGGCACATGAAAGTTGTCTACGTGGCTTACATCCATAATAAATCGAACTGCACAGGCTATGGGCCCTATATATGGGTCATAACCCAAAATTTAAATCATCATATTATCCAAACATCTTGATGGCTGTTAAATATGAAGATGGTAGATGGTCCTGATTGAATAAAATAAATACAAATTAATCTGAGGCTGAGGCTAGAATCCTCTAATCAATATCCTGTTGGGATTTAACCATCTAAAGTGGACCCCACTTTTAATTATTTTAACGTGAGGCAAATGTATGCTACATGTGCAATCTGCGCATGCGTATGGAGCATCACACTCTACCAGTGTATCAAATAACTCCTCGGTATCATTCAACGATATAGTATTGCGAATGAATAAGGAAGACTTCTGCTTTTAATTATGGTAAATATTCCTCTCACACGTCCAGGTGGTCCAACCCATTATCACCAACTCTCAACTATAAGAGGGGTTTACATCTCAACCGTAGATTGGTCGTAGATCTAAACATCTCATACATCCAATCAAGGGTTGCACCTTTTTTTTATTGGTTCTTACACCCTTTTCCCTAATTTTGGTACTAGAATAGGACCAACGGTTTTACCACTCTAATACCAAAAGTAGAAAAGAAAAAGGGTAGCTACTTACATCCAATCATGTGTGCTTCATGTGTGCTTAATTTATACATGGATGTGTTGGTTTTACCTATATTTATGCTTTGCTTAGTTTCTGAATTTGCTTCTTGTTTTTGTTGTATATGTTTTGGGATCAAAACTAACGGTTAAGATAATCCTATCAACATGTTTTTTGGTTTTCTGTAGATTCTCCTTATCAAGGCCAGCCTAAAGAACGGTCTGGATGACTTTCCATACATGTTACATTTACGATTTGGACCAAGGGCATCAGATACCATAAGAGCCTTTTAGCCTTTTATTTATTATTTATTTATTTTTTTGTTGGCCACAAACAACAGTTAGGCCCATCTGCCCTCCATCACATCACTAAACCTAACCCTTGAAAATGGCCCACTAAAACAATAAAGGGCATGGTTTTTCTGACCTGACTACTTTAGATTGACCCACGTCCTGAGTCGAGTTGGGACTCAAGGTGAGTCGAGGGTTGACTTGTCCGAGTTGGAATCATGGGATTGATATCTTAGATTTTCTTTGTTGATTTTTCAAATTCCGAAATTTTAGAAATTGTATTTGAGAACCTGATTTTGGCTCTTGAATTTCTCTAATTATGTTGTGGTGTATTTTGAGGATAATGAGTGTAATAAATTAAATATTCTAAAAAATATTTTATCGCTATACATGCACACCATAAGACAATAATTGTACCAACCAAATCATTAAAAGTCCTAGAAAAAAAATACAAATTCTAAGTTTTGGTAGTCTTTAAAAGTGAGACACTAATTTTTTAATTGAAATAAAATTTTATTTTTTGCTTAATTTTCTCGATCGCGAGTGTTTATACCTGGCCTATCATGATTAAACTAGACAGGTGTAGAAAATACCACATCGCAGTAATGTGTACCATGAGGTGAAGATGAACATTCAGGCTTGTTTGCGTTGGAAAGTATTAAATGCTAAAACCGACAATGGTAACATTTTCTAAAATAAGAGTAGCAAAAATAACTTTTTAACAAGTATTCAATGTAAGAAGTCTAGCAATATTTTAGATTAGCATTGCTTTTGTCACATTATTGTAGCAAATCAGCTTGGTTAGAGAAATATCTGAGATGTTAGATCCTTGATCTTATTTAGTCGGTGACATCCTCTTGAGATAAATATCTAAGACCTTGTCAAGTGTTTTTTTTTTTATAATAAAATTCTGAGCATTTTATTTAGTCATTTTTCAGTCACATCCTGTTAACCAAAAACTACAATAGTCTCATAACTACTTGGGTTCTTTTTCATGATCGTCCAGTCCACTTAAATCATTGTCAGTATCTTTTTTTGCTTTATTTACTTTTATGCATTTTTCGCATTGAATTTTCATTTATATTACTAAAATCATATTTAAATATCTTTCAATATCCATGTTTCACTTTCTTTTGTTATTTTTGTGAATAAACACCATCAACCTATTATTATTGTGATAAAAGTTTTTATTTTTAATAAAAATTTTTATCTAATGGAATAATTCTTATCTTCACAAATCATTCGAACATCTTGTGAATCAATGGTCTAGTAATTAGTCAAATCTTTATAAATCTTATCATCTACCCTTTTATCTCAAATAACTGATCAAATATGCTACATTTATCTTATTTCACCGTTCCAGTCTACTAAGGATCATACTCTTACTTAAATAAAGTATTTTGTTATTAAATCAATCCATGTTTATTTTTGAACCTTCACTTAATTCTTTTAAAGTTTTCAATTTAGCTCCTAAAGGATACCGTTCTCCCTCTAGCTATTAAAGTTCAGTTTTTTCATCATATTATCCATTGGTGGTATTCCCAAGTATAAGAAATCAATATAAAGAAGTTCATTTTTTTCATCTTATCATCCATGGGTGGTATTCCCAAGTATAAGAAATCAATATAAAGAACATCTTTTTATTTATTTATTCTCTTGCATGCTCACACATGACATTGGGTGCTCCTGTTTGCATTCTAGAGTTCTCCAAGTTTGTAACTTTAATTCATGTGTGTGGACAAAAAATGAACTGAAACGGGTCAATGGCTCTACTAGCATTGGCCAGTAAAAGCTAGCTAACCCATCTATTTGGAGTTTTTACGCAAATGAAAGGTAACCAATTGAGACAATGTGAATGATAACCTACAGTTTGAATATGATAATTAGATGATTACCATGCGTTCGAGTTGTGTGTGGGACCTGCATGATTTGAATATAGAATCCAAACCGTGTATCTGGTGCGCGCCTACTCATGTTAACCATATGTTTCAAAATCACCTCGATCCAAAACTCAAGGAACACACTACTAGGACCCATGTACAATCACCCATAAACCTATATATTCACATGGTATCGCCATCTGAGTTTTGGAATGTCTTGATCTTGGTGTCCCTTCATTTGGGTGGTGGCGATGTGATGACCATTTTAGATGACATGAGCACAACACGATGGACCCGAATCTATCAGGAAGTTTCTATGGTGGCGTCACTTTAGCCAATGCCTCCAATTGTTCCCTTTGGTGTGGCCCACCTATTCATGGATCATGCTAGATTTCGGATCTAGGCGTAACATAGGCGGGCACATCTAATGAACAGGTTGGATGGCTGGCGCTCAAACATCAGGTGGGCTCCACACGGTTGGAAAGTATGGTAATTCAAAGGTTTGTTTGGTTAGAAGTCTATATGGGTGGGCCATGTTAGAACCTTTGAACGGTCGACCTTGCCGACGGAAGGTCGGTCTCTCCTAGTTGACCTAATAAGAACGTAATTGAAAGTGACTTATCTGGCCACGAGCCACGACCTGGCGAATTGCCTCTTAACCCGGGGTTACATGGCTCCCCCGTAGCCCAAAGCTCTGTGGGGCCAGCACGTTGTTTGTACTAATTATATCTGATTCGTTTATCAGTTTCGTGGGCTCATTTTACTCTATGAACCCAAACATGAGGGAGAACCAAAACTCAAGTGTGTCACATGAGATGATTGAACGCCTGCTGTCACGGAAGTTTTGGATCGTTCTTATATTTTTGATTTCCCTTCTTACATGTGGAAATGACCTTATGCACGGTTGGATGTCATCCAAACATCACGGTGGGCCCAGGAAGGTCTATATGGTGGGCATCTCCATTCTCACTGTTTCCTGTGGCATGGCCCACTTGACTCACATCCTGAAATGATATGAAGAAGCGGATAGACGGAGTAGATATTGTTTGTGGTAGGCCCCACAGATATTTGGGTTACAGGGAAGCCGCCTCCTCAGCCACGACGGGTGCTATTAAAGATTCCTTCTCCGTGGATGGACCTGTTCAATCATCCCATAGATTGGAAGATTTTGACCATTCCTATCTTTGCCCTTTTACAGTTGCGCGTGGATTTCTTTACGGTATTACTTTTCTTGACTGTCCATGTACAAGCCATCAAACGTACGGTTATGATTGTTGCATTGAGGAGGATTTTTTTTTACGATGGTCCATCAGATCTATGATTTGGATCACCAGCTCCAAGTGTGCCAACGCGGTACATTTGTACAAGATCTCGGCTGTACATTGGCAGTCATCATGTTGTACAAGGAGATGGACGGTTATTCAACGTTCGAGTATTGCGCCATCTGATGAGTGGACCGGCATGACTGGCGTGCATCTAGGGGGCGGGGTGTCTAAGGAGTATCTCAGATCCCGCACGCGTGTGCCACGTCAACATGTGCGGGAGCTGGTGTTTGGAAATAAACTTCCTCGTTTGCCCAATTTTGGGGCCACATCTCTCTCTCCATCATCCGAAGTGGGTCGCATCTGCGAACGGTTTGGATCACAGTCATGGCCACACACGTACAACTGAAAACTCCAGCTACCGTGAAAATACCGGGAACGGATTGGCTACTCCCACCGCCATCAGCCAATGGCTGATGGTCGGTGCTCCGTGGGCCCCAACATGATGTATGTGTTTCATCCATGCCGTCCATCTATTTTTATAGATCATTTTATGTTATGAGGTAAAAACATTAGCTATATGCCAATCTCAAGTGGACCACATTACAGGAAACAGCGTTGAATGAACGTCAACCATTAAAAACTCTTTGGGGACTATAAAAGTTTTGGATCAAGCTTATCTTTGTTTCTTCCCTTCATCTGGGTCTGTATGACCTAATCAACAGATTGGATGTCAAATAAACAGTACAGTAGGCCTTAGGAGGATTTTAATGGTGGATATCCATCCAATCACTATTGTTTTCCTGTGGTGTGGTCCACCTGAGATTTACATCCCTCTCATTGGGATCAACCTCTGAAATGATCCGTCAAAATGGATGAACGGCGTGGATGAAACACATACATTATGGTGGGGCCCACGGAGCACCGACCATCAGCCACCGGGCTGGTGCAGGGGGAGTAGCCAATCCGTTTCCGAAATTACCAGAGTCGATAAATGATTGGAGCATATCTCTAAAATTCCACTGATCAAGCAATCCTACCCATCCAATTAATGGCTATCGAACGGATGGTTAAAAGTAAAATACTGAGTGGTCTAAGTTCAAAGGTAAAAAATAAAAATAAAATCAGGTGGTTAATGTTATTATCTTCGCAACGCAACTTTTCGGTTTAATGCTCCATCCACATCTGGGTCAGCGATCTGAACGGTCTGGATCACCGTACGATTATGCCACGTGTACGGTTGAAGAGTCACCATCACTCTTTCTGACTGATACAAAACTAAGATAGGGGCCCACTTACGACATACCACCAGCATCGAAAAGTGCAAAGCTGTTACGCAATGAAGACAGCTACGTAGCTTTACCAACCTTTCTCTTTATTTCCTTGTGGTACTATCATTCCTTTCTTCCCAGAGAAAGAACTTTGCTACTCTGGCAGAGCATGGATGATACGCAGGTACTTTAAAACTACTTACACATTCCATATATCGCATACAAGTAATTCAAATTAAGCTATCTTACACTATAAGTCCCAGTTTAGATATATCATGAAACAAAAATTGAGATTGTTTGAGTGATCCGACCACTGGATTACGGGACATTTATTTGACGGTCCAAGATGAAAAATATCCACCGTCCTATTTCGACAAACAAGTGTCCGTGAATCTAGAGGAATCTAGAGGTCAGGATTGTACAACTACTTTGGGAATGCGACAAAGCAAGGGTTGCACAATTTAGTCTGTTAAATTTGTGTTAATAGATGTATGCAATCTCTGAGTGGCTGCTTATCAGGCATCATACACTTCCAGAGTATCAAATAACTCCTCCGGTTCCGATCTTGTGAGGGCTGTAATCATGAATATCAACACATGCATCCAATACTGATGCTTTTACTCAATCAAGAAAAAAAAAGGTAGGATGTAGGTTGAGTAAGATTTTCTTCATCCTTTTCAATTACAATATTGTCCAAGTCATGGTGCTTCATTGGCCCCATGCTCAAGTGTCATGGCATGCCTTTAGATATTCATCTCTCTCTCTCATCAATGAGATCTTTTCATAATGGGAGACGAGCATGTGGAAAGGTTAATAGCAATGTTGGCATTTCAAGGTACAATTCTTGCTTGAGAAAAAAAAAATGTTAAACATGAGATCATTGATCAACTACAGGCAACAACACCACAAGGCTAACATATCACTTGTGTGGGACACCCATCATGCCATAAAAACAGTGGCCCATACTGTGAAGATCACCCTTCTCAAAAATTAGATTGGTCTACTCATCAAATCAGTTGAGTCACAACTACAAGTTGAGTTAGACTGTCGATTGTTTGGCGATTCTAGAAGTTTGGCTTATCTGATGAGTACTGTTATGGGGAAAATAGACCAACCAATAGAAAAAAGTCAGGTCGAAACCTTACACGTTCGACCGAGTAGGTAATAACATAAACTTTAAACCCGACTCCTAGATTCAAAACTAAAAAGGAGATGAGGTCGAGCTCGATGTCCCGCCAACAGGCCAAAAGGACAACAAACCTCAATGGAACCCAGCCGCTCGACTAAGGAGACAGTTCGACATGTCCCAAGTCGGCATGTTCCAGGCTGGATTGTCATAGGTCGGCATGACCCACGTCAGCATGTCTCAGGATGACACACTTCAAGTTAGCGTAGCTCGCCTCTTATCAAGGCTCGACCGCATCCTCCCAGGATCCTAGCCGAAGATCCAAGAAGCCTATCGCGATACGGATTCGTCCGAGATCTCAACCAAGAATCTAGGACGATTACTACGATTCCCAATAGGATTCTAATCCTACTGCAGGATATTTGGCTAAATAGGGAAATCCCTCCTACGCCGTCGACGCCTCTCATAATTTATAAATAGAGACGCCTCTAATGATGAAAGGTACGCACAATCTCTAGCCTAAAACTCCTTACTCGACTAGACCTAGATTCTCCACTTGACTTAAGCATCGAAGCGTCTCCTGTACTTGCCAGGGTTCACTTTGTCCATTCCTTGTGCAGGTAAGCGAAGGTCCAGAGAAGGCTAATTGAATTTCTGCATCAACAAGTAGACTTCCTGATTTTTGGTGCCCAATGATTGTCATGGTGGGGCGTACCATTTTGATGGTATAGATCTTCTACTCAAGTGGCATGTTGGCCCATGCTGTTGCCGGGAGATTAAATATACTTTAAAAAAAAAAAAATTTATTTTACTTATTTATTATTATTATTTTTTTAAAATCTGAATGGCTAACATGGTATAGAGCTAACGTATATACTTTCTTCATACCCAACAGCTAGCATCTCATAGCTAATACTCATTACAATGCCTTCCTCCAGGAAGCAAGCTCATGATAGCAAATAAAAGCACACTCATGAGATCTCCCTATTGATTCCCCACCATAGGGAGGGACCTTTTTATTCACATTAGGTATAGGTACGTAATTATACAAAGGTTGCTTGATTATGAAGAGATGGTTTGAATTTTGTTAAAACCTGTGATCTGGTTGATCCCCTCAATAAAATGGCTTTGCAAGGACAAAGTGAAAGAAAGGATGAGAGAAATGGAACTTGAGCCTATTTAATAACAGTGTCAGTAACCAGAGATTCTAGAAAATTTAGCTTTGATAGGATCTCATATTAGAAATTTGTTGAGAGCATTAACTTAAAATAGAAGGATATTGATGCTTCTCCAAGATCCATTCTTTAGTTGTGTTAATGCAATTTATGTAACATGAGAAACGTTGGGAAAGTTTTTTAATGAGATCTAACGTTGTTATAGCTGTATTGATGTAGAACGTACCACAGATACGTTCCCAGCATGGTTGAGACAAAAGAAGATGGACGGTGAATTAACCATAACTTTTGATCCGGGTATTGTTATGGGGCACGTAACCTATCAATCTTTACTGAAACGGGCCATCCGAGGTGAACCGACCCACAAAGTGGGTCGCATCTGTCCGTTTCGTCAAAAAACGTGCGCTTTCAGCTCAAAAATGAATTTTTAGAAAAAAATTTACTATTTTTAGTAATTCCGATTTTTTTAATATTTTTTAGAGTTTTAGATTTTCTTTCCTTTTAGAAATAAATTTTAGTTATACTAGGACTCTTCTAGAAAAAGTTTATTTGCAATTTTTATTTTTAGAAATTAGGCCTTAGAAGAGTTTTATTAGAATTAGGATTTTTATTAGAGTTAGAATTTTGCTATTTTTGGTAATTACGAATTTTAGTTTATTTTTTTTTATATTAATGGTGTAAGGACACACATTATGCAATCATCAAATATTCATTAATCAATTATTGATAAATCAATTTCGAATTTATTAGAATTTATTTCTATTTTCTGCTTTCTTTCCTCGTGGATTCGAGAAGTCTCTGTGAGGAGTCCAGAGAAGTTCTGTGGATTTGGAATAGTTATCCTCTTGAGGAAGACGGTGCTCGACCTCACGTCCTCCCCTGCGTTAGTTTGGTATCAGAGCGAGGTTTCTCCTCGGATTGATGGCTTCTAACGACGGGTCGGGCAACAATCCCATGGGCGGTGCTCTAGGGAATTTACCTTTAACAGCGGCAGCTTTCGAAGCAGCACGGCGAGAGAATCGGCAAGCTATGCAAGGGCTGCAGGCTTCCATCGATCGCATGGCGGATCGTTTAGCGGAGGCCCTAGGGCAACTCCGTGTTCATGGTGGTGATCCACCATCAACAATTGCTAGAATTCGTAATCATATTGATCGTAGGGCGACGCTATCAGTGAACCACAGGATCACTCCTGATAAAGTGGGATCTAGCGACATGATTTTACAGCATCCTAGACGAGCCATTGATCAGATGGATCGGATGGACCAAGAACTCAAGATGAAAGTCGATCTTCCTAGTTTTAATGGTCAACTCTATTTCAAGGACTTCCTTAATTGGTTGCTTAAAGTCGAACGTTTCTTCGACTACATGAATATAATGGAAGAAAAGAAAGTTAAACTCGTGGCCTACAAGTTGACGGGCAGAGCTTCAGATTGGTGGGAGCAACTTCAACTCGAGCGAATGAGACGGATGAAGGCGCCAATCCGCATGTGGTCGCGGATGAAGAAGTTATTGTGCATGCGATTCTTCCCTACCAATTATGATCAGGTATTATTCCAACAAAATCAAAATTATTGGCAAGATAACCAATCATTAAAGGGTTATGCAGAGAAATCCTATTATTTGTCGGCAAGAGGTGACCGGGTCAAAACGGAGTTGCAACAGACCACATGATTCATCAGTGGCGAACATGTGACCTCTATAGGAATGGAAAACCAACCCAAGACTTCTAAAGTTGAGGAACAGTCTCTCACAACTGAACAGGCTTTTGTCAAACAATCTAAGGAAACAAAACATATATATTCATTAGTTGAAAATGAAAAATATATGGAGCCTGTGAATATCCCAAAAGATTTGAAGCCAATTTTGCAGGAGTTCAAGGAGATTGTGCTCAATGAACCTCCCGATAAATTACCTCCCATACGAGATATACAAAATTACGTTGATCCCATCTCAGGGGTAAGTCCGCCTAATTGCCCACATTATCAGAAAAAATATAAGATCTTGAAGACAGATGTGAAGGAACTGATTAATATTAGTCAAGTCAAGGAAAACATGAGTACGTATATTATGTCAGCTCAAGAGCTTAATGCCAAGTACAAAAAAAGGGCTAATGAACATCGGCGTCAGAAGTTATCTCAGACTCATGTGCCAAGTCTCTTGCGTAACTCGAGGACGAGTTTTTTTCAAGTGGAGGAGTCTGATGTAGAACGTATCACAGATACGTTCCCAGCATGGTTGAGACAAAAGAAGATGGACGGTGAATTAACCATAACTTTTGATCTGGGTATTGTTATGGGGCACGTAACCTATCAATCTTTACTGAAACGGGCCATCCGAGGTGAACCGACCTACTAAGTGGGTCACATCTGTCCGTTTCGTCAGAAAACGTGCGCTTTCAGCTCAAAAACGAATTTTTAGAAAAAAATTTACTATTTTTAGTAATTCCGATTTTTTTAATATTTTTTAGAGTTTTAGATTTTCTTTCCTTTTAGAAATAAATTTTAGTTATACTAGGACTCTTCTAGAGAAAGTTTATTTGCAATTTTTATTTTTAGAAATTAGGCCTTAGAAAAGTTTTATTAGAATTAGGATTTTTATTAGAGTTAGAATTTTGCTATTTTTGGTAATTACGAATTTTAGTTTATTTTTTCTATATTAATGGTGTAAGGACACACATTATGCAATCATCAAATATTCATTAATCAATTATTGATCAATCAATTTCGAATTTATTAGAATTTATTTCTATTTTCTGCTTTCTTTCCTCGTGGATTCGAGAAGTCTCTGTGAGGAGTCCAGAGAAGTTCCGTGGATTCGGAATAGTTATCCTCTTGAGGAAGACAGTGCTCGACCTCACGTCCTCCCCTGCGTCATGTATGTGTTTGGGTTTTTCAAAACAACAACAACAACAACAACAACAATAATAATAAAATATTTCCATAACAAACTGAAAAGAGTTGTGAAGAATTTACAAAGACTTCTTTTTAATATTTATATTTTTTAAAAGTGTTTCATTATGCTCTAACTTATTTGTGCGTCTAAATTCAGCTCGAAAATCAATTAATTAGATATGTGCACATGAGATGAAAGGGGTTTGGGCCTCCGTAGGCTTGAGTGGGTTCTTTCTTCGAATTTAATCAGTTCAATGTGGTTTACTTTCTCAAACATGTCTCCATATACATGACCAATGCATATTATAGGTTCTTCTGTCTTTAAATAAGGGTTTGTATCTTGATCTCTAAATTTCAAAATATCAAAAAATTATCTTCTCATAATTATCTTCTCTCCTTTCAATTAGAAAACAGAAAAAGACAGCTCTTCGTCTATGCTTATTGCTTCCGCAATCCGCTGAACAGGTGTGCCATTATATATTTGACTAATTATTTGAATATTTTTTATAGCAGTGTTTTCATTGGCATGGACATTAAAGAGCATCTTTCATTAAATTACTTATAAGATTCAGAGCTAAATCTATTGATCACTCATGAAACATAATTCAAGCTCTAGAGATTAATGTGCCAAGTAATTTTACGGACACCATTGTATGAAAATATGTGTGAGATATTCATATTTTGTCTTATTATATTATAAAATTAGATTAATAATCTCATAAGTCCAAATATATTTATAGGATAAAATTTTAAGTTGAAAGATACATTTATCTCATCCTATTATTTCCTTGTTTGCTTGAACATACATATATTTTCATTTATTTAGAAATAGAAAGGATATCGTCCTATATTTCCGAATAAAAGTGGTAACGTTAACCCGTGTGTTTGTGCGCATGTGCTAGGTATCACATTTATCCAACAGGTTGCATGTGCACATGCACACACGTGGAAAAGAGCACATACTTTTTCTCTGTAATTGTTTTCAGCAAAACCTTCTATAGTTGTTTTGCTTTAAAAGGCTAATTTCTGTAACTAACAAGGGACATGCTCCACAGTACCGGTTTCATGCAGAAGTGGGGTCCATGAGATGTATCCATGACATCTGTCCCATCCATTAGATGTGTCAGTACCTTAATGTTGCCCCCAGTTAGCCAAACAGAAACTCAAATCAGTCACAGAACATGAGGCAAGTTGAGAAGGATTGCCCACCCTTGATTTGCATGGGCCCCTCTCATGTTCTACAGACAAAATCCAAGCCATCAAGACCCTTGATGAAGGGATAAGATGAAAATCAGGCTGTTTTCTCCTGTGGGCCGTGGTGAAAATCAAGGTTGGGCGTGTTGATTTTCAGGCACTTAGGTAAAGTTGAGGGGACACGTCTATTGGACCGGTCGGTGCCACGTGGCTACGATACATTGAGCTTATTTTTGGAGACTTTAGCCATTAGATTTGAATCCCAACATACAAGACCACCTTATATATTTTAACCTTGAACACTGTTCACTTCAACCATTTTATATATTTTCTTTAAGAAACAATCCTTTCACTTAAAATGATAATGGTTGATATATTGTTTACAAGCCTAACATATAGGGAAAACCAGTATAAATAAATTTTTTTAAAAAAAACTCATGATAATTAGATAGTTTTGCTATTGCTGGAGCAAAGGAAAAAAAGGTTAAAGGTGCGTTTGGTTCAATCCAATGCTGGGTAAAGCACATTTTCGTTGATCATTTCTTACATTATATTTTTTGGAAATTCAACCCTACCGAATTTCAAGAACTTGACTTTGGTGAACCTCTAATGGGTAAGTCTATGTACTTGATTATCTCTTCCATTGTGATGACTTCCAATCCATGCTTTATTGACTTTTATGGCCTGTTTGGCTCCCTACCATTTAGGACTTAAATTTTTATTTTTTATTTTTATTTTCTAGAAAAAAAAATTCTGAATAAACAAATTCTATTAATCATGTTTGGGTATTGGGAATGTATTTCCATGATATTCATAATCTGTGTTTGGGTAATAATTAACAAGAATTCTATTTGGCAAAGACTTAATTAGGGCCGGATTATGGATTTGGAACCCGTTAGATTTGGAACCCTCAGAATTTGAAACTCCCTTGATTTGAAATCATTTTGTTGTGTTTGGCAGCCTGAATTTAAAATCCCATGTAACCCCACAGTAGCTATGGATAATATATTTACAAGGTTTTGAATTTAATTATTAAATCAATTTTAATATCTCTAATTAGTGTACATATGTAATGTTTGACACAATGGTTATAATAAGCCCGTTGAAATATATACTTTACCAGAAAATCATGAAATTCTAAGTCTCAGATGGGCCACAAGCACAAGATCACATCCAAGTGACTAACCAATGATTTTTAATCGTTGATTTACATGGGCATTGTTTGGATGGCGTAGATCATCGTATTAAAGTAATTATAGTGATGCAATTGATAATCTGAATATTTTGGAATATCACCAGTAGGAAATGTGCCCAATAAATTAATAGCTTAGTAATGCATGTTATACATGCAACTCTTGGAAAAATTTTAAATGTAATCCAAACTTTCACCTTGGATTTCAAACTCCCTATTATTTCAATCCCCCTTTCGTTTTGAAACGGGTGCCAAACGGCCATTTAGTGTTTATATTAAACTAAAAAAATGGTGACTATAAAGAGTTATTGCATTTCCTAAGAATTTGCAAGACTCTCAAGCCAGGAGTTTTTTTTTTCCTCTCTTTTTTATTGCTTCTTTTTTATTTTTATTTTTATTTTTTTACACACGCACACACACCCCACACACTCACGCCATAGTGGGATTTCACCACCTATGGATACTCAAACCCTTGACCGGGCATTGAAACTCCTAAGAGTCTACCACCAGAGCAAGAGTAAGGATTCATTTGTTAGGAGATAGTTGTGAAGAATTTTCCTCATTCATGTATTCCAATATTTTAGATGGATGCTTTTCCGGGGTGCCAAACAACTCCTTTGATGTTTATAACAACCACAAATGAGTTAGGCAAAAGACCAACCATCAGTCCTATTCCATTTGCAAAAATACTCTAATCAATGGCTATGATCATCTGATTAGCTGATGCTTGCAGGTATGGCCTATCCATGCATGGTAGGGCAGATTAGATTAACGATCCAAATCTCATACACGTATGCCACGTGTACTGAAATTGAAGGAGTGACTTAGATGGTAGCAGTCAGCTCTGGATGCTTTCTCATCTCTCAACTGCCAACCATTTATCAGTAGCATTCTTTTGAATAATTCAAAGGGAGTTGCATGTAACATCAATGACCATCCAAAGGAATGTGATTGATGGGTGAGGGATTGTGATGTCGATCCAAGAGGTGGCCCCCAAGTAGAATTGATGAGACTCATCTCTGTGAATGCCTGCCTAGAAGTAAACCTTATTCTGGCAAATCTCATCTTTGCCCCCCCAACATATTTGTGACTTCCTCAATCCAAACACTTCCAATTACTCAATTTTTATAATGGATTTTGTGAGATCTTCCTAAATTGCCCTCCTAAATCTGGAAACATTGAGCTGTTCTTTCACGCCATTAGTTTTACTGGGCCCCACCTGAATCTGGAAACATTTGAGTATTTCTGCTTTTCTTCCCCTCCCAAAAGATAATTGATCACCTGCAGCCACATGTATGCTAGGTTGCTGTGCAGCCCCATCATTCTCACCAATGTACCACTTACATAGGACATCTATACTGTGGGAATGGTACAACCCCATCTGTGAGGAACACCAGGCACAAAAATCAGGCCAGGTCCGCTCATCGGAAGGGCTAGCTCATTGGGATCAATGGAAAACCGACAATCTAACTAGACATACAGGTGTGGCCCGCCTAATATGTTGATTGGTATGATTTTCCAGACACTTTGATTACGATGGAGCCTACTAATTGCATGGTGTGAATGTCCAGGACCAGTGGCACGTTGTTAGGAAGAGAATCCGTATCCTACCTTTGCCTCTAGCTACGAACGGTCAGTTCTATGGGCGGGCCCACCATGATGTTATAAGATAAGTGCACACTGCCAATTAATGGAAATAATCCTTCAATTTTATTGATTGAATCAGAGTGATATATATACAGAACTTAAAGAGTCCTATATTAGGAAGAAATACAAAATCAAATATACAGTTGTTACAAAAAGATAATTACAATAAAAAACCGTATGAATTTAAATCCCCTTTGGCAGTAACAGAAGGCAGAAATCTCGGCATTGACTGGGCTGATTCGTAATGCTAAGATCTGGATTTTATCTTCTGTTGTGTAGCATTATTATTCTCCTTAATACGCCCTCGCAAGATTTGGCTACCATCGGCAAGACCAATCTTGATCCTTAGATATTTTGTGCGCTGCCGGGAAAGTGGTTTTGTCAAGAGATCTGCAAGCTGGTCCTCAGTGTGAACATGACAGACTTTAAGTGTGCCTTTTTGAACCAAATCACGCACAAAGTGTAAGTCTATCTGAATGTGTTTCATCCTTGAATGTTGTACTGGATTGTAACTCAAGTGTGTGGCACCAAGATTATCACAAAGAAGCATAGGCGTTTCCTTAAGTGGAAAACCAATGTCATGGAAGAGAGTTAACAGCCACATGGTTTCGGAAGTGGCATTTGCAAGGGCACGATATTCTGCTTCTGTTGAGGAACGTGCAACAGCTTTTTGTTTTTTAGAACTCCATGAAATTGGATTGATCCAAGAAAAGTGATATATGCTGAAGTTGAAGTTCGATCATCTTTGTTGCCTGCCCAGTCAGCATCACTATAAGTGGTTAAGCATGGAGCAGTTGCTGGTTTTAGTTGAATCCCATGAAATATTGTCTGCTTCAAATATCTGAGGAGCCTCTTGGTAGCTGTCCAATGAGTGATAGTCGGTTTATGCATAAACTGGGAGAGTTTATTAACTGCATAAGAGATATCCGGACGAGTTAAAGACAAGTATTGAAGACTGCCTATTACTCTTCGAAATTCAGTGCTGTCCACAGCTGCAGTACCATCTAGAAGATGGAGGGGAGTGCTGGTTGAGAGAGGGGTGGATACATCCTTTGCTCCAAACATCTTTGTGGTTTGTAGTAAATCCTGAATGTACTTGTGTTGTGATAGAAACAAGCCTGCACAAGTTGTAATGCATTCGACCCCTAGGAAAAAATGAAGGTTACCCATATCCTTCAATGAAAACTTAGCACCCAATTTGTCAATAATGGACCCCACAAATTTTTTGTCACTGCCCGTAATTACAAGATCATCAACATAGACAAGAAAGTAACAAGTAACAGAGTCATGTCTATAGATGAATAAAGAAGAATCGGCTCTAGAATTTTGAAATCCAAGCTCAACAAGAGCCCTTTTTAAGGCTGAGTACCATGCACGGGGAGCTTGTTTAAGCTCATAGATTGCTTTTTTTAATCTACAAACATAATCAGCTTTTGAAGGATCTTTGAACCCCGAGGGTTGCACCATGTAAACTGTTTCTGTCAATGACCCATGTAAAAAGGCATTGTTGACGTCCATTTGTCGCAGCATCTAGCCATTCATAATAGCAATGGATAGAGCAACTTGAATAGTTGCCGGCTTAACAATCGGACTGAATGTTTCTTTATAGTCAACGCCAGGACATTGATTGTACCCCTTAGCAACAAGTCTGGCTTTGAATCGCTCCACGGAGCCATCAGCTTTTCTTTTGACCCGAAAAACCCATTTACATCCGACTGGGTTGCAATGCGCAGGAGCAGGAACTAAATCCCAGGTTCCATGTCGCATGAGAGCTGTTAACTCACTGGACATAGCCTCACGCCATTGTGGGTGAGCAACAGCTTGACTAACACATGTTGGTTCAATGGATGATGGAAGGGGATGTTTAGTGACAGCATGAATCTGCTTGGGTTTAAAGATATTGTTCATTGACTGTGTGATCATGGAATGAGGCCGAGATAGGGGTTTTTCAGATATTATAGTCGGCATTGAAACGGAGGTCGAGGGTATGGAATTTAAATTGGAATCAATAGATTGAGTCATTGAATTTAAATCTCCAAAACCTAGAGCATCATATGTGCGTGTGGGATCTAGAACAGGAATGGAAGAGATATTACCTGGAGGAGATGCTCCAACAGCGTCAACCGGTTCCGACGTCACTGGCGGCTGGATTTCAAGAGATGAGGAGCATGGATTCGGTTGAACAGAAGTGGCATTTCTGGAACCTGGGGAAACTGAGTTCGACGGGGGAAGATAGACTATTGGAGATCCAATGGATAGATTAGCATCAGTCAATGGGCCGGGAGTTTTGAATGGGCCTTGATGTTCATCAAACAGGACATGCCGTGACGTGTAGAGCCTGTTTGTAAGAGGATCCATGCACTTGTAAGCATTTTGTGTTTGAGAATATCCAAGAAAAATGCAAGGTACGGACTTGGGCTGCATTTTGTGAGTATTATATGGCTTTGTGAGAGGATAACAAAGACACCCAAACTTTCTTAATTTAAGATAGTTGGGCCTTTGACCAAACAACACTTTAAATGGTGATTTATTTTCCAAAAGAGGAGTGGGATGACGATTTATGAGATATGTGGCGGTTTGAAACGCATGAGGCCAATATGTGAGAGGAAGAGAGGCATCTTGTAGTAAGGTGAGTCCGGTTTCCACAATATGTCTATGACGACGTTCAGAGACTCCATTTTGTTGAGGAGTATATGGAGCGGTGGTATAATGACTTATTCCATGAATGGACAAGTATTTTTTTAGACTTAAAAACTCACCACCATTATCTGAGTAGAAACTTCGTATTTTTGATTGAAACTGAGTTTCAACTAAAATTTTGAATTGTGGAAAAATAGACAAGACACCCGACTTTGATGACATGGGATAAAACCACATATATTTGGTAAAGTGGTCAACAAAAATGAGATAGTACCGGGAACCATCAAGACCGGTAGCATGAGCCGGACCCCAAACATCCGTATAAACGATTTCAAGAGGAGTAAAACTTTTGAGACTAGTTAAGCCAAATGGTTGTTGATGTGCTTTATTGATATTGCAAGAAGTACATGAAGATGAAAAATTTTTGGTGGAAAGCGGAAGAGAAAACAAATTAACAATTCTTTGAACAATTTTCATGGATGGATGACCAAGACGCTTGTGCCACCCATCTATTGAAGTTCGTTCATGCACATTAGCAACCATGGTGGAATTTGATGTCGCCAGTGAAGTTGGAAACATGTAGACGCCATTTTCACATGCTCCTCTTAGTAGTATCGCCCCCGTTTTCTGTTCCTTCACAAGAAAATAAAATGGGTGAAATTCAACAAGGACGTTATTTTGTTTTGTGAAGTGATGCACAGAAATTAAATTCTTGTGAATATTAGGAACACAAAGTGTATCACGAAGGTAAAACGTTTTTTGAGGCGAATTTAGGGTTAATGAACCAACATGTGAGACAGACAAACCTGTACCATCACCAAGTATTACTTCATCTGTGCCATCGTATTCAGAATGAATGGACAGATTTCCAAGATCACCAGTGATATTGTGTGAAGCGGTAGAATCAAGAAGCCACTTGGAGTTCTGAGGATTTGAAGTTGCAGCACAGTTTGCACTAAAGTCGGTGGGCTGCAGCTGGGGACATCCTTTTGCTGTGTGACCCAATTGATCACAGTATTGACATTTGGGCTGAAATCGTTTTTGGGCTAAGTTGTTTCGGCCCGAGGTCCGGTTGGTCGATTTATGCTCCTTGGACTGATTGTTGCCCGATCGGTTTGAATTAGGGTTTCGAAAACCATTGTTCTTGGAAAAATACCTCTGCTGCTGGCCTCCATTTCCTGGTTTATTCGCCGTGAAATGAGCAGTTGCAATAAGCTGCTGTTGAGTGGCCTCCATGCGACGAAGATAATTGTCATGACTGACAAGGAGATCATGAAGTTCTTCAAACATCAGGGATTTCTCCCTAGCCCGAATAGGAGCGGCAATCTCTCTGAAATCGGGTCCAAGTTCATTGAGGACATAGAGAGTGAGATCATCATCAGAGATGGGATGATCAATGAGTGCTATTTCATCAGCTAATGCTTTGACAGCATGGAGATAGTCTGGGACAGAGCGAGTGCCTCGTTGAATTAAGGTGAGCTCTTCCTTCAATTGCATGGCCCTAGTCCGTGAGCGACTAGCATACATGGTGCTTAATTTTTTCCAGGCTGCCTAAGATGTTTTGGCGGTTGCGATGAGTGGAGTGATAGTGGGGGAGGTGGATGCAAGAATAGCACTCAAGATAAGCTTGTCTTGCCTAACCCAATGGTGTTTTTGGGAGGCAGCAGTGGGTGTATCGTCAGGGGGAGGGCATTGTAAATCCTCAGTAACGTAGGCCATTAGGTCATACCCAATTAACAGTGCTTCAAATTGAGCATGCCATTGAGGAAAAGTGGAGGGAGTAAGCTTCTCATTAATCTGGGCAGTAATGTTGAAGACAACCAAGGAATTTTCAGTGGTGGAGGAAGAAGGAGCGTCTGTTGCGGAAGACATGGTTTGAATTTCAGATCTTGATCTCGTTAGAGGTAGGTGCTCTGATACCATATAAGATAAATGCACACTGCCAATTAATGGAAATAATCCTTCAATTTTATTGATTGAATCAGAGTGATATATATACAGAACTTAAGAGTCCTATATTAGGAAGAAATACAAAATCAAATATACAGCTGTTACAAAAAGATAATTACAATAAAAAACTGTATGAATTTAAATTCCCTTTGGTAGTAACAGAAGGCAGAAATCTCGACATTAACTGGGCTGATTCGTAATGCTAAGATCTGGATTTTATCTTCTGTTGTGTAGCATTATTATTCTCCTTAATAGATGTATCTATTTATCCATGCCGTGTATCCCTTTCTCATATCATTTTAAGTTGCAAATCGAATGCTCAAGTGTACCACACCACATATAACTCTTGCATTTAATGTTTTGTACATTTAATGCAACTCAAGCTTATTATTTGGTGTGGTCTACTTGAGCATTAGATTTGCTTTATTTTTGTGCACATTACCTTAGAATGATTTAAGAGAAGGGATGGACGGCGTGGATAAATGGATACATCACGGTGGGTCTACCCACATAACTGCCCAAACAGGCTAACTCATGTTTTCCTACACGGTGTGATGGGTCACACATCACTTGCTGCACATGCAGTTTGTAATGATGTGGCTCAATTAAATAGCAATAAATAAGAGTTTTTTTAAATTTATGATAAGAAGAGAATCCGAACCGTACTAATGTGATGTAAAATAGGGGTACATGACGTGCATCCCTTCCTACATTGCATGCAATTTTACCTCAATGTGATGTACTATATGTAACTCACCTGATTACCCACCGATGTTGAGCTGATCATAAATGTATGTAATTTATACCTGCCTTCCATCCATTTTTTCAGATCATTTTACGAGTTGAACCCAAAATTGAAGTACGTCCGAAGCTGAAGTGGATCACAACACATTAAACAGTAGGAATAATGATTTCGATGATTGAAAGCTTTCTAGGGCCCACATTGATGTTTATTTGTCATCCAATAGGTTCGTAAGATGACACGATCTTACAGACATGGACGACAGGAAAACATAAATATCAGTTTAATCCAAAACTTCTGTGGCTCTTAATAGTTTTTCAACAGTAGAGATCTAATTCACATTGTTTCCTGTGGTGTGGTCTACTTAACCTCTGGATATGCTTCATTATTTGGCTCAAGCCATAAAATTATCTAGTAAAATGGGTGAGTAGAGTGGATAAAATATATAAACCATGGCCGGTGCCACAGAGTTTACTAAGCTTACCATGGCTTCGTCCATTGCCATGGACTCGGATTCGGTAGTGCCCCCTCTAATACCGACCTCCAAGGCCCATGAGGTATATATCTTATCTATGTTATCTAATTTATGCTGTGAACTTATTTTAGGGTATAAGCCCAAACATGAGGTATATCCAAAGGACAAGTTGACCAAATCCTGTGAGGAAGCAAATAGGATAGTGATGCCCACAGTTGAAGTCTTTTTAGGGCCCACTGAGATGTTTATTTGCCATCTAATGTGTTGATAATGTCACATAAACCTAATTGAAGGGAAAGGATAAAGATTAAATTGATCCAAAACTTTTGAAGGATGGAAGAAGTTTTCAATGGTAGGTATTCGATCTCACAAGTTCCTGTGGCGTGGTCCACTTGAGCTTAGGATGTCCCTAGTTTTTGGGATGATGCCCTAAAATCATTTGGAAAAATAGATGAATGGTGCAGATAAAACACATACATTATGGTGGGCCCACAAAGTTTCAAAAAGTACTGACAGTAACACGGGTGGTTTACCAGTCGCGGAGTCCCATTGCCAAGAATTCCAAGGTCAGCTGGTGTTGGGTTATCCGCGGCGACACATCTTGTTACTTTGCGCCCAGTTGGATAGGTCAAATAAGTAGCTTTTTTTTTTTTTTTTTTTTTTTTTTTTTTTTATAACTTAGTTAATAAATTACTTTTCTTAAATAAGTTAATTTGATTATTAAATTTAAATAAGTAATTTTTTTTTCTATTTTTATAATTATTTTTTATTGCTTTTCAATTTCCAAAAATAACTTATTTTTTCATTTTCTCATAAGTACACGGTATTGAAAATTTATACAATTGAATGGATAAATTATCTAATGGGCCCCACATGATGATGATGAATATCGAGGCAACTCCACAAGATGGATGATCCACATGAAATATTTGCTCCTAATGATGAATGGCCCACATCTAAGGCAAGCCCCACATGATGGACAACCCATATTGAAGGTGGGGTCCACATGATGGGCAACTCACGTCAAAGTTGGGCTCTACATGATGGCCAATTAATAATGGTGGGCCCCACATCATGGATGATCCACATCAAGGTGAGCCCTACATGATGGACAATCTACATCAAAGGTCAGCCTAATAATAAGTGGCCCATATTCAAGGCAAGTTTGCATGATGGACGGCCCACATATGGATGGTCTACATCAAAGATGGGCTCCACGTGATGGGCAATAACACTGATGGTAGACGCTACATGGTGGATGACTAACATCAAAGGTGTGGGCCCTACCTATAATGATCTATTCATGTTAAATATCGGCTCCTAATGATGAATGGCCTACAACCAAGGTAGGCCTTGCATGATGAATGTTCCACATCAAATGTAAGATGTACATAATGAACGATCCACATCAAAGGTTAGCCCCACATAATAAATGATAGATGTGAGGGGGATCAAACATACTTATAAGTACATATGATGTTGGAAACCAAATATGCTTTTCTACTTTTTAGGTAATAAATATGTTGTTTAACAAATGTACTCATCTTTTAATTAAGTAGAAACGAAGATAAGCGTATGATGCCATAAGCTACTTATATAAAGTAACTCACGAACCAAACACTTCTTTAGTGATCATGGATGGGATGGAGTTCACACTACATGATCCATCCAATTTGGCCCGGTCATGTCATGTGGCAATGGGGCTGTTTGGATTCAAGTAACATTACAATAGGCTATCCGTGGCCATATGTTGTGAGTGTTTTTCAAACCTAACACAAGTGAAAACTTAGGGGTCGTTTGGCACTGTAGATTGGAGGGGATTGGAGGGGGTTTTCAATACCTTTGTTGTTTGGCAGTATAAAGTAACCGGGGGTTTCAAATCCTTAGGTTTCTAATCCCCTCTTTGAGGGGGTTTGTAATCCACGATGAGAGCTTAGATTACACCTAAAATCATTTCAATAGTTGCAGGTATAACATGTATGTCACTATACACTATTATTTTATTAGGCACATGGCTCACTAATGATGATCAGCACCGTCCAAACATTGTCCAGCACCATCCAAACATTGTCTATATATATCAATGATTAAAAATCATTGATTGTCACCCAGACATGATCTTGTGCCTGTGGCCCATCCGAGACTTGGAATTTCATCATTTTCGGGCAAAACATATATTTCAGCAGGCTTATCAGAACCATTGTATCAGAAATTACATATCTCACTAATTAGAGATATTAAAGTTGATTTAGTAATTAAATTCAAATCACTGTAAATATACTACGGACATGTACTGATGGATTAAAGTTGATTCACACTCCAGGGTGCCAAATACACTGGGAGGATTGCAAATCCAGGGGGTTTTTAATCCTGGGGGTTCTGAATCCAGAGAGTTACAAATCCACATTCCCAAACAGGCCCTTAATATAGATGGTGGTACGTTGACATGTGTGCTATATTTGAGTGCTTGAAGATTGGTGGTGATAGACGGCCATATATAAGGTGCTTAAACTTGGATACTCATACATGCATCACATTTAGAACATGTGAACCATGTGCATGATGATAATGTCTATCATTTGTATGGCACTGCAAGACAACTTCGCATGCATGGTTCCAAAAATGCTTTCTCATTTCTTGTCGAAACTAGACGAGAAAGACCAGCCCATCCTACATATGGGTGGACCTCGTTACCATTATTCCATGGTTAGATGGAGATTAGTTATCAGGGCTCCACATTCCATATCAATTCCTGGCCATGGATGGGATAGCATTTACATCTAATGAAATTTGTAACACTGCTTGTAGCAGTGGTCTTTATATGTGGCAATATGTACAGGACCAAGATCTATTTTTGAAAAAGACCCGTATAGAGATAGAAATGAATTTGGGGGAAGGAGGGTTGATAATCACATTCATTCAAACTATGGTAGCTGTGTGGGGCCCGCCGTGATGTGTGAGTTCTTTTCAACCCATCTAATAATGCATCTTCCTAAGTTAGGCCTATATCCCAAAACCTAGATTGATCCATAATTCAGTTGGGCCCCATCCAAAGGAAAAAATTGGAGGCATTAGGGAGGGTGAAGCTCACCATAGAAACTTTCAAATGAACGTAGGGTCCACCATCTTGTGTATATGCCATCCAGCATAGTCATTAAGAAAGCCCCACTAGGATGAAGGGACAAACCAAAACTAAGGCCATTACAAAACACATGCGGGCCAAACCACGTCAATATATAGGATTTAGGCATGCTTGCACATTTCTCCCCGTGTTGTGTCCCACCTAGGTTTCAGATCCGGATTATTCTTTAGACATGCGGTGAACATGAAGTGTAGCAATTGATTCACGGTCTGGATTTCACTTCCACATCATGGGTGCACCCCACAAAGCTCAAATCGGAGAGGCTCAAGACTGGTTCAATCGATCGGGGTTAGACCAGGGGTTAGACTGCTGACAAAGATAGGTCCATCCGCCATCCGTGTTTTGGTACGAGTAAGTCAAAGATTAGCTGCTAGATATCTAAATAGAAATGAAATCGTAGCAGTGATGGTTTTGGCCCACATGATCAATACCTGTCACTCTGAGAATCATAATAGAAGATATAGGTGATAATGACACTGATATTCCAAAAGATAATATCAATCCCATTCGAAGAAAGCACCATACATGCTTTGATTGGTCCTTAGAAGTGGTGGAACCCACACATCAAAGTATGGTGCAGCACCGGTCAAAGCGCGTGCCAGCACCTCTTTCCTGTGCTATTTTACCTGAACACCAGTCACTGCAATCCAATTACAGTTTAGTTTATTTAAAAGAAAATGACATTAATTAAGGTCGTGTTCTAACATTTGGAATGTGAGATTAGGCAGTATGGAATTGCATTTGGTTCAATATAAATTCCATCATAAATTTGAAAATAATAGAGAGGACTAGATTAATTCAGATATTATATCATCTGGTCCCAACAGGAAATAAGGAGGGTTTTTTTCTTTTCTTTTCTTTTCTTTTATGCATTTCAAAATCCAGTACACCTATGAGCCTGATGTTGTTGTACATTTTTTATCCACGTAGTCAATCCATATGCACCTTTTGTACGTGATAGTCAAGCTACACTTGCATATAGGTGATCAAACGTACTAGATTATAAAATCTAGTATGTTAATCACAATTCCATCGTCCACCGATTACAGATTTCACTTAATCCAATGTTTTTCTCAAATGAAGAATTTAATTCTAATCATGAGCTTAGACGGTTAAGATACCATGATATTTCTAGACATGTAATCATTGTGTAATAATGATGTTAATTCCACCTAACGCAATTCAATACAATTTAATCCCATATTCCAAACAATCCCTAGCTTCGCCTTAATCCGAAAAGATACGACCTCTGGCCCTAGCTCAGCTGTAGTCTCCTAAGCTCTATCCCTTAACTTTAATCAACCTAAAAAGTCTTTAGCCCTGGCCTTGCAAGGTAAAGGAGAAAAGTTAAATAATCAAAAGTTTAAAATAATTTAATCTAAGGATTTTCATTGGGTAACCTTTATCCACAACGAGTCCTTTCTAATAACCAGTTTGGATCGTTGAAATGTGATCCTATCTCCCAAGGATGTCTTTAGAGTATGCCTGAATGTTTGAAGGGGAGTAGCTCACAAGTGTCTTTAAACCATCCATTCTTTTTATATAATAATGGCCCACTTGATGGTTGGACAGGAACAACAGCAGGCCAAGCCATGCAATCATCATTAGCGTGGGCCTCGCCTCAGGCCCTGGACCTACAGTGTTGTGCCATACAGTCCCTTCCATATGAGTAGTCCCGGCCGGACTACATCTAGGTTCAACCCATGGGATTGAGCATGAGTTGCAAGGAAGAAATGGGAGAGGTTCCGGAGCCTGAGCAGGGGCTCCAAGAAGAGAGCTCCACACGCGTGTACAAGGAGCACACGTACATGCCACCATGTGCCAGAGCAACACACATGCAGGATCCAAGCCGTCCAACAGATTTAGACAGATCCCACCGTACAGATGACTTTGAGCAAACATTCCGGCATGTCTTCTGGTCAGTTTTCTAAGTCATCCTTCTGTTTCTAACATCATGGCACGTCTGATAGGTGGATTGGCCTGATTCTTGGGCAGGGGAATCTATACAGTGGGACCCATCCAATGGATGGCTTGTATCTCGAACGCATTTCCATCAACATGGAGGCGATAGGGGTTTCGTAAAAAATCCTCAAGAGAGAGGGAACCAATGCAACCAACCAACCAACCTTTCAGAACTGGTCAGCAGCTTTGTTACAAGGGCTATCAGTATGCCGGGTTGGCCTGCTTGGGGCCGGGCTAGTACTGAAATAGTAGACCCGAGGGCTGGACATGGGCATAAAATTCAAGCCCATTTTATTAATTGGGCCGGCGTTAGCTGCATCTAAGAACCAGTCAACATGAGCTGAACTCGGCCTCCCCAGCCCCTTTAAGGTTTTAAGGGCAATTTTATCAATGTCATACATGATTGGGCATGCCAAACAAACAGCCTACATGTTACTCGAAAGAAGGTGGCTTGATTTAGGCCAAGGCCATACATAATCATCACAGGCTGGGCTTAGGCCTGTTTGTTTTGGGCCATCACAGGGCTGGACCAGACTCGGGCATGGGTTTCACTTTGTGGGCTGGGCTTGCACAGACCTCGGCCAGTGTAAACGTGCCCATTGACAGCCCTATATGTTAGGTTCCTTGCACACATGCACTTGTAGGGCAGCAACTTGGGTTCATTGACCCAAACACGATTGACCCAACCTGAGTTCGGGTCAGGTTTGTCAAGTTCCTTAGGTTGGACTTAGTTTGGAAAATGTTACCCTGATTTAAACTTGGGTTGGGTTCATGTTGAGCAAATAGGTTGGTTGGGGTTGGGTTTGGCACTTTTGGTTAGAATTTGGGGGTTTACGTTGTGGGTTGGGTCATCTTGAGGTTGGGTTAGGCTCAAGTTAATCCTCAACTCAACCCAATCTGCTCGAAGCCTTGAACTACATTCCTATAGAAACGTACATCCCTAAGGGGAAATTATCAAGTGCAAACGTTTTCGCTACAATTTTAGTGCAAAAGATTGTTATGGGCCTTACCATGATGCGTTCGTAACATTTACTTGGACCGTCATGAACTCCCTCCAATGTTTAGCCGTGGATCCAAAAAACAGGCGACTCACGTGGGCCACACAAACAGAACAATTGAAGGTGAAGCCTACCCTTGATTCTCATAGAGGGTCCACCGTGCTGTGGATATGACATCCAATCCATTGATATGAACCATCTGGTCGCTTAAGAAACTGTGGGTAGGTTGTTGTATGTGTGACTGTCTTAATATACTACTTTTTCTCTGTGTTAAATGATCACATTCTCTGAAGTTCCTGAAGGGACGTGGATTGTGTCCAGCAGATGCTGGATGCATCGGCCCATGTGCCTCATACATGTGTAGGACCCACAAAAAAAAAAGGTAAAGATTTTTGCATGAAATGACGATTTTTCCTTTTTAAGGTAAAACCTTCTCCCAGCATTTTATAATGAAATGACCATTATTCCCCATGTCAGACACATTAGATGTAAGATGACTTACCCAATAACTCAAATACTGTATATGGTCTCTTCTGGGATTGCAGTGTATCAAGTCATGGCCTCAAACCTAAAATGCAAAGTTGCCTATAGTATTTGTTTTCAATAGCTTTACATGCCTATGCATGTTGTGCAACCACATGGTTACAGTTGTACCTGAAAAAATAATTGAACATGATCAATATAAGTACTGCCCAAAAAAAAAAAAAAAAACAGAAAAAAAGAAAAAGAAAAAGAAGAAGGAGAGTCAAAGAAAAGTTAAAAGGGTTAAATCAAAAAATAAAAAAACAAGAGGCATAAGGATTTATATAATTCGGCAATGTGCCTATTACACATGGCAATAATATAGAGTTTTCTTCACTAGCAAGAAGAGAAATAGAAATACAAGACTTACATTTCTTTACTTCATGCAAAGAATACCTTAGAAGATGAAAACCATTGAATAACTCATTGTAAAAAAGCCCCCACTTAATATAGATTATACCAAAAGAGCTTGTGGTAACCTATACAAATTAGGCTTCACAATGCATGACCGTATGTACAAACGTACATACAAAGAGAAAGACATAAGGAAATAAGGGAGAGACGTCTCTCATTGGGAGACAACATTAAACATGGCGCATCTCCATTGCTATAACATTCTCTCATATGAATATTAGTTTCTCTAATAATGTTAAAAAAAAAAAAAAAAGGGACCCCTAATAACAATTGTCTAAATGTTATTAATTGTTAAGTAACAATAAGCCCAAAAGAAGTCCTGTACCAAGCAAACTTTTTCATTGCAACAGGCTTCGTCAGCATATCTGCTACATTGTTGTTGGTGTGAATATTTTGCAATGAGATCTAACTATTTTCTACCATATCATGAATAAAGTGATACTGAACATCAATATATTTGGTCCGAGTTTGAAATACTGGTTTTTTTAGCCAAGTGTAACCCGCTCTGACCGTCACAATGAATCACCACAATTTATGCTTGAATTTCAATTTTTCTAACAATCTCTTCAACCAAATAACTTACTTGTATGCTTGTGTAGTTGACATGTACTCAGCTTCTATAATAGACAAAGTTACCACTGACTGCAATCTCGAAATCCAACTAACTACACCACCCAACTGAAGAGAAAATATAACATGTAGTACATCTTTTTTTAATCACAATCTCCTACATGATTTGCATATACAAACTCAACCAACTCTAAATTTTGGCCGCTATATAAAAAATAGGTACTTTACAAGTACACTTTAAGTAACGAAAAATTCACTTCATAGCAAATACGTCGGTTGGGCTGTTAGCCCATTAAAGCGGTGCGTGAGCTAGGTTCAGAACGTCATGAGACAATTTGATCCATATCTAGTGTAGGCATTAGAGATTGAGAGGACCTTTCCCTAGTATGAGAGGATGGGGAAGGACACACCTCTAGTGTACCAGTTATCGTGCCCCCTTTGGCTATTAAGATTTTTCAGTTTGTCAGGTTGTTTCTTGCCTGCCTATGAATTCAACAGCAGTTCGAAAGGTTAACCTATTCAGGAATCTCCAGATCTAAGCATATTTTCAACTCCCCAAAGCATTCCGTCAATTACTATGTCCTTCCTCATCTCTGATCAGTGCCTAGGTATCCACCATAAGCCTTTCCTTGTTTGAAGCCAATCCGATTCTATTTTCTTAGATCGATGGAGATGCAGATTGCATGTGCCACAGGCAAAGAATAGGGCGGTAAATGATCAGGTTTAGCCAAAACTACACCCTCCCATTTACTAAATGGGTCTGAGTCCAAAATTTTGACCCAGACCCTTTTATTAAATGGGTGGGTCTGGGTCTGGGTCTGGGTTGGATCTTAGTCAACCCCATCAGACCCCTTTATCTGGGTTTAGTAGAGAGAGATTCACCTAAACCCATTTATCTGGGTTTAATAGAGAGAGATTCACCTAAACCCATTTATAAATGGATCGGGTCTAACGAGTTTGGACTTCTCATGTTACTTGTCAAGGTATGCAAGCATTTTTATTAGGTTTAAAGCTGGATATCGACGAGTCTGAGTTTGGATGGATTCCTTGCAACATACACCAGACTTGCCCATTTACCAAATGGATTCAGGTCGGGTAGGTCAAGCTTGATATAAAGGAAACCAAATTTAGACCCATTTGGCAATTGGGTTTGTTCTTGAACCCAGACCCGTACCATTTAACAAACGAGTCAGGTCTAGGTATCCCATCGTGTCCGCTAACCCATTTACCACCCATAAAGGAAGTTCCTGTAGTCAGAAGCTGTATGGGCCCATAGAGATTCCCGTGATGAATCCACTCCGTCCATTAGTTTTGAATGCCCACATTAAGAGATAAATCAAAGAAGTACACAAATCTAAAGCTCATGTGGTCCATGCAATATGAAAAAGTGAGGATTAAACGACCACCATTTGAAAATTTGCATGGGCTTATGTATCAGATAATATTTGTGCCTACACTTTATTTGAGTGGTAATAACCCTATAAATAGTTTGAATGACATATAAACATTAGGTCGGTTGCAGGAAGCTTTCAACCCTCTCTGTTCCCACTATTTCATTTGGTGCGGTGAACATGAGTTTTCAATTTGCTGATTCTTGTATGTTGTCCTACTGTACAAAACTGATGGAGAAAGTAAATTCACCACGGGCATCTCCTTGCGCCTTACACAACTTCCGACTACAGGAACTTCCCGTGCCCCTGCAATCCACGTCCGATGGATAAAGACTTTGGCTACGGTACATCCCGAGGTATTGCTTTTCATTTATATCCAAGCTTTAGCCATTAAATCCGAGGTGGTGTTTCAATTATATAAACCGTTTATATGATGGGAACCATTGTGTACGAGCGGTAAAAAGCCATATTTTGCAATGAAATATTTCATCATTTCTCGATGGCCTGTTAAAATCATATGATGTGGTAGTTTTTTCCCTGTATCCATTATCCATTGCCAGATCCATCATATAACCGGTTGGAATCGCTGAAATGCGACCTAGATATAACAGATATGATCTTGAAGTAATGTAAGAGCGATCAATTGAAATGTATTGTAGTAAACCTAATGGATAAATTGCGCTCAGTAGTGAATAATTTGCAAATTGGTCATAGTCTAATAGGATACTGAGGTCCGTATATCATGAATCTTCTAAGTTAATGACCATCATGGTCAATTTTCAATTTCTAAGGGCTCGTTTGGTCTATGATATAAAATTGTAACCGAGGGAATTAATACCTTTATTACACACTAATTGCATGTCTAAAAATACCATGATATTTTGGGCATCTAATCCCATGTTTCATATGAAATTCTTATTACAGAAAATACTATATTAAGCAAAACCAAGCTTGGTGGACCATGGAATTGTAATCAATGAGCTAAATTTACAACGGATGTCGGTAAAACACACACACACACACATATATATATATATTGCGTATATAGATGGACAGTGTAAATAAAACACATGCATCAATACGTGCCCCACATGTATAGTAAATTTTAAAATACATGGAAAATTTCACATGGATCATATGCAATTCCATGCCACTTAATCATAAACCCTTCCATCCTCCCCAAACAGAAGACGAAGTTTGCACGACATCAGATGCAATTCCATCTTACCTAATCCCACCGTCAAACAAACTCGGGACGAGATCAAATGCAATTGCATCTTACCCAATGCCACTACCAAACAGACTCAGGACTACTAGAGAAATGATTACAAAACGAGAGCAAACTAAATCCACCTAACGTATGTCTTATATCTAATCTTGGAACCCATCGTTACCACAATCAACGACTGACATCTGCCAACAACATACACGTGGCACGATGATTTTTCAGGATGCTAACCCCAACGCTGACACGTGAGGCGGCCAGGATTGTAGTCCTTGGCACGAACACCCTGCAATGTTCGAAAGACAGATGGGGCCACCTGAATAATCAACGGAACGTGTAGCACATGCTTCTGGCGACGTGTCAATCACTGTACACTATGCCTGCGGACGCGGATTGCGTACTACCCACTCCCGTCCCAAGCTCCGAACAGGCAGTTCTGTGGGCGGGCCCACCGTGATGTATCTGTACATCCAAGCCGTCAATCTCTTTTCTCAGATTATTTTAAGGCATGAGATCCAACGCTCAAGTGGACCACACCAAATAATAAGCTTGGTTGCATTAAAATGCACAAAGCATTAAATGTCGGTTGCATTAAATGCAAAAGTCATCTGTGGTGTGGTCCATTTGACGGTTGTATCTGCTTCGTTTTTGTTTTTATGCCTTAAAATAATCTGCGAAAAGGGATAGACGGCTTGGATGTACAGATACATCACATTGGGCCCGCCCACAGAACTGCCCGTTCGGAGCTAGGGACGGGCGGGGGTAGTACGCAGTCCGCGTCCTATCCCTGCAGACCCTTCTCGAAGTGACGCACTCGTTCTTTTGAAACGAATCATATGGTACACGACCTGAAGCTCGAACAATTTACACCCGTGCTTTCAGTTCCTGGCCCACGTTTCGATCATCCAGACCACTATCCATCCCATTTTCCTTGAGTGGAAAATCTTGACCTTTCGATTTATCCTGATGATAGATGGTTAAGATGATAGCACTAACAGATAAACGGATGACATTCAAATTATTAAAGTCCTGATATCAGTCTTCCTGATCGTAAAGAGTGGAATATTTTATGAAATGTCCATCTAACATAGAAGACAGCAGACCAACGGTCTGGATTACCGCATCATGGGCCAATTGTCTAGAGTTAAGAACCCGCGCACAACGTTGGAATGCGCCGGTCGCGTATCGTATAGAATGCCTCATTCTTCGAACAGGAGCAGTTCCTCTCTCGGCGTCTCTAGAACTTCCCTCTCAATATATTTATAAAGTTTCAAGGCCGAGCTTTTCATATGAAATAAGCTCTCTCGCTCTATAATCTTCAAGCAAAGCTACTCTGTAAGTCACCTTTTCTTTTTCAATTTCTCTTCTGCTTTCTATATTTTTTCTACTCTCTACATCAACCTTGTTCCTTTCAGAAGCCATGTTTTTTTTTTTTTTTTTCCTTTTTGCTAACAGAAAAGAACGAAAAAAGAGGCAGAATCTCACGGTTTCGTCTTAATCTTGTAATTTTCCTTAATTTCAATTCATGACTATGGATTTAATCAGCATTTTAGGAATTGGGTTGGTCTTGGTTTGCCTTAATTTCATTTCATGCCCATGAATTTAATCAGCATTTTAGGAATTGGGTTGGTCTTGGTTTGGATTGTCTCTGGATTCTAGCTATTCAGTTTGGCAATCTTTCTTCAATGGGATGTACTCCTATGATAGTTCATGTGAGCATTCATGTACGGATATCTAGACCATCTAGGGGGTGTTTGGCGCGTGGAATTAAGTGGTATTAAGGGGGATGTAATTGATATTTTGCAATGATGACATGGTGTCATGGTTTGTCCGCAAATCCCATGGTTTTGTAGATACTATATGTTAAGTTTGGATGGTAAAGAATGAAAAGTTAAATCCCAACATGCACTTACTGGCACTGTTTGGAAATGTCGCAGGCTTTCCTATTGTATTGATTTCAACAAGTTATTTGGATGTCTTTGTGATGTATGTGTTATATCCACACCGTCCATCCATTTTTTGTGATCGTTTTATGTCATGGGTCAAAAAATAAAGAAAATCAAAAGTTTACATGGACCACATTAGAAAATAGTAGAGATAATGACGTTGACAGTTGAAACCTTCTTAGGGCCCACTGTGATGTATTTTTAATTATCAAACATGTTCATAAGAACAGATAGGCTTGGACGAAGGGAAAACACAAATATCAGCTTGATCCAAAACTTCTGTGACCCTCAAGAACTTTTCAACAGTAGGTGTTCAATCCGCATTGCTTTATGTAGTCTGGTCCATTTGAGCGTTTGATTTGCCTGATTTTTGGGTCATGCCCTAAAATGATCTTGAAAATGGATGAATGGTTTGGATATATTCCATATATCATGGTGGGGCCCATAGAACTTGCTGACATCAACGTACTCCTTAGTTGGATCGTCATAGAGCATAGGCGAGATAGCATGTTTCATTTCAAATTTCAAATGTAATTTTCAAATGGATTTGAAAAGACTCTTACAATTTCATGGAAATCTTTATAATCATCCATAATACATGGCTCATTTTACGATGCATATATACTTGGTAAAACAAACACGATGTGGGATTTAATTGGTGGTATTGTCAATTCCATCCCACTTAATCCCATCTAATTCCATGCACCAAACGCCCCCCTAGATTGTCGCGGCGTTGTGGAGGTAGCAATGCCTAGAATCACATTGATTTAGCAGTTGTAACCGTTTGATCAATGGCTATTGAATGGATGGTTAAGAGTAACATAGCGAGCGGTCCAAATTCCAAGGGCAAAATCAGATGATTACCACCGTCTTCTCAGTGTAACTATTGGGTTATGCTCATTCTCCAATTGGGTCTGTGATTTTGATGGTCTGGATTGCCGGACGACTATGCCATGTGTACGGTTGAAGTATCGCTTCAAATTAAACTATCGGAGTCTCTCTTCTTATTCATATGGCTTTAATGAATGCATGAGCCTTTGATGGACCGAGTTAGTGGCTGAAGAAGCTCTCTGATGCTTGGAATGTGGAATACGGCTGTGTTCGGATAGGCTATAGCCGTGCAATAATTTTAGTGTACATCAAAGTGTAAGGAATTGCCACTGTTTTTTCTTTTGTTAAATTTCTGATATAAAAGTAGTAGAGCAAACCATTGATCTCCACGGTCCAGAAATCACACTTCACAGAAAATCTTGACTGTCAATATTTCCCATTCAATGTGGGTCGTCTTCGACCACCCATCAAATGTGACCAATTAAAGGTGAAGATCATCCTTTGCATGTGACTTTTGGAACGCAGGCCATTTGCTAGCTAGTAGATTGATGTTGCCATTCATCTATGTGGCCTGGACTATCGGCTGTGTTTGGATGCACTATTCATAAGATGGCATTCGTGAATCGGTTGGAACTATGGACATTGTGATTGATCTAACTGGAATGACCTTAGCCTTCGTTCAGGAGGTCTATCTCAAACTGCAGTTTACATTCCTTTCAAGTCAGACTTGAAAGTGGCATATTTGTAATTTGGAACTTTGCCCCTTAATCAATGCTAATGTTATTGCAATTTGGAACTGACCATTCGCTTCAAGTGAAGTGAGATTGCTTCAGTTTCGAATTTCACTTTATCGCAGTGCTTAATCAGGGAAACCAAAATTAGTTGCCCATGCAAGTAGATGCTAGAAATGTGCAAAATGTCAAACTCTTACTTTGTTCTGATTCAAGAAAGCAATTCAGTAGATCAGGTGCTTTGTAAATTTCCTGTGTGAGAGCTGAGTCCTGCTTGAAAGAAAGCGGCATGTGACCAGCTTTGACCATCAAGCTGAGCCTAGAAATTCGTATAATGTTGAAGTTTTTCTTATCGTAGACTTATGGTTGGCTGATTCTTATTTCTTGGATGCGGGAATCACGCCTGGGACGGTGAAGTTAGGAGTATTTCTTCTCAATGTTCATCTCATTTTATCCTGCATTTGATTCTCAGGTGAACATGGTTGTATACAATAAACTGAGGCTAGTCTTTTAAAGTTGTGTTTGAGACCTTGGTGATGTGTCACTGCCATACTTGCATTGCTACCATGCTATGTTTGATTGTATTTTGGTGTTGGGATTGTATGCTGAAAACTGGTCTTGTCATTGTCATTTGTGACTGTTTGAATTTTGATCACTGTTCTACTTGCAATATTGGTTACCTCCCAAGTACTAAGCACCTCCAACCAAGGTTTGAAATGGGTGTGTTATGTAACATACCATTATGTATTGCCCCTATTGGGATGTTTTGGGCCAATACAGGACCGACACCCAAAGCATTAATGTCTGATACTGGTATTGTATCGGGTGATATGTTTTGGTTTCGGACTATACTTTAAACCTTGCCCTAAAGAGTCAAGGGATTATATTCTTGTGTGATTTAGGGGACAATGTCTTAGTTTTCATGGAATTTCTTTCCATTGGATCTCCATCTTGGAATGCCTTTTGTTTTTTTTTTTTTTTTTTTAATTTATTTATTGTATTTTGTTTTGTTTTGGTGGGCACAAGGTCTTTTCATTAACAAAATATGGAAGGCCAGAGAGAAATACACCAAGTCGTTCAACAAAATATCCAAAGGAAAATGAGGCCTTAAGAGTCCACTCAGCATCTTCTGCTGTATAGAGCTTTGGTGAAAAATCAGTTGCAGTGGGAGCTTGTTACACTGGGCCTGCTTCCCAAGTGTCAACCTGGCAAATGCCTTTTATATTGCCAAAGGCTTCTGGTGCACTTTCTTGTTGTACTCCCAGGTCTTGAAGCTGGCAGCAGCTCAAGGCATTCGAAGAGGTATAGACCTCTCAAATGAGCTGTTCAACCTGTTTCTTGATACTGCTAGCAATACATCAGATTCAAAGCAAGTGCTATATATTAGTTAGTATTTGCTTTATTCTCTTAGTTTTGTGAGTGAAGTACCTGGACTGTAATTTTACAATTATAGATACGTTAAAAACCTATTCCGGAAGTCTTCCTTAAGGGAAGATCCTGCAATTAGAAAGCTGAAATTTGTCATGCCTGATAGCTGAAGAGCTTTGGCAGGATGGCGTTTGATTTGAAGGTCAAGATGCAACAGTCATGGTCTTCATGTATACTTCATTTTCAGATGATCGATCTTGATTTTCTCAACATTGCCAATATGGATTTTATCAATATCGATTAGAAGCTTCATGTACATGCGTTTTCTCAATATTGATCAAAATCCAGATGATCAATATTTTGATTTTCTCACTGGAAGAGACAGCATTTGAAGTGTTGAATAAAGAAACTAGGGTGAAGGCTGCATCAATGATATGATTTCATAATGTGGTAACATTTTTTGTTTAACGGTTGAAACTGTCTTGCAACTAGGGCTGTCAATGGATCAAATCTTGAACCAGATTGTTCAATATCCTAGTGGAATTGGATCCTACCTATTAAATCTGATTTGAATTATCAATGGGATCAATTGGATCAAATTCAGATATTGAAATCAGGATCCGTTTGTTTTCAGATTGGATTCAGACATAGCATGATTCAACTCAATAAATATCTGATTTGACACATAAAAGATCTGATCTGTTTTTAATGGTGATGCTTAAAATGTGTAATCAGGTTTTGATGAGAGGTTTATTGGTTTAGGGAAAAATATTATTCTCTAATGAATTACTGTATAAATAGGGAAATTTGAATCAACATTCTTAACTGGATCAAATATGAATTTTTGTATCTTTAACAAATTTGAATTTCACTAGTGTTTTTTTAAAGGATCCATTAGATATTGGATTGAATTCAGATATTGGTTATTTTTTAATCGGATCAGATTCGGCTATGCACAGTTCTGCTTTGAATTCAATCCATTTACAGTCCTACTTGCAACTGTTATATCTAGGCTTAGTTTCTCTTCCCTATATATATATATATAGGAGGTTCATCGTGTTTGTTTTTTTTTTTCCCCTTTAAGTAGGAATTATAACCGTGTCATCTTATTATTAGCCAGAGCTCGGTGCGACGTGAAATTATAACTATGTCATCTTATGATTAGCCAAAGCTCAGTGCATATTAGTACACAAACCTTTCTACCCAGGTGCCGCTCTTGCTTTTCAGTCATGCTTGAAACCGTGTTCCTGCTCCCTTCATAGCTATTTTATACTTGCTCATATGTTGAAACTGATGGTTGCCTGCTCTTGTAGGGCATTTTTCTTTGTCTAATAATGATATTTCATCATGTAGGAATGGCTGAACCAGCATACACTGTGGCATCCGACAGCGAAACAACTGGGGATGACAAACAAGCCCCTTTTCTTTCAGAGCCCGCAATTGGGATCGATATTGGGACCTCGCAATGCAGTGTTGCAATATGGAATGGATCGCGTGTGGAACTGCTTAAAAACACCAGGAACCAGAAGTTAATGCGCTCGTATGTCATCTTCAAAGATGAAGTCCCTTCAGGAGGAGTAAGCGAGGTACTGGGCCATGATGAGTACGAAATACTGTCAGGGAGTGCTGTCTTTAACATGAAACGCTTGGTGGGCAGATTGGATACAGACCCAGTCCTTCATGCAAGCAAAACCCTTCCTTTTCTGGTACAGACGTTGGGTATTGGGGTTCGACCCTTCATCGCAGCCTTGGTAAACAATGTCTGGAGATCCACTACGCCGGAGGAAGTGCTGGCAATATTTCTAGTGGAACTAAGAGCCATGGCTGAGGTTCAGCTGAAACGATCTGTACGTGATGTCGTTCTGACTATCCCAGTTTCCTTCAGTCGCTTTCAGCTGACCCGAATCGAGCGGGCGTGCGCCATGGCTGGTTTGCAAGTCCTAAGGCTAATGCCGGAACCAACTGCTGTAGCACTTCTATACGCACAGCAGCAGCAGCAGATGGTCCATGACAATATGGGGAGCGGACTTGAGAAGGTTGCGCTTGTTTTCAATATGGGTGCAGGGTACTGTGACGTTGCTATAACAGCTACAGCGGGAGGGGTTTCCCAAATCAAGGCATTGTTAGGCAGTGCCGTGGGGGGTGAAGATATTCTTCTAAATGTCATGCATCATCTCATGCCGGATTTGGATCATTCTTTTTCAAGCCTCAGTTTAGGTGAAATCAAATCAATGGGTCTGCTGCGGGTTGCAACCCAGGATGCGATTCATAAACTCTCTTCCCAAACCAGCGTTCCCATAAACGTCGATCTTGGGAATGGGACTAAAATATCTACGGCATTGACCCGTGAGGAATTCGAAGAGGTTAATAGCCAAGTGTTTGAAAAATGTGGAAGTCTCATAATGCAGTGTGTGCATGATGCAAAAGTAGCTGTTGAAGACATAAGCGACATCATACTTGTGGGTGGATGTTCAAACATTCCCAAGATCAGAAGCTTGGTTCTTGGGTTGTGTAAAAGGGAGGAGTACTACGACAGGATGAATGCGTTAGAAGCGGCTGTATGCGGTGCTGCGCTGGAAGGAGCAGTGGCTTCTGGAATTACCGATCCTTCTGGGAATTTGGACCTTTTAACTATTCAGGCTACACCTATGAGCCTTGGGATTCAAGCTGATGGCGATAGGTTTGTGCCAATCATACATAGGAACACGACCATACCCGCAAGGAAAGACTTGTTTTTCACGACCGCTCACGATAACCAGACTGAGGCTCTGATTGTTGTCTACGAAGGTGAAGGGAAGAAGGTGGCAGAGAACCATGTACTGGGTTACTTCAAGATTGTGGGGATTCCACCGGCGCCGAAAGGGACTCCAGAGATTAGTGTGTGCATGGACATTGATGCTGCAAATGTGTTGAGAGTATTGGCTGGTGTAATACCTGGTGCCCAAGGTCCTGCAGCACCTTTTGTTGAAGTGAGAATGCCAACTGTCGATGATGGTCATGGATGGTGCACAGAAGCTCTGCGTAAGATGTATGGGTCTTCGCTAGACTTATCCACCGTGCCAAAGAAGATACCCCAGTAGGGTAAACGGCCGGTAACCTCTGGACCCATCTCTCTCTCTCTCACAGACACACACACACTCTCTCTCTCTCTCTCTCTCTCTCTAGTTCTTGTTTCCTTTACTTTCCGAATGGGTGGAGTGCTTGCACTGAGATGACTTGCTTCAAAACAATCTATGATGGGTGTATACCATACACTTGTAATGATCATGTTGTTTAAAATAATGTTTCCCTTGTTAGCTTCACTTTCGTAGTAGTAGTAGTCAGTAGAACTCCATCAAGAATTACTCAAAAGCAGAAGCAAGTACAAAAGATATTGTTTCTGTTTTCTATCTTGGGAATTTGTAAAATAGGTCATATGCGTCTCTCTGAGTTAGTTGTGCTTGGTTTTTATTGCGTTCTAGATGAAATAGCTTCACTGACACAGTTAACCAAATTTCAAATTTTGGGTCCAAAAGCTAAGTTAATCCAACATAAAACCCTGTTACATTGGTTGGGTCGTCATTTTCTATTGGTCGGACTTGGAAGGTGCTCTGCTCTGCGGATGTTGTTGCAGGCAGTGACCAGATGATGAAAGGCTGGGATCAATTCTGATTGATGGGAAGGCGGTCGTCATTTTCTATTGGTTGGACTTGGAAGGTGATCTGCTCTGCTGATGTTGTTGCAGACTGTGACAAGATGATGGAAGGCTGGGATCAATTCGGGTTGATGGGAAGGCAGCTGATGAACAGAGAGGATCAAGGGCTTTGATACCATGTTATGCATCAGAGACTACATTGGAAACTGTATAGTGTATTTCCTTCATGGGGATGAATGAGATGGTGATGGTCACAATCGTTGTTGGGTGATGTCTCTCACTGCAAAGTTTCTTACAGTAGCTCTGATAGCATAGAGTTCACTGCATCGACAGTTTAGATCATTGGAGCAGTCAGCATATGGGTGGCAGTGGGCGGCAACACACATCAGGATCCTGAGTTGTGACACAGGCAAAACGAACCCGGGAATTAATGGATGATGTTAAATGATTTGTATAAGAAACTGTTGTCACTCTTTATGGAAGATGGGATCTTTGCTAGTGATATCCAAGCTGCTAGATGAATGCAATGAATGGTGATAATGAGATTCGGAGGAGAATAGCAAGTGATTGGGTTGTGGGTCTCCCACCTGATAGAGTTCTATGGAGCCAGGCGTCACACATGTGCAGAATCTAGACAATTAATATGGTGGGGTCCAAATGCTTAATCTGAAAATCATTGTGGTCGTCGGAGGTAATGAGGACAGTGGAGGGCAATTGAGAAACGAATCTAAAAGATTGTGGTGGTTGAGATTTCTCTGAAGAGTACTGTTTTGTGGTAGGGTTTATGCACAATCAGATGAATGTGCTGGGTCTTTGATCCCATGTCTAACATCTCTGTTATCTATAATGGGAATGAACATTTCCATCAGAATTACCCCAAACGAATTTTGGATTTTAAAAGGACATGGGAAGGGATTTTTACCTCATTTACTCTGGTCTGGTTGATTGGTAAGGTGTAGTTGCGTTTTACCTGCAAAAAACTGGACCTCATGAATTTCACCTACCCAGTGGCAACCTTTCTGCCCAATAAATAGCACTGGGGATCCCATGAACGTTTGTGGGCATTCCCCGCCCCAGTATTTCTCTGGTGTGGCCCACTCTAGTTTTGAATTGGCCTGATTTTTTCCTCGCGTCACCTTTACGATACGGGGCATAACGGCTGTTAATGGCCAGCTTTTTTTTTTTTTTGAAATAAAATAAAATTGAAAAATACCTTGAAAAACTTGTATCTGTCCTGTAATGCTAACTGAAAGTATGAAAAACTTGTATCTGATCTTATAATAGACCATTAGAGGGCTGTTATGGCATTTATAGGAGATGTAATGTGTCGTTAACGGCATTTATGGGTATTTTTTTCCATAACAGTTATTATGGCCGTTATGATCCCATAACAATGGCCTTTTATGGCATACCATGTCTCGTCCTGACATTAGCGAACATTAATTATTCATAAAGTTGATTTCAAGCATACCTCATGGTGAACCCAAATAGCTTTTTGTCGCATGGACTTCCTATGACAACTGTTGTTTGAAATTGGGTCCAGTTAGAGAGGAGATTTTAAGTCCATTCATTGAGTGTGGGACACCATGATCGTTTCCTAAGTTGGATTTGGCTTTGTTATGAGGTATGGGCACATTTTTACATGGACTGAAGTGGATTGTAAGGAAATGAATGTATGTGTAGTGAAAGAGCTTTATGTTTAATAGAAGCAAACAAAAATGAAATCTTCTTCCAGTCAGGTGTAATTTAATATAAATGTAAGATTGTAACTTGAAGATAATTGAAGGTGATTAGCTCGATGCGGCTTTTCCTCCTCCATACGATCGTTACAATGGGCCGGTCTTTGAGTTTTTAACCATGTCGAGGAAGTTTTTTTGTAGTGCGGAACTGTTTGGGACTTTAGCCATTGAGTATGGGCCATCTTTAAATGATCCAAACCGTTTGTACGATGGGTCTCACTTTATATGGTGCATCAACATCATAGAGAAGATCATAAGTCCAATTGGTTGTTGGACCAAAAGGTACAGTCCACTTAAAAGATAACTTCCAACCTGTTTAGTGGAGTGAAATCCAACCCTTCCAATAGGTTGGCCCTACCATGATGATCTCCTAGTGCAAAAATCAGCCCTATAAACTTATCAGGTGGACCACACAATAGAAAACAATCATTAGCCATTGATAAATAGAAAAACACAATTATGGTCTGCTCAATAAGTGGATAAGGCTGTTTTTTTTTTAAAAAAAATTTTTCACAAGGTGATCCTCGTGATGGGATCAACTTGTTGGACGGATTGGACGGCTCAGATGAATTTACATGTACGATTGTGCCATGGATGGGTCACTACCATTTTACAACGGTATGGGCTCACTTTTTATTTTTCAATTAAAAGTTTGAGTTTCATTGGTGTTCTGGAGATGAAGAGTGTACCGTACAAAAATAACGGTCAGATCACGGAAAAAGTGTACAGAGAGATCCTGGCTGAGAAGACCATAGCCGTCTATCATGACCAGTTCATCACCTGGACATCGACGGCCAGGAAAACTCGTTTGTCAAGGAAACGATGCGAACGCAAGGAGTTAACGGACGGGATCTCGCCCCCCTGGAGCTATTGGACGCTGGTTAGAGAAACAGCTAAAACTGAATTCGATGCCCGGATGCGGCTCGGCTTGGAGCCAGCTGATATACTTGTGGTGAATCCCAATAAGAAGACCAATGTGGGGAATGACGTGGGTTATCGCCTGATCACTGGCCCACCGGCAATTTCTCTTCTAGCGGACGATGATTGCCCGTAGATACGTGCGGCCTACACTAAGTACCAAGTGCATGTGACAGCCTACAACAGGTCCGATAGATGGGCCGCTGGGCTCTATGTTGACTAGAGCCGAGGAGACGACGGCTTAGCCATTTGGAGCCGCAAGTAAAACAACTAACTCCGATTAGCTTTATGGCATTTTTTAAATAAAACTCGTCGACTCGGAATGACTAATTCGGTCCCGAGTTGAGTCGTGACTCGTCCGAGTCACCATCTTTTCTCAATACTGACTCGTGATCTGGAATCGGATTGGACTCAGAAAATGGGCTGCACCTGGCATGGCCAGAAAATGGGACCGACTGGTTACTTGTGGCCGTCTAACCAACCATCAGCAACATAAGAAAAGATGTTTACTAATCGGGTCATTAGGAACATCAAAGTAGTGCAATTTTAGGTGATGGCCCATCTAAGAGACTGTCAAGACAGTAGAGGCTATGTCCATTCCATGGTATAAAATTCATAATTTCAAATTTCCACACTTGAGCATTTCAAAATCTAGGCCGGGCCGTTAACAGCCCTGTATAACAGAGAAATGGAATATTTTCAACACCAGCTTCTTTTTAGTTACCCACCCAACCATCAACTCGGCTTGAAAACTCACCGAATTGAGTTGATTCAGTTGAGCTTTGAGTCTAGTGGTTGGGTTTTGGACTGCGAGACACTAGGCTTCAAGGTAACATTAAGGTCAGTAACACGCCCAACTCGGACACGTACAGGAATAGGGACATTGAGAACACAGGCATCGTTGTATGGTACACCGTTGGTTATCATCACATACTGTACCAAGAAAATTTTCATGTGATGCCAACATTGCATTGAAGTTTCGAGCTTCCGCTGTCCAGTTTCTTCAACAGCAATCCATTGCTCAAAACAAAGCGGATCAAGCATGCCCATCAAATGAATTGCACCGCTCCTCCCCAACGAAATATTGTAGAAACTCTCAAGTCTGTAGAGCTGCCTTTGGATGCACTATTGAATTGAAGTTCAATTATTGATGCATAAATGATCCGTCAATTCTCAAATGCTCTCGTAGCACCATAATTTAATAGTTCTCCTAATTGCATTAGATACTTCAACTATCTTCTCCATTGATCTAACTGTTCATTACGTGACCCAATGCATGTTTCATGGGCTAACATGCAAAAATTCAACTAATTTATGAAATAGGAACCATTTAATCAATGGTCTTTAATATGTATTGTCAAAATCATTTACACAAAACATGTCTGATCAACAATTTGATCCATCTATTTGTTGGATTGATTAGGGAATTGTAACCATCCCACCCATGGCTTTGAAAATACATGGTTGTAGAAAATAAAGCCAAATCAAAGATGGATTAGATAATTTGATCATTGTGATTTTTAGATTGTAGTCTAAGAAATGTTTTCTGGACTCAATGAGCAATTAAGATCAATTGGACCATCCAAGTGAAACGATGCAACTAGGAGCACTATAATTTACCGGATCCTCCTATCCCTCCTAGGTCACCTAAGCCAGGTGTCTGCCTCAGGATAAGGATTAAGGCTATGGATGAGGCCACACCAGGTGGAGGGACCCTCCTGAATAGGTTGGACACCATTTAAACATAACAGTGGGCCCCACATACAAATAAAATGAATGAGGCTTGTCTGAGTTGGACACGTAGGAGAGTGAAAATGCGTATATCCCTTCACCTTTATAACATGTGTAGATCATCTTTTTTTGACATTTGGTATGGTAATGTTTTATTTTGAGCTTAAGCCATAAAATGAGCTGAAAAGTGAACAAACTACATGGATAAAACATATACACCAAGGTGGAGCTCATAGAACACCGTTCAACAGCGACTCGAATGTCAATATGCTTTCTAGGCCAAAGTCAAGAACTATTCATGAATTTGTATTAGGAATGCATTATAATCCAAAGCATAATTATACTTGGAATTAGATGATTTTGAATTCTTAATTGTATTTGCAACTTGTAATTGGAATGCTTTTAGCTAGGAGCTTGTATTTGGAATGCACTTGAACCATTTACCATTTTCATAAGAGAATTTGGTTAACTAAATGAGCGTCACTAACATTTTTTAACCATCTATTTAAATGGTCTACATTTGGATCATTTTATTAATTTGATTTTAGTGCTGTAGAAGATAATTAAATTCTTTTGAGTATCATTAACAAGCCACATGTACAACTAATTACTAGCTCAGTAACACCTTCGTTACATGTACAATCTGCTTCATCTTTACCCTATGCCTCAAAAATGAGATGGCAAAACGGATGAGCAGGGTGGATGTAACATATATCGCGCGGGGGCCTACAGAGCTTGCTGTCGCAAGAATTCCCAAAGCAGCAGCGGCAGGCAATCGACATCCAGGTCTGCATTCCGCAATGTGCCCTACCCAATCCCCACCGTACAAGGCGCTCATCAGCTAAAACTGATTTCATGGTGGGCCACCATGACTAGACGGATATTAAACGTGGACAGTCGCTCTTTTTATTTCTCTCGTGTAGGCCATCTGATTGGCTCAATTTTAAGCTGAGCTTTGCCGTGCCCACTCACCCGAGTAACAAATCCGAAATCCGACTATCCACAAACGTGGCTTTGTTTGTGCAAAATCCTGGCCATCCATCCGGTAGGCGTAAAATGAACAGTTCCTGACACGCGATGTAGGGCCCACCGGAACCACTGGCAAAGTGTGATAGATGATAAGCAGGCACTGGCACGTGGTATCCAGTTCAAATTGACTTCCCATATTATGGGATCCAATTTGGATGTATCATAAACTAGAAATTACACATTTGATTACATAAATATCAGATTGGTGGACATTTATTGGATGGCTGAAATTAAAAATATCCAACGGTTACATCTAAGAAAATAAATATACACGACTCAGAGGCGAATGCGGATTTCCTGCTAAAGCCTTTTGGCAGGACGTTCCTGCGCTGGAAACCTAGGTGGGGCCCACCGTGATGTTTCTGAGAAATCCACTCCGTTCATCCGTTTTTTGAGATCATTTTAGGACATGGTGACAAAAATTAGCCGGATCCAATACTCAAGTAGGCCGAAAACGTGAGGATTTAACATCCACAGTTGAAAAATTTGTGGGGCGAGAGTTCTGAATCAGGATAATATTTGTGTTGTCCGCTCATCCCAGTAGGAACGACGTTATGAACGGTATGGGTGGCATTTAAAAATCACTGTCAGCCCAGGGAGTTTTCAACAGTAGGAATTTCCATACCCACTTTTCTTTTAGTGCGGCCCACTTGAGTCTTGGATTTGTTCTCAAGTCTTAAAATGAGCTCAAAATACGGATGGACGGGGTAGATTTCTCACAAACATCACAGTGGTCCCCACCTGGGTTTCCGGCGCAGGAACTTCATGCAAAAGGCTTTCGCATGAAATCCGCGTCCGAATTTTTCAACCAATCAGACGGTTTAATACGAGTTGTACTTGCGAGGTGCAGGATTTCCGAGTGTCCGAGTATCAATCATCATGAGGTGCCGGAGTATCAAATAATTCCTGCTGTTTGGGGGTTTTGCTTCGGCGACCGATATTTCAGTTGGAAGAAGATTGAAAAAACAAAAAGAAAAATGGAAGCACTCTCTCTCTTTCCTCTCTCAATTCCTTCCCTCCACAGGCACCTTCAATCCCCATCAAAAACCCATCTCTCCAGTCTCATTTTCTCACCCAAACGCTCCCCAATCAGGATCTCTGCCACCCATTTCTCCCCTCAATCCGCCCTCCTTCGGAGCACCCCAAACGACTCCAACAACGAATCTATCTTCTTAGATGAAGATGGGATCGTTGATGACATGGACGGTTATCTCAACTACCTCTCCCTCGAGTACGATTCTGTTTGGGACACCAAACCCTCATGGTATAATCTCCTGCTTATACTCGAATTTCATGTCTACTACTATCCACTTGCATTTAGGCTGCGTTTGGATGTACGATCCATCTCGATTAAGATAATTAAGTTGCGGCAGTGTGGAAGTTGCTGGAGTGTGTGTCTGGTTTCAGTATCTAGCTGAATTGCAATTACAAGAAAATAAATTGGACATCCTTCCTTAGCCATCCATCTTTTTTTTTTTTTTTTCTTTTTTTTTTTTTGAAAAGTCCTTAGCCATCCATCTTGAAATGCTCCAAACTGCGAATGTATTCTTTTGAAGCTGGAACTGAAAGGAATCACATAGTTGATTTTTTCGTGTGATCAAAACTGAATGTTCACGAAATAATTCCCTTGTGCATCCAAACGTGGACTTGAAGAAGTGAATAATCAGTGCTAAATTGTGTTACTTCCATTCTTTGTTGGATTTGGAATGAAAGCAATTGCAATAATATCTAGAGAAGACTAAATAGTTTTACATTGTTGGAAAGCACTGTGATAAGTTAATTCAACATTCTTGCATATTAGTAATTGCAAATCTAAATTTGTTGTGTATCCAAACACAATCATAATTGCTATCGGAATCTTCCTTGCAGTATGTGATCCTCCCCCCCACCATTGTCACACACTTTGGTGATCTTCTCTGGGTTTGCTTTAAATTCTCTTCTATGAATATTTCTTAAGGATAAACCAATATTCAATAGATGCAGGTCTCACTGTGAACATTTCATTGTCTGAAAATTGGCCAGTCCAATCATTTGGTGGGCTACACATCTATGCTGAATATGGACAGGTGCTCATTGATTTTCCAATGATCCAGTTTATGCATACACCTGTGGCCCACTGGATGAGCTAACCGACCTGATTTTTGGGCCAGGGCATGTTCACTTTGGGACACCTAATGAGTAGCTAGAATCTCACATGTTTTTTTTTTATAGAAGCAACGGGATTATATTAGAAAAGAAGGAGAGAACAAAAGGGGGACTGCTGAGGAAGCAGAACCAAAGTTACAAGCCTAAGAACAAAAAATTAAAATCCCTAAGACCAGGAGCATTAGCCGCCCATTCAATTAATAATTTTTTCACCATTGAGCCCACAACTTGTGCCGAAGATTGAGAGTTGTTGAAGCATCTATCGTTTCTCTCCTTCCAAACTTCCCACCAGATAGCGAGGGTTGCCATTCTCCACACCCGGGATCTGATTTTGCCCAGCTTGAGGAGGAAGAGGCTGGAATGCACCCGCTGACATTAAATCTGTTAAAGAACTCCACCCGAATCTGGGAGATTAAGGGGTAGTGGATGAGCAGGTAGTCAACTGATTCCTCATTGTCCATACAACATAGACAGATGTTAGCAAACTGCATTCCTTTCTTCTTTAGATTGTCTATCGTTAAGATCCGATTCTTAGCCGCCAGCCAGCCAGCCAAAACAGATATACTTTTTTTTTGGGGGGTGGCAAGGACAGCGTACAGGGACTTGACGGAGAAACGAGAATATTTATCCCTCTTTCAAATGATTTTGTCTGGCTCAGCCTGGAGCGGATTCACGCCGGAAAGGCATTCGAGCAATTTAAAGAATTCGCTAACCTCCCAATTGTGGAGATTTCTGCAGCATATAATGTCCCAGACAATGCTTGAATCGGTTTGAGAATAGAAGGTACCGACAGGACTATTTTTAGCAACGGCAAGATGGTAAATAATTGGGAATCTATCCTTCACTATCATCTCCCCCAGCCAGTGATCTTCCCAGAAACGAATTGCAAAACTGTTCCCCAGTTCAAAGCCTATGTTCTCAATTACTGCTTTTTTGGAGCGAAGGATTCCTCTCCAGATGTGAGAAGCTCTGTAAGCTGAAGAATCCTTAGTCCACCAGCCTCTTGGGGAAGACCCGTATTTACCTTTGATTACAATGCTCCATAAGGCTTCCGGCTCCAATCCCAACCTCCAAGACCACTTGCCCAAGAGGGCCCGGTTCATCAGCTTCAGATTTTTAATGCTCGCGCCACCTTCCTGGAAATGAATACAAACTTCTTGCCAGTCCAAGAGATGGAACTTCTTCTGATTTTCCTTGCCGCACCACAAAAAATCTCTTCTCAGCTTGTTGATCCGAAGCAGGACTGAAAGCGGGCATTTATAAAGGGACATGAAGTAAATAGGGATGTTGGATAAGGCAGCTTTAATAAGAGTGAGTCTGCCCCCCATGGACAAGTACCTACATTTCCATCTGGCCGGCATCTTTTGGAACTTCTCCACTACCTTATCCCACATAGATATCGGAGGGGAGCCAATTGCGAGTGAAAGCCCAACAAACGACGTCGGGAATAGAGCAGACGAACAGCCCAAAGACTCAGCGTACGCGGTTAGGTCCAGATCCGAGATATTGACCCCAAAGACCTTAGATTTGGCCATATTGATTCTCAGCCCCGATACCACCTCAAAGCATCTAAGAGTCGTGTGAAGATTGTTGATGGCATCAGGATCCGCTTCAGCCATGATAAGAGTGTCATCAGCAAATTGAATGTGGAAAATCGGCATATGAACACCTGGCATTAAAATACCTCTAATGATCCCAGCGCTTTGACCCTTTAGCAGCATCTAAGAGAGGGCCTCATCAATCATAAGGAAGAGGAGGGGAGAGAGAGGATCACCCTGGCGTAAACCTCTCGAACTGGGGAAAAAACCTTTCGGAACACCATTAAGAAGAATCAAAAAATGAGCCGATTCAATGCAAGCCTTGATCCACTTCCTCCATTTTTCTCCAAAACCCATTCGGATAAGCATGTAGTGTAAGAACCCCCAGTCCACATGGTCATACGCCTTCTCGAAGTCAAGCTTACAGAATATGTTTTTCTTCCCCGACTTGTGACATGTGTGAAGAACTTCATTGGCTATCAAAGCACCGTCGATAATCTGCCTGCCCCTTATAAATGCATTCTGATATTTCGAAATCAACTTCCCCATTACTGTCGATAATCTTGTAGACAAAATTTTGGCCAGGATTTTATAAGGACTGCCAATCGCACATGTGTGTGCCATGTTAGCACAAGACTGCCTCAATCTTTTCTTTGGAATTTCTGTATCACTCTTCATATTTATTGATGGGTCTTCTATATGTGAGCATTTAGCTAGCATTAGACTTGTTGTTATTGGATTACGCATTCTGGCTAGAAACTATGGCTTTTGGGATGTTTAGCTAGGTGGTCTGTTTTGAAAAGAATAGTTTTTTTTTTTTTTTTTTGTTAAGATTTCCATATAAAATTTTCGGTTCTCATGTAAAACATAAGTTGCAAAATCCTTCTAACTAGGAGCCGTTCCCATTCAAATCACATTTTGGACTCGTGCTCTTGCTCCTGCTCCCACTTCTTAGTTGTTTATCCTTGGTAACTTTTTGAGATAGGCACTTCTCAACTCCCGCATCTGGATCTGTTCTTGCTTCACTTCACACTCTGTGCAACTATATGCAAAATGGTTGAAGAAGGAAATGATTGGGTCTTTACTCTGGCAAAAATTCTGTAGGGCCTATTTTGACTCGTGGATTTTATTTATTTATTATTATTATTTTTTTTAAAATTTGTTTTATGAGGAAAATGAGGATTTTCAAGAAATGACATTTCTAGAAAACAGTGAGAAATGAAAAGTTGTTTCTCTTGATTGCTTTTTAACAAGATTTTCTTGATTTTTTTTTTCTTCATTTCCAAAATCTATTGTTTAGAAAAAGGAATTATTTCATTAAGAATTTACTCGAACGCAAAAGGTGACACATGTGCACTAACGATGGATTGTGGCATGTGTCGCATTGTTAGACATGACACATTGGCTTGTGTGGGATGCTTGAAAATGGATGGTGACACATGTTGCACATGTGTCATGTTGACATGTGTGGCGCATGTGGAGTGCTTAAAGATTGCTCATGGTACATGTGGTGCATTTGCACATGGAGTGTTTGAAGCTGAGGGGGGCACATGTTGCACATATGGCAACAATGGGGCATGTGGCACATTGAAACATTTGAAGATGGGTGGCTGTATGTGTTGCACATGCGGCACATTGGCCACATGTGTATAATGTTGTGGCACATTGGCCGCACGTGTATAGTGTTGTGGCACATTGGCACATGTGGAGAACTTCAATGGACTTTTGCACATGTGGGTCACTTGAAGGTGTTCAATGGTACATGTTGCATATGTTGTACATAGGTACACATCTTGCATGTGAAGTGGCTTAAAGATGAACGATGACAATGTGTCACATGTGTTGCACGCTAGATGTTTGAAGATGAGGGTGGCACATGATGCACATGACACATTAGGTGTGTGGTACATTGAAACCTGGGTCACTAAAAGATGGGCACTGGCATATGTTGTCGTAGACACCCCACTAGACAGTGAAGCGACTGATTTGACTAGATTACAAGGTGCTTCTCATACAGAATCATCCAATCTGAACCATCCAAACCCTCCAGCCCAATCCCATAGACTTTAGGACACCCAAACCACCCAAATTGTAGCCCCTACAAAAAAATAGCAAGGTAGAAATTAGGCCAAAAATAGCAGGTTTCAAAAGTAGTACCTTTCTAAAGACAATATGACAGTAAATTAGATTTTCGCCACTACGAGGTGTCCACTTGCTCCCTGCAATCGGAGGTTGATTTCTTGGGGCTCAGCAATGGGTCAAAGTCAAAAGAGAAAAATGGATTTCCACTCACAAAAATCAGATCTCTACTTTCGATATGACACTATTATGACATTGTTTTTCCAATTTTCATTTTCTTCTATCATCAACCTACCTATCACACCTTTTCGTAGTCTCTCTCTCTCTCTCTCTCTCTCTCTCTCTCTCTCTCTCTCTCTCTCTCTCTCTTTCCCCCCAAAATCCATTATAAAAAAAAATTACACTTCCACCCTTAACTTCACCTAAATTACCAAGCCAACCACCCCAACTAACCAATGGTAGAGTGCCATATGCCCAAGAGCACCCAATAGCAAACAAAAACATTCTATTTTGGCATTCACTTCAAAAATTCAAGAATGGCATTGCCTCTAACTATAAATAGCCATCTCCCTTCTCAACAAGCCAAGTCCCAACAACAAGCCTTACATTTAGCAAGAAAGCCTTGAGTGTGTGAAGCCTCTCCCCTAGGTCCTTCCCGTAGTAGTCATCCCAAGTCTCTTGTGAGAAGGTCCTGAAGTAGGGTGAGGATCGAAGAGCTCCAATCATCTTCTCTCTCAAAGAGGAGATTCGAAGTTCTTCTTCACTCACATCTTTGATCAAGGCCCTCTGTCGTTGTTATTAGAGATTTTTATGTTGTAGGGTTGAAGATTTAAGAGCTCTGATCTTCCCTATCGAAGAGGAGTGTCAAAATTCTTTCCTCTCCACTTACATCTCTATCTTGTCGATTGATCCAATGGTTGGATTACTGCTTATTTTATACTGCTTTACTTACTGCTTCATTTTTATTTTTTATTTTTTGCTTTAGTTATCTATTTGTTTTAAGCAATAATATAGTGCTTTATTCATCTATTTATTTTAAACGATAATAGAGTTCTAAAATCCTTGTAGTCCCAAATCATGTAAAGGCCAGGCGAGGAAGGGTGCTTAACACCTTCCTTTCGTAACGGAGGCCCTTACTTGGAATTTACAGACATAGATCACATGGAGTTCATTCAATCCAAGTTGCTCATCTTCAACCTCGGGTCATCGGGGTTCTACAGCATTTAGCCTGTTGCAGATTCTGAGGCTTTTTGATGGGGACATCTCGCGCATACGCGCACGCACGCTGCCTCACCTACGCACGTACGCACGGAGTAGGAGGGCCCCACCATCGATCTGTCTCGGTGACGACGTCCAGGGAGGGCCTCCTACCTAGAAGAAGAAGTTTGGTTCAAAAGATTGGGCCCGATAATCAAGAAAAGCCCATCATGGGATCTCATGATCGTGGCCCACTTGTCGGATTGATTTCATATTTTAGGTTTTGTTTATTGTTATTATTTAGAACATTGTGAATGCTTTAGATTTCTCTATTTGATTTTTATTTTAGTTTACTTCATCGCCAAGTAATAGGTTGCGCACATGGTGCGAGTTTTGGGGTATAGGATTTTTCCTATAAATAAGCACCCCTTGTAGTTCTTTTGATTCATTGAAGGTAATAAAAAAATTTCTGTTTTATTTTTCTGCTCTCTTCGTGAGTTGTGGAAGAATTCAAAAGTTGGTGCGAAGCCCTCCCTTTTCGAAGGGCTAACTACCGTTGTGCGAAGCCACATCGATCCCGATTCACCCCCATCCTCTATCATCTTTTTTTCCATCTTCCCCCACCATCCGTACTTCGAATTCGTCCTTTTGTTGCATCAGATTTCTTCATTACAGTAGGTTTCCAGATTTCGGCCCACAGGCGAGCTGAAACTTCGGTGGAGCACCACACACAAACCATACATCGGATCGAGCTGAGATTTGAGAATTTTGGAGACCATCCATGGCCGACCAGGGCCAATGTGGTCTTTTTCTGAATAGTGGGCCCCACACACGTGTGGCCGGGATCACACACACGTTCGTCTGGCCATTGTTGCTGTCCACACGCGGGATCATTTTTTGACTCAGGTTTTTATCATCTTTTATCCTCTCATAGCCGTTTTTCATGAATCCTAGGCCTAGATTACGTTTTTCCTAAGTTATTTGCCAATTTTCTTACCCTAGGGTTCCCCGAATTGGAATTTTTGAATCCCTTGGATTAGGGACTGATTACTATACATGCGTGGATGATTATTTCTTTTCTTTGAGTATTGTTTAGTTCATAATTTTTATTGATCCAGCCCTATCATGTGTAGGCTTGGACCCGCATAGATTCCCCTTAATTGAATATTTGGACTTTCATGTGAGATATGGAATTTGTATAATTGTTTCTGAACTAACGTGATCTTAAGCTTGAAATCTCGCATATCATATTTAATTTTCATGTCCTGCATCAAATTTGGTATCAGAGCCCAGGGTTCTTGCAGGGGAATTCACCACATATTTAGGGTTTAGTTTGTTTGAGTCATTCATACATCCAGTCCATCGTATATAGCTGCTAGAAAACCGTAGTCCCTGATATATATAGCTGAATTTTCGTAACGGTGTGTAGTCTTCTTCATATAGAGTCTCGTAAGGTCATTTAGTTTTTAGACGCATATAATCGTCATAGAAAGTCCCTAGGTTGAGGTAGCCAGTGTATGCCCACACGTACGGGTCATGGTTTTGGCTTGCACCCTACACTAAACATGGAGCAACTGCTATAGTCAATGAACAAGTTGTCCCAACAAATCGAGTATTTGGGTAAGTGCTATGAACAATATATAAACCAACGCTTTGATCAATTTGATGCGCGCATTACCCAACCAAAGGCCTCCGCCAGGACAAATCCCAGCATTGGGGTAGATGTTTAATCTCAGGCAGGTGGTAAGGAGGATAGACCAATGAATGAAGGTGACCAAGGAATTAGTCATGGGCATGCACCCGTGCACCCACCCCAACAGGGGCATCAAGACCATTATTTTGAGTGACACAACACGTACGGCCTTCTGGCTAGAGAGAGTGCCCCAGAGGCTAGTGTAGAGTTACCCACTGAGGCCATTCCGGTAGTAGATGAGTTTCGTGATGTCTTTCCTGATGATCTACCGGATGAGTCTCCCCCTAGGAGGGATATAGAGCACACCAGAATATGGGACACCGTAATACCTATAGCCGAGGTTGCGTTTAATAGTTCCGTCAATAGGTTCACAGGTCTCAGTCCTTATGAAGTCGTTACTGGTTATAAACTTGAGAAACCTATTGATCTTGTCCCTATGTCACTGTCTCATAGGCCGTCAGAGCCTGTAGAGTCTTTTGTGCATCACATTCATTCATGGCATCAAGAAATCAGGCGGAAGATCACTACTAATAATGAACATTACAAATTTTCTACAGACCAGCATAAATGTTTCAAAGAATTCAATGTAAGGGACTCCATGATGGTTCGCATTAGCCCCGAGCAGTACCCTCCGAGGGCTGTTCGTAAGTTACACGCGCGTAGCACTGGACCCTTCAAAATTATAAAACGAAACAGTCTCAATGTGTATGAGGTAGATCTTCCACCTTCCATGAGAATTAGTTCCACATTCAATGTGGAGGATCTAGTTGCATTTCAAGGGGCCATTGATGTATTGTCTAGCCTTTCGCTTAACCATCCTCATTCATCAGACCTTTCCATTGATCCATGGCCTCCTCCCGACCCATTTTTTCAGCCTCTACCTCCTATACTTATCCGTCCCGACCTATCTTCCCAGTTGCTACGTCCCATATCTACCCCTCCCGACCCATTTTTTCAAACTCTACCTCCCATAGCTATCCGTCCCGACCCATTTTCCCAGCCTCTACCTCCCATACCTACCTGTCCTGACCCATCTTCTCAGCTTTTACGTCCTATACCTACCCCTCCCGACCCATTTTTCCAGCCTCTACCTCCCATACCTATCCGTCCCGACCTATCTTCCCAGTTACTATGTCGCATATCTATCCCTCCCGACCCATTTTTTCAACCTCTACCTCCCATACCTATCCGTCCCGACTTATTTTTTCAGCCTTTACCTCCCATACCTACCTATCCTGACCCATCTTATCAGCTTCTACGTCCTATACCTACCCTTCCCGACCCATTTTCCCAGCCTCTACGTCTCATAACTACCCGTCCCGATCCATTTTTTCAGCCTCTACCTCCCATACCTACTCGTCCCAACCCATTTTCTCAACCTCTACCTCCAATACCTATTCTTCCTGACATTTCTTCTCAGTCATTCCCTCCTATACCTAACCTTCACACACCCAGAGAGGAAATAGAGGATATCCTAGACCATCAGATAGTTTTAACGTCGGACGGCAAATAGAGGATATCCTAGACCATCAAATAGTTTTAACATTGGACGACAAGTTTCAGAAGTACCTGGTCAAGTGGAAGTTACGCACAGCTTCAGACAGCAAGTGGCTCACTGCAGAGGAGCTACAGAGACTTGATCTTGATGTCCTGTAATGGTTCAGGAGTTTTATTTCGCCAATGGCGAAATCTTCGCAGCTGAGGAGAATTGATGGGGACATCTCACGCATACGTGCACGCACGCCGCCTCACCTACGCACGTACGCACGGAGTAGGAGGGCCCCACCATCGATCTGTCTCGATGACGACGTCCAGGGAGGGCCTCCTACCTAGAAGACGAAGTTTGGTTTAAAAGATTGAGTCCGATAATCAATAAAAGCCCATCATGGGATCTCATGATCGTGGCCTACTCGTCGGATTGATTTCATATTTTAGGTTTTGTTTATTGTTATTATTTAGAATATTGTGAACACTTTAGATTTCTCTATTTGATTTTTATTTTAGTTTACTTCATCGCTAAGTAATAGGTTGCGCACATGGTGCGAGTTTTGGGGTATATGATTTTCCCTATAAATAGGCACCCCTTGTAGTTCTTTTGATTCATTGAAGGTAATAAAAAAATTTCTGCTTTATTTTTCTGTTCTCTTCGTGAGTTGTGGAAGAATTCGAAAGTGGGTGCGAAGCCCTCCCTTTTCGAAGGGCTAACTACTGTGGTGCGAAGCCACATCGATCCCGATTCACTCTCATCCTCCATCATCTTTTTTTCCATCTTCCCCCACCATCCGTACTTCGAATTCGTCCTTTTGTTGCATCAGATTTCTTCATTACAGTAGGTTTCCAGATTTCGGCCCGCAGGCGAGCTGAAACTTCGGTGGAGCACCACGCACAAACCGTACATCGGATCGAGCTGAGATTTGGGGGTTTTGGAGACCATCCCTGGCCGACCAGGGCCAAGGTGGCCTTTTTCTAAATAGTGGGCCTCACACACGTGCGGCCGGGATCACACGTACGTCCGTCTGGCCATTGTTGCTGTCCACACGCGAGATCGTCTTTTGACTCAGGTTTTTATCCTCTTTTATCCTCTCATATCCGTTTTTCATGAATCCTAGCCCTAGATTACGTTTTTCCTAAGTTATTTGCCAATTTTCTTACCCTAGGGTTCCCTGAATTGAAATTTCTGAATCCCTTGGATTAGGGACTGATAACTATGCATGCGTGGATGATTATTTCTTATCTTTAAGTATTGTTTGGTTCATAATTTTTATTGATCCAAGCCTATCACGTGTAGGCTTGGACCCGCATAGATTCCCCTTAATTGAATGTTTGGACTTTCATGTGGGATATGGAATTTATGTAATTGTTTCTGAACTAACGTGATCTTAAGCTTGAAATCTAGCATATCATATTTAATTTTCATGTCCTGCATCACTTTTGGCTAATGATGACTCCCCAAACTTTTTCATCTTTTTGCCGCATCCTGTCGACGGGTCTGCCAGTCTGTCCTGCAGTTGTACACGTGGCACAATGCACATGTGTGGCACTTTAAGATGGATAGTGGCACATGCTGAACATGTGGCACATTGGTACATGCGGGGTACTTGAAGATGGACGGTTGCATGGTTGGAGACTTAGAAGATAGGCAGTGGCACATGTGACTACCATATGGTGCACTTCATAAAAAGAAGGGTCATTTCCTTACATTTTTTTCTCCATTTCTCAGAAATGGCATTTCTTCAGTCTGGGCAAGGAAACAAAAAAAGGGGAATTTTCTAGGAAATAAGATCGAAATGGAAATGGTGTTTCCAGAAAATTTACAAAAACAAACAATGAAATGCCATTTTCATGGAAATGACATGTCCTCAATTTATATTTCAACCAATCCAAACAGGGCCGTCAAACATATTGTATCAAAATTCATTAGGGTGATGCGAATTTCACTGAGAAATGCATCTGATTTTCTGTATTCCATGAATATCACTGTTTGAAAGCCGATTCCATGTTGGTATTTAATTAGAACTTCCTTCATCTATCAAATTCAAGTCTAGCTGGGGAGAACCTGACTTCTTCCGGATTTGGAGAACATGTGGTCTTTGTTCTTATTTCCACCTGGTACTGATGCAGCAGCCAGTCCTTAGCATGGATAAATGGGGATTGATGTCAGGTAGGCAGCCAGTCCGTGAACTTTTTGCGAAGAAATCATGAGAAAGCTGACCTCAAATATCTGGGACAAGGCTTGATGATGATGACATCATTCTTGACTACCCTTTGATAGCCACGGAATAGCCTAAAGTGGAGCATTTCTCTACATAGAAGATTATCTGGGATAAAATTGAATACATAAAATAAGACAGACCAAACCCACAAAAAGCACCCACCCCAAGTGTGCATTACCCCTAAACAGTGTAAGGAAAGAAAGAAAAAGGCATAAAAAGTTCAAGGGAGTCCAAAACGGCAATACATATTCTTTTGAGCAATTTGTATTCAGAAGGAAATATGTTTCATTCGCTTACTAGGTCCCATTAGCTATAAAACATAAATCTGGAATTGCAGGATATAATATCAAATATCCACAGCTATCAGGAATGCAAATGGTGCTGTGCAAATGCTTCATGGTGCACCTTTAGGAGTTACTGATTCCAATGAAGCTGGTATGTTCACTATTGGAAGGTCTCCAAACTTTTGGTGGTTCTTTTTCTGCCCCTTGCGCATGTGATTTGATCAATTTAATCCAATGGTTGAGATGTATGGGGCTCTCCTAAGAAACTAACTGAAGCTGTTTACAAGATCATGATATCATCCATTCATTCGAGCTCTGTTTTACCATGTTAGGCAAATGATGTATTTGTGAGTCTCGAGGCCTTAAATGTAAGTTGGTTTGTTGCTTTATCTTTTTCTTCCTTTTAAGTAAAATGTATCTTGTTTGCAGATGACATAGTTTTCGATTGACAAGACGAGGGAGTGCATAAACACAAAGCTAGATTTATAGAGAGGTGCTTTAGAATCCAAAGGATATAAAATTAGTCGGACTAAACAGAGTATATGGAGTGGAATTTTAATAACAATTGGAGTGGGAACGACGAATTAGTTAAGATTGTTGACCAAGAAGTTTCCCAAAATGTCCACTTTTGATATCTTGGGTCGATAATTCATGAAAGTGGAGAGATGGATAAGGATGTTGTGGAATTCAAGTAGGGTGGAAGAAATGGAGATGTGCCTCTAGAGTTTTATGTGATCGTCATGTGCCACTCAAACTGAAAGGTAAATTTTATAGGATAGCTATAAGACCAGCCATGTTTTATGGGACAGAATGTTGGGCAGTTAGGGAAAAATATGTTCATAGGATGAGAGTAGCTGAAACAAACATGTTGGGATGGATGAGTGGCAAGACAAGGATAGAAGCAGAAATGAATGCATTTGAGGGAACTTAGGAGTAGCACCAATAGGTAATAATATGGGGGAAAGTAGACTTTGATGGTTTGGCCATTGCAATGGAGACCAAGAACTGCACTGGTTAGAAGCGAGTTGGTACAAGTTATAGATTCTAAAAGGGTAAGGAGAAGGCCCAAAAGGACGTGGGTGAAGGTAGTAAGAGAAGAGTTGATTGCATATGGTCTGAAGTTATGGCCCTTGATAGGGTGGAATGGCAGAAAAGGATTCATTCAGTGACCCCAGTTAGATGGGATAAGGCTTAGATGATGATGATGATGATGATGTTGCAAGTAAAGTATTGCCACCGTTAAAAGAAGACTCTTCTCTTCTCAAGCTTCCTATTTACTTTACTTTTCTGGTTTTCCTTTTAATCAGCTGCAACCCTTGCTTATGATTTTGACAGGCAATTGAGTTCACATGCCAATGTGTCACTTGTGTGGGATGTCCGAATTGCCCATGGCATGACCTTGAGTTCACATGCCAATGTGCTAACTCATCAATCAGGCCACCATGTTTAAATCATACCTGCCTCGAGTCTGATTCCACATACACATGTGGCTCACCTATAATTCGACCGACCTGTTTGTTGTGCCAGGTGATCTTCACTGTCGGACCCATCTTATGCAGAGCTTGGCACATGCAATGCATTGGGGTTGTAGGTTGGTTGCACGTTAGACCCACCTGCAATGGGTTGTAATTTACCAGTCCTAATACTGTGAGACTTTTGCATTGCAAGCTGTTTTCATCTAACCTCCACAGTTCCATTTTCTCACCAGGTGTCAGCCATGGACAATATCACTTACTGGAGTAATGGTGATTGCTTGTAGCTGGGAAATCTTGCACTCAGTCATAGTCACCACAGTTGTCCTCTCTCTGATTTGCACATGGTGGTATATTTTTTTGTATGCTTACCCCAAGGTTAGAAATTCTCACACGTGGATATTCTTCCATTTTCATATGTTCATATAGTTGGCAACCTTTCTATGCCTTTTGTGCTTCTCAAATCTCTCATCCATATGGCTTCCTGTGCTAACCTAGCACGTGTCTGGGACATATCCTGTGTATCAGCTGGGATCCACCATTTGGATGAATTGGCCCAAAAAATCAACCTATTCAACTCATCAAGTGGCTACAAAAACATTGGAGAGTTTCGAGAAAATCAAATATTGTCAGTATCAGCATTCAGGGTAACTGTGGCTTGTTTGGGCCAGGTCATCTACATGATGCATGGCACTCATGACCCAAACACGTGTTTAGCAAAATTCCAGGAAACAGAACAGCTGTTGCAGAATCAACTTAGCAATCTAACCTTCAGCACTAGCTAAAACTGCATTGATGATCTCCATATTAGCAATTATTCAAACCAATGTTCTCAGTAACCTCATGGCATGCTGTGATGTAGACTAGATGTTTTTTTTTGAAAGATTGTGATGTACACTAGACGGCAATGGTCAAGGCAAAACTAGCTAAAAACAGAATGATTTGGGGTCTGGACCCATGGTAGTATCTCCTCTTGATTCAATTAGAGCCAAATTAAAACCATAAGCATCACAATTTAAATACATACCTCCTATGATCGAATTCGAGTCTAGAATCAAAGTGTAGCTCTAGCTCCTGTCAACTATAGCAACAATAAACATAAACTGCAATTAAGAAGATAGATATTCAGAATCACTCCTAAGGGGTTTTCTAGGGCATCAGTCTGCTAGAATAGAAACCCATCTCAGGAATACTTTTATAAGTCTTTTTATCCAAAATAATCATCAATCTATATTCTTTTGTTCATATGTATGGCCTTTTATATAGCTATGACTATGAGTATGTAATTGTTATTCAATACTCATAAAGCCAGGGGATGAATCCAATTAGTCACAGAGTAATGAGAAAAGTGATACTAAAACCATCTTGATCCAAAAAGAGACATTTCCTAAAGTCTCTAAAGAGATCACCGGCAAAAGAGTTTGAAACCAAACAAATAATGAAAATTCTGCAACTAAAAAGTTCGTATCATAGAAGAAACTAATAAAATAGAGTTCAAACTGAAACTAGGACCTCTTGACTTAAAATCATGGTATACGAAAACGGTTACGTAACGGCTGTAATGACCGTTACGCGTTACGGGGCCGTAATGGGCGTAACAGCTGCTGCAGAAAAAAAGTTGCCCGTCTTATAACAGTCTGTAACGGCCTTGAAATACATTTTTCAATTTTTATTTTTATTTTTATTATTATTTTTAAAAGTCTGTAACAGCTGTAACAGCCCGTACCGTAATGGTAATGGCAGTCGCTGTTACGGCCACCATTACCGTTATGGAACACCTTGCTTAAAATACACCTCTATGTGCACCATGCGCAGAATTGTAAACATCTGTATGACCTTGGTATGCTGTATGGTAGGTGTATGTGCAACAGTTCATCCTTGACTCTTGTCACATGTCTATATAGAAATAATACGATAGCTGTTTGGACTTTTGGACCCAAGGTTCATCCAGCTGACATGTAGGGCCAATATTTTCACTTATGTGACCAAGTGGGGCCCACTTTGGGACTCCTTTGGTTCACTCAAGTGATGTGGCCTGGATGCATTGCTGTGGATTCATCAGCTTGGCTTTGATGAGGAGCCTGCTTATATTGGCTCTAATCACTTCAATTTGCCTATTGGCTGGGATTCAGCTCAATTAAATCCTCAAAAGAACAATGGTAAGAGTATATACAAGATCCCATTATATGTGAAACTGCCCAAAACAATAAACTCCAAATGTAATAGGGTGCAGATATTCTGACTCTTGCAATATATGACAAAGCACATATAACACCTCTGCAACAACAACTCAGCTTCTTCAAGAGACATGTTATCCAAAAAAGAGAGAAAGAAAGAAAGAAAAAGACACGAGCTTTGCTAAGTCCCAGTGGCACCTTTACACATGGTCACAAGTGCCAAGGTAAAACATCTTTGGAACGTCCGAGGTCTGCATCAGCTGTCGCAAAAATCTGGCTGGAAAACCAATTGGGCCAGTCATACATGTATCTTCCTCCTTCCAGCAGATTAGTGTTTTCCTGCTTTTCCACCCCAAATAAGGTTCAGATAAGAGTGGGTGTCCTAATCCCGGTCTGAACCATGATTTGAGGGTGGTACATCACATGGACCTTGACAACTCCCTTAGTGTTTCGAATTTTCTTTTCAAGGAGAGTACATACATTGGAATTACATGGGACATGCAAAGTTTGTATTTATCAAATATGTTGTAAGGTCAGCATTTTCCATGTGTACAGGCATATTCAGATATGATTGCTGAGAGACGGAAGAAGGTGACCAGCGGCGCTGAGGACACATTTGGTCTTACAAAGAGCCAAAACAGTTAAGAGCTTCTCCAAATGATACTAGTTTTGAGTTTCCTCTTTCTGTAAATTACAGCACGCTCAAGGATATCCACAGGTGATGTACATTCTGATTATTTGTTGGAAAACCACTTGGGTTGAGAATCAACTCCCACAAGTATTGAATTTATGGAGGTTTACTAGCTCCACAGACACTTTCGTGCCTGGAAGATGTGCCAACCTGGCAAGCATGTAGGAAACCTGACCACTCACTTTGTACAGGTGTGAAAATCAGTACAATCCATTCATCAGGCAGTCCACATGTGCACGTTGAATTTGTGCCGTCTGATCGTCTATTCATGCCACTCAGATGTCTCAAGTGCTTGTCAGGTTGATACATGTGCTGCATGTAAAGGTGCGCCGAGGGGAGGTGAGAAATTTGCTAACCCCACGTGCACCCCTCCAAACTCGCCTCTTCATAAGGACAGGTCCGAACCTGGCACATGTAGGACATACCAGCCCTTGCATGGCTACCGTGTTAGTACCCTATAGCTGACCAGCCTGATCATTTGGACAGATGATCTGCACTGTGGTGGATAAACGGGTAGAGTGTCCTAGCCACATGCCAGGCTGACATGTTAGTTGGCCTGTAGAGGTTCGTTGGGCAATGTTTTTAGGAACGGACCGGATGTCAAGCCATTTTCATTGGCTGTTGCATCCAACCACCGGTCAGACCATGTTGAAGCATTCCAACCCCGGACATTGGCTAAGTAAGCTAAACAAAAGAAAATAAAATGAGCAAACGTACAATGGCCTCTGGCATTGTGAATGACACCATTGGTACACACATCTTCAAGTGCACACGTATCACAAAAATCAAGCCTTAATCAAAATATAGTTGGGTCCCACATGTAACAATTGTGATGGGACGTCCACCATCAAAACCTTCCAGATCGTGAGTGGGAACCATTTGGATCAGCCACATTTTTGGGTTCCAATGAGAAAATTGAGGGGGGCGCACCTGTGCACGGCTTTGTAAAATAAGCTCAATCTACACATGTGGGAGAGGAACCGGCCTCTGGGTCCCTACTCATGGCTCAGTCGTAGACCGTGTGTGACTTTCAACATCGCAGTCATGGATTAAGAGTGCCCATGTGGTGTGTGTGGGTGTGTAAAATAAAAAAGGAAAGGAACCGGCTCTGTTCGGCCAGCCAGATGATTCGGAGTTTCACACATGTAAATGTCATCATGATGGTCGTCATCTGAGCCTTATCCCAATTAGTCGGGCCAGGCTACATGAATCCTGTTACGCCATTCCACCCACCTCAATTTCTGATATGCCTACATGGGTTGCTCATAATGACGGTCCAGATCTACCGCCCCATACTTGATGCGTCCAGATTAGATGCCAAGGTACACCTATCTACAGTTGTGCACTCACTCATCGAAAGTCCAGCACTTGTGGGCCGTCTGCATGGCTTAACCATAAACGGACATCCAGTATGGATGATCCAGATCACATGATAGTGTACAGACATCCATAGCTTGCGGACAGTCAGATTTTCCAATCCCTTTCAAGCATCCATCATGTGGATGGTCTTGGTTGAGTAGTCGCACACAGGCAGCCAATGCATGGATGTTCAGCATACGGTCTTGATCTAACAACCATGCCCATATCTCTCTAGATCAAATGATCAAGCCCAGCCGTCCAGATATATCGACCATCCAAATTGCACAATTAATTGCAGATTTGCTACAAATACGGATCGTCTTGATTGCGCAATAAAAAAAAAAAAAAGGCTATGTATGAACGTATCCGGTCTTAAGACGTTTCTGGTAGATGCAAACGCATCAAGTCCGGAGAAAAATGGACGGTCCCAATTGGATGCTCACTTGAATACTTTCCAAAACGGATAGCCTAGATTGGATGATCTAATCAAATGCTCCCAAGCGTGCGGTCTACACTTGCGATTTTGCAGAATGTGCTAGATCCGATCGGAAACACATGCAAATCACCAAAATTAAATGGAGAGCATTCAAAACTGGATGAGATACATAGTTACCTCTCTCATAAGGTTGATAGTTGATCCATCGTATCTCCCTCACCTGCTTACACGCACTTGAAGATGTACAGTCATGATTGGCAGTCCACACGCCGAACGGTGTAGATCTCTCTTGACTTACCTTCTCATCTTTCGAATGTGTTGAGGATGGAAGCCGCGCACATGTGCATACATGCGGGCCATCATCTTGTGCATGTCTCTAACAGATGATGGATACACACCGCGAAGGTCCCAGGCCCAGACCACTGGTGGATGTCCCATCCCATTTTTCCCTGGTGGATGGCCCTGCTCTTGGGAGGACTTTTCTAAGTCGTGTCAGAGACGGAACCCACCTTCCTTGGAAGCCGGTTGGGCACAGGATCCATTGGTGGATCCATGACTGTGGAGCCCACTGTAATGTATGTTCCTAACATCCGTGTTGTCCATCTGTTTTGACCGCTCATTTTAAGGGACGATCCCAAACAAATAAAGCAGTCCAAATCTCAAGTGGACTACACCACAGGAAATAACGGTGGTTGAACATCCACCATTAAAAACATCTTGGGGCCACTGGAATGTTTATTTTCCTTCAAACCTGTTGATAAGGTGACAAAGACTTGGAGGGCCACACCAATATCAGCTTCATCCAAAACTTCTCTGCCCCACAAGAAGTTTTTAATGGTTAATCACCACTAAATCCTGTGGTATGGTCAACCTGAGATTTGGATCTGCTAATTTTATTGGATGATGCCCTGAAATGATCTGTCAAAATGGATGGACAGCGTCAATGAAAGGCACATATATCTCGGTAGGCCCCACAGTCAGAGACCTCGGTGGATCCCTATGTCTAGTAAGAATCAATAATTTTCTAGGTCATGTCATAGTCAGGCCAACCCGGCGGCCCTTCACGTTTGTCGATTGCATCTGGACATTTCTAAATCATGTCATAGTCAGACTAACCCGGCGGCCATCCGGGATATCGATCGCGTGCCGACGCTGCCAGTAGCGATTCTCTTCTGGACGGTGCTCTGTGGGCTCCACCATGGTGTACATCTTTTATCCACGCGGTCCGTCCATTTTTCCAGCTCAGTTCATCGAATGAGCCCAGAGATGAGGTAGATCTAAATCTCAGGTGGACCACACCACAGAAAACAGAGGTGATTGAATGCCCACCATTAAAAACTTCTCGTGGGCACAAAAGTTTCGTTCTGATATTTCTGTTTTTTCTTCATCCAGGTGCATGTGACCTGATCAACAGGTTGGATGGAAAATAAACATTACAGTGGGGCCTAGTATGTTTTTGATGGTGGGCATTCAATTACCACTGCTTTCCTATGGTGTGGTCCACCTGAGATTTGGATTTACCTTATTATTGGGCTTAAACTTAAAATAATGATCCAAAATGGATGGACGGTGTGGATAAAACACGTACATCATGGTGGGTCTACATAGCACGGTCCAGGAGGCAGTGTCAGGATGCAATCAGCATCCGCCCTAACCTCCACACTACCACTTATCCAAGGACTTTTCTAAATCGTGTCAGAATCAAGCTTAACTCCGTTGTCCCCACCCTCCCCAGTCTGCATCACTCAGGGCTTGCTTGATTTTTATCGTTTCACCTGGATTCCCTGAAAATGGGTGATTATTACCTTTTCACCTGAAACCGGAGAAGTGAAGATTTTTACAAGAATGTTTTAACTTCTAACTAAATCAAAGCTTTCTGGTCTCAGCTAGGTAACACTGGGGATGAGCCATGTGCTGTGAGTGAAACCGCTCTATTTCACGCTATAGTGATATTAACCTAAGTCAATAATAAATTCAAATCAAATCTTAAGTATTAGAAATTTGGATTTAATATTATCGATCTGTACACTTTGCGGAAGCACAATAAATAAAGATAGAACAAGATAATAATACAAGATAATTAATTCAATAGAAAATAATTCACAAACATATGATATTTTATGTGGAAAATCCTTGTGAAAAAACATGATACAAAGCAACAAAAATTTACTCAAATCAAAATCATAGAGTTGTTCAGACTTGCCTTCTTCGATTACAAATGTACCTGATCTCCCCTTGATATGCACACCTCTATAAAACTCTTAAATTTCTTAAAAGAAAACACTCGTTTGAAATTAAAACCTTAATGAAAAAAAATCAAATTTAAATATACCTTGCTTCGCCTAAAATCGTGATACCCAACAATTGAAACCCGCCGGTTGACCACGAACATCACGGCAAGTCACAATCAATAGTGAAATTCTACAATCAGCCGTGAACATCACAATAAGTTACGGTCGACCGTGCCCTACAAAATGCAAGGCATCTGTACAACAATTTCCACCTTCAACTTGTTGTTCGAGAGAAATAAGTTGTACTCCTCGTTTCCAGAGTGCTGCATCGGCCCCATGGGTGTAGAGTCAACCTGAAGCAAGGAAGAAGAGTCCTAATGGCTAACAGATTGTTCTAGTGGCGTGAGATTAGGAATAATGATAGAGGGGGTTGTCCTCCTTTTCCCTTTCTCCATCGTTTAACTTTGATGGATTATTCAATTATCGATTTTCACAGACAATGTTAAACTGTTGATGCAAAAATCCGGTCCATCCTTTTTAGACATTCGAGTACCTGCACAAGAAGAAGACAAAAGGAACCCTAGCTAGAGCAGGGGACCCACCGATACCAAAGTCAAGCTAGGAATCTAGGTCTAGTAGTATCGAGGGATTTTGGATGAGAGATTGTACATACCTTTCATCAGAGGGGGCGCTCCCATTTATAGGTGTGGAGAAGTGGTGGCATAGAGGAGATCTCCCTATTTAGTAGGGACGTACTGTAGAGGAATTCAGATTCCCAGCGTGGGGGAAATCTCCCGAGATCCTTGGCGAAGATCTCGGGATCCCGAGCAATTCATGAATATCCTCCAAGATCTTTGGAGAAGATCTTGGGTGGATCTCTCTTAGATTATATCTGATTATTCAGAATCAACCAAGATGTACAGTAGGAGGCCGAGGTGGTCTTGGTTGGTCTGAACTAGAGATAGTAGGTCAACCTGAGGGTAATCTGCCAACTTGGATTTTCCTGCGAGTGGTGGCCCTCCTCTCAATGCCGTGTAGGCTGCCGAGCTGACATGTAGGTACTAAGCTCGACCTCATTTCCTACTCGATCCTAGAGTTGGAGGTCATTCCTACAATCGATGTCTGACCTGGTGAAAGGGTGCAAGGTCTCGACTTGATTCGCTTCTATTGGTTGCACTATTTTCCCTATAACAAGTGATATTAGGCTCTTTGTAAAGATAATTGGATGTACGTTGTAATGAATTATAAATCACATTTGTATGAGATCATCTAATTTATCATGTCACCTTGAGAAGACTGAATAACAAGTAGAGTGATTTTTGAGTGTAGCTTTGAGTTTGGTTTAAATGAGTTCTTATAGAAATTTGCTAGGTTTTTTGGAATTTTTCTGGGTATTTTAGGTTTAGTTTCGAGCTTGACTTTAAAGGGATTGGATTTAGGCTTGGTTTCAAGGAAAAATTATAATTTATACACCGTCTAAAATTTAGTACAATTGGTCATCTCATATGGGGTGATGTATCTACACATACATCTTCCATGATGGGGCATCCAACTTTCATGATAGATTACATACAAATTGAAACAATGGGAAGGGTGGGAAGGAAATTTTCTGAATCTCCACAAAACTAATTTAAAGATGGTGCAAAAATATTAACTTTTCTCGGTAAATTTATTTATTACTCCACATTTTTCAAACAACTCCTAATGGCCTCACTCCTAGAGGACATTTCTAAGCCGTGTCAGAGTAGAACCCCACTTTCCTTGGATGCGGCTTAAATATCTATCTTAGAAAATCTATTTATTTCTCCACATTTTCCAAACAACCCCTAATGGCCCCACTCCTTGGAGGACTGTTCTGAGTCTTCGGAACCCACCTTCCTTGAAGCTGCTTGGGCACCGGAACCAATAGTGAATCCATGACTGTGGAGCCCGCTTCTACTGTAATGTGTGTTCATAACATCCATGCTGTCTATCTGTTTTGACAGGTCATTTTAAGGAGCGCACCCAAAAAATGAAGCAGGTCCAAATCTTAAGTGGACCACACTACATGAAATAATGGTGATTGAATACCCACCATCAAAAACATCTTGGGGCCACTGGAATTTTTATTTGTCATCTAACCTGTTGATAAGGCCACAAAGACATGGATGAAAGGGCAACACCAATATGGTGTCAGTTGAGACTTTTCTAAGTCGCGTCATTGTCATAGTCAGACTAACACGGCGTGCACTCCACAGATTTTATACTGCATTCAGACTTTTCTAGGGAGGCATTTGGCGCATGGGTTTAAATGGAATTTGGTGGGAGTAGAAAAGATCCCATGAATCATTGCAACGTCTATTTAGATTCACATGAGGTATGAGTTGTGAAGCCCTTTCTTGGAATCAGTGGGACAATCCTACAGGAAATAATGGTGATTGAATACCCACCATCAAAAACATCTTGGGGCCACTAAAATTTTTATTTGTCATCTAACCTGTTGATAAAGTCAGAAAGACCTGGACGAAAGGGCAACACCAATATCGTGTCAGTTGAAACTTTTCTAAGTCGTCTCATAGTTAGACTAACCAGGCGTGCACTCCACGGATTTTATACCGCATTTAGACTTTTCTAAGGGGGCATTTGCCACAAGGGTTTAAATGGAATTTGGTGGGAGTAGATAAGATCCCATGAATCATTGCAACGTCTATTTAAATTCACGTGAGGCATGGGTTGTGAAGCCCTTTCTTAGAATTGGCGGAACAATCCTACAGGAAATAATGGTGATTGAATACCCACCATCAAAAACATCTTGGGGCCACTGGAATTTTTATTTGTCATCTAACCTGTTGATAAGGTCACAAAGACCTGGATGAAAGGGCAACACCAATAGGGCAACACCAATATCGTGTCAGTTGAGACTTTTCTAAGTCATGTCATAGTCAGACTAACGCGGCGTGCACTCCACGGATTTGATACTGCATTCAGACTTTTCTAAGGGGGCATTTGGCGCATGGGTTTAAATGGAATTTGGTGGGAGTAGATAAGATACCATGAATTATTGCAATGTCTATTTAAATTCACGTGAGGTATTGGTTGTGAAGCCCTTTCTTGGAATCAGCGGGACAATCCTACTTTGGGTTTTGTGTAGCTAGTGGTCAGTGCTATGTGGACCCCACCATGATGTATATGTTTTATCCATGCCATCTATCCATTTTGAAATATAATTTTTGAGCTTGATCTCAAAAATGAGGTAGATATAAATCTCAGATGGACCACACCCTGAGAAAACAATAGTGATTGAATTACACCATTAAAAACCTGTTAGGGCCAATTGTGCAGTCCACTTGAGATTTGGATCAAACTCATCTTCGGGCTCATACCATCAAATGACATGGAAGAATGGGTGGACGGCATGGATGAAACACATACATCCTAGTAGGGCCTACAGAGCACCCACCAGCGTTGGCAAGATGAGTAGCCAATCCGTTTCCCAAACATGAAGTGGGATAGCATCCAAGCCATGGGATTAGAGGACAATCCTGACACAGTGTAATCATTATATTTTGGTAATTCCATCCCACTTAAACTCATCTAATCCCATGCTCTAAACACCTCCTTAATAAGTTACTTATGCCATAATAGTGTATCTTGGTTTCTACTTAATATATTGATAAGTTATCTTTGGTAAACAGCATACTTACCGTCTGAAACAATTCCCATTTCCTTAAATATTAGCAAGACGAGTGACACTTTCTTCCATTGAGCTTCTTTCTTACACTGCTGTGATCAATGGCTATTATCATACTCCTTTGCTTCCTACTCCAACTACTTTCTTCTTCTTTTCATTTCTCTGTTGCTCAAACTCAAGCTACAGACGTAACCTTGGGCTCCATCCTCTCTGCTGGAAACACTTCGGCCTCATGGCTCTCTCCTTCCGGTGACTTCACATTTGGGTTCTATCCTGTCCTTGGAGGCCGCTTCCTCGTTGGGATTTGGTTTCACAAAATCCCAGAGAAAACCCTTGTTTGGTCTGCGAATCGGGACACTCCAGTCAGAGAAGGATCCACCCTTGAGCTAACCCGCAGCGGTTGGCTTGTTATCAAAGATCCACAAGACAATGGTGACTTCCATATCAACAACAAGACCAGTGCGAATTCAGCGTCCATGAAAGACAACGGCAATTTTGTACTAAGGAACTCAAATTCTTTGGTCATATGGCAAAGCTTCGATTCCCCAACCGACACCGTATTGCCAGGTCAAGTTCTAAATATGAACCAAGAGCTTTTCTCCAATGACAATGGAACCTACAACTACTCAACAGGAAGATATAAGTTGAAGATGCAAGAGGACGGGAATCTCGTTATGTCTGCAGCCCAATCCGCTGAGCGTGGTTACTGGTGGACAGCCGAAACCAATGAATTAGGACGAAACCGGAGTTTCATTTTTAATGAGAGTAGTGCACTCATGTACATCATCGATAAGACAGACATCACCCACAATGTAACGGGTAATATACATCCACCCGAACCTATTAGAGATTACTACCATAGGGCTATGATCGATGACAAGGGTAATTTCAAGCAATATGCTTACCGGAAAGTTAATGGGACGTGGTCAGTGGTGTGGACTGCGGTTAGTAATCCTTGCAATCCAACAGCTCTTTGTGGCGAGAATGGCTACTGCGTTTTGGATGACAAGAAGGGACCGAGCTATCGATGCCTCGAAGGGTACACCCGATTAGATTTGCACCGCCCGTGGAAAGGATGCAACCCGCAGCCGAGTTGCGAAGTGAAATCGTCGACGGTATATCAGATAAACGATGTTGATTTCTCTAATAGTGGGGATGAAGATCTTGCCCAAATAACACCCTCAGACGAAGAGAGCTGCAAAAAGGCCGTCATGGATGACTGTTTCTCCATTGCTGCAGTCTTGCAAAATGGGACATGTACGAAGAAGAGAGAACCTCTGCAGAATAGTAAAGTGGGATCTAATGCCAACAGACGAATCGCTTTCATAAAAGTCGCGACCAGTAATGTCACAGCTTTACCCAACGATGAAAGAAGGAAGTTGAGGTGTCTTGTAGCTGGGCTTGTATCGAGCAGTATTCTGGCGGTATTGTTTGCAGTGCTGGCCCTCTACTTTTATGTTTCTCGTAGTCCCAAGACAAGGGAACCCACTTCCAGTGAAATAAACCTGTGGGCATATACATACAAGGAGTTGAAGAAGCGACAGAAGGGTTCACAAGAAAGCTCGGCCGTGGGGCTTTTGGAACCGTTTACAGTGGTATCCTACGGTCAGAGGGCGAACAGATAGAGGTAGCCGTGAAGCAGCTAGAGAAGGTGATAGAAGAGGGCGAGAAAGAGTTCAAGACAGAGTTGAGGGTAATTGGTCGGACCCATCACAAGAATCTGGTCCGACTGCTGGGGTTCTGCGATGAGAATAGTCACAGACTTTTGGTTTATGAGTTGATGAAGGGTGGCTCTCTATCTGATTTCCTTTTCAGTAGGGATAATAAGCCCAGCTGGGGTGAAAGGGCCGAAATAGCTCTTGGCATCACTAGAGGCCTGTCATACTTGCACGAGGAGTGTGAGACCCAGATCATCCACTGCGATATAAAACCGCAGAACGTGCTGCTCGACACAAATTGCACGGCCAAGATTGCAGACTTCGGCTTGGCAAAACTTCTGATGAAAGATCAAACTCGGACCAGCACCAATGTCAGAGGGACAATGGGGTACATGGCACCTGAGTGGCTCAAGAATTCACCCATAACAATGAAGGTGGATGTTTATAGCTTTGGTGTCATGTTGCTCGAGATCATTTGTTGCAGGAGGCACATCGATCTGGATAGGGTCGAAGAAGAGTCTGAGGATGCAGATTTATATATAACAGACTGGGTCATAAGCTGTATGAAGGCTGGAGAACTGCCAAGGTTGGTGGAGCAGGAGGAAGAGGTCTTGAGTGACTTGAAAAGGTTTGAAAGGATGGCCATGGTGGGATTGTGGTGTGTGGACCCTGACCCAGGTCTTAGACCATCCATGAAGAGGGTGAGACAAATGTTAGAAGGGACATTCCACGTAGGCGTCCCACCTCTGATCACTGCATATTCATTTAATGATATGATCTAATGTGTTTGTTACTTTCTCATGTGCACCTGCATCACATAGTTGCAGTTACAATGTTGCCTGATTTCATGTTAGGCTAGTTTTCTATGTTATATATGTTTTAAGCTAGCAGAAATGTAAGAACATGTCAAATGCAAATGAATAAGGAATTGAGATCATATAGAAGTTGAGCTTAAATCAGGAGCTTATATTTAATGGAATTACAAATCCTAAGAAAAAAAGGCTCAAATTTTACGTGATTTCTGAGGAACAACATGAAATTTTTCATCAAAAAATTCCATACTTGTATTGTCATATTGGAAGCTAGCCAGAAGTAATTTTCGTCTTACTGGGTGGCAGAACATCGAATATCTGGCTAGTTAGAAACAATGAACCATCCAGTCTGATGATGACGTTCTGCAAAAGTAGATAGATGATATGCGCATACGCTCTGTCTACGTGACAAATGCGAATTGATCAGAACTTCCAGAGTGAGAAAGTATTTTTAGTTTCACAGCTTCAACAATGATGTAAACTACAAGAGTTGAGATGGAGAAATTGAAAATTGAAAAGAATTAAAGAGAAATTTTGCTATGGTGGATGGTTGTTGTGTGGCTGATTCCTGCTCAGTGGACTATATTTTGCTGTCGTGGGGCTGCTGTTATGTGGTGGGTGCTGTCAGTTGTGCCGAGGTTTCTATGTTGCCTGCGGATTGGCCCTCCCTCCTTTGTTGAGGGGGAATGCTTGCTGGGTGCTATTTTTTTCTTTTCTTTTCTTTTCTTTTTTTCCTGGTGGAGGAGGTACTAAGGGCCTGTTTGTTAGCGCTGAAAAATAAATTAGGCCATGATCCATTCCATCCATCTATGTTGAAAGCTTATTTTAGGGAAAGATCCAAAAAAATAAATTAGCTTCAAATCTTAGATGGACCTTTGTATAAGAAACAGTGGTGATTGACCATTTAAAAATTCTTTTGGGCTGCAAAAGCTTTGGATCATATTGATATTTGTGTCATCTCTTCATCTAGCTGTTTGTGACCTTTTTAATGGGTTGGATGACAAATAAACATTTCAGTGAAGTTCATGGAGTTTTTAAAGGTAGGGATTCAATTGCAATTGTTTCATATGGGTAAATGTGTCAAATTAATATATTTCAAACATTTCAAATGTTTGTTAACAAACAAGTTATTCTATGTTCACTATAAGTTGTCCGACTTCTTATTCAGACTTCGGATTTCAGATTTAACAAACAGGCCCTTAGGCTGTTGTTTTTATGTTGATTTTAGAGGCTGTGTGGATGGCCGATGCCTGCCGTGTGATTGTCTCATGATGCTGGATATGGCTGGTTGTTTGTGTCCTGTTTGGTCTGCGGGATTAAATGGTGTGGAATTGCATTAGATGGGATTAACACTATTATTCCACAATAATTGCATATATGTAAATATCGTGGTATTTTGACCATCCAATTCCCATGTTTGGAATCACATTCTTCCTTAGCCAAAAACACTGGATTAAGAAAAACTTCTGTTTGATGGACCATAGAATTGTGATCAATGGACTAGATTTACAATTGATGTCGATCACTTGTACACGTATATAGCTCAAATGTCATACGTAAAGGATCCATATGGATGAACCATAGGAATAAAACATATGCATCAATGTGGGGCTCAGGCTCAGAGATGTAGCTAGTGGATTTTAAAATTCACCAGAAATCCCACATGCGACCAAATGCAATTCCATTCCACCTAATCTCATTCCTTCCCGTGGTGTCCAACCGATAGGATGGAATAGTCTGACCGCTTATGAGGTCAGCTCGGAGTACTGAACATGCGCTTCTTGGCCTGAGGTTGAAAGGTAAAATCAAGACTGATCATGATCGAGGAGCTTCTGAATGATCTCGTCTTAAATCGATTTGAAGAGAAACCAACACCGAACTCCTAAGTTGAGGCCACGACACCATATGTGTCCAGGTTCGTATCGAGCATGTCTGGTCCCAAAGGGATGCTTAGATTTGTACAATTTGCCTGGCTAATCGAGGGCCAGGCCTCGATAGACGACAAGAAGACCAACCAGTTCTACGAGATCAAGGGAATGGTCATCCAGAACGACGAATCTCGCTAATGAGATGAACCCGTCCCCCATGCCCAAGCACGGACAGGCCAAGGAACTGCTCACCGGTCAGCTCGGAAGTCCACCTTGAGCCGACCATGAAGGTCACCCTAACTAGTCGAGGGCTTGGCTCAACTCAGCCTTGATTGTCCTTCACATGACTTTAGGGCCGACCACTTTGACACTTATCACCCCCACAAATTCCATGTAACGGTTAAGAAACATAGGCGGGGATTGCACCTGTGATCGAGATCCGTTTCTAATCCCAACAATGGCCTCTCTACACTATAAATAGGGGACCAAACAACACTAAGAAGTACGCAAAATCTCACCCAAAAGCCTATCAATCCTACTAGATTTAGATTCCTAGTCTGACTTTGGCACCAGAGGGTTCCTTGCTATAGCTAGGGTCTTCTCTGCCTTCTTTGTGTGCGAGTATCCGAAGATCCAGCAGTTGGGCAAAAAGGGTGAATCAGATTTCTGCATCAACACACAACATTGTAAAATGGTGTGGCCCACCCAAGTTGTCTATGTAGCTGGCCCCGGAGCCTAGCATCAAGGGGAAGTGAATTGCCTGGTGTCCTAATCACCAGCCACATCCTTAGTGACAAAACTCCATGGAGCCCACTACTATGTATGTGTTTCATCCACGTTGTCCATCCATTTTTCCATCTCGCTTTAGGGTATGAGCCCAAAAATGAAGCAAATTTAAAGATCAAGCGGACCACACCACAAAAAACAATGGGGATTAAACACCCACCACTAAAAATTCTTCTGGGCCACGAGTTTTGGATAAGCTGATATTAGTGATTTCTCTTCATCTATGCCTGTCAGACCTGTTCAACATCATGGTGATGCCTGGGAAGGCTTCAACAGTAGGCATCACTATCCCCACTGTTTCCTGTGGGGTGGCCTACTCTAGTATTGGATCTACTTCTTTTTTTAGATCTTGACCTGAAACGAGCTGGCCAGATGGATAGATGGCGTGGATGTAACACATACATCATGGTGGTTCCCACGGTTTGGTCACCAGGGATATGGGGTCACCAGCCAATCCGTTTCCGCACCTCATGTACAAAGTAGATACACGTGGACAACATGGTGGGCCTAGTTTTAATGTTTATTTGGCATCCAACCTATTGATAAGATCACATATACCTGGACAGAGTAAAAAACAAACATCAGCTTGATCTAAAACTTTTGTGGCCCTCAAGAAGTTTTTAATGGTGGGCATTCAATCACCACTCTTGTCTATGGTGTGGTCCACCTGATATTTGTATCTGCTTCATTTTGGGCTCATGCCATGAAATGATCTAGCAAAATGAATGGACAACTATGAATATTAAACACATACATCATGGTTGGCCCCACAGTCATGAATCCACTAAATCGGCATGGGACGACTCCAGTGCTTCATCTCTGGTCATGGAATGTGACACATGATGAGGGATCCACCAGATTCAATGAATCCTTTCTCTTTAGTCATGGATTGAGAAATGTAGGGTCCACCATACGTTGTCCTCTTTGCCTGGAAAGTAAGTAATGGAGGAAATGTCTAATTGGCATGGGACGACTCCAGTGCATCTCTAGTCATGGAATATGACACATAACGAGGGGTCCACCGGATTGAATGAATCCATTCTCTTCAGTCATGGATGAGAAATGTAGGGTCCATCATACCTTGTCCTCTTTCTAATGGCATGGTACACTTGAGCTTTGGATATGCCTCATTTTTTGGCTCATGCCATAAATTTAGCTGGTATAATGGATGAACGGTGTGGATAATAAACAAGCATCATGGTGGGACTTACAAATATTTTATGGCCTTCTCGGTTTTTTGCATCAAAAGAGCATTGGTTCTAAACAAGCACGGAATAGTGCTCTAGATATTCGGTGAAATAATTATTACCCATTTATTGGGTATTTACCACTGAATTAAAAATTCAAACCAGCCCTCGACTAGTCTTAGTTCAAAATAAATCTCCCCTCTTAAGTAATAGGTTTTAGCGATCGATAAAACTAACTTCTTTTCTTTTCTGCTTTTTGGCTCTGGTTCCATGTTCTCTTCTTTATAAATAGCAAGACCAGTGATACTTCCCTTCCATTCCTTTTTTTTTTTCTTCCATTGAACTTCTTGCACTACTGCTGCGATCAATGGCTATTATTATACTCCTTTGCTTCCTACTCCAACTACTTTCTTCTTCTTTCCATTTCTCTGTTGCTCAAACTCAAGCAGCAAACATAACCTTGGGCTCCATCCTCTCTGCTGGAAACACTTCCTCATGGCTCTCTCCTTCTGGTGACTTCGCATTTGGGTTCTATCCTGTTGGCGGAGGCCTCTTCCTCGTAGGGATTTGGTTTGAAAAAATCCAAATCCCCACGAAAACTCTTGTTTGGTCAGCAAACAGAGACAGACCAGTAAGCGAAGGGTCGACCCTTGAGCTAACCCGTAGCGGTTGGCTTGTTGTCCAAGGTCCGCAAGGCAGTGGTAGCTTCTATATCCACAACGGGACTGCTGCGAGTTCAGCATCCATGCAAAACGACGGCAATTTTGTACTAAGGGACTCAAGTTCTAAGGTCATATGGCAAAGCTTTGATTCCCCAACTGACACCCTACTACCAGGTCAAGTTCTAAACGAGAACCAAACGCTTTTCTCTAGCGCCGACGACTACTCGACGGGAAGATATATGTTGAAGATGCAAGATGACGGCAATCTCGTTATGTCTGCACCCGGATTCACTGATCAAGGTTACTGGTGGACCACCGAAGGCGACAACTTGAACCGAAACCAGATTCTCATTTTTAATGAGAGCAGCGCACTCATGTACCTTGCCATCAATAACACAGACATCATCCACAACGTGACAGGTGGAAAACATCCACCTGCACCCGTTGGAGATTACTACCATAGGGCGATGATCGATGACATGGGCAATTTCAAGCAATATGCTTGTTCAAAAGTGAACGGGACATGGTCAATAGTATGGAGTGCGCTCGATAATCCTTGCTATCCAAATGCTCTTTGTGGGGCATATGGCTACTGCGTTTTGGATGGCAATGAACCGAGATGCCGATGCCTCCAAGGTTACTCTCCATTGGATTTGAACAATCGGTGGAAAGGATGCTACGCCGACATTCCGCTGCGGCAGAGTTGTGAAGCGGATACATCTGCGGTATATGAGATGGAAGATGCTGATTTCCCTAATCATGGGTATGCAGATCTTTCCCAAATAACAAACTCGGACAAAGAGAGCTGCAGAAAGGCTGTCATGGAGGACTGTTCTTGCATTGCTGCAGTCCTGGAAAATGGGCGATGTAGGAAGAAGAGAGCGCCTCTGCTGAATGGTAGAGAGGGATCTAAATTTACGGGACGAATCGCTTTCATAAAGGTGGCAACCAGCAATAAAGGAACCAAGAAGAGCCGTTATTCTCAGGCACTTGTGGCTGGGCTTGTACCAAGCAGTATCCTGGCTGTCTTGTTTGTAGTGCTTGCCCTCTACTGTTATGTTGCTCGCAGTTCCAAGCAAAGGGAACCCACTTCCAGTGAAATAAACCTGCGGGCATATACGTACAAGGAGTTGAAAGAAGCGACAGATGGGTTCACAAGAAAGCTCGGCCGTGGGGCTTTTGGAACCGTTTACAGTGGTATCCTACGGTCAGAGGGCGAACAGATAGAGGTAGCCGTGAAGCAGCTAGAGAAGGTGATAGAAGAGGGCGAGAAAGAGTTCAAGACCGAGCTGAGGGTAATCGGTCGGACCCATCACAAGAATCTGGTCCGACTGCTGGGGTTCTGCGATGAGAATAGTCACAGACTTTTGGTTTATGAGTTGATGAAGGGCGGCTCTCTATCTGACTTCCTTTTCGGTAGGAACGATAAGCCAAGCTGGGGTCAAAGGGCCGAAATAGCTCTTGGGATCACTAGAGGCCTGTCATACTTGCACGAGGAGTGTGAGACCCAGATCATCCACTGCGATATAAAACCACAAAACGTGCTGCTCGACACAAATTGCACGGCCAAGATTGCAGACTTCGGCTTGGCAAAACTTCTGATGAAAGATCAAACTCGGACCAGCACCAATGTCAGAGGGACAAGAGGGTACATGGCACCTGAGTGGCTCAAGAATTTGCCCGTAACGATGAAGGTGGATGTTTATAGCTTTGGTGTCATGTTGCTCGAGATCATTTGTTGCAGGAGGCACATCGATCTGGACAGGGTCGAAAAAGAGTCTGAGGATGCAGATTTATATATAACAGACTTGGTCCTAAGCTGTATGAAGGCTGGAGAACTGCGGAGGTTGGTGGAGCAGGAGGAAGAGGTCTTGAGCGACTTCAAAAGGTTTGAAAGGATGGCCATGGTGGGATTGTGGTGTGTGCACCCAGACCCAGGTCTTAGACCATCCATGAAGAGGGTGAGACAAATGTTAGAAGGGACATTCGATGTAGGCGTCCCACCTCTGGTCACTGCATAAGCATTTTATGATATGATCTAATGTGTTTGTTACTTTCTCGTGTGCACCTGCATCACATAGTTGCAGTTACAATGTTGCCTGATTTCATGTTAGGCTAGTTTTCTATGTTATTTATGTTTCAAGCTAGCAGAAATGTAAGAACATGTCAAATGCAAATGAATAAGGAATTGAGATCGTATAGATGTTGAGCTTAAATCAGGAGCTTATATTTAATGGAATTACAAATCCTAAGAAAAAAGGCTCAAATTTTACTTGATTTCTGAGGAACAACATGAAATTTTTCATCAAAAAATTCCATACTTGTATTGTCATCCAAGCCAGCCAGAAGTAATTTTCATCTTACTGGGTGGCAGAACATCGAATATCTCGTTAGTTAGAAACAATGAACCATCCAGTCTGATGATGACGTTCTGCAAAAGTAGATAGATGATATGCCCATACGCTCTGTCTACATGACAAATGCGAATTGATCAGAACTTCCAGAGTGAGAAGTACTTTTAGTTTCACAGCTTCTACAATGATGTAAAATACAGCAAGAGTCGAGATGAAGAAATTGAAAAATGAAAATAATTAAGGAGAAATTTGGCTATGGTGGATGGTTGTTGTGTGGCTGATTCCTGCTAAGTGGACTATATTTTGCTGTCGCGGGGCTGCTAATGTGTGGTGGGTGCTGTCAGTTGTGCGGAGGTTTCTATGTTGCCTGCGGAGGGGGAATGCTTGCTGGGGTTTTTTTTTTTTTTTGGAGGGGGTACTTGGGCTATTGTTTTTCGTTTACTGAATTTGGAGGCTGTGTGGATGGCTGATGCCTCTTGTGTGATTGTCTCACGACGCTGGATATGGCTGGTTGTTTGCGTCCTCTTTTGTCTGCGGGATTAAATGGTATGGAATTGCATTAGATGGGATTAACACCATTATTCCACAATAATTGCATGTATGTAAATATCATGGTATTTTGACCATCCAATTCTCATGTTTGGGATCAAATTCTTCCTTAAGCAAAAACATCAGATTAAGAAAAACTCGTTTGATGGACCATAGAATTGCAATTAATGGACCAGATTTACAATTGATGTCGGTCACTTGTACACGTATATAGCTCAAATGTCATGTGTGAAGGATGCATATAGATCGACCATAGGAATAAAACATATGCATCAATATTGTGGGCAGGCTCAGAGATGTAGAGGATTTCAAAATTCACTAGAAATCCTACATGTGATCAAATGCAATTCCATTCCACTTAATCTCATTCCTTCCCATGGTCTCCAACCAATAGGATGGAATTTGCACCAAACCGAATGCAATTCCATCCCACTTAATTCCTCTTAAGCCCATGTACCAAACAGGAACAGGCCCTTAGTGGGTGTTATATCTCAGCTGAGGTATTTGGTGGTCCGGGCTTATGTGACGTTGGCCGTCTCATGCTAGGTGGTGTGTTCACAATGCAAGCTGGCGGATGCTTTTTGGGGACTGGGTCTGTCAAGTCTTGTGCAGTTTTATTTTTTTGTGAGCTGTTTTTTGGTTAGGCCGGCTCTCTTGCTTTCTTTACTGGTCTTAAGCTGTAGTATATGATAGATGTGGCCTGTCTATTTTTGTGGCCTATGAATTATGATAGGCTTAGCTGGAACTGTGTATAGCATTTTGCTGATTAACAAAGTTTTAGGTGGTAAAGCCCGCACCTTTTTATTATAAAGAGAGAGAGAGAGAGAGAGAGAGAGAGAGGGAAATTTTGTTATATTTTGTACGCCTGTGGGCTCAGTAATACGGATCCAAAAAGACGGGACCTTATTCTTTTCTTTTGCTTGTTTCTTTTCCTTTTTTTGAGAGCTAATAGAAGTTTATTATGAACAAACAAAACAGGATCCTTACTGTTGCTCGGGAGGTAGACTGCAAGGAGTTTCAACACCCGGTCAAGGGTTCGAGTATCCATAGGTGGTGAAATTCAATTAGCAATGAGTGTGTGGGGGTGTGTGTGCGTGTGTTGAAAAACAAACTGAACAAACAAAACAGAAACACAACAATAACAACAATAAATATTTACCTGAGTAGCAACTAACGAGAAAGCATGATCAGCTCGTACGGTAAAGGTTACCTCTTCCAAACTGCCGTCAATTCAACTAGAGACCCCGTTGCCCACAAATAAGCCTAAAGACTCACCCATTGCTATTAACGCATCTAATAGATTATAGATAGTTCTTGATTTTAATCACCTGACTGATCGCTATTAACGTATCTAATAGACTATAGATAGTTCTTGATTTTTATCACCTTCGTAATAATACATAGCGCCAATGGGAGTTTTGTTGTGTCAACGACAATCCCAAGCCTACGTCAAGGTTCTAACGATGGACGTCAGTATCACCACCAGTTCCTGTGGTGTGGTCCACTTAAGTTTGGATGTTGATGTAGAAATCTGGTTTACCCTTTTTGCCGAACTGCTGGACCTTCAGATTCCTGCACGCAAAGAAGATAAAGAAGACCCTGGCTACAGAAGGGGACCTTCCAATGCTAAAGTCAGGCAAATCTGTGTCTAGTAGCGTGGATAGGCTTTTGTGTGATATTTTGCATACCTCTTACTGTTGATGGGTCCCTTGTTTATAGTGTAGAGGGGTCATTATTGGGATTAGAAACGGTTCTCGATCACAAGCGCAATCCCTGCGTATGTTTCTCAATCATTACACGGAATTTGTGGGGGTGATAAGTGTCAAAGTGGTCGGCCCTAAAGTCATGTGAGGGACGATCGAGGCCGAGCAGAGCTGAGCCCTCGACCAATCAGGCTGACCTTTATGGTCGGCTCAAGGTGGACTTTCGAGTTGACCGGCGTTAGTCGGCTGAGCAATTCCTTGGCCTGTCCGTGCTTGGGTATGGGGAACGGGTTCATCTCCTCAGCGAGATTCGTCGCTCTAGATGATGATTCCCTTGATCTTGTCGAATTGGTTGGTCTTCTTGCCGTCTGTCGAGGCCGAGCCCTTGATTAGCCAAGCAGATTGTACAAATCCAAGCATCCCTCGGGGACCAGACAGGCTCGGTACAAGCTCAAACACATATGGTGTCGTGGCCTCAGCTCGGGATTTCAGCTCTTGTTGCTCTTCAAATTGAAATAAGACGAGATCATTTAGAAGCTCCTTGATCATGATCAGTCTTGATTCTGTTATAGGTAAAAATTGTAAGCCCCATGTCTTAGTCCGTACCCTTCCGCAGGCTTCCGTGATCTTCCCGGTCAAATTTCAACAACCTTCGACCTTTATCTGACGTTTGCGCGTGACCCTAAGACGCATGCCTTCAACTAAAGTCGGCTCAACCTGAAACTTGTACCCTAGCGACCGCGCCGTCGCTGCAGTTCCGATGCCGCGTCTCCAGCGCCGAGGCGATACCCAGGCCAGGAGATGTGGGCCCGCGTTCAGTTCGAGAAAAACGCCGCACGTTGTAAAATCCAAGAGAATCTCTACAACATATCACCTCAATACATCAATCAATCCCATCAAGGGTCAAATACACCATCACCTCACACTCATCCCCAAGCAACCTCTAAAGTCAAAAGTTTTTACACAAGCCCATACCCCTTCTTACACAACTTACCCCTAAAGTCAACAAACTCTTACACCACCCATCCCTCTCTCTCCCATCCATCACTCAATCCCATCTTCTCTCTCTCTTATTTCTCCCTTCCTTTTCAAGCAACCCAAACCACGAGAAAAACAATCCCACATCCAAGCATTTCTCAAACCTCCATGAGAAGATTTTATGTGTGGCCCACTTCCTAATCCTCTCATCTCTCATCTCTCATTTCAACCATCCAAACTCCATCTCTTCTATTAGGATCGAAGCTAAGGAGCTAAGGAAGCCAAGGAAGCAAGAAGAAGTGGACGGTGGGTGATCTCGGACCCACATTTCTATCCTTTTGTAATTATTTTTTTAGATCTAAGGGTCCACATATGGTGGGACCCACCTTGATGTATGTTTGTATACAAGAGGGGCCCATAGTGGCGGGGCCCCTCCGTCATCACCGATCTCTTCCCTCTTCTCTCTCTCTCTCTCTCTCTCTCTCTCTTTCTAGATCTAAGGGTCCACATATGGTGGGCCCACCCATGATGTGTGTATTTTACCCAAGCCATCCATTTTGGTGGGTCACCTTGATCCTTGTTTGGGGCCTACATGACTGGACGGTCACACAGGCCCGGATGAAAGGGAAAACACAAATATTAGATTTATCCAAATCTGGTGGGCCACATCCATGTGGGACCCACCATGATGCTGTGTTATATCCATGACCGTCCAGCGTCCCTGGACGCTGGACGTGGTAGCAATGAAGTGTGGACTGACAAGTGGGGTGGCTGACGGTGGTGTGTGAGCAGACAGTGGTAGCAGTGAAGTGTGTGCTGATAGCGGGGGTCCATGGCACCTATCCACGCCGTCCATCCTTTTTGATGGGCCACATCGTGGTGTATGTGATCCAGACCGTCCACCACCCCTGGACGGTGGGACCCACATCCGTGTAGGGCCCTCCCTGACACACCCAGACCCATAGATCCAGTGGTAGGTTGAGTGGAAGATACCTCCTTTCAACACTGAGGTCTTGGCATTGAATGCCTAGTGGGGGTGGCTGACAGTGAAGTGCGACCTGACGGTGGGGTCCATGGGATCCAACCATGTCGTCCATCCATTTGGAGTGGGCCACACCATCATGTACGTGTGGTGTCCACCGTCCCTAGACAGTGGGACCCACCCCACATGTGGGGCCTCCCATAATGTGTGTGAATGTCCAGGCCGTCCAGGGCCTGGACGTGGCATGTTATGAATATAATATTAGTATATTATATTATATTAATATAATATATGATGTAATATATTATATATTATATTATAATATTATATAATACCATGCATTATCTAATGAGGGTGGGCCCTACGTGAGACCCACCTCTACCTTTAATGCAAAAAAGCTGCATGTGCAGCAACTAGCTTTTAATATTATATATATATATATATATATATATATATATATATTATATTACATGTCATGGTGCCTTACGTGGGACCCACCTCTCCCTTTTTAAGGCAGCAATGTTGCATGTAACATATATATATTATAAATACATGATGGTAGGGTCCGTGGGACACACCTCTCTTTTTAGGCAGCAAGGTTGCATGTGCTGCAGCTATACAACTGCTCTCTTGATGCCAGCAGCCCGTAGGCCCACCTTTGATGTATATTTTGTATCCCACGCCATCCATCTGACGGTGGGACCCACTCCATATGTATGTGCTGCATCCCTGTGGTGTGGGCCCCGATGATGTATGTGCTTTATCTACACCGTCCACTGTTTGGACGGTGGGGCCCACCATGATGCATGTGTTGTATCCATGCCGTCCAACCATTTGTTAGGTCATTTTACAGCATGGGAAAATGGGTGAGTCTGATCTAAAGTTCAAGTGGGCCCCACCATTTAAATAGTGGACCGTGACATCCACCGTTCAAACTCCTCTGAACCACAGTAGTTTCCAACTAAATTGATATTTGTTTTCACTTCATCTATCTCTATGCCAACTTATGAATAGGTCGGATCTCAAAAAATGCATAGCGGTGGGCCCGATTTTGATATATATTCAGCCCATTCGATTCGGCCCATTTGACTCGACCAATTGATTCGGCCCATCGATTCGGCCCAATTCGATGCAGCCCATTGATTTGGCCCATTTGATTGAGATTCCACCATGATGTATGTGATAATATTTTTGGCAGTCATGCCGTGGGAGCAATGTTGGTTAGATGTCCACATTGATCGGAAATATTGGTTAGATGTCTTCATTATGACCTTCCCTTAGGCCTTGTTAGGCTCAATCTCTTCGTAGGTTAACCCAAATAAGTGGGCCCCATTCGCCGTATGTGATTGACCGATTCCGATTACTGATTTTGATTATCGATTATGTAACAACATAGCATCATGATACATGTCCATACGCATCATCTGCATGCTTGTGATGAGATGAGTGATTGATCATAGCACATGCCTTCGAGCAAATTGTTTATGGGCTCCCTGATAGGCAGAGCTGCCCTACATGAGCACGCGATACGCACATGTTTGTTGTATGACTGGATTGCGTGATTCATGTATCTTGCATTACGTGATATAGTTATTGTACGCCCTAATGACATCAGGGTCGTAGCCACCACAGGCGTATCGTGGTTGGCAAGATTGAAAACTGAAAATTTGGTTCTACATAGGATGCTATAGATATCCCTGGGTGAAAGTCCCTAAACTCTTATGGTACCTAGAGGTTGCTCAAACGTCTAAACCGAGTGGGTGCATGAGCGTCGAGTGCCGATTATCAGAAGACCGCGCTTTTTTATTGTGTTGTGGTCGGTTGGAAGGGAGTGCGGTCTTACCCGCCCGAGAGGAGGGGGCAAAGCTAAGCTGAGTTTGACCAGCTCGATGAATGGGTCCGCTATCGACGAGCCGAGCCCGATATTGGCAGGCGGATAATAAGGTCTCTTCCACTCACCTTATTGCACGTGATGGGGCGACAATCTGCTTTGTAGTGTACTAAACCCCGGTGAAAGTTCAAAGTTAAGCTGTATTGGTATGTGGACTTGGATGAGGATTCGTATGCTTAAGTTGCATCTCGCATCGCATGGCCTTGGTACGGCCGACATCATTCATGCCTTACATCGCATAGCCTTGGTATGACTAATGGTATCCATGGATTCATCAGCATGTTCCACATTACTCCGATATTGCATAACTATATTACTACCTTGCGCACACACTCTCACCACCCTCTAAGCTTTCTATAAGCTTATGCATGACCGTTGCGTGCAGGTGACATTGAACCGTGGTAGCCCTGAGGCAGGAGCACATAACAGATCATCTTGGAGCTTTTTGTCCATTGTCACTGTATTTCCCTTTATACTCATTATACTTGTAAAGTTTTTTATCATAGTGAAAATGTGATAGAGTTTTTGGTTGTTATTTGCGGATTATGCCTTTGGTTATGCTTATTACTAAGTAAACTGATGTTGAAAATCCTCCTCGTAGCATCCCAGGATCGGAACCTGGTAAATGGGCGCTGGGAGCCGAGAATAGGATACTATGGAGGCTGTCGGCACCGGATTCGGCGATTGAAAATTTTATGAGCCCAGTTTCCGAGTTCGGGGCGTGACAAAAGTTGGTATCAGAGCATAACTTGGGAATAACTGAGAATAACATTACATGTCTGCTATGAATTTAGAATGACTAAGTCCTGAAGTTCGGATAGCTTAGCGATATTCTGTTATAGGCCTTTAACATGCGTGCCTTCGAGAGTTTTCAAAATTGATAGGCACATTCGCTCTTTCCTGTAGAACATGCCACGCAAAGTGACCCGATCGACTCCCGCTCCACCACTTGAGACTCCCACTCCACCACTTGCGACTCCCACCTTACCACCTACGATCCTCACTCCACCACCAGAGATTCTGAATCCCCATCCTGAGGATGTCATTCTTCTACCAGAGACCGGTGCGGATCCGACCGTATCCATGAGTGCCTCTCAGTTACAGCAGATGTTACAGGCTGTGACGGTCGTACTTCAGGGACAGGGCAGGCACTCCATTGTTTCACTGGCCCAGGCCGAGCAGGAGCGCGCGAGTGCCCTCCTTCGAGAGTTTCGACGGCTCGATCCCCCACGTTTCCAGGGCGACCCAAACCCGACAGCAGCTGAAAGACGGCGCTCCAATGTGGATAAGATATTTGATACGATGGGATGTACAACCGAGCGGCGAGTCCGATTAGCAGTATTTCTTCTCCATGGTGAGGCTGAGCATTAGTGGACATTAGTCTCCTAAGCAGCAGACGCCGATTTTGTGTGGAACTGGAGAACTTTGTTAATCGGTTTGACCGACAGTATTTTCCTGATCACATCCGATGACAGCGAGCATTGAATTTTGAGGCCTTAGTGCAGGGTGATATGACAGTGGCTCAGTATGTGGCTCGTTTTGTAGTGCTGTCTAGATTTGCACCATATCTAGTAGATGATGAGGAGCGGAGAGCCCGCCGATTCGAGGACGGCTTGCGTTACGGTCTTCGAGACCGTGTTATTGGGCATGAGCTTTCGACTTTCTAGGGGTTGGTACGGAAGGCCCAGATTAATGAGGTTGAGTGGGCCGGTTCTTAGTTTGATCGCAGTCGGAGGAGAGACCAGAAGAGGCAGGCTTCTTTCGTAAACTCCCAGCAGCGTCGACCACAACAGCAGAGGTGCACAGGTCATCCAGCCTTCTAAGTGCCAGCAGCACCTCCAGCACCACCTTCGAGGCAGTTCACCGGCACCTGTTTTGGGTGCGGTGCGATGGGGCAACGTATATGGGAGTGTCCCCGCCCCTAGCAGCAGTAGCAGCAGCAGAGAGGTCCACAGCAGCCTCCACCACAGCAGCAGAAGAGACTCCCACAACAGCAGCATCAGCACCAACCTCCGAGGCCGCAGCAACAGAGGCAACAGTTTTGATCACCTCAGCGACAGCAGCAGCAGCAACAGCACGCTCAGAGAGGACAAGCACCTCCCCAGCCGGCTCGGGCTAGGTTCTTTGGGGCTCAGCAGGATCCGCAGTCATCTGGAGGAGTCATTGAGGGTATACTTCCAGTCTCTGCATGCATCGCTTGGGTTTTATTTGATTTCGGTGCTTCTCACTCATTTATGTCCGAGGGATTCTGTCATTCGACTAGATTACTGACAGAGTCTGCTCAAGAGGGGTTAACCGTATCGACGCCCTTGGGGAAGACTACAGTATTAGGCTACTTCTGTTCGACTTGCCCCGTGTTAGTGAGAGAGATTTTCTTGCCCGCCGACTTGTACGTGCTACCGATGTCAGATTTCGATGTTATCTTGGGCATGGATTGGCTTGCCGAGTACCACGCCATCTTGGACTGCTCCGCGAGGACAGTCACGTTCTGTATACCAGGCTTGCCGCAGTTTCACTTCGTTACAGAGCCCCAGGGAGAGCCATTATCTTGCTTGATGTCCTGCGTCGTTGAGGAGCCTATTGCCGCTTGTATTAATCAGTTGTCGATTGTCTGTGATTTCCCCAATGTGTTCCAGGAGATTCTGGGATTACCGCCTTGCCAACGCACCGAGTTTAAGATTAATCTTGTGCCCGGTACCGCGCCTATTTTGAAGGCCCCGTATCGTATGGCACTGTTAGAGTTGCGGGAACTGCAGAAGCAGTTGGACGAGTTGGGCGAGTTAGGCTTTATCCGTCCGAGCAGTTCACCATTGGGAGCGCCGGTACTCTTCGTGAAGAAGAAGGATGGCTTGTTGAGGTTCTGCATAGACTACCGCGAGCTCAACAAAGTCATGATCAAGAACAAGTATCCGCTCCAGAGGATTGATGATTTGTTTGATCAGCTGCAAAGTGCACAGTTCTTTTCAAAGATTGACCTACGTTCCGGTTATCATTAGATTCGAGTCTGAGAGGAGGACATTCCGAAGACAGCATTAAGGACGCGTTATGGTCATTTTGAGTTTCAGGTCATGTCCTTCGGACAAACCAATGCACCTGCGGTCTTCATACAGTTGATAAACGAGGTCTTCCGCCCTTATCTCGATCAGTTTGTTGTAGTCTTCATCGACGACATTTTCATCTATTCGAAGACCCATGGGGAGCACGAGCAACATCTGGAGGTTACGTTACAGACCCTCCGCGCCTACCAGCTATATGTGAAGCTAGAGAAGTGCGAGTTTTGGCAGGAATAGGTGAAGTTTCTTGGTCACGTGGTGACGAGGGAGGGTGTCGCAGTGAACCCCTTGAAGGTTAAGGCAGTGCATCAGTGGGGCCAACCCACGAACGCGTCCGAGATCCGCAGTTTCCTTGGTTTGGCGGGCTACTACCGACATTTCATTGAGGGTTTCTCTCGTATTGTAGCGTCGCTGACCAGGTTGACTCGGAAGGGCGCAAAGTTTATTTGGAGCGACGCCTGCGAGCGAGTATTTATGAAGTTGAAGGACCACCTCACGTCCGCTCTGATCCTCACTCTTCCCTCTGAGAGTGATGGATTTATTGTATTTACTGATGCCTCGCATATTAGTTTGGGTGATGTCCTGATGCAACACGGGAGACAAGTGGCCTTCGCGTCTCGTCAGCTCAAGGTCTATGAGCTGAACTACCCCACGCATGATTTGGAGCTGGCTGCAATTGTCTTCGCACTGAAGGTGTGGAGACACTATCTCTATAGGGTTAGGTTCGAGCTTTTTTCTGACCATAAGAGCTTGAAGTACCTCTTTTCGCAGTCTGAGTTGAACATGAGACAGAGGTGCTGGATGGAGCTCCTGAAGGACTATGATTTCGATCTTCAGTACCACCCAAGCAAGGCGAACGTGGTGGCGGATGCCCTCAGCCGTCAGCCACGAGGCCTAGTGGCGCATATGATGATTCAGGAGTGGCGAATTGTACACATTGTACTTTCCAGTACTCGAGTGTTACCATTTAATTTAATTTAATATGAATACAAAAAATAATACTACCTAAATACATGTACTATGAAATATTATTTATATATTTTATAAATATTTAAAGTTCATATTAGAATTATATGTAACTATAATCCATATTATATGCGTATACTTACAATATTATTAATATAAATTACAAACTATATATCTGTAATACATAAAAATAAAATATACTGGAAAATTTTATAATGAGTAATATATTTCAAACAACTTAATGACTTGTATAAGATTTAAAACCTAACACCTTTATGACCATGCAAATAATATACAAATAATATGTATATTAATTTCTATAATATAAATTATATATGAAAAAATACGTAAAGGAAATAATTAATAATAACAATAATAAAAATAGTAATAACAATAATAATAATAATGAATGTTGAATTAACCCTAATAAAACCATTTAATGTTCAAAAATCATAGATCAGGTGGACCTGGGTGTCTGAATAAATCCCTAGGACCATATTAACCGTTGAGGTCCAAGTTCAGAACGATCCGATCACTAATTCAGCGGAAACCCTCAATTAGAACTTATAGCTGAGAGTATGGCCCACCTAAACTTTAGATCTGCCCCATCCTTGGTGAATGGACAAAGTGGATTCCCCTCAAACATCACAATGAGTCCCACGCTGGAGTGCATGTACACCGGTGCTACAGCACCTGAGGTGCACGAGACCCTCAGCTCGGTCAGCTTTAGGCTGACCCGGCATTTCTAAAAATAGGAAGGATTTCCCTCCTTTTCCTCGTTTGAAAGAGCTGACGGACAGGCATCCGCTATTTTTTATCACGGCCCACCATATGATCGTTCCATGGACGATCCAAACCGTCCATCGTGTGCGTCCCTCAGCCCTGACCAAAAATATGGCGTTTCACATGAAATGGAAAACGATTGATCGCACGACAACCGACGCAAGTGAGCCCCAAAAACGCAAAAACTCTGAAAATGGAAACTATTGCAGCCTGCTGGCACGATCCGCGTGCCCTCTCCCATTTCTAATCCCAACCGTCCGTCCTGGAGAGATCTCGGCCGTCCGATTTCTTAGGGCGTCCTAAACAAAACCAAGGACGGTTTCAGTCCCCACCCACCGTTTTGAGTGGCGGTTTTAACTGGATCAGATCATAGCTGCTCATCTTCCATCCGAGGGTCGTGAGGGAGTCAAGAGTGCTATAAAAACGGAAAGGAAACGCCCTATTCCTTCCATTTCACGCAGCAGGTGAAAAACAGAGAGAGAGTAGCCATTTCCTTCCTCCAGCGAACCCACCACCCGAACCTCGCTGGAGCTTCGAAATCTATGATCTAGAAGCGTCGTGTGAACCCTCAAAGCTGTCCAGTGACTTCGTTCTGAGGAGATAGGCTCCCATTCGAGATCCACCATTAGGGGAGACCATCTTCCCCGACGGTTTCCTTCATCAATGGTATTGCTGGAACCACTGGACCGAGGTTGTTGGGTGCAGATAAGAAGAAAGAAGAATGAAAGAGAGAACTAGAGAGAGAGAGAGAGAGAAGAGAAGGAAAACGGTGGTGGTGGTGACGCTGCTGCTATTGCTGCTGCCGTTACTGCACCATACAAATAGGTGGGCTGCACCCTGCAGCAAGTGGGCCGCACCCTGCACAGATGCAGGTGGGCAGCACGCTGTAACAAACAGGTGGGCCACACGTAAAGAGCAGTGGGCCACGCCCTGCACCAATGTTATGGGCTGCACGAGCTGGGCCGAGCCAGGTCTGAGTTGGGCCAGTTCTAGTCAGGTGGGGCCTAGTTCGAGTATTGCTGGGATTTTCCAGCAGCAAAAGAAAAGAAATGAAGAATGAAAGAGAGGGGAAAAGGAAGAAAGAGATGGTGCAGTCGAGCGTTGCACCAGCTCGACTCGAGCCGAGCCAGCTGGGTCGGGTTGTGAGTGTCGGACCTGGTTCGGTCCGAGTTGGGCGTCAGTCTGGTCCAGTCTAGATGTTGCTGGATTTTCCAGCATATGGAAAACAGAGAGAAAGAAGAAGAAAGGAGAGAGGAAGGGGAGTGGGTGTTATCCATTGCACCAACTCGGCCCTACTGAGTCACTGGGCCCATGCATGGGCTGCTGCTGAGTCCAGATCGAGTTGGACCTGCACCAGGTCAGCTGGATGTGTTGGCAAAATGAGAAAGATTGGAGAAGGGAGAAGGCAAGGAAGGAGCTATGGGCCTTGACTAGCCGAGTCAACTCGACTCGAACCGAGTCAACATAGGTGAGATTTTTCATCTCTTTTCATCAATCAAGTTACGTTGGTTATCAATAACATTGTTATTATTCCTATCTGTGATGGCAATTAAGGTTATTTTAATGTCATTGACTAGAAACTATAATTAACATTATAATGAAATAATCAGTGTTGTTGTTGTTTAGCCATTGTTAGATTATTATTTTTAGTCAATAATATAATTAATATCGTTACTACATCAAATTAGAAATTGAATCCAAGATCTAAACCCTAGGCCAATACTCAAAATGTAGATAGTAAGTTAGGTTGGATCTAGTGGTAAAATTTCACAAATTATGGTAGGATCAAAGTCCACTATATAACCTAGTTATGGTAAATGAAATTGTAGTTATCAAATAATGGTATTTTATTTAATGGTAGGTCATAATATCTATTACCAAGACTAGATTCACTATTTTCAGTTATGACTATTATCATTAGGAAATATTATCATTTTCTTTATGGGAATTGTGTAATTCCTGTAATATGATTATTATCATTAGTCATTTTACTATTAGTAAATATCTTATTTTTATTACCTCTATTATTTAATGAATTATTAGTCATCATAAGAACACTTGATAATGTCGGTACATTTAAATATGAACTTAAGAACCATCATCATTAATATGGATGGATTAATACCCCTATCATGAATATTATTTGACCATTGTATGATAATGATATTAATGATAACTTAATTCAAATCATAGAATCTAGAGCCTATAACTAAACTCTAGCATGAAGCTCTAATTCTATACTAAAACTCTAAAAGTAATCCGAACTCTAGGTTATGATCTTGAACCCTAGGTAGTATGTAGACCTTGGATCTAATTGTACATCCTGATTTATGGTAGGATTTGATTGTAAGGGAACGCGCATTCTTTAACAATACTGGTAGGCAATGCAAAGTATAAGGTGATGATTCTTCCTCTTAAGCTTTCCATCTTCTCATTAGATTAAGTTATAGTTTTTATTTAAATTCATAATTGATATCTCCCTTTATAATCACATGTGCTAGCTGGTGAAAATTGAATTGATATATTACATGCTTTATGATTATCATGTATAATTGTTCATGCTTGTGGATTTCTTTTTGTGGATTGCTTATGGAACCTAAACTGGTACATTAGTGGGAAATTTCCACATATTAATGTACACCCATACTTGGGATATAACTTAACTAGTTGTGATGGTAATGGACCTTCAACTTGGTGGTTATTGAGTGGTGGTCTAGATGGATCATTGATGTGGGCCTACCATCCAGAGTTGTTGTGCCCAATGGTTTTTTTAAGGTTGGTCTTTATCGTATGGTTTTGATATTCGCCCTATGTGGCATATTTTGCTACTCTCCCTACATAGTTCTGTTTGATATTTTTTCTATATGAGTTCAATGTTTTATACTATACAACCATGTGATGGTAAGCCCCATATACTGTAATAAGATTGGCCACTAGTCGATGAGTTTCCATTAAACATCCTAAGATGGTAGTCTCATGAGCCGGGGATGGTGGTATGAGACCTATGCCCGAGCTATCGGCTTACGCTGAGCTCTGAGCTCCCCGTAGTGACCTTTGAGCTTATTTAAAATGGCTTGTTGTAATTAGATTAATAACGGATTGACTAATCATGCATACATAGCACAGACCAGCATTTATTGCTATCGTACATGATGTACGTATTATTCCGACCGGATGATGTACCCAGGTTTGATGATCCCGACTGAATAATGTTTCCTAAGTTCGATGATCCCGACTGAATAATGTTTCCCAGGTTCGATGATTGCATGGGTGATGGCCCACTGTCCGCACGGATAAGCATCCCCGGGGCGTGATTGCATTCACGCATCCATGCATCTAATAAGACCTACATCATGTATTGTTTTGTATGCTTTACTTTATAACTATGCTTACCTAATGCGGCGGTGTGTAATCTTAAGGGGAGTTCACATTGAGTTGGTCACTTATCTATCAAATAAATATAACCATACAGGTAGTACAGGTGGCTTAAGTGATTTTCAGGTTCAAGCTGATGAGGAGCCGGGTTCAAGTGCTAGAGTTGCATGACTGTATCTACCTTGAGAAGCTGAGGGGTCTTGCAGCTCAAATTTACTTGCATTCTATTATTTCTCATGTATTGTATCATGTAATTCTTGTATTTGATAATTTTGGAGACATTGGTTTGTATAAGTCATTATGGGTAACCACTTGTATATTGTAAATGAAATTTAAAATTTTCCTTTATACTTACTTGTCCATTCTACGCTCATCTGCTTACTCTGATAAAAGAAAAATATATTCTCGACTTTGACCATCCTTTAAGGTTAACACTCGGGTTTTTGGGAAACGAGTCGTGTACTCGAGTTTTGAAAAGTCGGGGCGTTACATGGATGCTTGAGGATATAGTAGAGTATGATTTTAAGTTCGGCCTACAGTCTTCTATCGTGCAGTTATCGAGCCTGTCGATTCAACCCTCTCTTGTCGCAAGGGTGATCGAGGCTTAGCAGGCTGATGAGTCATTGCAGAATTATATGGTTGAGGCGGCATCTGAGAGTCAGACAGATTGGCAGATTGGTACAGAATGTGAATTTCGCTTCAGAGGCCGATTATATGTCCCGGATATTCCTGAGTTGTGCAAAGATCTTATGACCGAGGCATATCGATCGCGGTTTTCTATCCATCCTAGCTCGACGAAGATGTACGTGATATGAGTCGATAGTATTTTTGGGCGGGGATGAAGCGCCAGATCGCCAGTTTTGTGGCCGAGTGTGACACATGCCAGCGTGTCAAGGCCGATCATCAGAGACCCCCTGGTCTATTGCAGCCGTTGAGTGTCCCGATGTGGAAGTGGGAGCACGTATCGACAGATTTTATTATGGGCATGCCGAGGACTCAGCGCGGTCATGACATCATCTGAGTTGTTATGGATCGTCTAACGAAATCAGTACATTTTCTTACGATTCGTGTGACTTGGCCTTTGGACCGGCTTGCGAGGTTATTCGTCGAGGAGATTGTGAGACTACACAGCGTTCTAGTCTCGATCGTTTCTGACCGAGACCCGAGATTCACTTCTCAGTTTTGGGGGAGCTTCCAGAGAGCGATAGGGACTGATTTGCAGCTCAGCACCGCGTACCATCTGCAGACCGATGGTCAGACCAAGAGGGTCAACCAGATCCTTAAGGATATGCTTCGAGCCTACGTGATTGATTTCGGGGGTAACTGGGATGAGCATCTGTGATTGGCTGAGTTCGCGTACAACAACAGCTATCAGGCGACCATCGGCATGGCTCCTTTTGAGGCACTATATGGCAGACTATGCAGATCACCAAGTTGTTGGACCGATATTGGAGAGCACCGTGTCCTAAGTCCCGAGCTTGTGCAGCAGACATCAGAGGCTATCGATATCATCAGGCAGAGGATGCGCACAGCTCAGAGCTGGCAGAAGAGTTTTTCTAACCGCCGACGTTATCCCTTGGAGTTTGATATTGGAGACAGAGTGTATCTCAAGGTCTCGTTCATGAATGGCGTAGTTCGATTTGGAGCGAAGGACAAGCTTGCCCCGAGATTCATAGGACCTTTTGAGATCACTGAGCGCGTTAGTGTTGTGGCCTATCGGCTTGCCTTGCCATCTCAGTTGTCTGGCGTCCACAACATTTTTCATGTCTCTATGTTGAGGAAGTGTGGGTCAGACATCATTCCTATTATTGATTAGCAGTCGTTAGAGGTTCGTGAGGACGCTTCCTATATCGAGCAGCCTGTTCGCATCCTTGATCGAAAGGATCAGGTCTTCCGGACTAAGGTCATTACGTTGGTGAAGGTTCAGTAGGGTCACCATTCTGTTGAGGAGGTTTCTTGTGAGCGCAAGGCCGAGATTCAAGAGCGTTATCCCCATCTCTTTGAAGATTGATTATGTGTTATATTTTATATATTATCTCTAATTTTATATAGTGATGTTATGTTTCTTCTCCCTCATGAGTTATGATTAGTTGCGATGATTGTATAAATTTTGAGAATGAAATTTTTATTAGGAGGGAAGAGCTGTAAGCCCCGTGTCTTAGTCCGTACCCTTCCGTAGGCTTTCGCGATCTTTCCAGTCGAATTTCGGCAACCTTAGACCTTTATCCGACGTTTGCGCGCGACCCTGAGACGTATGTCGTCAACCAGAGTCGGCTCAACCCGAGACTTATACCCTAGCGACCGCTCCATCGCTGCGGTTCCGATGCCGCGTCTCGTGCGCTGAGGCGATACCCAAGCCAGGAGATGTGGGCCCGCGTTCGGTTCTAGGAAAATGCCGCGAGTTGCAAAATCCAAGAGAATCTTTACAACATGTCACCTCAATCCATCAATCAATCCCATCAAGGGTCAAGTACACCATCACCTTACATTTATCCCCAAGCAACCCCTAAAGTCAAAAGTTCTTACACAAGCCCATACCCCTTCTTACACAACCTACTCCTAAAGTCAACAAACTCTTACACTACCCATCCCTCTCTCTCCCATCCATCACTTAATCTCATCTTCTCTCTCTATCTTATTTGTCCCTTCCTTTCCAAGCAACCCAAACCACAAGAAAAACAATCCCACGTGCAAGCATTTCCCAAACCTCCATGAGAAGATTTTATGTGTGGCCCACTTCCTAATCCTCTCATCTCCCATCTCAATCATCCAAACTCCATCTCTTCTGTTAGGATCGAAGCTAAGGAGCTAAGGAAACCAAGGGAGTAAGAAGAAGTGGACGGTGGGTGATCTCGGACCCACATTTCTATCCTTTTGTAATTATTTTTTTTAGATCTAAGGGTCCACATATGGTAGGACCCACCTTGATGTATGTTTGTATACAAGAGGGGCCCATAGTGGCGCGGCCCCTCCATCATCACCGATCTCTTCCCTCTTCTCTCTTTCTCTCTCTCTCTCTTTCTATGATCATGGCCCACCCATGATGTGTGTATTTTACCCAAGCCATCCATTTTGGTGGGCCACCTTGATCCCTGTTTGGGGCCTGCATGACCGGACGGTCACACAGGCCCGGATGAAAGGGAAAACACAAATATTAGATTTATCCAAATCTGGTAGCCCACGTCCATGTGGGACCCACCATGATGCTGTGTTATATCCATGACCGTCCAGCGTCCCCGAATACTGGACGTGGTAGCAATGAAGTGTGGACTGACAAGTGGGGTGGTTGACGGTGGTGTGTGAGCAGACAGTGGTAGCAGTGAAGTGTGTGCTGACAGTGGGGGTCCATGGCACCCATCCACGCCGTCCATCCTTTTTGATGGGCCACATCATGATGTATGTGCTTTATCCAGACCGCCCACCACCCCTGGACAGTGGAACCCACATCCGTGTAGGGCCCTCCCTGACACACCCAAACCCATAGATCCAGTGGTAGGCTGAGTGGAAGATACCTCCTTTCAACGATGAGGTCTTGGCATTGAATGCCAAGTGGGGGCAGCTGACAGTGAAGTGTGACCTGACGGTGGGGTCCATGGGATCCAACCATGCTATCCATCCATTTGGAGTGGGCCACACCATCGTGTACGTGTGGTGTCCACTGTCCCTGGACAGTGGGACCCATGCACCCCACGTGTGGGGCCTCCCTTAATGTGTGTGAATGTCCAGGCCGTCTAGGGCCTGGACGTGGCATGTTATGAATATAATATTAGTATATTATATTATATTAATATAATGTATGATGTAATATATTATATATTATATTATAATATTATATAATACCATGCATTATCTAATGAGGGTGGGCCCTACATGGGACCCACCTCTACCTTTAATGCAGAAAAGCTGCATGTGCAGCAGCTAGCTTTTAATATTATATATATATATATATATATATATATATATATATATATATATATATATATATATATTATATTACATGTCGTGGTGGGCCCTACGTGGGACCCACCTCTCCCTTTTAAAGGCAGCAATGCTGCATGTAACATACATACACACACACACACACACACACACACATGATGGTGGGGTCCGTGGGACCCACCTCTCTTTTTAGCAGCAAGGTTGCACGTGCTGCAGCTATACAGCTACTCTCTTGACGTCAGCAGCCCGCAAGCCCACCTTTGATGTATATTTTGTATCCCATGTCGTCCATCTGACGGTGGGACCCACTCCATATGTATGTGCTCCGTCCCTGTGGTGTGGGCCCCGATGATGTATGTGCTTTATCTACACCATCCATTGTTTGGACGGTGGGGCCCACCATGATGCATGTGTTGTATCCATGCCGTCCAACCATTTTTTAGGTCATTTTACAGCATGGAAAAATGGGTGAGTCTGATCTAAAGTTCAAGTGGGCCCTACCATTTAAATAGTGGACCGTGACATCCACCGTTCAAACTCCTATGAACCACAGTAGTTTCCAACTAAATTGATATTTGTTTTCACTTCATGTATCTCTATGCTAACTTATGAATAGGTCGGATCTCAAAAAATGCATAGGGGTGGGCCCGATTTTGATATATATTTAGCCTAATTGATTCGGCCCATTCAATTCGGCCCATTTGACTCGGCCACTTGATTCAGCCCATCGATTCGGCCCAATTCGATGCGGCCCATTGATTCGGCCCATTTGATTGAGATTCCACCATGATGTACGTGATAATGTTTTTGGCGGTCATGTCGTGGGAGCAATGTTGGTTAGATGTCCACATTGATGGGCAATGATGGTTAGATGTCCTCATTGTGACCTTCTCTTAGGCCTTATTAGGCCCAATCTCTTCGTGGGTTAACCCAAATAAGTGGGCCCCATTCGCCGTATGTGATTGACCGATTCCGATTACCGATTTCAATTATCGATTATGTAACAACATAGCATCATGATACATGTTCATATGCATCATCTGCATGCTTGTGATGAGATGAGTGATTGATCATCTGCAGATTGTTTATGGGCTCCCTGATAGGCGGAGTTGCCCTACATGAGCGCACGATACGCACATGTTTGTTGTATGACTGGATTGCGTGATTCATGCATCTTGCATTACGTGACATAGTTATTGTACGCCCTAGTGACATCAAGGCCGTAGCCACCACAGGCGTATCGTGGTTGGCAGGATTGGATACTGAAAATTTTGTTCTACATGGGGTGCTATAGATATCCCTGGGTGAAAGTCCATAAACCCTTATGGTATCAAGAGGTTGCTCCAACGTTTAAACCGAGTGGGTGCACGAGCGTCAAGTGCTAATTACCAGAAGGTCGTGCTTTCCACTATGTTGTGGTCGGTTGGAAGGAGGTGCGGCCTTACCCGCTCGAGAGAATGGGGTAAAGCTAGGCTGAGTTTGACCAGCTCGAGGAATGGGTCCACTATCGACGAGCCGAGCCTGATATTGGCAGGCGGATAGTGAGGTCTCTTCCACTCGCCTTATTGCACGTGATGGGGCAGCAATCTGGTTTGGAGTGTACTCGACCTCGGTGATATTCCAGAGTTGAGCTGTATTGGAATGTGGACTTAGATGAGGATTCATATTCTTGAGTTGCATCTCACATCGTATGACCTTGGTACGGCCGACATCATTCATGCCCGCATCGTATGGCCTTGGTACGGCCGACATCATTCATGCCTTGCATCGCATAGCCTTGGTACAACTAATGGTATCCATGGATTCATCAGCATATTCCACATTACTCTGATACTGCATAACTGTATTACTACCTTGTGCACACACTCTCACCACCCTCTAAGCTTTATATAAGCTTATGCACGACCATTGCGTGCAGGTGACGTTGGACCGCAGCAGCGCTGAGGCAGGAGCACATAGTAGATCATCTTGGAGCTTTTTGTCCATCGTCATTATATTTCCCTTTATGCTCATTGTACTTGTAAAGTTTTTTATCATAGTGAAAATGTGATAGAGTTTTTGGTTGTTGTTTTTTATTATGCCTTTGGTTATGCTTATTACTAATCAAACTGATGTTGAAAATCCTCCTCGTAGCATCACAGGATCGGAACCTGGTGAATGGGCGCTGGGAGCCGAGAATAGGGTACTACGGAAGCTGTCAGCGCTGAATTCAGCGATAGGAAATTTTGTGAGCTCGGTTTCCGAGTTCGGGGCGTGACAAAAATGGTATGACCACTTATGAGGTCAGCTCGAACTCTTGAACATGCGCTTCCTAGCCTAAGGTTGACAGGTAGAATCAAGACTGATCATGATCAAGGAGCTTCTGAACAATCTCATCTTAGATCTATTTGAAGAGAAACAAGCGTCGAACTCCCGAGCTGAAGCCATGACACCATATGTGTTCGAGCTTGTACCGAGCATGTCTGGTCCCCGAGGGATGCTCGGATTTGTACAATCTGCCCAGCTAATCGAGGACTCAGCCTCGACAGACGGCAAGAAAACCAACCAGTTCGACAAGATCAAGGGAATGGTCATCCAGAACGATGAATCTCGCTGAGGAGATGAACCCGTCCCCCATGCCCAAGCACGAATAGGCTAAGGAATTGCTCAGCCAACTAACGCCGATCACCTCAAAAGTCCACATTGAGCCGACCATGGAGGTCAAGCCTAATGGTCAAGGGCTCGACCTCAACTGTCCCTCACATGACTTTAGGGCTGACCACTTCGACACTTATCACCCCCACAAATTCCGCGTAACGATTGAGAAACATATGCAGGAATTGTGCCCGTGATCGAGAACCGTTTCTAACCCCAATAATGACCCATCTACACCATAAATAGGAGACATATCAACACTAAGAGGTACATAAAATCTCACCCAAAAGCCTATCCACGCTACTGGACCCAGATTCTTAGCCTGACTTTAGCATCGGAGGGTCCCCTGCTGTAACCAGGGTCTCCTTTGTTTTCTTTGTGTGCAAGTGTTCGAAGGTCCAACAATTCGGCAAAAAGGGTGAACCAAATTTCTACATCAACACACTGCATTGTAAAATGGTGTGGCCCACCCAAGTTGTCTATGTAGCTGGCCCGAGGGCCTAGCATCAAGGGGAAGTGGATTGCCTGGTGACCACCAGCCACATCCCTGGTGACAAAACTCCGTGGAGCCCACTATTATGTATGTGTTTCATCCATGCTGTCCTTCCATTTTTTCATCTCATTTTAAGGTATGAGCCCAAAAATGAAGCAAATTCAAAGATCAAGTGGACCACACCACAGGAAACAATGGGGATTAAACGCCCACCACTAAAAATTCTTCCCGGCCACAAGTTTTGGATCAAGCTGATATTAGTGTTTTCACTTCATCCATCTCTGCCAGACCTGTTCATTGGATGATAAATAAACATCAAGGTGGAGCCTGGGAAGGCTTCAACAGTAGGCATCGCTTCCTGTGGTGTGGCCTACTCTAGCGTTGGATCTACTTCATTTTTTTAGATCTTAACCTGAAATGAGCTGGCCAATAGGATGGATGGCGTGGATGAAACACATACATCATCGTGGTACCAACAGTTTGGTCACCATGGATATGGCTGGTGACCAGGTCACCGGCCAATCCGCTTCCGCATCAAGTAGCAGACCTCATGTACAGAGTGGATACACATTGACAAACATGGTGGGCCTACCCTAATGTTTATTTGACATCCAACCTATTGATAATGTCACGTAGACCTGGACAGAGGAAAAAACAAATATCAGCTTGATCCAAAACTTTTGTGGCCCTCAAGAAGTTTTTAATGGTGGGCGTTCAATCACCACTATTGTCTGTGGTGTGGTTCACCTGAGATTTGTATCTGCTTCATTTTGGGCTAATGCCATAAAATGATCAAGTAAAATGGATGGACAGCGATGGATATAAAACACATACATCATGGTTGGCCCCACAGTCATGAATCCACTAAATCGGCATGGGACGACTCCAGTGCTTCATCTCTGGTCATGGAATGTGACACATAGAGGGGTCCACCAGATTGAATGAATCTTTTCTCTTCGGTCATGGATTGAGAAATGTAGGGTCCACCATACTTTGCCCCCTATGTCGCGGAAAATAATGGAGGAAATGTCTTATCTCCACTTTAAGACGAGCCGTGTTGATGCAAGTACTTCACGGTGAGAAGAATCGTTCATGCCTCTTGAATATGCCGATCAAAAGTTAGGATAGTCCTACCTTGTATCCTTTGGAAAATAGACCGTCTAGATGAAAATGCATACCAGCGGAGGAATCTCAATCCTCTAAAGCTGAATACATGCAATCAGAAGACACAAGCAACACATGCAATTGCAGCTGAAATGTTCAAATAGGGTATCCAGTCCGCGCATTATGTGAGCTCCACCATAAAAGTTGGACAATCAAAATTTTAGGCAAAATATTTAAACAGTTTTTTTTTTCTTTTTTTCTTTTTTTCTTTTTTGGATGGTTGTCTTGTTTTCTTGGTTGTTTTCCAAATCAAATAACCCCTAAATGGCCCTACTTATCAGAGGACTTTTATAAGTCTTGTCCGCGTAAGAATAGTAAACCTCCCTCTTCCAAATTAAAATGCGTGTCCCAGATGGCCCTACTTATCCGAGGACTATTATAAGTCTTGTCCGCTGTCCGCGTAAGATAGTAACCCTCCCTCTTCCAAATTAAAATGCGTGTCCCAAATGGCCCTACTTATCAGAATGACCCTACTTATCAGAGGACTTTTATAAGTCTTGTCCACGTAAGAATAGTAACCCTCCCACTTCCAAATTAAAATGCGTGTCCCAAATGGCCCTACTTATCCGACTACTTTTGCAAGTAATGTAATGTCTGAGTAAGACTTAAGTCCACCTCCACACCCTTAAAAAAAAAACATATCGCTGAAAAGTAGCCATGGAGAAATGAAGATTTTTACCCAAATGTTTTCACTTTTAAATTAACAAGAGCTTCCTGGTCTCAGCTAGGGAACGCTGGCAAAAATGTGAGATTCAGGCCCACCTGGTAGCTGGACGAATGCAATGGATTCGTATCTCTACTAACCTCACGCATTTCTCCTATTGAAAAGGGTGTCGGAAATGTCATTGTCCGAAAATCATAATATGAGAAATCCTAACCTTTGATTGGCAACGAAATTGGCCGTGCTCATTTGAACCATCCTAAGATGTCCACCAATCAGCTATTTGGACAATTAAATCAGTATAACGTTTTGGTTTACTGTCCATGAGTTCACCTCCACATTTCTTAATTACTCCTAGTTTAAAATAATTCTCCTCTCCTTAAATAATACGTTTTAGCAATCCATAAAACTAACCGTGTATTTTATTTTCTTTTCTGTTTTTTGGCTCTGGTTCCATATTCTCTTTTTTATAAATGGCAAGACCAATGACACTTCCCTTCCCTTCCTTTTTTTAAATCCATTGAACTTCTTGCACTGCTGCTGTGATCAATGGCTATTATTCTACTCCTTTGCTTCCTACTCCAACTACTTTCTTCTTCTTTTCATTTCTCTGTTGCTCAAACTCAAGCTACAAACATAACCTTGGGCTCCATCCTCTCTGCTGGAAACACTTCGGCCTCATGGCTCTCTCCTTCTGGTGACTTCGCATTTGGGTTCTATCGTGTCCTTGGAGGCCGCTTCCTCCTTGGGATTTGGTTTCACAAAATTCCAGCAAAAACCCTTGTTTGGTCTGCGAATCGGGACACTCCAGTCAGAGAAGGATCCACCCTTGAGCTAACCCGCAGCGGTTGGCTTGTTATCAAAGATCCACAAGGCAATGGTGACTTCCATATCTACAACAAGACCAGTGCGAATTCAGCGTCCATGCAAGACAATGGCAATTTTGTACTAAGGAACTCAGGTTCTGTGGTCATATGGCAAAGCTTCGATTCCCCAACCGACACCGTATTGCCAGGTCAAGTTCTAAACATGAACCAAGAGCTTTTCTCCAATGACAATGGAACCTACTACTCAACAGGAAGATATATGTTGAAGATGCAAGATGACGGCAATCTCGTTATGTCCGCAGCCCGATACGCTGAGACAGGTTACTGGTGGACAGCCGAAGCCTATGAATTAGGACCAGACCGGAGTTTCATTTTTAACGAGAGCAGCGCACTCATGTATATAATCATCAATAAGACAGACATCACCCACAATGTAACGGGTAATATACATCCACCCGAACCTATTGGAGATTACTACCACAGGGCTATGATCGATGACAAGGGTAATTTCAAGCAATATGCTTACTGAAAAGTTAATGGGACATGGTCAGTGGTGTGGACTGCGGTTAGTGATCCTTGCAATCCAAAAGCTCTTTGTGGGGAGTATGGCTACTGCGTTTTGGATGACAAGCAGGAACCGAGCTGTCGATGCATAGAAGGGTACACTCCATTAGATTTGAACCACCCGTGGAAAGGATGCTACGCAAAAACTCCGCTGCAGCAGAATTGCGAAGTGAATACATCGATGGTATATCAGATGAACGATGCCGATTTCCCTACTAGTGGGTATGTAGATCTTGCCCGAATAACACCCTCGGACGAAGAGAGCTGCAAAAAGGCTGTCATTGAGGACTGTTTCTGCATTGCTGCAGTCCTGCTAAATGGGATATGTATGAAGAAGAGAGAGCCTCTGCTGAATGGTAAAGTGGGACCTAATGCCAACGGAGGAATTGCTTTCATAAAAGTCGCGACCAGGAATGTCACAGCTTTACCCAACGATGAAAGAAGGAAGTCCAGGTACTCTCAGAGTCTTGTAACTGGGCTTGTACCGAGCAGTATTCTGGCGGTATTGTTTGCAGTGCTCGCCCTCTACTTTTATGTTGCTCGCAGTCCCAAGACAAGGGAACCCACTTCCAGTGAAATAAACCTGCGGGCATATACATACAAGGAGTTGAAAGAAGCGACAGATGGGTTCACAAGAAAGCTCGGCCATGGGGCTTTTGGAACCGTTTACAGTGGTATCCTATGGTCAGAGGGCGAACAGATAGAGGTAGCCGTGAAGCAGCTAGAGAAGGTGATAGAAGAGGGTGAGAAAGAATTCAAGACCGAGTTGAGGGTAATCGGTCGGACCCATCACAAGAATCTGGTCCGACTGCTGGGGTTCTGCAATGAGAATAGTCACAGACTTTTGGTTTATGAATTGATGAAGGGTGGCTCTCTATCTGACTTCCTTTTCAGAAGGGAAGAAAAGCCGAGCTGGGGTCAAAGGGCCGAAATAGCTCTTGGGATCACTAGAGGCCTGTCATACTTGCATGAGGAGTGTGAGACCCAGATCATCCACTGCGATATAAAACCACAGAACGTGCTGCTCGACACAAATTGCACGGCCAAGATTGCAGACTTCGGCTTGGCAAAACTTCTGATGAAAGATCAAACTCGGACCAGCACCAATGTCAGAGGGACAATGGGGTACATGGCACCTGAGTGGCTCAAGAATTTGCCTGTAACAATGAAGGTGGATGTTTATAGCTTTGGTGTCATGTTGCTTGAGATCATTCGTTGCAGGAGGCACATCGATCTGGACAGGGTCGAAGAAGAGTCTGAGGATGCAGATTTATATATAACAGACTGGGTCCTAAGCAGTATGAAGGCTGGAGAACTGCGGAGGTTGGTGGAGGAGGAAGAGGTCTTGAGCGACTTCAAAAGGTTTGAAAGGATGGCCATGGTGGGATTGTGGTGTGTGGACCCAGACCCAGGTCTTAGACCATCCATGAAGAGGGTGAGACAAATGTTAGAAGGGACATTCGATGTAGGCGTCCCACCTCTGGTCACTGCATAAGCATTTTATGATATGATCTTAATGTGTTTGTTACTTTCTCATGTGCACCTGCATCACATAGTTGCAGTTACAATCTTGCCTGATTTCATGCTAGGCTAGTTTTCTATGTTATATATGTTTTAAGCTAGCAGAAATGTAAGAACATGTCAAATGCAAATGAATAAGGAATTGAGATTATATAGAAGTTGAGCATAAATCAGGAGCTTATGTATAATGGAATTGCAAATCCTAAGAGAAAAGGCTCAAATTTTACATGAATTCTGAGGAACAACATGAAATGTTTCATCAAAAAATTTCTAAGTTGTATTGTCATCGAAGCCAGCCAGAAGCAATTTTCGTCTTACTGGGTGGCAGAACATCGAATATCTTTAAGTAGACACAATTAACCCTCCCCCAGTATGATGATGATGTTCTGCAGAAGTAGATGATATGCCATACGCTCTGTCGACATGACCGATGCTAATTGATAAGAACTTCCATAGTATTCTCAATTTCACTGCTTCTGCAATGATGTAAAATACAGCAAGAATTGAGATGGAGAATTCAAAAAGTAAAAAAGAATTAAGGAGAAATTTTGCTAGATCATACACCATACTCAGAGACTTCAAAAGCCGCACTCATGGGAAAAAGAATATTCTTATAATATACCAAATGAGGATGTGTGTATCAACAGATTCATGACAAGGACCATTTATCTTGCATAAGAACCCATCCATGTTGTTCATTAATCAAAACTGGAATGCCAATGTGAGGTAACAGCTGGGAAAGAACCATTGCAGCATTGAATTTGCAAATCTAAACATTCACGGTGACTGCTCAAGTTGGAGAGCATTTTAAGGGATTCTCTTCTGAAGTTCTACCCAGAAGAAAAGACAAAAGGAGAAGAAATGGAACCCTATTGTCGCGAAGGCTAAAATTTCTTCAGGCCCAACTTCGCGCATCATATCATCATCATCATCAGTCTTCTCCCACCCATGTGCATCAAATCAAATTAAAAAAATGTGTAGCATCATAATTGACATAATATATCCGTTGAACTCGGTAACCATTTCTTAGTTCATAGAGCAAAAGGGTAGTGGGAGAAAGGAAGTAACAAAAAAAGGGAATTGTTTTGCCCACATACGTACAGGGCATCCCATAGTGGCACATGAGCACAACATTCAAGCCATCCATCATATGGGACACAGTTGTTCTGATGCTCTGGCAAGAAAACCATGCTGATCAGGTGAACAGTTGGCCTAGAGGAAATCAAAGGGTGAAAAAACTTTGGGCAACATTTTTTAAAACATCCTACTATTTCTAAAATTGTGGAGAACCTGACAAGAGCCCCAGCCTGATTTCTGGACAGGAGATATTGATGGTGAAACCTATGTCATGGAAAGACTGGATCTCATGCCCCTATGCTACGGGCACAGATGGTGGCGTGTACACGAAATATTTTGTATGCTTGTGGGCTTAGCAAACCTCCTCAAAAGAACCCCGCTTGCATAGCTCAACCAAGGCAAGGTGCCCATAGATTGTAAATATGGAGACACCTCTTTTGATTGATGATATGAATTTCATTACAGAGGACTGCAATGACTGCAACAATGACGTGGAGCCCCCAAAAAGAAGGAAAGGCCTACTAACACATTCCCAATCTAAGGAATCTGATGGGGACATCTCGCGCACATGCACGCCCCCCTACGCACGTACGCAAGGAGTAGGGCCCCACCATCGATCTGGATTGATGACGACATCCAGGGAGGGCCTTCTAGTTAAAGGGCTGCGTTTTGATTTGTTGGAATGGACCCGATAGTCATGTGAATCCCACCATGGGTTCTCATGATCATGGTCAACTATTCTAATTAATCTAGTACTTTAGGTTTTACTTATTATTGTTATTAGGAATATCATGGACAGTTCAGATTGTTTTGATTAGTTGTTATTTTTTATAACTTCATCGTCAAGTAATAAGTTGCGCACATGGTGCGAGTTTTGGAGTATAGGGTTTTATTATAAATAGACACCCCTTGTAATCTGTTTAAATTCAACGAAGATTAATAAAATTGCTGCGTTTTTTTGCTCCTCTAAATTTCTGAGTTGTGGAGATTCAATTGGGTGCGAAACCCTCCCTTCGTCGAAGGGCTGACTACCGTGGTGCGAAGCCACACCTATCCTAATTCGTCCCCACCTTATTCCATCCATATTTCTCCTCTCACAATCATGTATGCTTCAAATTCATCCTCTATTGCAGTCGTTTCTCTCTACAGCAGATTTTCAGAATCTCGCCCTACAGGAGGGCTGAAACTTCGGCGGAGCACCATGCACAAACCGTGCATCCAATGTTGTCATGTGCGATCGCACATTCGCATATGCGCATAATGGTGGTGGGATCATATATGCGGCAGTGGCATATGCGATCACTGCACGTATGCGATCGCATATACCATATGTGCCAGCATATGCGATGTATGAGATTACATACAGCATATGCGATCGCATAGTGTCCAACGGTCATATTTCTGACCGTTTTTTTACCCCCTTTTTTTATCCGGATTTTTTCTCTATAAAAATGGATTCTAAGCACTCCGACATGCAAAAAAAGCTCAAACTCTCTCTGTCTATTCTCTATTTTGCTCTCTTACATATTTCTAAGCACTTTCCATATTTCTTTTCTTTCAACTTTCAAGAATCAAGAATCAAGATTGAAATTGAAGTTTCAATTAAAGAAGGGTACATACATCCACATTCAAGAATCAAGAAGATTTAAGAGTCAAGACTCTTCAAGAGACATTACTAATTTACTATATGATCTACATCTACAAGACTACCAAGTACAAGTCTACAACCAAGCTCTCCAATCTCCATCCATTGAATTGATTGAACTCTCTTTCTACTTTCTAGTTCAATCAAGAGAACATACATCAATCTCTTTCTATCTCTTTTTCTATCTCATTTTCACTTAGAGTTTCATAATATCAAAGTTCTAAGTTTTCTAAGTTCTAACAACTTCTATCATTTTTTTTTTTAGTTTGTTTGTTAATTGTTACTTTGTTACAACTTACAAGTTACAACTTTTACAACTTACAAGTTACAACTTACAACTTACAACTTACAAGTACAACAAGAATTCAAGATCAATACTCAAGTCAAGGGGCAAAGGTGAAGAGAAGACAACTTAAACAAGAATTTGGAAGTTGGAACCTCTTTTAGATTTATAATTTTAATTTTGTTTGTGTGTAAATCTCTCTCTCTCTCTCTCTCTCTCTCTCTCTCTCCCTACAAGTGTAACTCAACTCTCTCTCTCCCTCTACTAGACTACTACTAGTAGTGTAAAGTGTGTAACTCTCTCTCTCTCTCTCTCTCTCTCTCTCTCTCTCTCTCTCTCTCTCTCCCAAGTCACATCTCTTTAGTCTCTTTACTCTTACTCTCTTAGATCTTACTTCTTAGTCTCTTAGTTTGCTTTAGTTTACTTTCTAGTTTCTAGTTAGTAGTTACTTTTTAGTACTAGGCTACTAGCAATCAATAATACACACACCACCATCATAATGTCTTCTTCCCAATCTTCCTCTTTGAAACCCAAGTCGAATGACCTGGGTTGGAAGTATGGGCACTACAGTAGTGCTACGGAAAAGACTCACATAGTATGTGAGTTATGTGGGTATGTGAGTTCCGGTGGCATTGCAAAGCACAAGCAACACCTTGCACATTTACCGGAGTCAAATGCAAAAGCATGCGACAAAATTACTCCAGAAATCCGAAGGGAGATTGTAGAGTATATGGAAAAACAATCAAGAAAGAAATGCGATAGTGCCCTACGTCAGGAAGAATAGCTGGAACAAGATGCATATAAAGATATAAATGTAGTTAATATAGATGGAGCTAGTCCCACTCCCCTTACTTTGACAGGCCGGTCTAGACCACAAGTACAACAATCGAAAAGAGCCCGAGGTCAAGGGCCCATGGATAGATGGTATAGACCACACCCCGAGGATGTGATCGACCAAAGGGGTAAAGGGAAATGGCCGGCTCAAACAACTTTAGAGAACCGGTATAAACAAAAAGATAGGAAAACCACAATTCAATATATTGCTAAGTGATTTTACCAAACCGACATTGCTTTCAACGCCGTTAAATCGAGAAGCTTCAAAGTAATGGTTGAGGTTATAGGTCAATTTGGACCTGGGCTTAAACCTCCTTCATATCATGAAATGAGAGAGACATGCCTAAAAACTGAAGTTGAATATACACAATCCTTCATAACTGAATATAAAGAATCGTGGAAAACATATGGTTGTTCACTAATGGCCGATGGATGGACCGATTGATTTGATCGGTCTCTCATTAACTTTTTGGTAAATAGTCCAGCTAAGACAATGTTCTTTAAGTCAGTGGGTGCATCGGGTCATTCACACACAGGAGAATATTTGTTTAACTTACTAGATAATGTAGTTGAAGAAATTGGTGAGGAATATGTTGTACAAGCAATTACAGATAACGCAGCCTCGTATGTAATGGTTGGTCGTCTTCTTATGGAGAAGAGGCGACATTTATTTTGAATCCCCTGTGCGGCCCATTGTATTGATCTTATGTTAGAAGATATAAGTAGATTATTTATAAATGTGATTGCAAGGGCTAGAAGAATCACGGTCTTTATGTACAAACACACCCTTCTTCTCAGTTGAATGAGAAAACACATTAGGGGTAACTTGCTACCTCCAGTAATCACTCATTTCGCTACAGCCTTTTTAACACTAAAAAGGCTAAATGAAAAGAAATCAGAACTTAGAAGCTTTGTAGTGTCGGCCGATTTTACAAGTGGGCCTTGGTCAAAGAAGGCTGAAAGGAAACGGGTTCAACATGCAATTCTTTCTCAAAGTTTTTGAACTCAAGTGATAAAGGTGTTAAAATCATCCGAGCCCTTAGTCACTGTGTTGTGATTGGTGGATGGGGATGAGAAGCCTGCAATGGGCTACATATATAATGCGATGGAGAGAGTAAAAAATAAGATCATTGACTATTTTAACTATAGAGACTGTAATTACAAGCCAATTTTAGATATTATAGATAGAAGATGGGGCAGCCAAATGTCATCCTTATTGTATTCGGCTGCTTACATCCTTAACCCATCCTGTTTATTCGCTTCTTCTGATCCAGCAGAAACACTAACTATGCATATGGTTGAATTTATTAATGTCTTGGAAAAAATGATTCCAGATAGAGGAGAACGGGACAAGATCTCAACTTTGCTGGACTTCTACACAAAAAATGAAGGAATATTCTCAAAGGATATCGTAATAAGGCATCGGACAATGAAATTACTCAGTAAGTACTTCTATGAATGTTAGTGTACTGTTTACTCTTACAAATAGTTTTTCTACAAAGTGTCTCTAACCTACTTAAACTGTTTTTCTCAGCTGACTGATGGGCTGCCTATGGAGTGGACCCGAACAGGAAGGATCCAGCTCTAAAGAAGCTGGCTATGAAGATTCTTGGACTCACGTGTTTAGCCAGTAGTTGCGAGAGCAATTGGAGCACGTTCGAGGCGGTAAGTTTAGATTGTTTAGTAATTGTTTGTAAACTTTAATTTTGTAATGGCCTAAGCTAAATTAATTACCTAAATAGCTAATGCCAAATGCGCTTACTTTCTTGCAGATTAATACTAAGAAAAGGAATCGCCTTGAACCAAAAAAGCTCAACGACTTGGTTTTCGTTCAATACAATCAAAAATTGCGAGAACAATTCCAAACTAGGAAAGAAAAGTCCAGTTTCTTTAACCCTATCTGCTTAGATGAGTTAGATGGAGATAACGAGTGGCTCGTAGAGATGGAGGACCCGGTATTTGTTGGGGAGGAGCTGACATGGGCACAAGTTGAAGATGCCGCATACAGATCGACACCTGGTGAAGGTAGTACCACTCGAAGGCGAAGGACGGGAGGAACCGGGGGGCGAGTAGTACCCGTCAACCCGTTGATGAGATTGAGGAGATTGAAGAAGGAGATGATGATAATGATGATCAAGCTAAAGATCATCCACCATTGGATATTGATAAATTATTAATACGTACAGATGATGAAGAAACGGAAGAATAAGAAGTGTATGTGGCAGAAGGAGATAACTTGAATGATGATGATGATGATGGTAGTGGTGGTGGACCTGGTGGTGATATGCCACAATGGCTACTAGATCAATGTATATAATTACTGATTAGATAAATAATAAATAAATAACTTCTTAATTTTGTTTAATGTTGACTAAGTGTGTTAATGTTGATTATTGATGTATATCATGTAGTGTTGAATGTTGAATATTGATATTTCATATTTGTTAAATGTTAATTGTTAAGAAGTTAACTATATTGTAGAATGTAGTAGAATTGTTGATGAATGATGATGACTTCACTTAATATTTAATTCATTATGTAAAATTGTAAATGTAAATGTAATTGGTTTTATTTTACTTAAATTAAATGTATTTCAAGGGCCAATGACATAATAATTTATTTTGATTTTTTCTGATTTTTTCTGATTTTTTTTTAATTTTTTAAAAATGCGATATATATATATATATATATATATATATATATATATATATATATATATATATATATATATATATATATATATATATAATGATAATGAAAACAATTTTACCACATGGGTAGGTGTGTGCATATGCGATTGTGCGATCGCATATGTTATTCGACAACATTACGTGCATCGGATCGAGCTGAGATTTGGAGGTTTTGGAGTCCATCCCTGGCCGACTAGGGCTAAGGTGGCTTTTTTTCTGAATAGTGGGCCCCACACACGTGCAGACGGAATCACACGCACGTGCGTCTAGGCCATTGATATTGTCCACACGTGCGGTACTTCTCTGGTTCGTCTCTATCCTCTCTTTCACTCCTCTTTCACCCAAAATCCCTAAATCGAACCCTAAATTACTCAAATCCCCAATTTTATGCCCTTTCTTCAACCTTAGGGTTCCCCGAATTGAAATTTCTAAATTCCTTGGATTGGGGGAATTATTTCTGTGCATGTGGATGAATTTACCCTCCTTTAATTCTTGTTTGGTCTATAATTTTAATTGATCCGGTCCTAGCATATTTAGGCCTAAACCCGCATAAGATTCCCCTTGATTGAGTGTTTGAACTTTTGTGTGGGATGTGGAATTGTGTAATTGTTTCTGAACTAATATAATCTAAAGCCTGAAATCTTGCACATCATACTTGAATTTCAAGTCCTGCATCAAATTTAGTATCAGAGCTTAGGGTTCTTGTAGAGAAATGCATTGCATGTTTAGGGTTTAATTTATTTGTGTCCATTATGGATTAAGTAACATCATATAGAGTTGTTTAGAGGTCCATAATTTCTGATATAGGCTGCTGAATTTTCTACTATCAGAAAATCCGCATCTCTTTATTGGATTTTCTGTTGACAGATTTTTTAGACAGATAGGTTGTTGGAAATTGAGTAGTATGGTGTCGTTTTTAACATATAGTCTTATAGGAGCATTTAGTCCTATCTAGGCACATATAGTCGTAGTAGAAAGTCCTTCGATTAAGTTAGTAGTTGTATGCTCACACGTACGGGTCGTAGTTTTGGCTTGCACCCTACACTAAACATGGATCAATTGCAAGAATCAATGAACAAGTTGACCCAACAGTTTGAGTCTTTGGGTAGGCGCTTGGAACAACGTATGGACCAACGCTTTGAACAGCTTGATGTGTGCATTACCCAACTAAAGACCTCTGTCAGGGCAAACCCCATCATTGAGGAAGATGCCCAATCTCAGGCAGGTGGTCAGGAGGTTAGATCAAGGAATAGAGGTGGCCAAGAAATCGGTTATGGGTGCGCACCCGTGCACCCACCCCGTGAGGTACATCAAGACCACTATGACCCCTATGCGCAACTTCTTAAAGGAGTTAGAGTAGATGCCTCCGCTTTTGATGGCCACTTGGACCCTAAAGTTTTTCAAGAATGGTTGGCAGACATGGACCACCTTTTTGAATAGTACGACATGTACAGCCTTGTGGCTAGAGAGAGTACACCAGAGGCTAGTGTAAAGTTATCCACTGAGGTCATTCCGGTAGTGGATGAGTTTCTCCCTATGAGGGATATACAGCACACCAGGACATGGGACACCGTATCACCTATAGCTGAGTTTGCGTTTAATAGTTCTGTCAATAGGTCCACAGGTCTAAGTCCTTTTGAAGTCGTTATTGGTTATAAACCTAGGAAACCTATTGATCTTATCCCTATGTCACTGTCACATAGGCCGTCAGAGTCTGCAGAGTCTTTTGCGCATCACATTCATTCATGGCATCAAGAAATCAAGCAGAAGATCATGACTAGTAATGCATATTACACACTTTCTACAGACCAACATAAACGTTTCAAGGAATTCAATGTAAGGGACTCTGTGATGGTCCGCATCAGGCCAGAGTGGTACCCTTAGAGAGTCGTTTGTAAATTACATGCGTGTAGTGCTGGACCATTCAAAATTATAAAACTAAACGGTCTCAATGCGTATGTAGTAGATCTTCCACCTTACATGGGAATTAGTTTCATATTCAATGTGGAGGATCTAGTTGCATTTCAGGGGAACACTGATACATTATCCAGTTTGTCACCTAACCATCCTTATTCCCCAAACCTTTCCCTTAATCCATGGCCCCCTCCCGACCCATCTTCCCAGCCTCTACCTCTCATACCTACCCTTCTCACACCCAGAGAGGAGATAGGATATTTTGGACCATCAGATAATATCCACGTCGGACAGTGGGTTTCAGAAGTTCTTGGTCAAGTGGAAGTCATGCCCAGCTTTAGACAGTACGTAGCACGCTGAGGAGAAACTTCAAAGACTTGATCCTTACATCTCGGAGCGGTCCAGGAGTTTCGTTTCACCAGTGGTGAAACCTTCACAGCTGGGGAGAATTTATGGGGACATCTCGCGCACATGCACGCCCCCCTACGCACGTACACAAGGAGGAGGGCCCCACCACCGATCTGGATTGATGACAATGTCCAAGGAGGGCCTCCTAGTTAGAGGGCTGCGTTTTGGTTCGTTAAAATGGACCCGATAGTCATCTGAATCCCACCATGGGTTCTCATGATCGTGGCCCACTATTCTAATTAATCTAGTACTTTGGGTTTTGTTTATTATTGTTATTAGGAATATCATGGACGGTTTAGATTATTTTGATTAGTTGTTATTTTTTATTACTTCGTCGCCAAGTAATAAGTTGCGCACATAGCGCAAGTTTTGAGTATAAGGTTTTATTATAAATAGACACCCCTTGTAGTCTTTTTAAATTCAATGAAGATTAATAAAATTGTTGCGTTTTTCTGCTCCTCTAAATTTCTGAGTTGTGGAGATTCAATTGAGTACGAAACCCTCCCTTCCTCGAAGGGCTGACTACCGTGGTGCGAAGCCACACCTATCCTAATTCGCCCCCACCTTATTCCATCCATATTTCTCTTCTCCTACAATCATCTACGCTTCAAATTCATCCTCTGTTGCAGCCATTTTTCTCTCTACAGCAGATTTTTAGAATCTGGCACTGTAGGAGGGCTGAAACTTCGGCGAAGCACCACGCACAAACCGTGTATCGGATCGAGCTGAGATTTGGAGGTTTTGGAGTCCATCTCTGGCCGACTAGGGCCAAGGTGGCTTTTTTCTAAATAGTGGGCCCCACACACGTGCGGCCGGGATCACACGCACGTGCGTCTGGGCCATTGATATTGTCCACACGTGCGGTACTTCTCTGGTTCGTCTCTCTCCTCTCTTTCACTCCTCTTTCACCCAAAATCCCTAAATCTAACCCTAAATTACTCAAATCCCAATTTTATACCCTTTCTTCAACCTTAGGGTTTCCCGAATTGAAATTTCTAAATCTCTTGGATTGGGGAAATTATTTTTGTGCTTGTGTGGATGAATTTACCCTCTTTTGATTCTTGTTTGGTTTATAATTTTGATTGGTCCGGCCCTAACATGTGTAGGCCTGGACCCGCATAAGATTCCCCTTGATTGAGTGTTTGAACTTTTGTGTGAGATGTGGAATTTTGTGTAATTGTTTCTGAACTAGTATGATCTAAAGCCTGAAATCTTGCACATCATACTTGAATTTCATGTCCTGCATTAGAATCAGTTTGAAGTTCCCTCCCAAGAAGAGAAAAGGATGCAAAACATCCAGAGCAAACCAACCTTATTTCCTCTATCCAATTTGCTGATCTCCCCAAGTATGTGGCTAACTGCCATAGAAATTGACCAATAAATAACATTACAGTTGTCCCCTTCTATCTCTACAGCCTGCTCATGGATTATTAGCATCTCTTTCAGCCCTGTCATTAGTGCTCCAACCTCAATTTCTGATGAGTCATGTGCATGGTTTTAAATGCCTGTTTCAGAGTGTCTCTGGAGTGATGTTGATATTGATGTCGTGACAACTCATCCTGACTGCAGTCGGAATCATTCTGACTTGGTCTATTCAGAGTATGACTCAGCACATGACTCATTTTGTTTCCCACTTAAATGGAATCTGATTGGCTGAGTCGTCTGGTTTCCAACAATATCGCCAGCCTTATCACCACTCCCACTGTCTCAACTATACACCCACTCCTGCTGAACCAGATTGCCCATCGAACAACCATCAAATTTGAGGCTTTTAGCACAACCCTTGGTGAAGCAGACCACTTCCAAAACCTCCACACAGCCATGCATATGGTTACTTCTCCTTGTAGCAACAGATTCTTTGCATAACACAGCCCAAGAAGTGACTCTACCCCAAAGTCAGTAGGTAACCTGATCCATCGCTTCCCTTTTATCCTTTTTTTTTTCTTTTAACCTCGTTCACTTCCACTTTATTCCCAATACTCCGATTGTTAAGTTCCTTCAATAACGCCACAAGGTCACCACAATACAGATCCAAAAAGACAACCTTTTTTTCTTTTATTTGAGAGCTAATAGAAATTTATTATGAACAAACAGAAGCAGAAACACAATAAAAGCATTGAGTGGCAAATAACAACAAAGCATCAGGCACCTCTTCCAAACTGCTGTCAATACCCCTAGAGACCCGTTGCATCAAATGCGCTTAAAGACTTGTTGATTGTAATCATGACCATAGATACCGCTCGACTGTAATCAAGTATGCAATAGTCGATTTCATAGCACCTATGGGAGTATTGTGTTCTCATTGATGGTCCCAAGCGCAGATAAAGGAGGGTTGCGTCAGGTTGGCAGCTGGCATAAAACTTTTGTCATACTTTTTTTCCCTTTTTGAGAGATGAAGAATTTATTAAAGGGAGCAAAGGCTCCAAAAAGAACAAAAACAGGCAGCAGAAGAAAACAAAGCTTTACAAATCCCAATCCCTAAGAAAAGAAAATACGTTTCTGACTGTGGCACCCTGAGTATTACTAATGTACCTGAAACATCTACCATTCCATTCAGTCCAAAAACCCCCAAGCACGGCGAGCAAGGCAAGACACCATCTCTTCTATTGTTACCGGCTGGCCTCCCAGTGTGCCAAGCAAAGGGCGGAAAAGAGGGGAGTCCCAAATTCCCAGCGCATATGGGCAGCTAAGAAACAGATGCACCACAGATTCCTCCTCTTTTTTGCACATAAGACAGACATTAGGCAGCACGAACCCTCTCTTTCAGAGATTATCAGCAGTTAAGATCCTGTTTCTTCCCGCAACCAAGCAAAGGCTTGGTACCGCCAAATGTGCCTGTGAAAAAACAACTGGAACCAGAACTCGACTCCTGAATGATGTTGAGAAAAGAGCACATCAAGAATCCACCCAATTTATCTCGAGGCCAATATGGAGAGTCCAGAACTGACGGGTTGGGATGAAAGCTTTCAAGCAGAAAGCAACTTCGTCATCTCCTTGGCCTCATCTTCGGATAGAAGATCACGGTAGGGAGGATGCCAAACCACCCCCATTGTCTTGAGGGAAGAGGCAATCAGCAATCGAAACAGATTGATTAGGGCACAATCTCGCAATCCAAGGAAATTGGGATCTAAGAGAAGAATCACTTATCCAAACGTCGTCCCAAAAACTCACCCTGACTCCACTGCCAACTGACATCCCATTCTCAGGAAGAACTTTACCCACCATACGAGTGACGTATCTCCAGCAGAAGGAAGACCTATTGAGGGAGGAGTTCTTGATCCATCTGTCCGAATTAACCACACCATATTTTCCAGCAATGACCATGTGTCAGAGTTGATTTTCCTCCACCCGGAACCACCAAACCCACTTTCCCAACATGGCAGAAGTGATTTCCTCCGAGTTGCTAATTCCAGCTTCGCCTTCTTTGAAGGGTTTGCACACCTCCTTCCAATCAAGGAGATGAAACTTGCTCTGCTCACTTCTGCCTTGCCAAAGAAAGTTCCTTCGCAGCTTATCAATCCTCAAAAGCCATACTTTTCATCATCAACAGGATTCATGTAGCCGACCCCAATTAGTTGGTATAACACTTCAATGATATGATGAGGAGGGTGAGTGATTAGAAGACTTTGCCCAACTTACCACCTACCATTTGCTTTCAAAAACACCTCAACCAGGAGTTTCAATTTATCACAACATGTTCAGCTATTGGTTGTACCAAATCACCATCATCCAACAAGCAGCGCAATCCTCCAGTAACCTTCCTTTTTGGCTCACTACAGCCCTCATGTCAAATCTCGGGGAAGAAGAAGAAGAAGAAGAAGAAGAAAAGAAAAGAGAAAGAAAAGGAAAAAAGTTACCAATCGATCTAGGCCTCACCCATCCAACCTTGAAGAGACCAAAAAATCTCCACCAAACAATATAAGAAAAGTTGCAGTGGATGAACAGATGGTACACCAACTCCACATCCTCAGGCAAAAGATACAAACATCAGGGATAACCATTTGTCTATTCCTCAAATGGTCAATGTGAGCACCTTATCTGCCTGACAAGCCACCCAAATGCCAAAACCCTTGGCAGAGCTATATACTTCCAGAATAGAGCAGTCGGCCCCCAGTTCCCATACCAAAGATTTGATAGAGATAGATGAGTAGAACGACATCAACAAAAGTCGGACCAAGCTATCTGCCCTCGAAACCCTCTTGTCACTCACCTCAACCATCCGACTCGGGCTACACAGTCACTCCACTAGGCTAACCAACTCATCGAATTCATCATCACCAGGGTCTCTACAGAAGTTGGTGTCTACTACCTCCTGATCCCCTAGGTGGGAATAATACTGAGAAATCATCTCATCTCTCTCAGGAGTCCACATCCTTTAGAGGAGTAAACCCAATCCAACAATCAGCCAACCATTCGATGCATATTCCAAACAACCCAAAACAAACTAACAATCCTCATCCACACAGAATGAACAGAACTGCAATTAATGAATAGATGGCCCAATGATTCAACATCCTTCAAGCACATGATACATACATTCGTGTCATCAGTATAACTATTACATATTGCAATTCATGCAAATGGCAATGTTAAAGCCCATGCGAATGACAATTAGTAGGGCTTCTTAGCCCTTGCCAATAGTTTATTGTTTGGGTTTCATTTGTAAGCATGTAAGTGACATGTCCTGAGGTTCAAATGGTCTAGTCGCAAGAGCATACCTGTGGTGTAGCAAAGTAGCATGACCATGACAAGAACACGTTCCCTGGAAAATCTGACCATTCTTACTGGATAAGACATGAAACCATGCCAATAGGTGAAGAACTCCACTATCTAAAGTTGAGTGATCATTACAGATGGGGAATAACAAAAGCTCCCAAAAAGATACCCCAGAAGAATGGGACCTCTAGAAAATCATCCATATAACAATATTTCTGTGAATTAACATGAGCAAAAAAAGGCCCACATTGTGGACCCTCACAATTTAATTTCTCGCAGACCATCTAACACCATGAAAGACTGACTTCGATAGTCTCTATATATCTACCCAACGCAGGAAACGGATTTCCTGGATAGGCTGATATTAAATTTCTCTCATTTTAAGTCTAACCATCTCTTTATGTAACCCAAAATAGAGTCTCCCAAGGATATCTCACTTGTGAAAGACCTCATTTCAACAGCAACTCCCTTCATGAAATCAATGTGGATGATGGGACAACTTCCTGATTATTGCACCGAAGCATCTTACTTAGGTGCGCACATGGATCTTTCGCAATGATTCCCTTTTAATTTATAATTATATAGTATGCGTTGGATATTTCCTGGATCACTACATTTATTTTCCCTCTCTTAGATCTTCTACTTTTGTAATGCGGCCAATGCCCTTGATTTGATATAAATGCAAAAAGAACTAACACAACATTTCAAGCCAACACAATCACAAGAAAATCTTGTCCAGAAAATAAATCGCTAAAGAAAGAAAGATCAAAATGTGATTATTGAGTATAAACCAGGAAGCAATATCTACTTAATGGAATTAATTCCCATAAGAGGCTCAAAGTTTACAACAAGTTCAACAGACAGAACTAACCCATATAAATTATCTTATCAAAGTGCCTTTTTCACGGATCTTGAACCCAAATCCTCACTGTTGGATCCTTAGCTAGGCCTGCGGAAGCAATCTTGTTCTCAACAGGGTGGCAGGAGACAGAGATAACAGTGTCGGTGTGGCCTTCCAATTTCTGAACCATATTTTTCCCTTGGAGATCCCATATGTAGACACAATGATCCTCTGACCCACTTACGATGTACTTGCCATTGGTCAACAAGAACGTGGATGTTATGCAGTATACTCTATTAACATGGCCAGTGTAACTTTTCATAGACTTCCCCGTTGAGTAGTTCCAAAGCCTCTGCAACATGGTAAAGTAGAGACAGCATTGTAGATAAAGCACTCAAAATGAGAAATAAGAAGTTTGTTAGATTAGAAGTATGCACATGGGTTTGAGAATAGATAGCTCAAAAGTCATTCACTCGTTCCGAGATAACAATGCAGAGAAAATGAAGTGTGAATAGCACAATCCAAAGCCAACAAGATCATTCCTTCCGAATTCCCCATGAAAGTAGGGAATGAAATCAGCTCCGTACAAGTTCATGTGACATGTTATATGATGATATAGAAACAGCAGTTTCTCAATTCGACTACGGAATGGTACAGGTGAATCCCACCTTTCGGCAATTGAAGGTGTTGATCTAGAGGGCCTATCATGGGGTCGGCCCATGTCCTAACAACCCCTTCATCGAATTATCCTAGCCATCTGATGAAATTGGATGATCAAAATCAATGCTCCACATCTAACAGGGCTCAAAATGGGCAGTCAGCCTCATCTGATGGGGGGCATTTCAGGTGTATCCAACCATATAAACAATCCGGATCACCAGAAATGGGCCCCACATGCAACAAAGCAACCTACTCCTACAAACCTAGTAGAAAATTAGATATGCATTTGTTCTTCTACATCCATAAATTCAGTAATTGAACAACTGAATCAAGGAATCAAGAGAGGCTAGAAAGCATACAAGGGTGTCGTCAAGGGTGGCGACGAGTATGAACTTCCCATTGGGCGAGAACTTGGCAAAGGACACTGCTGGGGTCTTGCTGTCGATAAGTGTCTTCAAGCACGTCCCCTTCTCAGCATCCCAGATCCTGCACGTCCCGTCATGGCTCCCCGACACGATGATGGACCCATCGCGGATGAAGTTGACAGACGTGACAGGGTCGGTGTGGCCCATCATGACGTGGATGCAGCGGCCGGTCTTGACGTCCCAGACGCGGAGAGTCTCGTCAAAGGAGCCAGAGACGATGAGGTTGGATTGATTGTTGAAGTTGACGCAGAAGACGAAGCCGGAGTGGCCGCGAAGGGTCTTGACGCATTCCCCGGCACCGGCATCCCAGATGCGGAGGGTGCGATCGTCGGATGCGGAGCAGATGTAGTGAGAGTCAGAGGACCAAGCCAGGTCGGAGACGCCTTCGGAGTGGCCATGGAGAAGGGAAAGTAGGGCCAGCGTCGGGGATTCCCACACGATCATGGTCTTGTCGAGGGAGGCTGATGCGAGGAGCTTCCCATCGTTGGAGTATTTGACGCATGAGATGGCTTGGGAGTGACCCGTTAGGGTGCGGACCATGCGGTACGGACGGAATGGTGGTGAGGGAGGGGGCTGGTTCCCGCTCGACATTACACCAGAGTTTCGATGTATATGCGGGCGCCAGAGGTAATTGGGCTTTAATTGACTTCTCCTCTCTCTTTCTTTTCTTCTTCTATCTTCAGCTCAAGGAGAGCTGAGAGAGAGGGACAGAGCGAAGGAGAAGTGTCTATCCTCAATTGCCAGACATTTGAGGGGAGAAATTTGAGGAGTATGATGAACGGATATACGGAGCCGTGCTCGCGTAACTCGTGCACCAAGAGCCACGGGAGTGGAATTTTCATGAGATCCACCCCATCCATCAGATAAGCTGCCTCATGTTCCCCTTGGAAGCCAGAAATCAGAACCATCCAGAAATAAGGTTAGGCCACCCCCTTTAGATAATAAAAAAACAAAAATAGAAACTTTGGGTGGGACTGCCTCCATTAGTTTTTAGGGCCTACAGTGCTGTTGAATGTTGACATGAAATGCAATCCATTCATTTGATGTGCCTTTTATAAGGTTACACAATTGTCAAGAAATAACAGTATTCCAAAACTCAGGTCTGACCATACCACGTTAATTTAAAAGCTTTCAGGTGTGATTTTATAGAATAGCCTCCCCGAGTTGAATCAACCTGATTTTAGGATCAAAGCTATAAAATAGGTTATGCTTTATAGGTTATGCACAGGTTAGATTTCACTTGTGGTAAGTCGTTTCCCCACACTAGAGAAAGGAACCCGGTAGGCTCCCACACCTAATTGCAAAAGAGCTTTGAATTTTTTTATTTTTTTTTTATTTTTTTGTAATACACAAACACTCACACCCACACACACCACATCAATCACTCAACCCATGTTAAAACTCACATAACCGAGAATATATATATATATATATATATATATATATATATATATATATATATATATATATATATATATATATATATATATATATATGGTACTATGCGCTCGACCACATAGTACCTTTTCATGAGGTCGAGATTCATTGGGGCCACACAGCTCAACCTCATGGGAACTTCCCATGAGGTCGAGTTGTCTAGGCCGCTCCGAGATGTGTGTCGAACATCTACCCCATCACTCAGATGCACCATTCCATGGTGGCCATGGGCTTAAAAATCAATTCAATCCATGACTTGGGTGGGCCACTCCACATATAATAGTTGGGATGGATTACCCTCCAATTAAAACATTCATAATCATTTATTGGGCCCACCGAGTGTGGTTCACAAATCCAGCCCATTCATTATGTATGTCCCACTTAGAAGAGGGGTCAGACCAAGTTTCAGCCGCATCCAAAACTCAAGTGGGCCCCACCAAGTGCTTTTATATGTTTTAGGCATGTCTTCAAATAGTTCTCTATATGGTACGGTCCACCTCCTATACAATTGATTTTTGAGGTAACCCATAGCCTAAAGGGGACCCATCAAATGCGTGTTGATGTCCGACACACACCACGGTGGGGCCTGGTGGGGCCCATACAACACGACCTCGTGGGAAGTTTCCCATAAGGTCGACCTATATATATATATATATATATATATAGAGAGAGAGAGAGAGAGAGAGAGAGAGAGAGAGAGAGAGAGAGAGAGAGAGAGAGAGAGGAATGCTTACTTGCACACCTTACGGAAGTACCCATGCACACCTTTGCACACGTCTTAGGCAGCACCCATGCAAACCTTTGCACACATGTCTTAGGCACATAATCCGAAGGGTCCATATAATGCAGCGTTCCTTGAAACCTCAAAAGCCCAACTTTCAGCCTAATGCAAAACTCTGGTTGGCCATGGTAAAAGGAAACAGTTTTCTCCTTTGATTTGCATTTCTCTTTGTTATGGCCCACTACAGTTTTGGATCAGACTGAAAATTGGGCCATAGAATTTCAAAGGGTATATATATATACACTCGCCTAACATGACATGTACACAGGCACTCAGAATTTACGTGGCATACTTAAAATTAGATTGTGGGATTAGACTGCCACCAAGTGACGCCAAGTCCCAGTGCCAAAATTAGATTGGTTGAATAATCGGAGCCTCTGATTTGTGGACACTTTTTTGTTGAATTTGGGACCATGGATATACTACATTTTTAACCTTCCAATAACAGTCCACCAATCTGATGATCAGATTATCAAAATAAGCAGTTTTGGGTTTACAATACTATAATTTGGACAGTTTAATTTGACTTACCTGTATGCAAGAGGGGAATAGTTGCTACACAGGCAATTTAAGATTGTGTACGCAGCATACATTTAATCAAAGTAAACAGTCCAGGTTTGAGCTACTTTACATAGGTCGTTGTCCAAAAATCAGATCTGATGAACAATCTTAATCTTTGATTAGTTAAAGACCCTTGCCTGTTTACCAATCGACTAGGTAAATTGACCAAAGTAGTGCAAATTATAGTTTCTTATCCATCTAGAGTGGGGATTGCCATTTGGACGGTTTGGACCATTTATTTGAGTTAATGCATGGCACGTTAACAGTTTCCTAGCACCTACGTATCAACCATCACACTCTGCAAGAGCACCATTGTTTTTATTTCTAAGCACCTTACTTGTAAGGTGGAAAATGGTCGGGGCCAGAGTATGTTGGGGCGCAGTTCACGTGATATCAACACGGATCCAGCCAACCCAGCTCTTAAGATAAGGACTTGGGCAGGCCAGGAGGGTCTGGTCCATCGATGAACTACCCAGCAAAACTTGACGCAATGAGTATGGTTGGGTTCAGGTCAGATCATGGTTAGGCCAAAAATTCTGATCCAAGCCCAACCCATGGCGTAACTAACCAAGGATCCAAACCAACCCACTTGAACTTCATTGAACTCAAGCACAAACCAACCCATTTGGGTCAGGCACCACCCAACCCAAGCCAGAAATCCTAACGAGTGAATCCAGAAGGCAAATGCTTAATATACTAACATTTTGTTTTGGATTCCAAGAATTAAAACTCTATACAAATATTTCCCTTTGGTTCCAGGTCGAATCAGGCTATCTCGCCAGCCCATTAATAATCTCTATAGGCAGGTCAAGCGAAACGGGGTTCAACCTGCCCCAAACCCATTTACTTAAACGGGCCTTATTTTCTTGCCCAAGCCCACCCTCTAGGTGGTCAGATCCAGCTCAAAAGCAGGTTGGACCAGACAAGCGAGTTAGGACGGGGTTGCAGGTTAGGTCTGCTCGTGGGGTAGCGTAGGCAGATGCACGGCTATGGTTCCTTAGTCCCAATATCCTCTGATCACACGTCCCACTTGCAACAATTGCAAATCCATCCTGAGAAGAACCGGAATATTTTGGAGCTCTCTTCAGTACACAACATGCCAACGTATCAATCGAGGCGTCCCATCTGCTAGAGAGTATCATGAACGGATTATGTTTCAAGAATCGTAGCCCTCGGACAATCCTTCCATCAATTTTTATCAGTTCCCCGATCTGGATTACGAAAGACACTGACCCAACCCAGCCTACGATCATACATTCTACTTGTATAACGGAGCATCTACAACCCTTCGCAGGGAAAATTATGCAAATGATCAATCACCCGGCCATGTATACTGCGAAGAGATGGTCCCTAGAGTAGTTTCCAGTGAAAAGCAGCCTGTGATCAAAGAGAAATTATAATGAACCTCGAGCTTGAATTTGTACCAGTGATGATGATGGATTCATCATCCAGACTGTTGGTCTGATGGCCCCACCGCGGATGGATGACTCCCCCAAAGCCATTCTGGTTGAATGATGCTTCCATCACCAGCCAACAACAGTATTTGATGGAAAAATGATCCAATATAAGCTGGCTAGAAGCTCCCAATCTAGGGCCTTCGGGGGCCTTATCCATCCCCACTGCAGGCCGCGAGATCAACAGTCCATCACCAATCTGTGGACCCCATTCTTCCACATCAGGCTCCAGGACAACATTCGTGTCCTCCCATCCAGGTTCTTGCACTTCCTCTGCAATCAAAGAACTTGAACCAATAGAACAACATCCCCTATTCAACATATAATGAAATATTCCCAATACAAGATGAGTCGTAAATTTTACATCAAACTCCCAATGATGGTTAATCCAGAGCCTTTTCAATCAATGGACCGCATCTTGGTTGGCCAAATCCTGAGAAACGCAAATCAAGTGACATCAACTTTCTAGTCAAAGAGCTTTTCCACGGAAACCATTGATAGTATGGTTACAAACATCCCACTGTGATCTTATGGCTACATCTCAACCAAAGCGGTGGAACAAGCACTGAATGGCACAGGCAGCAGAAATGGGCTGGGCGATTTACAATCAGTCATTCAAATATCTTCTTTTACATATAAATTCTAAATAGCATGTAAGCAGGCCACGCCATTAATCTATCCACTGAGGTGTACTTGGAGAATAAAAGAAAATGCGGCCACTGCAAAGGAGATGCACAGTAACAGTATCTGCTTGCAAACCATCATTAATATTTGATGATGAACAACATATGTTAGCAGGGGCTCGTATATGGAAGAGAAAAGTCCTCACAAGGGCTTTCTTCCTTTAATGCTTCACTGCTTTTTAGGGAGAAAAAAAAAAAAAAAAAATTATAAAATAAGAGAAACTTGTTGCCGTACCCTGTAAACCAAGCTGCAATTCTTCTGTAGATGCAAAATATATTTTTCTCATGACCGAAGATCTTGAGCCAAACATATACATCTGATGCCCTGAAAAAGAGTCCTTGATCTAATAGGCAGACTTATTAGTCAGCTCGCCTTGCCATTTTGCCACAGACGACTGATGTATGCAGCCACCCCACATCTTTCCTGTACACAGCTAACAATTAGATATGGATACCATGCCCAGTGCCAATATTTATATTATTAAAAAAAAAAAAAATCAATGAATTTATAGCTTTAGCAAGGTGAGTCAACAATACAAGCAAAATGAGTTTTCCTTACATCTAGGGAGTTCTGCTCTCTAAAACCACATGCAGCCTCTCCATGCACACCTCCACATGCAGCACCAGTGCCAACCTGTAAAGTGTGTGGAACATCTGTTTGGTGTGGACTGCAAAGTGGCTCCCACCATGAAGATGACCATATTCAGTGTAAATAATATCACTAAATGTCCATATTCAATATATGTACCCAGCCAGCCTGATGAGTGGGCCAGCTTGAGTTTCGTATATGATCATTTCACAACATGCAGCATTCTGATGTCCACCCACTTTCCAGTTTGGCACACGTGCTGCGTCTGATGTATGGATTACTGATTAGCAAGCCCTGTGTTCACAAACTGTATTGAGAGATGGAATCATAAAACAGAAGCACCAATCACACATGGAGATTACTGATTCTCTATCCCGCGTGTCTTGTATGCCTAGCACTTGTCATTTCGCTTATCTATAATCAGTTTGGGTGGAAATCTTGAGGACTGTTCAAAGGATCTTTCAGGAGGGGGGTACGAGAACTAAGCCATTCCCGGTGGTTTTAGCCCATTCAGATGAAGCAGAGATGTCGAAGAAGCCTTCAGCCGATGATCAGAACTACTTTCAGAGGATCAACAATCCATATTGGAAGAAAAGGATGCCAAGGATATCCAACCAGGAGCAGAGAGTTTATCCCTCTTGCTTGGTGCTCAGATGACCACCATGAGGTCAGCAGAGATCTTGTGGAAGGAGAGGAACTTTTGAGTTACGCTTTAGTCTTCCAGAGGCCTGGCGGGCCAGGATGGAGGTGTTTCTGCGGAATCATCATCTCCTGCAGGGATCCGACGTTGGGGGTCGTGAACTTTCAGCTCGAGACAGAAAATGGACAAAAGATTCTTTAGGACGGGTGGGAGAATGGTGGGAGTTACATTTGGGGAATCACACGACGACATTAGAGCTGCAATGCAGTTTGTAGCGGCTAGGGGAGGCAACACCTTCAGGTTCAGTCTTTTGATGAGACCCAGAAGATCTCCTAAAGGCCGGCAGGAACTATGAAATCTAGAATCATCCATCAATTATGATTCCAACAGTAGACCATCTGTGTCAACTAGGGGCATTGGGGGGAAGAAGGTTGCTCAATGAAGTTTCTATCCTAAAACATTAGGGGGCTGGGTTGGCTGCCAATCCAGGAGGTATAGCGCAAGGCTTAGGTTCAGGTTGTTTCTTTTCAGGAAACAAAGTTAGAATCCTGCTATGGCTGGCTGCTTGATTCGCTGTGGGGGGCAAAGCAAAAAAGACTGGATTGCTTTGGACACCATTGGCTCAGCAGGGGGCATAGTTGTCACTTGGAGCAAGTTGAGATGGGTCAAGGTGGACTCTTGGGTGGAAACCTTCTCCATCTCTGTTCTTCTGAGAGATAGTGTGCTTCAGGGTTTCAGTGGATTTTTCCGTCAGTTTATGGTCCATATCGGGCCTCCAGTAGACCGCTGTTATGGGACAAGCTTGACTCAGTTCAGGCAAGGTGCTGCATCCCTGGTGTGTGGGGGGGTGACTTCAATGTCACTCGGCTCTCCTTTGAAAGGCTAAAGAGTAGCAAGATCACTGCCAGCATGAGGGGCTTCTCCAGTTGGGTGCAGAGATGGTCAATTTACCATTGGAATGAGCTATGTATACCTAGCCAAATGGGCAAAAGATCCGGGCAATGTCTCACATTGACAGGTTTCTGGTTTCAGTCGGATGGGTGGAAAAGTTTCCTATTTCTAAGCAGATTGGTCTTCCCAGATCGGTGTCTGAACACAAGCCCATCTTGCTGGACACAGAGGAAGAAAACTGGGGCCCAAGACCATTTCATTTCGAGTTGTCATGGCTAGAAGTGGAGGGATTCCATGAGCTAGTCAGCAACCAGTGGACTTCCTTCGAAGTGGGAGGTTTTGCAGGGTTTGTCCTTGGCCTAAAAACTAAAATTGCTGAAATGGAGATTAAATGTTTGGAACAAGGAAGCCTTCGGCAGCAGGGAAGAGGATTACAGTATGATTCTATCGGAAATTCATAACCTGGATATGAAAGAAGAGGGAGGCTTTATGTCAGATGATGACAGGAAGAGAAGACCATATCTAGCTCTAGAATATGCGAAGAGGGACGATGGAAGAGAGGGCGTCAAAGATCCCGCACGACTTAGCTCTAAGAAGGGGACAAGAACACTAAGTTCTTTCCACAATGTGGCAAGTGCGAGACCAAGAAACAGCCGCATTGGGAGTCTTGTGGTTAATGGGAGACGTGGTTTACAAAGGTCATATTTACAGCCCAATTGTGCAATTTCATGAGCAGTTGCTGAATAAAGAAAATTGGGTAAGAGCGTTATTGGATGCTTTGGATTTTCCTAGGTTATCGGAAACCCAAGCCTTAGCTTTGGAAAGCCTGGTTTTGGAAGAGGAAGTGAAAATGGCTGTTTTTGCACTTGGTAGGGATAAGGCCCTGGGTCCCGACAGATTTCCTATGGCCTTTTTCCAAATCTTTGGGAACAAGGTGAAGGTAGATGTGGTTGCTTTTGTGTCGGAATTTTTCGAAAGGGGAAGGTTTATCTAAGGAATTGGGAGCCTCCTTCATCGCACTTATCCCCAAGATTGAAGGAGCAGAAAATCTTAAAGACTTCAGGCCCATTAGTCTTTTGAGGAGTGCATATAAAATACTCGCTAAGATCCTCGCTACTAGATTCCAAGGAGTGCTTGCATCTATCATTTCAGAAAATCAAAGTGCTTTGGTGGTGAAGAGACAGATTTTAGACTATGCCTTGCTAGCCCAAGAATGTATTGATTCTAAGTTTAAAGAAGGCAAAGCCGGGGTGGTGTGCAAGCTTGATATTGAGAAGGCTTATGATCATGTCAACTAGGGCTTTCTCGATTACATGTTAGGTCGTTTCGGTTGCGGTCGGAAATGGAGACTTTGGATACAAGAATGTGCAGGTTCAACCTATTTCTCGATTTTTATTAACGGCTCCCTTAAAGGTTTCTTCAAGGCTTACAGAGGTTTGCGTCAGGGTGACCCCTTATCCCCTTTTTTGTTTGTGGTGGTTGCCAAGGCTTTCAGTAAAATGCTTTTGAGAGGGTAGGAAGCGGGTTTAATCCAAGGATACAAAGTAGCAGCACTGGATCCAATGATCACTCACCTTCAATTTGTGGATGATATAATACTCTTTTGTGAGGCGAGGTAATGGTAGACGACTTGCAGAAAATCATTACTTGCTTTGAGGCGGTTTCGGGTTTGAAGGTGAATTCTTCCAAGTGTGAGCTGCTAGGAGTTCATTTGTCTAAGGAGGAGGCGAGCTATTTTGTAGGGATCTTCGGTTACGGGGGTGGGATCTTTCCTGACCTATTATCTTGGCCTTCCTCTATACATAGGAAAATTGGCTAGACACCTATGGGACCCAGTTGTTCAAAGAATTGAAAGAAAGTTATCCTCCTAGAGAAGTTGTCGTCTTTCATTGGGTAACCGCTTAACATTAATAAAAAGCAGCCTTTTCCAATATGCCTTTATATTTCATGTCGCTTTTTAGGTGTCCCAAATTTTTGATGGCTAAACTTGAGAAGCTTAGATGCGACTTCATATGAAGGGACAAGGAGGAGAGTAAAAAATTCCACCTCCTTAAGTGGGAGGAGGTATGCAAGCTTTTATTAGAAGGGGGGGTTGTGGGTACTGGATCACATGAATCAAGCTCTTTTGAAGAAGTGGTTGTGGAGGTTCCTTGCGGAAATTAATAGATTGTGGAGGGAAGTATCAGAGTCTAATTACAGTTTTGGGCCAGGAGGATGGTGGATCAAATAATCCTTGGGGTATAAAGCTTCGAGGGTGTAGAAAGCGATCCTTTTAACGACTCCTAAGTTCAAAGAAGGTGTCCAAGCCTAGTCCTGCTAGCCCCGAATAAAAATATCTCCATTGCTAATTACTTATTTCTCTCAGGTGAAGGGTACATTTGGGCGGCCCCTTGCCAAAAGGATCTAACGGATGACAAAGTGGAGGCATTTATAAGCCTTCTAGAGAGGTTGTAAAATGTCTTTATTGACAAGTCGTCTGAAGATTCCTTGGTTTGAAAAGGCCATACTCATAGCTTCGGAAGATATCTGGTTCAGTGACTTCAGTCTTTTCATGGACTCCTCGCCCTGTCCCCCTCCTCCCACAACTTTCGCTTTTGGAAGTATAGAGCCCCTCCCAAGGTGGCTGCTTTTGTGTGGTTAGTAGGTCGGAATAGAGTGTTAACGGTGGATAATCTCTGCAAGAAAGGCTTGGTGCACCCAATATTTGCTTGTTGTGTATGAGGGATGCCAAACTGGTGAACCATCTCTTCCTTCATTGCTTCTTCACAAGAAAGGTGTGGGATTTCTTCCTCAACAACTTCAACTTTTCTTGGGTTATGCCAGCTTCCATCTCTTCCTCCTTGGCTTCTTGGGATGAAGATGGTGTAGGGAAAGAAGCAAAAGTTATGCCGGCTTCCATCTCTTCCTTCTTGGCTTCTTGGGATGAAGACAGTCTAGGGAAAGAAGGGAAGGTGGAGTGGACGTCATCGATGATGGCTATCCTTTGGGCCCTTTGGGGAGAAAGAAATAGGTGATGCTTTGAAAATAGAATGGAAACAGAAGATCGGGTAATCCTAAAGGTGGTTTCATGGGCTATCGAATGGGCTTCCAGGTTTAAGGATTTGGAAGCCTATGTCCTCATTGCCCTTTTAGGGTTGTTATTTTCTTCCATGTTCTTGTATTCTTTTTCTTAATAAATTTATCACCTTTCCAAAAAAAAAAAATGTCAGATTTTCTATATGGACCATCCTTAAAAATCGATCTTTGAAATGATCCTTGGGAAATGTTACCACTAGTTCCATTTCATCTTCTTATAATCCATAAGCTAAATGTAACTTCAAACTATTCAACAATCATTTGGAATTATAAAACAGGAGCATCAATCATAACGTGCGTTTTCTTTATCTAAAGAAAAATATTCTGTTAGATGTTCTACATGGACCATCCTGATCAATCATCTATCTTTCAAGTGACCCCAATTAGGGAATGTTATTGTTACCTGTAGTTCCATTTCATCTTCTTATGATCCATAAGATAAAAGCAGCCTCAGACTATTTAACAATCATTTCCCCCTGTAATTCAGATTGAAGTGAATTGCAAATTTTTCCATGATTTTTGTCAAATATTACTCTAGGATGGATCAAGAACTGTTCTCTCTCTCTCTCCACGAGATTGGAAGAAAATATTGATCATATCCATCGTAAAATTCTGAGAAAATGCAGGTTTGCATTTCTTCCAAAAGAAATTATAGCGTCAAAACAGGACTACTAGAGCAGGTCATGATTCAACCCACACTCTGCTTTCAAGCATTGATAAACAGTACTGAGAGGGAGTGGAATATCCTACCAAATTTGTATGGCTGAAAATGCCTGCTCTTACAACCATCCTAGATCTTTGGCTACGTGGCCAGAAACTCTATCTCATCAGAGCTCTCCTCATAGATTGCATAAGTGGTATTGTGACCATCTTCGTTGCCACTACCCTGATCACTAGTATAGCTACTCTCAGATGAACTCATGAACGATGACCCATCAGATGTCTGACTACTTAGCTGCAACTGTAAGCTGGCATCACTGTTTACTTCGCTATCAATTATATGTTCGACCTCGACAAAGCTGCAATGTGTATCCAAACAAGCAGTTAGCAATACAACCCAAATAAATTTGCTATGCTTGTCCTTAGGAATCATAATGAATGGAAAAAATAATAGAATAGAACAACCTCCCCTCTTTAGGAAAATCAGCAAGCAAACAGATCTCAGGCCTTTCTTCCTGGACACGAGATAGAGGGATATTACTGCAAGATGGGCACAAAAGATTATTGGCCAGGAAGAAAAGTAGATGGATAAATTCAAGGAGATCAATTAGGAGCCCCTCCCTCCCTCACTCCCTCTCTGAAAAATAGTTATATTCTCTGAATTACCTTGGTGTGTAACATCTGTCATACCAATCTTCGTCTGAAGCTAGACCTTCCCTGTTAGATATGTCCTATTTGATTGCCAGAATTGAAGGACAGAGTTCAAGATAATATTCATCTGACAGAATGACATGAGCATCTAAGTATTTTGCAACAAGATAATGACAGTTTTACTTATGCTTACAATATATCTAAGGAATTTGAAATCTCCTGCAAGAACTGATGATAAAAACCGTGCAACTTCCACCTGCATGACAAGGCACATGCTTCATATATGCTCAGACAAAGTGAGTGTGTGCTTATAAATGGATAGATAGGCGTGCAGAGAGAGAGAGAGAGAGAGAGAGAGAGAGAGAGAGAGAGATACTACTGACTTCTTTGAGATGCATGCAGTCGCGTAAAATTAAAAACTCTAGAAATTGTCCATTTGTTCCACTGCCAAGGTTCCTAAGCAAACAAAACTGTGAAACAGTGCATGCCAGAAAGAACAATTTGGAAAAGTTGAGATGCATATAGAATCGCAAGAAATCCAAAAAGTCAAGAGTTCTATGAAGATATGCAAACCTTAGAAAGATGCCAGTAACTGAGTAAGATGTTGAAAAATCAACAAATTTCAGCTTGCGAAATCCCTACAAAGAAAGACTTATAAATTTTTTTATATTTAAAAAAAAAAAAGGCTCCAGGAAAGCCCCATTCAGACAACTCCTACGAGACACTAAATTCCAACCTACATTGGGACAAGCAAATAAGACCAAGCCAGACTGCCTAAGTATAATGAAACATGTAACAAGATGAAGAGAATTAACGGTGAAATAGCAAAATAAACAAGAGAATCAAACAAAAAATGTATACAGTAACTTTTGTATGCCAACTTTGCGGATCAGGATTTCTGTGTGCTATTTTCACAATATTTATGACAATATCTGGACTTGGCAGAAACAAAAACAAACGCAAAAGCAAGAAGCACCTGCTTGGCCAGAATTTGTTCCCCAAACAAGATTTTCCTGGTCAATTTAACTCGGAGCCTGAAAGCTTTCAACGCTGAGGTTTAGAACTGTACCTTAACGAGTGTACGGACTTTATGATCCTGAAGCTTAAACCCTCTGAGGGCCAAGGAAGTTACATTGGGGCACCGATTTACCAGATCAGCACAAGTTGGGGACTTCAAACTATCATCTCTGCCTGATAATGAAAGGTTATATAATGAACAGAAAATTTACAGATTGTGACAGAAGGGGGGAAAAAAAAAAGCATACCTGTTTTGGAAGACTCAAAGAACAAACGCTCTATCAAGTGACAGTTTGTGCTCACAGACTCCAGTGTGTGCCTGAGTTCAACATGTCTGTTCACAGAACCTGAGTAAGGGTCTATCATCTGGCCCCATATGTTTCCCAGTGAGAAATGCAACAGGTATAATGAGTTCAACTGACAAACAAAAATACAGGTGTGTGTGTGTGTGCGCGCGCGTGTCGTACACATACAAGCTTGTGTGCAGATGTGTGTATGTGTGCATGACCGTATGCATACTCCTAAGCATTAAGTTTTCTCAACTTCATTACAGAGAGACATATTTTAACCACAAATTAAGATAATAATGCCCCTCACTATGAAAAGTCAAATAAGCAAGAATAGTTAAAGATTTTCCATGAAATTCAAGAGGTTCATGGTAACAAACAGTAGAGGCCATTTCATCCAAATCTGATCAAGCGGGGGCTTTTTTTAAATCAAGATGATATCGTTTGTAATTAACCGACGATGTGATGCGTGAAAAGGATGCCTAACCAAATATTCCCACTTTATCATTATTTATGGATATGTAAGTCAACATTTGAGGGAAGGCTTTACAATCAAGAGGTCTAAAAAATCGCAAAAGCAAGACATTATCTGGAATGCAACTTTTGTATTGATGTGAGCAAGGAATTGAAAAACAGATATGTATCAGCCGTATCAGCCAATATGTAAAGGAAACAGTCATCCCTGATGTGCAATACTGGGGCGACTCGTTTCATTATGAAAAAGTGGGCCTTCTCGACACCATTACAAGGCCGATAAGCAGTTACATGCCAAAATGGTCATAAAAAGGTGCATTTAGAAGAAGGGGAGAAAAAAAAATCATTTCAATTTCTCTCTTTTTCCACGAAAGAAGCTTAGCAACTAGTTTTAAACTAGATCTAGGCCCATTTTGAGGATCAAAGACAAATTTTGAGAAGGATTCAAAGAATCGAAGCTGCGCTGACCAATTTGGGAGGTATCAAAAGGGGTAAACCATCACTTTTTCATATATATTTTTTTTGTCTTCTTTTTGTTTCATTTAAATGTAACGTGCTTCAATCCACCAAATCATGCTTGAATTGTGTTTAATTAGGGTCTATTTGGTCGACTTTCAGCAGCTTAGGCAGACACCGGCCAACAGACAACATTCTTACCAAAGAACGGTCGGTTACACCATCAAAGACGTGCGTGTGTGTGCAAAGATATTTGGGGACCCTTTTTTCTTTTTTTCTTTTTTGATTTTTACCAGTAATTTTGAAATTCTTTCCCAAAAAAAGGCTGTACAAGGTCGTATCGGATGATACAGCCAGTACCGTATCAGATGGCCAATACCTTACATAATACCTTGGATGTGAGGCTTTAGTAAAAATGGATGGGCAGGAGATTCCTCATAGTGATTTATTTTGTTATCTTGGCACCATCATGCAAAACAATGGAGAGATCGGGAAGGATGTTTCCAATAGAATTAGAGTTAAATGAATGAAGTGGAGATGTCCTCTTAAACCCAAGGTGTTACAAGAGAACAACTTGAGTTTTAAAGGCAGTTACAAATTTATCTAGAAATTAAATAAACATCCACATCGACAAAGTCTGAGCAGCAATGGGAAGCATGAGTGGCAAGCAGGCAGGGTTGCAACATAAGCTGGCAGTTGCAACCACAGATGCAAATTCAAATGTTGATGATGGTAAACTTCAAGCAACAAATACCAGAGACGGAAGATTGATGCTAGTGACAAACACCTTCAGATCGATGATTAATGGCAACAGATTTCGGACATGAGAATAGGCAACCAAATCTTTCAGATCAGCAACATTGTACAGCAATGCAGCGGCAGAGACAGGCGATGGGTTCTGGCAGACAGGGCCCCATGCATGCTGAGATGGTGTTTGGTGATGCTATGGCAGGCTGCAGTAATAATGGATGGGTGCTACAACTGCAGGTGACGAAGAAGAGGAACAACAATGCTAATGGCATTGAACAGGGTGGTGTTCGAGGTCTTTGCAGATGTAGTAAATAGAGATGGGTTCAAATCGGGCTCTAAATCGTAGATGGGGATGGTGCTTCCCAGAGCTAAATCCAATGGTGGTTCCCATATCTGAAACAACAATGATGGCTGCCGGATGTTTGGTGCTGAGTGGTTGCAGACAGCTGTTAATGGTGATGGGTGTTGAGTTGCAACAGTGAGGTGCGGGCACTGAAGCAGATCTAGATCAGATGCAACGCTCCGACGGGGATCAAGTAGATATTGGGTCATTTGCATTTGCAACATATGGATACAGATCGAATCAGGTGCAGTGGATCAAAAGCCATGATTCGTGACAGATGGTTGGATGGGAAAGATAAATCAGAAGTGTAGCTCTGATACCATGTAAACTAAAAGGAGCTACATTGTGTAATGCCCGGATGACTATGTTAGGAATAACTATAGTTGCACAATGCATCAAGTGAAGCAGCAACAGATTTGGGTGTGGGAGCAAGGAAGTATCTATTTCAAAATGTTAGCAAGTATAAATGGCTGGGGAGCGGAAGCGCGATTCGAGGCGGGAGCGGCATACGGGTAAAAGGATCATGCAACTAAGGGAATAACCTCACATATGTATAGAAGAATGTATCTATAAGATAAACATAAATCTATCTAATCTATTTATCTTCCTAGTTCCTAATTTAAATGTGTACAATACAATTTATGTATAACTCTACAATATCTTGTAATATCTCATCCCCTAACACCAGGACAACCAACATCTGTGCAGAGTCTACAGATGTGAAGGCTTTTTCAATGACTGAAGATAAGGCCTAAGGATTTTTTGGCTAAAGATAACTCATCATATGCCAAATAGCCAAGAGAAGGCCATGATTATGACCATGATGACAATGACATTTTGTCAACATTTTTCAACCGTAATGTCCCATTGGGCCAAAAAGAGGATCCCATTGCATCGTGGGGCCTGCTATGACACGAGTGGCATCCAAACAGTACAAAATCATGCCTAAAGCCTCTATCACATGGTGCAGTCACCAAAATTTTGGAATAGCCTAATTTCTTGTCAGTCCCTTCGTCCAGGTGGGAGTAGGATGCACATGATTAACGGGCTGGTGCCATGTCAACATCATGGTGGCCCCAAACACAAGTGTACATCACATACACCAAAAAGATGCAATATAGTACATATACGAATTCATAATGTAAAATATATGAAATAATAAGTGTTATTGTTATAGATCCCACATGCATAGTATTATATGTGCTGCAAGTGTGAAGAATCAGGAAGCCATCTCCTTCATTGCAGTTTTGCGCAAAGAGGTCTGGGCCATTGTGCTTTCCAAGTTTAGCATAATGTGGCTGTTTCCTTATGCAGTTCAGGAAATGATTGAATGGTAGTCTAGTGCTTGCGCCCAAGTTGATAGGCTGATTTTGAATATGGTGGATTACACAGGATGTGGTTTATTTGGCTCGAAAGGAACAATAGTCTACAATGGTAAAGCCCAGAATTTTCTCTACCTAGTTGAGCAGATTTTAAGTGTTCATCATCTCCAGGGCTAAGGCAGACAAATGACTTTTGGGGCTGTTTTCCTCAATGTTTCAAGCATGCTGGACCTGCTGGGATGATTTTCTCAACTCAAACTATCATCCTCCTAAGTGTGCGGAATGTACGAAAAGTCCTCCAAGGTTTGTAAAGATCAATTTTGATGGCTGTTCATCGGGAAATCCCAGACCCTCTGATTTTTTTATTTATTTATTTTTTATTTTTTAGTATGAGTTGCAAATCGCATAGTTCTCCACATCCATTGGAATCAGAGATTTGAAATTTGCTGAAGCAACGGCCCTCCTTCACACGCATAGAATCGTTGTTAACCCAAACCTACACCTGGTTTTTCTCCTCAAGGGGACTCCTCTAATGCCGTCTTATGGCTAGAGGAAAATCATATCATTAGAGGGTAGCTTATCTTGTTGAGGAAGAGTTGGCCTTTGTGTTGGGTGGATGTTCTCCTTTATCTCAAATTCCAAGAGACGCTAATTCCAACATTGATCATCTTGCAAAAGGCAGGTTCATCCGGATATGATTTTCTATTCCAAGATAACAGACAAATTCAGTAGTTGGCATCAGTTTTTTGCAGCACCTTGCTACTTGTAATTTTTCATATTTTTTGCTCCTGTCTGGGTTCCGTATTTAGTCCCATCTTGCTGTTTTCTTCTCTCATTCGCAGCTAGTTCGTTTAGAGAGAAAACCCTGGCCAGCTATGGAAAATAAAATGAATTCTTTCGATGAGATAGTTTCCACTAGTTTCAGAAACCAAAAAATAAGAGGATATCGATTTCCTTTTCAGAAGTATTCCTCAAAAGGTGAGTAAAACCATTTCTCCACAAAACCTGTTAAATCGAATTCCTCAGTTGATAAGAAAATGATATGGACCTCTAACGTGACATTTATAGTTGTCATTATTTTCCTTAGTTTAGATAGATTTATCCATTCAAAATGGCAAAACAAACAACAGGAACAGAAAAGGAAATACATTCCCATAGAAATTCATGTTGTTAAACAAACATTGGAAAAGGAAAAGAAATTCCTTCCTTTTCCCTTACCTTTCCCTGTTTTGAGGATTCCATGGGGGTTATCTATTTCCATGTTTTGGTTTCACCCCATCCAAACAGGCCCTAGTAAATTCTTTTGTTATCCATCAACATAACATGCATAATATTACATCATTTGCATGCTACGTTTCAGTTTCACCCTAACCAAACAGGCCCTAGTAAAGTCTTTGGTTACCCATCAAAATAACATGCAGAATATTATGTTATATGCATGCTATTGCATAAATCAAAGAATAAATCTCTATAATCCAATTACTAAATATAAATTACATCATAATCAACAATAAGGGCATAGAACAAAAAAATCGGGTTGGTAAAAATAGCAATCGAAATTGCAGATGATCCATAAATCGGACCATGCGGTTTGGAAAGGAAAACATAGGGTGGGTGGCAATTTAGGTGCCATTGATACATATCAAAAAATGAAGAAAAACACTGATTTGCAGGTCAATATTTTTGTGGAAATCATTTTATATAAGCATTCACAAATGCATTGTAATTGGTGACATCTGCCCAGAAACATGCATTCATGGATGTACATATTTAGGCACGCATGTAGACTTTCCATGTGTTAATGATATGCAGATGCAAAAAGGCATGCACCTAATATGCTTCTTAACTCATAAGAATTAAAAGTTTGGTCAAGTAAATAGGCCTCCAAAACTCGCAGAGAAGGCCTCATCCTGCCTGGGGAATATGATTGATACAAAATCAATGCTAGAGAGACTTACAGGCCAACAACTTCAAGATCAAGGAGAGATGGACAGGCAGATAATGCTGTGCAAAGTGCTGCATTGTCCATTCTATCAATATTGTAGAGGTGCAACTTCCTCAAAAGAGCCCTTCAAACATATGAAAAGGAAATATTCAGAACAGGACTTGTTTATCATTATAAGATGTAATGTACTAGTTAATCGAACATACCCAGCAGCACCACCGTCTGTACTTAAAGACAGTAAACATGACCTTGTCAAAACACATGACTCCTTCCCTTGCCTAGTTCTCTTGTCATGCCATGAGAAAACTGGTGTATCTACAGGAATATTGATGGAGTAAGCTGGTCGAGAAGTTCCAGTTGATACCGTAGAACCAGGCAATATCCCAAGCTTGAGTGACCTGAGTGCAGAAATCAATTTAAGAGGTATGAATCATTTAAAAGACAAAGCAAAGGTCATTCATACAGTAAAAGAAGATCTCTACAAGAAAATCCTTTGCAATACAGTTTGCAAGAAAAAAACACACTACTGCCTCCTGGTGAATAAGATTGGACATCAAGATAGAGGATCAAGATTGATAGAAAATATATCAAGGACCAATCACAACAGAGAACTTTACTGTTTCAGTCTTTTCCATACTACCTAAGTCTACGATGGCATGGCTTGCAAGAACATAACTTGTGTAGCATAGTCTATAAACATAACCAAAACATGTTTGAGACATGCTTTTCTCCCTGTGCAAAATGGTGAAGTAGAACAAGTTTCATCCAAGTACCCTAAAAACTTCAATAGCAACAAGATATACAGTGCCTTTCTTGGATAAGAGACGGAGAAGAAAGACATCTTTAATGTAGAAAGGAAAACCGAAAGCAAGAGTAATGATAACAAAGTTGGAACAATGTAGCTACATGAGAAGAAAAAATCACTTCAAATTATTCAATTCTTGAGTATCTGGAAAATGTTCAAGCTATTTCTCAACCGTTGTAACGTAAAATCTCCTTAGTTATGCTTTTTAGTTGTGCAAAGGTCAACCATTGAGTAAAAACAATCGTTGAGTAAAAACATTCTCCAAAAAAAGATAAAAACATAGAGATCTCTTTAAGATCACAGTCTTGATTGGACTTCTCTAATGGCTCTTTTTTTTGTTCAGAATCATTGTTGGCATGGTTACTTCAATGCACTTCACCACCCGATAGGAAATCTTCCAGTTTGCTTCATTCTATACAATCATACTGTTTTTCTTACATATCCTCATATTTGGGTATGTATTCATAGTCTGATGAGGTTGTGTGTAGCTTGCTTTAAGCTTCTCCCAGATTCTGTTCATATTGCATAATGGAATCAATTTGATGACTTGCAATCACCAAGGTGGTGCAGGAATACACCATTGGCTTAGGGCATTTCACTTATTTTCTACCAAACCCACTGAATTGTGAAAGATAACTTTATAGTTATTTGTAATTTACCAAAACCAGGGCCTGAAAAGAGTCAGCTCATCCAGTATTTTCTCAAAGACATACTTCCTACAAACAAATGTTTCCTCGAGTTGATGATTGCAGAATCCAAGCACTCACTGTCCTAGAGAAGACTTGCAGCAGGAACCACCAATTTAGTTAACAATAGACAACCATGTTCTTGAAAGTGAGTGAGTGAGTGAGTGTGTGTGTGTGTGTGTGTGTGTGTGTGTGTGAGAGAGAGAGAGAGAGATATGGGACATACTAAAAAATCATTCATTGAGAAAAATCAGTATTGTTACAAGTAGCTTTCCTGAATCTTAAAAAGAGCAGTGAGGGCATGATAAGTTTATGATTTTAACACCCAGCTTAGTATCTTATTTTATATATTCTTATCTAAATTATCATATAGAATGTATTGATAGCAAATCAAGTACAAGAAAGTAACGAAGACCTGATTACCAGTTTAAAATTATTTTTTTAAAAAAAAAAAAACGTGGTGAATATATTATTCATTGCAAGAGCCTCCATAAAGAAATATGCCCATCAAACTGGATACATGAAGGAACTTACAGTAGATTTTTCCCCGCTCGTTGGATCATCATGGTCACGACTGTGTTATTAACCTTTGGAACTATAGATGTTAAGTCAATGTTGGCATAGCACAATGGATCCATCGCACACTTGTTGAACATAGAGCAAGTAGCAGCAGTGTGGCAAAGGCTTTGTGTATCAAGTGCCGAGAACACCTACAAATCACCAAAAACCATTGTACAAGTTTAGCAAATATCCTAAGGGACCAACCGCAACGATCAAATGCAATGATGATGCATGATCCTAGGGAATACACACTCATTAACATTTTGATGTCTCACGCTGTTTGGAAAATTGGCACCAAATTGTCATTATGCTCATTCTTTCAGTGCAAGAAATGAGTTTAATATCCATTTGCGCCAGTGGCCAATATGCCCAATGGGAATTTCAGAATTCCCAAACCAGTGTTTTAAATAGTTACACTATGTAGCATGTAGTTTACACTAAGTAGCTCATGAAAATAGCTTAAGTCACATGTAGTTTATGCTACATGCTAATTTACATACGCTACACACTACATAGCTTACAATACACTATTTTTCACTAAAACAAAACTCAATTCATGTTTTCAACAATTTGTTACATTTTCCTATTTTTCAATAAAAATTAATTTATCTTTTTAGCGATCTTAGAACAATTAATAAAAGTAACAGTATTAAACCAATTCTATTGCTTTTTCTTTATCGTTATGGTTAATCTTTGCCCTATTTTTCTTATTATTTTATATCGTGTTTAGTTGCATCAGATATCATGAAATTTCATTGCTACTCAATCTAATTTGGTGAAAAATATCATGAAATTTCATGATAATTGATGCAACCAGGCGCAATTTAATTTAAAATGTAGAATTGGCATGTAGCTTATGCCACACGCTATGTAGCTTATGCCACACGCTTCAAAAGATCAAACGCTACACTACACGCTAGACGCTATTTAAAACATTGTCCAAAACAAACCCTAACTTGTAACATTGTTCAAGCGGACAATCAAGATTGCACGTGTTGGTTCTCTCCATAGTCCATGCTTTCTTTCTTTTTTTAGGGGTAACCAAAAAGTTCATTAGAATAGGAAAAGGTGGATACAACAAGGCATCATCCCGAATAACACAAAGGTGAAGAGACCTCCCAAGATCCCAGAATTGATCAAAAGGCTTATCCTCAAACAGCTTGAGCAATCTAGCCCACTCAACGACAAGTTGTTAGCTTTTTAAAGACTACACATGGCAGGGATGACTTACTATGAAAACCCTGTGGTTACACTAAAGTCATATAGACAACAAAGATACAAGAAAATAAGCCTCTGCAGATAATGCCTCCTTTTGCATTTCTTCCCACATCCATGCCACGCCTGAAACAATTCCCAAATTGAGCACAGCATGACCCATTCCACCTCAAAAACTTGAACAAGTTCCACCAATCTCTAGCATGAAGGGACAAACATGAATAGATCCACCAATTCAGAATCCCTTAGGCATAAAATACACCCATTTGTGATAATAAAATTCCTACTCATCTTGTTCCTACCAACTAGCCAAGCAAAAGCTAGGACATAGGGTGGCCGACTGTAACTCCATATGTGATGGATAGGATTCAAAATCCTTGAAGATGGGAGAATAGAAGTGGCTAGGTAGAAAGACTTAACCAAGAAGTGGCCTGAATTTTCAATATTCCCCATCTGTCCCAACTCCCTAAGGAGACTCCACATCCGCGAAGCACTTCCATCAAGCCCACAAAATCACCAAGCTCCTCATCTGTCAGGTTTCTTGAAAAATGAAGCACCCAAACCACGTCATGACCCACCTTTTCTGCACATTGGCAAATATGAGCGTCTAGCCGAGCAGCAATTCCGAAGAGTCTAGCACAAGTAGCACAAAGGAGCATATCCCTATTCCCCACACCCCCTGCAACGCCAGAACTGAATCTGAGAGTCTTCCCCATGCATGAAGGAAATCTCCCTACGAGTGAAGGTACCCACTTCAAGCACGGCTTTCCAGCAACATGAAGCTCGACACTGAGCAACCTCCCTCTCCATACTCTGCAATTGCTTTCATTTCAAATTCCAACTCAAGCGAAAGTAATCACAAATTAAAGCTGGTAATTCACACTAAATAAAGTAGTAGAAACCCAAGCTTTCAACAATTCACTCTGCTGCTACTCAGTTATTGCAATTTACGTCATTTGTACACCGCAACACAGCCATAAATCTCATCAGTTTCTATGAATTTCAGTCATTTTCCCATGCAAGAATCTCTCAATTCACCCAAAAAAAAAAAACTGCAATGATTAGATCCTTTCTCTAACATTAACAACTTAAACTGCTCAAATTCCCTACTACTAATCACATTTTCAATCAAAATCCGGACCAAAACCATAAAATCAACAAATAGATCAGAAATAGAACTGAAAATTCAAACAGAAAGCGAAATTTTCTGAAATCAAACTCACTTTGACGGTGATATCCGGCGGAAGCGGCCACGATATTGAATTGTGCAACGAAGCACGTCTCCTCCACGATTTCTTTGCCGATTCCTGAAGGACCGATCCCAGTCGGAGCGCGCTGTCGATGAGACTGTTCTTCTCCGAATCGCAAGCCCTAGATTCAAGAAGTCGCTCCAGGGAGAGGTCGAGAGAGGAGTCCGAAAAGCCTAGGAAGATTTCGAGGAGCCGGTCCATCTCGTCGGATCTTGAAACCCGAGCTGGGGTATCGGGAGAAATATAGTTAACGGAGCAGGGTCGTTTTGGGAAGACGGTATCCATTATCTTGCGGTGGAAAGAAATGGCTGGGCGAGAGAAAAGGGGAAGGAAATTGCTCGAGGCAGGGTGGGGACATTTTGAGCGTGCGCACTGCTTTTTCGTGCGACACGTTTGTAGGCGAGGAGAAGACGCTCGCACGTGTGCAAGAGAGGGAATACAGTTGGGAGATTCGTACCCGACCCGCCGACCCTGGGTGCAGCTTCGGTGGATCACTGACTGTGGGGCCCACCTTGATGTGTGAACCTTACATCCACTCTGTTCATGACTTTTGACAGCTCATTTTACGACATGCCTCGGAAAATGAAGTATATTCAAATCTTAAATGGACCACATCACAGGAAAAATTGTTGATTGACTACTCATCGTTAAAAACTTCCTGAGGACCTGTCGTGGGAAAATCTGAGCCTAGAGATATACTCACCGAAACGGGTGTACCCCGACCCCAGTTGAGGAGAGTCCAACCTGGTCAGGTGAGTGAGCTTGCTATAGTAGGTCGGATGGCAGAACAATGTGGGCTGAATCATAGCTCAGTAGTGACCCACCCACGCTGACCTGATCATAACAATTAGAGTACCTGGCTACCAAGTTCTTTTGTAAAGCTTACATGTCACCTTAGACCCAAAAAAAAAAAAATCATTATATACTCCAGCCTCTGACCCTGGCCAAATCCTAGTATGCGAGCAATCGGGCTTGGCCAACCCATGGACTCGAATCCTCCTTAGTAAGGTTCGAGACATGGTGTCGGCTTGGATGGAACGACCTATAATTACGCTCAGGGATTATCTCCGGAATGACTTCCGGCGCACGATCAGAGGGTAACTGCCAACATCAATGCATGCACCACTCATGCCTAATGACAGAAGTCGTGCCAAAAATGACGGACACAACCACCTTAATTAGAAGGTATAAACAGGAGACACGGAATAGGAAGGGGTATGCAAAGTCTCTCATTTGAAACCTATCTACACTACTTAGACCCAGATTCCTAGCCTGACTTTGGCATCGGAGGTCCCCTGCTCTAGCCAGGGTCTCCTTTGCTTTCACCTTGTGCAAGCTCACAAAGCTCAACATTGGTGCTCAGAGCTTGGCAAAGGGTGAGCCAGATTTCTGCATCAACATTTTAGCGCCGTCTGTTAGATATCGAAACAAAAACCGTTGTTACTTTACCAGGGAGAAATGGCAAAAGGAAAAAAAAGAAAATGCATACACCAGCTGTTGCGGTTAATCTCGAGCCGTCTAGGGTCAGAATTTAACTTCTGAATTACATATAGAGTTTGCTCCTACGGAGCCTACTCAGCGATCTAGAAACCGAGGAGGCAAATACCAGGCGCTGTAAAACCAAATGGCAATATTGGTCAATGAGGTCAATTAGATGAAGCAGCAGATGAATAGGCAACATCTGCCTATTGATCAGGAGGTGAATGCTCCAATGGTTGCAGAACGTCCAACACCTTCAGCGTCCTGAGGAGCCTCGCGAGGCACATCCGCTCGGATCCCGACGTGAGCATGGGAGCCATCGAACCGAGCCCCAACGCACGTCTCTGAGACCTTAGCACTGGCTCCGAGAGATCTCCGCCATGAGCTGGAACGAAGGAGGCATGGGAGGACTCCTAAGCCTGATCATGCTCGGGAAGTAGTGGCCGAGAACAGAGACCCTTGGGAAACTCAGCTCAAAGAACTGTGAGGTCAGATCAACACCATGCGCCAAGATTACTAAGCACAAGCCCCCACTGCAGTCGAGGCAATGATGGAGGAAGTTGAGCCTTCGTTCACCAACGACATCATGAGCGCGGTCATGCCCTCCAGGTTCCGGATGCCCCCCATCATCCAATATTCTGGGTCTGGAGATTCGACCGAGCACTTGGAATTTTATCGCTCTTGGATACAAATTCAATCCGCCTCGGACCTGATGATGTGTAGGGCCTTTTCCATAACTCTCATGGGGGCCGCAAGGAATTGGTATCAATAGTTGAAGTCAAATTTGATTGGCTCGTTTGCCAAGCTCAGCGGAGCTTTCCTAACGCAGTTCATCATCTGAAAGAAGTGTCGAAAGCCATCTCCTCATTTACTCACCGTCAAGCAAAGGAGTGGAGAACCGTTGAAGGATTATATCCTTGCAAGTCGAAGACTACTCCGACAAAACTGCGCTGACCACGATGATATCCAGGCTTTGGGACGAAAGATTCATCTTCTCAATAGGGAAGAATCCACCGACCACGCTTAGAGACCTCACAAGTCGGGCACAGAAGTTGTAACACCCCATACTTTTTAGTACTCGGGTATTATAATGGAAGCCGAATCTAGTATAAACACCAATCAAGTTGTCTATCTTCGAGATAGATTATCAAGTCATCAAAGAAACCTAATTTAGATTTTAATAACCTCACTAGACAATTTAATTGCACGTTATTTATCGCAGGCTTTAGACCACACGATCCAGTAATTGTTCAACTCATACTATGATCAATCATAAGTTTAGATTATGCACTTGTTCAACCGTAAGATTGACCATCCAATCATTCATTGTGGATCAAGGAACGTCTTAATCAGCCCACTAACACTAAAGTCTACTCAGATGGGTCTTTAGGGTTCGAATCATTGAGATCACCATTGATTTCCACATGAGTAGTCTCTAAGGTCACTATTGTATAAAGTAGACCTGATTCTATCATTTGTCTCAATTTTCGAAGCACTAGCCAGGCGACCCATCGATTTATCATGTTCCAGACAACCTAATGATACATCAACTCCCAAACCATACTACATAGCTAATCTACCGTTAATCAATTGCTTAGAACAACCCAGGTGTTGTTAGGAACTTATAAATCTATAAATGACTGACTATAGTGAAATCTAACAATTGGGAGTGATCTGCAAACTCAATCATCCGTTTGTCGATTTTCAAAAAGGATTGTCAGTCATTAATATGAGACCCTGGATTACAAGACCCACCATTCATCGGGCCGTAATCCTGATGGGATGAATTACCATCTAATTGAATGATCTAGCCATCGAATTATAACTATTAATGCCAAAGCTTTATTCAAAGAGTAATAAGGGTGTTAGGTGTGTCGTGGATCAGAATTTGATAGGAATTTGATCATTGGATCGACAGAAGTCCATAATTAAGACTCCAGATTTAAATATGGCCCATTGGAGCTTTAGATCAGCCTCATTCTTGGGCTCATGGCCTTACATAGGTCAACGCATCGAATGGTCGGTATGGATTTCATCAAAATAGTATGTAGACCCCACAGTACACATGGTGTGTACCACAGTGAGTGTGCACCCGCAGTGCACTGGACAGGGCAGCTCTGTCAAACATGCTTGACCTGATAAAAAGCCTCAACATAGAGAGATTTCTCTCTTTTCCCGCTAATGGGATTTTAAACGGACCGAGTCCATTTCTGGTCATGGATGGCCCACCATTGGTTATTGATCAGACGATCTGAATTGTCCATCATGTTGTGAAGGTGGGTTCAACCAAAACCAGATGGATGGAATACGATATGACACCCGTGTGTACACACAACACCGATCGCAATAAGGCTAGCGTGCACAAGAATTGTGTTTCCAGCCACTTCTAAACCAACCCATTGTGATTTATATGGGCCACCTTGAGTTGATCCAAATCGTCCATCTGATTCAGGCAGTGGGCCTGGCCAAGACCCAACTGATCTCAAGGGTTTCCCCATACGTGTGGGCGCACGATTCTAGGTCCAAACTAAGGTTGCGCATGGAAATTTTTGAAAACGGAAGTCAGTTTTGTCCTACCAAGCTGGCGATCCGTGTGAGAGTCCTCTACAAATCCCGACTGCTCGTTGCATGTCATCCCAGCCTTTCGATGAGCGCCAAAAGAGGAGAGACACGCTATTGATAGAAGAAAGGTAGAGAAATGCTTACCTCTTCGAGAAACGAATGCTGGCGAGATCTGGGCCCTTGTTCAAGCTTGTCTAACCTATCTTAGCCGCTCAAGGTAGTGCAACCTCGCATAGGACGACCAGCCTCCCGAAATCCACCATTCACGTGGTATATTGGCTACGGTCAAAAATTTCGTGAGATAATGAGAAGACCCCTATTGTGAACAAGATGAGTGGGCCCCACAATGATATGAGGTCCCATCCGGTTCGTCCAAATGGTGCAAATCACCATGATAGGCCTGGGATAGAAATCTGCCATGAGAGATGCCGTCATCTTCTCCGTCCAGCTGTGAAACCCATCACAATGTTGTGGGCCTCATTTTCAGATCAAAAATGCCTATTCGGTGGGCCATGGTGATGGGAATTCACCCCACATATTAGATTGACACCATGCAAAGGAAATTTGTGGTATGTCCACCGTGTCTGGACCATTGCGGCATGAAATAACGACCGTTAAATGCAGTCCGACTGCCTGCCCTAGCTCTTTAAAAAGGGCATGCTATTCTCGGGATCCCCACCAAAAATCCAGCAAAGGAAAGAGGGAAAATAGAAAGAGTGACAGAGAGAGAGAGAGCCGAGCTCGAGCAAAACTCATCCATCGAGTTGGCCCGGCCTACTCGAGTCGATCAGAGTCGAGTCCAGGGACTCTGTGAGAGAAAGAAGGAGAGAAAGCAAGAGAAAAAAAAAGGAGAGGGAGAGAGTCGTGCGGGTTGTGGTGCCACACTACAACGAGTAATGGGTCGTTGCACCTTCTTCCCCGACGGTTTTTCTATCATACAATGTTGCTAATGGTGCTGCTTGACCGAGTCCAGCCTCGCTCCATCCATCCAAGGAAGGAAGGTTGATGCGGGAGGAACGGATGAAATAAGAAATGAAAGAGAGACAGAAGGAGAAAGGAGCGAGGAGGGTGAGTTGTTCGCTGCCAGTCCAAGCTCGCTGACTCGGTAGTCTTCACCGAGTCAAGCTAGGTTGGGTAAGGCCGGGTCTGATTTAGTCCAGCAACTTGCTGGTGTGGGGGTTCTGAGTGAAAAGAGAGAGAGTTGGGGTGGTGTAGTTGCACCATGTTGTTGTTCAGCCACCGAGTTGCTGACTCGATTCAAGATGGGTCAGGCCTGGTTCGGTCCAGTTCACCCCAGGGAAGAAAGAGAGAAAGAAAAGAAAATTCAAGAAGAAGAAGAAGAAAGAGAGAGATGAAAGAAGAAGAAAGAAGAGAGGAAGAAGGAAGAGGAGGAGAGAGGGTGATGTCGAGTCAACTCGGTTGCCATTTCTGCCGAGTTGACTCGGTCGAGTTGCGTGGAGTTGGGTCAACTCAGTTGAGTCGAGTCGGGTTGAGTCGCGGAGCGGGTCATCGATTCAAATTGAGGCCGAGTTGAACTACTGAATCGACTAAGGTGAGTCCACCTTCTCTTTCCTGAATGAAATTATTTCGATTACAATTATCAATGTTACCATTATTATCATTATTAGGAATATTAATATTAAACATGATTAACCATTAGTAAATTACCTATACTAATGTTAGTTGTTACAGACAAATTACAATTGTTAAATATAAGTGTTTTATTCTTAATTCTTAAATATTATTATTGATAGTAGAGCATACTATTTATTTTTATCACAATGATTATTAATGTCACATCAACTAATATTAATTATATCCTTAATGTTAGTGATCACCATAAAATTATTAATATTATTAGCGTTATGGTCAAATGTACATCGATTGGCACTTAAACCCTAAATTTAAACCAAGAACTAAACCCTAGGACAAAGCTCTAATTCTATATTAAAACACTAAAATAAATAATTTAAACTCTAGACTATGACCATAACCCTAGATATTGCGTAAAACTTGGATCTAATTATACAAGTTCATGATTTGTGGTAGGGTTCGACCCTAAGGGTGCACGCACCTCTTAGCAATGACGTAGGCGATTCAAAACATAAGGTGATGACTTCTTTCCCTTAAACTTTTCATTTCCAAATTAGTATAAGTAATAGTCTTTATTAAGAATCACAATTGTTATCTCATAGTATGCGACCTCTTACACTAGTATGAATTCTTAAGACATAATTTATATTTGGTTTATAATTAATAGTTGTGAACCATGATTGCATGTGATAATTATTTACATGATTACTCCCATTTTAATGGATAGTTCACATCGTGACCTACTATGATTATTATGCTTAACATATGTCTGTCATACTATAGCTATATGCTTTTACATGAATTGTTGTAAGTCACTTATGGATCTATATTCGCTACACTTGCAAGTGGGTAATCCCTCTTGTGTACGTGAACCCATACTCAAGATGTAACAAGATAGAGCGTGGTAAGAAATGGACCCTCGATTTGAAGGTTATATAGGACATGGAACATTAATGTGGGATTTACCATCCATAAGTCATACGACTTGAGTGGCTTAGAAATGACCTATTTAGCCGCTCTGACTTAACCTTGCCTGACCCATTTGTCGTCTCGATTTAATGTTCTGAGTACCCTTTTACCGTTGCGATTTAATATTTGTCTCATGTTTTGATGTTTGTCCTGCGTGGCTTCAATGGCCTATACTCATGCGATGGAAGTCCCCACTTATTGAATTTGATCGGCCACTTGTCGACGGGCATCCATTAAACATCCTAAGATGAAAAAATCTCATGAGCTGGGGATGGTGGGAATGGGACACTATGCCCAAGCTGTTGACTTATGCTGGGTGACAAGCCCCCCGTAGTGACCATTGAGTTACTTAAATTGACTGGTTATAATTAGAATGATAATGGTTTGGTTAATTATGCATTTATAACATACTGGTAATGACGCGTGGCTAATTCTAGATGTTGTAGCACGTACCGTTAGGTTCAGAGGGGTATCATTTCGCTAATTCCCAAACCATCGACTATCGACCTACGTACGTGACGTACGATGGCTTGGTTATTATGCTGTATGTGATGTACGCAAGTGATATGCTGCGTTGGTAACCAATCATATGCATGGGTGACTGTTGAGGGTCCAATATTACATATCAGACCCCGGTTATTGCCTGATTTTACATACATGATAATGCTTAATGTCATATTTTAATTGTGTTTTTATTGCAGGATGCAATCAGGAGCGTGGACTGAAAAATAGTACTAAAAGCGTGGATTTGACACTCCGAAGTTACCAGAGCAAGGGACGCACTCCAGAGAACCAAGACAGAAGAATTTACATGCCAGGGATCCGAGAAAATTAGGCCATTCACGTTAAAGAGGTCCGAAATTGGTGAAGAATGCAAGATCACATAGTTCCCGCTATCTGATTGGCCCAAGACTTCATAGATGGCCTGAGGACCATAAATTAACCGTACATATCAAATTTCAGCCCTCAGATCACTATGGAAGTACCCCAACTGACAGATCAGCCCATAAACCGTTAATTCTGGGCCCACCTGATATCTGGAACTATCTCAACTTTGGTCTCGACGGTTTAAATAAGATGAGAAAATGAATGGATGGATCAAATTTTTGAAACACATCACGGTGGGGCTCGTATGTGAGGTGTGTACATTGCACATGTACATGTACCGCCGCGCACCGAACCGACTAAAGCCGGTTAGCCACAACTGACCCGCGTCTTCTTCCCAAAACGGCAGTTGCCGTTTTGGCACTGCGAATAGACAGACGACGCCCGATTTGCGGACGCTAGTGGGCCCCACAGAGCGTACATATGGCTAATCTAAACCGTCCATCTTGTAGAGGGTCATGAATCCTTCAAACCTATGCTGAATTTTTAGACCTATGCAAGCACACGTGCGCGATACAGAGGCCATAAGTGGACTACCCTGCAACGTTCAATTTGATTTTTGAATGATTTCTTCTCTGATTCTGAGTCAATGAACATTAAAAACCATCCGTTTCTGACCAAAATTTCGAGGGTAATCTAATGGATGGGGTGGATTTCCTCGAAAACACCTCTGTGGAGCCCACCGATCACGTCAGCGCCGGACGTGCGAAAGGCTACATACGACCTCGAAATCTAATTTTTCAGGCAGTTGTGGCCCACCATCTTTGATCATATGGTAAATCTGAACCGTCCATCGTGTAGGCCAGCCAAAATACTTCCAAGAGACGTTGATTTTACAAAAATAATGTAAGGAACGCAAGAGTTATGAAGCCCCGAACTTGGCTGCGAAAAGGCTTTCGCTGCGCGTGCGATAGCTTCCCAAATCCGATTTCCACCACTCCAGCAGCTATAAAGAGAGTTCCAAACGTGGAGAAGAGGGTGTGCTTGAACAGGGGACGTCAGATAGAGAAAGAGAGGCAGAGAGAGAAGTGTTTGAAATTTTTTATATATTTTCTTTATTTTTCTTCTTTTTTTCTATGAATGATGTTGAGATTTAGTCTGATTATGTTAGGCTAAACCTCTTAGCTAGGGCTAAGAGGTGAAGCTTGTGGCGTGATGGGACTGACTCTATGCCTTTGATTTATGCTAGACTTACTGATGTTGATTTTAGTTCAATTAAAAGGAATACTTTCAGTTTTATTTAATGGTTTGTTGTGACTGAAATTACAATAGATCTGCGATGGCTTTGAGTATTTCTTTCTCATTTTGATGTTTATGACGTCAGGAAGCCCTGTTGTTCACCATCGTCTCATGGGCATGGTTGGATGACGGTATCCTTCCTAACTTTCATGCATTGTTGATTGGTTGGTAATTAGTTTAATTCTGTTGTTTGCTTTGTCTCCTGGGCATGGTTTGATGATGGAATCCATTCTAATTCATATACCTTTCATCTCGTGAAGACTAGATCAAGTAAGTTCAGTTTGATTTCCATGATTCTTGATGCAGGCATAAGATCTCCCTGATCTCTACAAGTGGATCCTCTGAATCCCTAGTTTTCTTCCTCTGAATTCCGTAAGTTTTAGATTAATATTTCACCATTATTCGTCAATTTATATTTGATTTCGATTTCATCTTAGGCTAGTTCTATTTCTACCTAGTTTCAGATAACGTACAGGTTTCAGTCCCTTGGGATTCGACCTCGGTCTCACCGAGTTTATTACTACATCACAACCCTATACTTGGGGAGTGAACAAGTTTTTGGCGCCGTTGCCGGGGATTGACGGTTACGTTTTTCTGAAATTAACTAGTTTTAGGATTAGTTTAAGATTAGGATTTTTTCTAACTTTAGGTTTAGATTTTCTATTTTAGAAACTAACCTGTTTTCCTGTTTTGTAGGATCCTGACACAAACTTCTAAATTGGTAATCCCTTTCTAATTCCTCTACTTTTTCTATTTTTAGAATTAGGGTTTGAATTTTAGAAATTTCTAATTCTAGTATTTTTCTATTTTTAGGAAATAGTTTATTTTTAGAAACTTTCCTCTTTTGTTTTTAGAAACTAGGTTAGTTATTTCCCTTTTTAGAAATTCTTTCTAATTTTATAAACTACTCATCTTTCATTTATTTTATTTTTAGAAACTTTCTAATTTTAGGTTTAGATTTTCTATTTTAGAAACTTTCTAATTCTGGAACTTTCCTTTTTAGAAACTAATCTCTTTTGTTTTCTTTTACAGGATCTTAACATAGGAACTTCTCATTTGGTACCATCTTTCTTCTCCTCTTACTTTCTGTACTCTTCTAATTTTAGATTTAGATTCTTCTATTTTCTAGTTTTAGAAATTTTTTCTTTTTTTTAGAAACTAACTTTCTATTTTTATTTTTAGTAACTTTCTAATTCTAACTTTTTTAGAATCTACCTTTGTTTCCTAATTTATTTTTAGAATTTTTGTTTAGAAACTAACTTCCTATTTTGTAGGCTTTTAAGATAGAAATTTCTAATTCGGTAAGCTTTTTCTCTCCTTTCTATTTTTCAGATCTCTTTTAGTAACTTACTTTCTAAGTTTAGGACTTTCCTAATTTATTTTAGAAATTTCCACTTTCCTTTAGGAATTTCTTCTTTTAGAAACTAGTTACTTCTATCTTTCTTCTTAAGGATTTTCTAATTCTAGACCTTCTCTTTAGAAACTGACTTATTTTGTTTTCTTTTACAGGTTTTTAACTTAGGGACTCCAATTTGGTAACTTCTTTCCAACCCTCTCTTTCTTTTTAGATTTTATTTTCCTTTCTTAGGATTAGGTTTTGAATTTGATTGAGGGCTGTGAGTGTTTCATGCCCAAGTGAGCCCGTGACAATACTCGACGTCTCTTGACTGAAGGAAGATTAGTTGAGGGCTTGACTATCCATCGCGGGACTAGACACCACTCGAAATCCCCTGAGTTAATTGAAGTGATGGCTGGAAACCAACCTCTTCTACCCCAACCTAGGGTGGAGGACATTCAGGATGAAAATGAGGTGTATCAAGCACCCCCGCCACGTACCTTACGAGATTATTTACAACCAGCGGGGGTGAGTACACCCTCATGCATGATTTTTTCTGAAAATACAGGACATATGGACATCAAGGCAGGGGTTATCCCACTCCTTCCTAAGTTCCATGGCCTTGAATCTGAAAAACCATATTTACATTTGAAAGAGTTTGATGAGATCAGAGCCACTTTATATTTTCAAAATGTGTCTGAGGACACAGTCAGGCTGAGACTTTTTCCTTTTTCCTTAAAAGAGAAGGCTAAGACGTGGTTACATTCACTGCGTCCTAGATCCATTGGCACATGGAATGATATGCAAAGGGAATTTATAAAGAAATTCTTTCCACATCATAAAACGATTACCCTTAAAAAAACAATCATGAACTTCACCCAAAAGGAGGATGAAACATTTTACCAATGTTGGGAAAGGTTCAAGGATTTGGTCAGTTCATGCCCACAACACGGTTTTGAAACGTGGCGCATTACAAATTTTTTCTACGATGGACTGACATTTTTCATGCGCCAAATGGTCGAGACAATGTGTAATGGAGAGTTCATTAATAAAAATGTTGACGAGGTATGGGATTACCTCGATAGTCTTGCTGAAAAAATACAATCATGGGACTATTACCCAAAGTCAAACACCACGTCTAGGCCGACTCAATTAAAGGAGAAAGGTGGATTGTATCTCTTGAAAGAAGAGGATGATCTCAAGTGTAAAGTGACTACGCTCATAAGGAAAGTTGAGGCCATGGAAGGAAAGAAGGATAAGGTTAATGAAAGTGTTTGCGGCATCTGTGATTGCAACATTCATACAACTGAAAATTGTCCTACGATACCTACCTTTCAAGAAGTGTTGAATGAACAATCCAATGCCGTAAATAATTATCAAAGACCTTTCAATGGACCAACCTCTAATACGTACAATCCTGGTTGGAAAAATCATCCAAACTTTAGTTGGAGAAATGGACAAACTGCTACCCCTCAAAGTTTCTTCAATCAAAATCCAAATCAGGGGAAACCTCAAGAAGAACCGGTTCAAAATTCCATGCAAGAGCTGACCCATGCAATGCGAGACTTTATGCAAAAGATGGATTCACGTATGACGGTTATAGAAAAGGGGATGCTTCCTGCACAACCGCTCCCCAATCCTAAACCGCAATACGAGATAAGTGATCCTAGCTCTTCAAATCAAATGGGGCACGCTAAATCCATCACCACTCTTAGGAGTGAGAAGATCATTGATAAAACTCTTCCGGTTAGGCCTAAAAAGTCTCAAGAACCAGAAGAGGACAACAATAATGGATCTAGTGAGGCCCTACAAAAATTAGAACTGGAGCTTTTAGAAAAGCCAGTTGCTCCATTTCCCCAATGGTTGGTTGCACGAAACCTCTCTCTAACTCTCAGGATATCCTAGAGGTGTTGAAACAAGTGAAAGTCAACATTCCTCTACTTGATGTCGTAAAACAGATACATTCATATGCCAAATTTCTGAAAGACTTATGCACGACCAAACGACGGCAGAGTATTCAAGAGAAGATCTTCTTGACCGAGAAAGTGAGTGCCATCCTAAAGCAAGACGTGCCACAAAAATTCAAAGATCCCGGTAGCACAACCATATTATGTGTAATCGGGGACCACCGAATTGATCATGCACTTCTTGACTTAGGAGCGAGCGTCAATCTGATTCCCTACTCGGTATACAAACAGTTAGGTTTGGGTGAATTAAAACCCACCCTAACTACACTACAACTTGTTGATCGTTCTATTCGTGTACCAAGAGGGATAATTGAGGATGTGTTGGTCCAAGTTGATAGATTTTACTACCCTGTAGATTTTATCATCCTGGACACCGAACCAATCAATAACGTGAGCACTCAGATTCCCGTCATTCTTGGTCGTCCATTCCTTGCCACTTCAAACGCAATTATCAATTGCAGGAATGGTGTCATGACTATGTCTTTTGGGAATATGACATTGGAGTCAAACATATTTTTCAATAATAGCAGAAACTTAGAGGATGATGACGATTTCCACGACATTAACATGATTGACTCTTTAGTGGAAGATACGACATCTCTGACCTTATCCTCTGACCCTCTAGAGAAGTGTCTGGCTCACTCCCATGTTTTTGATGATGACATGATTAGGGAGACATGTGCCTTGCTTGATACTGCACCGGTACTTGAAGTTAACCGGTGGAGGCCACAATTTGAAGAGTTGCCCCAAACTGATGTAGTGTCTCTACCGTCTAACCTCAAGCCGCCGAAGCTTGACCTAAAACCTTTGCCCTCTGATTTGAAATATGCATATTGGGTCAAAAATTCCCGATCGCCGAATCCGGCGCTGACAGCCTCCGTAGAACCCCATTCTCGGCTCCCAGCGCCCATTCGCCAGGTTCTGATCTTGGGATGCTACGAGGAGGATTTTTTTTTTTAACATCAGTTTGATTCGTAATATGCATAACCAAAGGCATAACCCACAAACAACAACCAAAAACTCCATCACATTTCCACTATGATCAAAAAGTTTACAAGTATAATGAGCATGAAGGGAAATACAATGAAGATGAACAAAAACTCCAAAAGAAGATCACCCACGCGTCCAGCGCTGCTGCGATCCAACGTCACCCGCACGCAACGGTCGTGCATAAGCTTATAGAAAGCTTAGAGGGTGGTGAAAGTGTATGCTCAAGGTGATAATGTAGTTATGCGGTATCAGAGTAATGCGGAACATGCTGATGAATGTAAGAATCCCATTAGCCGTACCAAGGCCATGCGGTGCAAAGAATGATGTCGGCCATACCAAGGCCATGCAAAATGCAAGTCAAGCATACAAATCCTCATCTAAGTCCACATGTCAATACGGCTCAAATCTGGAATATCACCGGGTCTAGTACACTCCAAGCCGATTGCCGCCCCATCGCGCGCAATAAGGTGAGTGGAAAAGACCTCACTATCCGCCGCCAATATCGGGCTCGGCTCGTCAATAGCGGACCCATTCCTCGAGCGGTCAGACTCGGCCTAGCATTGCCCCCTACTCTCGGGCGAATGGTAAGGCCGCACCCCTTCCAACCGACCACGACACGGTGGAAAACGCAACCGCCTGGTAATCGGCAATCGGCGCTCATGCATCCACTCTGGTCAGACGTTGGAGCAACCTCCACGGTACCATAAGGGTTTAGGGACTTTCACCCAGGATATCTATCGCACCCCATGTAGAACAGATTTCGGTATCCAATCCCGCCAACCACGATGCGTCCGTGGAGGCTATGGCCCGATGTCGCTAGGGCGTACATACAATATCACACAATGTAAATGCATGAATCACACTATCCACTCATACAGGAATCCTGCGCGTATCGTGCGCTCATGTAGGGCAACACCGTCTAAGTCCCATAAACAATCCGCCCAAAGGCATATGCTATGATCATCATTTCTCATATCAAGCATACGTATGATGCATATGATCATGAATCATGAAATTAAACATGCTATATAGGATGGATGATGTACATAACGAAGGTGGGCCCAGACGACCTGCACATAACACGCATGGGCCCGCCAATGGGCCCTAGGGAAAAGCATAATGCGGACATTTAACCAACATTGTACTTGCAATGTGGACGTCAAACCAACATTGCTCCCAAGGCACGACTGTCATAAATCATGTCGGGATTGCACATTGCAATGGACCTTTGGTATATCCCATTGGGCCTTTAATACATCAAATGAGCCGTATCATATGGCCTATATTCATTAAGCGGGCCGCACCAATGGGCCTTATGTACATTGCAATGGGCTATAACCCGGGGGCTTCAGAACATATCAAATAGGCCTAAGCTTATGGGCCTTACACGTGTCAAATGGGCCTCGACAATTGGGCTCCATATGTACATCAAATGGGTCTACTCACCTGGCCTTATATGAATCAAATGGGCCTCACCAATTGGGCCCCATGTACAAATCAAATGGGCCTCAACTCATTGGCCCCATTACGTCAAATGAACCTCGACCCATGGCCTCTAATACATTGGATGGGCCTCAACCCATGGGCCTTTTATATACATCAAAGTGGGCCTCAACCATGAGTCACAGGTACTGAGGTGGGCCTCAATCACGGGCCTCAACATCACGGGCCTCCACATTAGTAAAAAAAATATATATACATATAATATAGTATATAATATGTATATAGTATATAATATATATACATATATATATATATATATATATATATATAATATATATATATATATATATATATATATAACACACACACACACACACACACACATCACGGTGGGCCCACACACACATCACAGTGGGCCCACACACTCATCACAGTGGCTCCACGTCCACCGTCCAGGCTGACGGTGAGACTAAAACACTTACATCACTGTGGGCTCCATGTGGGGCCCACCATAATGTTTATTTTCCATCCAAACCATTGATGAGGTCAAGCAGACCTCGATGAAGGGTGACAAGATTTTTCACCCTGATCCAAAACTTCTGTGGACCCCAAAAGAGTTTCAAAGGTAAATGTTCAATCCCACTATTTCACACAGTGTGGGCCACCTGAGTCTTGGATCAGGCTGATTTTTGGGGTGGGCCCATGTCAGGTAGTGGCCCACCCTATGAACAGCTACAGCCGTGGGAGGCTGTAAGTCCGCCCAGTCCGGGCGCTGGGGCGCTGGCAGCGCTGCTGCGCTTCTTACACAGCAGCAGCGGCTGCTGTTATCTTTTTTTTTTTTTTTTTTTATTTCCCTTTTCTTGAGGATTTTACCGGTGGGGTCCACATCCAAGCAATCCACCCCATCCAATAGCCCTCCATGGCTCTAAACAAACAAAACAAGCCCAATATTGGGCCTGTTTCGGCGTATAAAAGCAATAGGGGAGGTTTTAATGGTGAAGACCACCATTTGCTACGGTATGGCCCGCCCGAAGGTCTGATTGGTCCCATATTTCGGCTCAACGCCTAAAAGATGGTTGGGAAGGGAATGGATGGCATGGATTGAAAACATGCATCAAGGTGGGGCCTACATGAGTGGACCATTCCAAGCTTAGGGAAAAAGCTTGTAATTGTGTTTCTCCCATCAGACGTCCAGCGTCCCTGGACGCTGGACTTGGCATGTAGGTTGGAGGTGGGCCCTGCTTAGGTGGGCCACCAAGTGATGGGTGGCATGGAACCACACATATAAGGTGGGCCCCACTTATAAAATGGTTTGGAATGAATACCTACCTCATGGTGGGTCCATTCAAGTGGGCCACATAATCTCATTATTACAAAAATAAAATAAATAAATAAATAAGATAAAAGGGAGAGAGATGGAGAGTGAGACCGTGTGATGGAGGGACCCCGGCACTATGGGCCCTCCCTTGCACTAAATCATACATCAAGTGGGTCCCGTTTTATGTGGCCCATTAAAATTAAATCCAACGGTGGAGATCCCTTCTCCACCAAATTAAACTGTTCTAGATGACCCTAAATATACAAGAAGGTAAACATCATGATGGGGTCCATGGAGGATGGCCCGTCATGGAATGATCATGATGATCCAAGTGGGCCATCGGCCACATCTTAGGGTCCAAAGCGAGATCCAAACCATTGATCGGTTGGCCTCACTTGGCCCATCTTAAAAACATCAAAACTATCCTATCCAAACACCCACCGCTTGATCTTCTTGCTCCCTTGGCTTCCTTAGTTCCTTGAGCTCCTCTTTGATGGTGAAAGATGAGAAATGGATGGTTGAGATGAGAGATGAAGGGGTGGGAAAGGTGGACCTCACAAATGAAGTTTTCTCACCATGGGGACCTCATGGTGCTCTCTCTTGGATTTGGATTTTTTTGAAAAAATGAATAAGAGAGATAGTTGTAAAGGGAGGGAGAGAGAGAGAAAGAGATGGGTGATGGAGTGATGGGGGATGGTTTGGGTTGAAATTTGTGAAAAGGTGTATGGTTGTTATTGAAATTTGGAAAAGAGGAGTGGTGAGGTGGAAAGAATGGTGGACTTTTGTAAAAGGTAGGGATGGGTTGATGTACTTGAGGTATGGGATGCTTTAATGGTTGATTGATGGGACTAATTGTAGAGATTCCTCCGAAATTCGCAACGCGCGGTGTTTCTTCGGAATAAACGCAGATCGGCATCTTCTAGCCTGGGTATCTGTTCGGTGCGCAAGTCACGGCGTTGGAACAGCGGCGACGACGCGGTCGCTATGATAAAACTTTCGGACAAAGCCGACGTCGGTGCGCGGGACCTGGCGTAGGAACGTGCGCAAACACCGAATACTGTGCGAAGGTTACCGGAATTTGACCGGAAGGACCGCGGAAGCTAACGGAACAGTACGGATTAGGACCTAAAACCTTTGCCCTCTGATTTGAAATATGTCTATTTAGGTCAAGATGAGACATACCCGGTGGTGATCTCTGCCTACCTGGAGAAAGAACAGAAGAGTATGCTTATATCTACTCTCATTGAGCATAAGGGAGCCCTTGGATGGACGATAGCGAACCTCAAGGGAATTGACCCCTTGATTTGTACTCACCGCATTTATCTTGAGGATACTGCTAAGACCACTCGGCAATCACAACGTAGACTAAATCCAAACATGAGGGAAGTGGTTAAGGCCGAGGTTTTTAAATTATTAGATGTGGGTATCATATACCCCATATCCGATAGTCAATGGGTGAGTCCAACTCAGGTGGTTCCTAAGAAGTCCGGGATCACGATCGTAGCCAATGCTAATAATGAACTCGTGCCAACTAGAGCTACTACGGGTTGGAGAATGTGCATTGACTACAGGAAGCTGAATACTGTCACGAGAAAGGACCACTTTCTTTTGCCCTTCATTGATCAAATCTTGGAAAGGCTAGCTGGTCATTCCTATTACTGTTTCCTTGACGGGTATTCGGGCTACAATCAGATTGAAATCGCCCCTGAGGACCAGGAAAAGACTACATTTACATGTCCCTATGACACCTTTGCCTACAGAAGGATGCCATTCGGATTATGTAATGCCCTTGCCATCTTTCAGCGATGTATGATGAGTATCTTTTCTGACATGGTGGGGAAATATCTAGAGGTCTTTATGGACGATTTCTCAGTTTTCGGTTCATCTTTCAGCGAGTGCTTAGAGAATCTTAAATGTGAGCTAAAAAGATGTGAAGAGAAGAACTTGGTACTTAATTGGGAGAAGTGTCATTTCATGGTTCATAAGGGAATTGTCCTTGGACATATTATCTCGTCCAAAGGAATCGAGGTGGATAAGGCAAAAATCGATCTTATCTCTAACCTACCTCCACCCAAGAACATCAGAGATGTGCGATCCTTCTTAGGACACGCAGGGTTTTATAGACGATTCATAAAGGACTTTAGTCTCCTCTCTCGTCCCTTATGTAATCTTCTGTAAAATGATGCACCATAGGAGTGGACTGAGCAATGCCAGGAAGCTTTCACTAAGCTTAAGGGCATGTTAACCACTGCACCTATCATGCAACCACCCGATTGGAGCCTTCCTTTTGAGCTTATGTGCGACGCTTCTGGAATTCGAAGTGATTTTGACAACCATCTTGGATTTAGAATTACAAGATAAGTGATGTTGGTAATTTATGACTCTTAGATTCAGTTATCTATTATATTGGATTTCACAGTTAAGTTTGAAGTGTTAATCTATGATTAGAAGTTTTAAACATTGATTGAGTTATAATTTCACATGTCACATCTCGCTTTCACATTAAGGTTCCATTCGATATTGAAGGATTAATTTGGCGATCACTAAGCTTAAAAGGAACCAACCTGAGAAATTGAAAGGATTGGGTGAATGGTTTACACCATAGGTTTGCTCCCTATAGGTGTAGATTTAATTCCCTATGAATAATATGTGAAAAAATTTGGGTGTACAGTCTTCATCATATGTTTGCTCCTTATAAGTAAGGATTTGATTCCCCTTCTTGGCGTTACTTTTAATGGAAAAATTAAAAGTTGGAGAAATGAAAAGATGATCTGTGAGGCAAGTTTTGGTTATCATGAATCTTCTTATTTGTTAACAATGATATCCTGAAATAGAGAAGTGAATTTTAATGATGATAAGCTGAGATTACACTGTACACCCATGGAACTCAATGTTTAGAATTTTTCTAATTGATGGATTAATACTTTGATCTTAACTATGAAATTTACCATGCGCGTGAGGCCAGGAGAGAGTAATGCCCAGCATTCATGAATCTTAAAATTCTAGTATTTGATTTTTTATTTTTTTTTTCAAAAATCACTCGAGTTCATATAAATTGTCCTGTAATTTTCAATTTATTTTTCGCATACTTTGCTTGGGACTAGCAAAATGCTGGTTGGGGGTTGTGTTAAGGGTCTAATATTACATATCAGACCCCAGTTATTGCCTGATTTTACGTACATGATAATGCTTAATGTCATATTTTGATTGTGTTTTTATTGCAGGATGCAATCAGGAGCGTGGACTGAAAAATAGTACTAAAAGCGTGGATTTGACACTCCGAAATTACCAAAGCAAGGGATGCACTCTAGAGAACTAAGACTGAAGAATTTACATGCCAGGGATCCGAGAAAATCATGCCATTCACGTTAAAGAGGCCCGAAATTGGTGAAGAATGCAAGATCACATAGTTCCCGCCATCTGATTGGCCCAAGACTTCATAAATGGCCTGAGGGCCATAAAGTAACCGTATATATCAAATTTCAGCCCTCGGATCACTATGGAAGTACCCCAACTGACAGATCAGCCCATAAACCGTTGATTCTGGGCCCACCTGATATCTGGAACTGTCTCAACTTTGGTCTCGACGGTTTAAATAAGATGAGAAAATGAATGGATGGATCAGATTTTTGAAATACATCACAGTGGAGCTCGTATGTGAGGTGTGTACACTGCACATGTACGTGTACACGAGCCGCACCGAACCGACTAAAGCCGGTCTGCCACAGCTGACCCGCTTCTTCTTCCCAAAACGGCAGTTGCAGTTTTGGCGCTGCGGATGGACGGAGGACGCCCGATTTGCGGACGTTAGTGGGCCCCACAGAGCGTACATATGGCTAATCTAAACCGTCCATCTTGTAGAGGGCCATGAATCCTTCAAACCTATGCTGAATTTTTGGACCCATGCAAGCACACGTGTGCGATACAGAGGCCATAAGTGGACTGCCCTGCAACGTTCAATTTGATTTTTGAATGATTTCTTCTCTGATTCTGAGTCAATGGACATTAAAAATCATCCGTTTCTGACCAAAATTTCGAGGGCAATCTAATGGACGGGGTGGATTTTCTCGAAAACACCTCTGTGGAGCCCACCGATCACGTCAGCGTCGGACGTGTGAAAGGCTACGCACGTCCGCGAAATCTGATTTTTCAGGCAGTTGTGGCACACCATCTTTGATCATATGGCAGATCTGAACCGTCCATCGTGTAGGCCAGCCAAAATACTTCCAAGAGACGTTGATTTTACAGAAATAATGCAAGGAACGCGAGAGTTATGAAACCCCGAACTTGGCTGCGAAAAGGCTTTCGCTGCCCGTGCGATAGCTTCCCAAATCTGATTTCCACCACTCCAGTAGCTATAAAGAGAGTTCCAAACATGGAGAAGAGGGTGTGCTTGAACAGGGGACGTCAGATAGAGAAAGAGAGGCGGAGAGAGAAGTGTTTAGAATTTTTTATATATTTTCTTTATTTTTCTTCTTTTTTTCTATGAATGATGTTGAGATTTAGTCTGATTATGTTAGGCTAAACCTCTTAGCTAGGGCTAAGAGGTGAAGCTTGTGGCGTGATGGGACTGACTCTATGCCTTTGATTTATGCTAGACTGACTGATGTTGATTTTAGTTCAATTAAAAGGAATACTTTCAGTTTTATTTAATGGTTTGTTGTGACTGAAATTACAATAGATCTGCGATGGCTTTGAGTATTTCTTTCTCATTTTGATGTTTATGACGTCAGGAAGCCCTGTTGTTCACCATCGTCTCATGGGCATGGTTGGATGACGGTATCCTTCCTAACTTTCATGCATTGTTGATTAGTTGGTAATTAATTTAATTCTGTTGTTTGCTTTGTCTCCTGGGCATGGTTTGATGATGGAATCCATTCTAATTCATATACCTTTCATCTCGTGAAGACTAGATCAAGTAAGTTCAGTTTAATTTTCATGATTCTTGATGCAGGCATAAGATCTCCCTGATCTCTACAAGTGGATCCTCTGAATCCCTAGTTTCCTTCCTCTGAATTCCTTAAGTTTTAGATTAGTATTTCACCATTATTCGTCAATTTATATTTGATTTCGATTTCATCTTAGGCTAGTTCTATTTCTAGCTAGTTTCAGATAACGTACAGGTTTCAGTCCCTTGGGATTCGACCTCGGTCTCACCGAGTTTATTACTACATCACAACCTTATACTTGGGGAGTAAACAGTTTTCACGGATTGTTGACATTTTATTGTCAGTTCATGAAGAATTTTAGCACCATCCAGTCACCAATCATGGATTGAATGTCTTATTATTTTTAACTATACTTAACTAAGGTGGTGGTGTGTAATCTTAAGGGGAATTCACACTGAGTTAGCCATTCATTCATTAAATATATAACTGTAAAGGAAATGTGGGTAGCTTAAAATATATTCATGTCCAAATTAATAAAGAGTAGGGTACAATTATTAGGGATGCATGACTGTATCTGTCAAGAGAAGTCGTGTGATCTTGCGACTTAAGTTTATATGCATTATATTATTTCTCATGTGTAAATTGTGTAATTTTTGTATTTGTTATTATAAGAGACATTGGTTTGTATAAGTTATTATGGGCAGTCGCTCGTATATTTTAAATGCAAATACAAATTTTTCTTTATGTCTGATTTGTCCATCCTTCGTTAAACTACTAACTCGAAAAGGAAAAGAAAAAAATATCTTGAATTTGATTATCTTTAAAGGTTAACACTTGGGTTTTTGGAAAACGAGTCATATACTCGGGTTCCGAAAACTCGAGACGTTATAGAAGTACTCAAACGCCGAAGAGTTCTTCAGCTCATAAAAGAATACCCAAGGCTCAAAATAGTCATATAAGGACAAGAAATGAAAAGATGAAGCCTCACAACAATCAAACAAGAGGAGGTCGGGAGAGGGAACATCCCTCAATCAGAGATCGAGTAAAAGACCTGAGAGCAAGTTTAACTCGTATACTCCCCTCAATACATCTCCGGAGGAGATCCTCTTGGAGATCCAAGATAAGAAGTTGTTGATGGGGCCGAGCTATATGAAAACAGAAGTAAGTCAGCGAGACAAGCGCAAATACCGTCACTTTCAACGTGATCATGGGTAAAACACCAGCGATTGTGTCAACCTGAAAGAAGAGATCGAAACTCTTATTCGTAAATGACATCTACGACAGTACGTGAAGGAAGAAAAACAGCCTCAGAAGGATGACCTGCCGAGTAGAGCCGCGAATGATGCCGTTGAGATCCAGACAATATGTGGAGGATCGTCAGGAGGCAAGGATTCGAACCAAGCCCGAAAGGCTCACGCTCGGAGTACTAACCCTGAACATTACATTCACCTAGCTAACAGGCCGAACAAAGTACCTCGAATGAGTCCATGCAGCTTGACGTTTACAGAGGATGACGCACGAGGAATTTAACACCCCTACGATGATGCCCTAGTAGTTCCGATGATCATAACTAATCAAAAGGTGTATCGCATTCTGGTCGATACAAGGAGCTCGGCTGACATCCTGTATTTCGAGGCGTTCGACAAGATGGGAATCGATAGGTCACACCTCCGACCTATCTGAACCTCGCCACACAGCTTCGCAGGTGATAAGGTAATCTCAAAAGGAGCAATCTCTCTTCCGGTCACAGCAGAAGATGGGCAAAACCAAGTCACCTTATTGGTCAATTTCTTGGTGGTAAACACATTGTCATCATACAACATCATCCTCAGATGACCGTCCCTCAACTCTGTGAGAGCAGTCGTGTACACATCATTTAATGATGAAATTCCCTGTGGTGCGAGGAATCAGCTACCTTCGAGGAGATCAGCGGGAGGCTCGACGTTGTTACCTTATAGTGGTTAGGAAGGGCTCAGTGAAACAAGCTGTAATGTCCCAAAAAATTCGTACAAAGACCCGAGTACAACCTCAAGTAGAACAACCCAAGGAGCGCATCATGTCGTATAATTTGGATGGGATTTAGTTAAGTACTAAATAATCTATGAATTAAGCATGGGCGACCATTTTCACATTTGAGAAGGCCTAAAACCATGAGTACCACTCACTCAATGTCATCTTAAGACTTAGGAGAAATCTCAATGGCCCGTCGCTCTCGGGAGTACATTGAAACTCGGTAACGAACCTAGACCACGTCGAGGGTCCCATGACCGTGAAATTATAAGACTATGTTCGTCCTGTTGGGCTTGACAACCATTGCGGGAATCATGAGTGAAGTGCGTGAGAAACACGAATATCTTTAGAAAATGAACTGAAACTTAAGTGAATTGGGCCGTTCGCTCTCACGCAAAGTTGAAGAACTCATACCGTTAGTTTGTGACCAAATTTCACCCATGGGGAAAGGAAATTTCCCTGCACATATTCGTATAACCGTGGCCCCGATTGAACACGTACGACCATTGATCTAAAACAGGCTCTCCACGGTCAATTAGCTTATCCGATCGCACCGAAATCATGTCCTAGCATGGATCCATTGTTGGGGAGTGTACCCCATGATGTAGATGAGTTGTGGGCCTCCCTATGAGCCTTGTTCGTTAGAAACAACCGCCTACGGGGTATAAACCATGTATAGAGTGGCCCTGGGGCCATTCGCATCACATCTAGGCCTATAAATAGCCCTCATTTCACCCCTTCTCTCATATACGAATTTTGCAAACTCTAGGGGAGAGAGAAGAGAAAAGAGGAAAGAGAGAAGAGAGACGTTGGGAGATTGCTGCAGAAACCTTCTTCCACGCACCCACACTCCAAATCATCGCCCTGTTGCGCTACCAAACCTCCCCTGACTACGATTTTGGGTAAGAAATACCAACCCTAATATTGAAATAGAACTCCCGGATAGCTTTCGTTAACCTAGCTAACTCGTTTCATCATTTAGGTGCCTAACATTCCATTTTTGGAAACATAGAGTTTGGACCGAGCCCAAGTCGAGCATACTAACGAAAGGTGCGGACTATAAATGCTTAGGTTGCGGTTTATCAATACTTTTATGACAGCTAATGATTTATGTCTATCTTGATTGCTGTCGTATTATCCTAAACACGTTGATTTCTGTATGAGATTCGCCTATGAATTGTGATAAGTAATTGATGCAACCTATGTATTTGTTGAAATGTCTAAATGAGAAATAGAGAATGAATAGTGCTTATTATGATTCTTAATATAGGATTCATCATCGTCATATGCATATAGATTTCTCTGTATTTATATTTGATAAAACACATATTGTAAATAATGTAGTCTATGTGTTTGATAAATTGTTTGAATGAGAAATTGTTGATGATTTGTATTTACAATAAGTATTAAGATAGGATTCCTTGTTGTCTTATGCATATGTATGTTTTCCTCTATGAAATTAATTGATAAAAGCATGTTGTAGTAGCATGGTCTATGTTTGATGAAATGCCCACATGAAAAATCCACATGGATTGTTTGTTGAATGCTGGGATAATTATCACACGTGGTTGTAACAGCATTTTGAATAAGATTGAGACTACAAACGTAGCCCAGACAATCGGTAAAAGACCTCGTTCGAGTGGCCGAATTAATCTCACCACCTTGGGTAAACTCGATGAATCCGAGTCGCACGACGGTTATCGACAGTGGCTAGGCCACGAGGGGTGCTTACGCGCTCCATGTCGATTAAGTCAGCGTGCACCCATACCAATCGAGTTTGCCTAATGAACTAATTGACTTATTGTGTATTCACCATGTATGGACGTGACTGTTTGAATCTAAGGTACCCATCACCAATCTAAAGACCCACGTTAACCATGGTACCACAATTCGTAAAGACTCATGAGCCAGGCATGGTGGTATGGGACACCGTGTTTGAGTTGTCGGCATATACTGGGGTAATGAGCCTCCCCTAGTGACCAATGAGCAACTAAGACTTGTGAGCCAGGTATGGTGGTATGAGACACTATGTTCGTGTTGTCGGCCTACGCTGGGGTGACGAGCCTCCCCGTAGTGACCGTGAGCACAACTTACAACTTGCCTATTGTATGTATTTGACTAGGAGTGACGAACCTACAACTTGCCTATCGTATGTGTTTAACCAAGAGTGATAAACCTAGATGGATCTAAAACATATGAGTAAGACCATTGCGGTTGTCCAATGCCAAATGTTCAATTTGGGTTAATGATATAAAGGGAGGTATCCTAGCTTTCCAAACTTACTGTATGAATGAGCATAATTAATTACTTGGCTAACACGACCATGCATCACACTACATTAGTTAGGATGTCACGCCCCAAACTCAGAAACCGGGCTCACAAAATTTTCGATCGCTGAATCCGGTACTGACAGCCTCCATAGTACCCCATTCTCGGCTCCTGACACCTATACACCAGGTTCTGATCCTGGGATCCTATAAGGAGGATTTCAGACATGATTTAATTCATAATGAGCATAACCATAAACATAACCCACGAACAATAACCACAAGAACACCATCACAAAATCCATTAATATTAAAAACTTTGAGTATAATGCGTATGAAAGGGAAATATAAGATAATGAAAATAATAGAAACTCCGAAAGCTCGACTGCACACTCCAACTGCAGCGAGGCTATGACTGTATCCTGATGTCACCTGCACGCATCAATCATGCATAAGCTTATAGAAAGCTTAGAGGGTGGTGTAAGTGTGTGCGCAATATGAGTGTGCTCAGAATGCAAGGTTAGAGTAATGCGGAATCATGCTGATGAGTACATGAATGTAATCAGCCGTACCAAGGCTATGCGGTGCAAAGCATGAATGCTATCGGCCATATCAAGACCATACGATGCGAGATGCAACTCAAGCATGTCAATCCTCATATCAATACAGCTCATCAAATATCAGTACAGTTCTCATTCTGGATAATCACCAAGATTTAGTACCCACCAAGTGGCACTACCCCTTTTCCAAGCGCGCAGTCCAAGTGAGCATAAGAAACCTCACTATTCGTTTGGCCAATAGTCTGTTAATATCTATCCAATACGTCGATAGCAGACCCATTCATGACCTGGTCAAACTCAGCCTAGCATTGCCCCCTACCCTCGAGCGAGTAAGGCCACACCCCTTTCCAATCGACCACAACACAATGAGAGACGCGACCTCCTGGTATTCGCCCCTCGTGTGCTCATATATCCACCAGGTCTCGACATTGGAGTCATCCTCTGGTACCATCGAGTTTAAAAAATTTCACCCAGGGACATCTATGGTGCCCCGATGCTAGAAACAGCATTTTCGGTGTCCGATCCTGCCATCCATAATGTGCCTATGGAGGCCATAGCCCTGATGTCGCTAGGGCATGCAGTAATCATGTCATACAAATGTGAAGTGCATAAATCACACTACCAGTCATGCAGCAATCTTGCGCGTACCGCGCGCTCATGTAGGACAACTCCACCTATTAGGGAGCCCATAAATAATCTGCCCGAAGGCATATGCTATGATCAGTCACTCCTCATATCAAGCATATATATGATGCGTATGAGCATGAATCATGGAACCATACTAAACATGTTATATGGTAATGGACTCTGTTCATAACGAAGGTGGGCCTAGACGGTCTACACAATGCAAGTATGGGCCTATCAATGGGCCCTAGGAAGAGTTACAATGCGGACATTTAACCATCATTACTCTTACAATGTGGACGTCAAACCATCATTGCTCCTAAGGTACGGCCTACCATGAACATCATTACATAAACTATGGTGGAATCACATGTTGCAATGGGCCTTATGTACATCTCGTTGGGCCTCGACCCAAGGGCCTCAGGTACATCAAATGGGCCACATCATGTGGGCCTCATATATATCAAACTGGGCCTCAACAATGGGCCAAAAATACATCCAGATGGGCCTAATCACATGGGCCTCATAAATTCCCAAAAAAATGAGTCATATTGAAGGATCAGTTGGACCATACCCCAAGTGACAATGGAGATAATAATTTTCACTGTTAAAACAATTCACAAGGCCCACTATAAAGTTTATTTTCCAACCAATCTAATCATAAGGTCCTAAAGACCTAGATTAAGAGGAAAAAACAAATATCATATTGATTCAAACCCTGTAGTCCAAGGGTTTTAATGGTGGATGTTTAACCCACTGTTTCTTGAAATGTGGTCCACCTGATCCTAGATCTGTCTTATTTTTAGTCTCAAGCCTTAAAATGAGCTTTCAAAATGGTTAGATGGTTTGGATGCAACACGTGCATCATGGTGGGTCCTATATGGATGGACAACATAGATAAAGCACATACCTTATGGTGGGGACCACACTGATGGAAGGTGTGGAACACATACATCAGTGGGTCCCACGTGGGGCCCACCATAATGTTCATTTTCCACCCAATCTGTTCACGAGGTCACACGGACCCAGGTGAAGAGGAAAAACAAATTTCATAATGATCCAAAACTTCTGCAACCCAAAAAGGGTTTCAATGGCAGACGCTCAATCCCACTGTTCCCTATGACGTGGGCCACCTAAGCTATGTATACAGCTGATTTTTGGAGGGGCCACCAAATGCACGATATTGATGTTCCACACACATCACGGTGGGGCCCATGGCTGGGACCCGCGGTCCCTGCCCTTCCAGCGTCAAACACAGCAGGACGCTGTTGCTGGATGTCCTCAGCAGCGTCTGCTGCTATGTTATATTTTTTTTTGAAAATGAGTTTTTTTTTAGGTTTTTCCCAGGTTGGGCCTGCATCAAGTGGATCCGCTCCATCCATTGGACTCTACAACTCATAATCGACCAAATGAGCCCAATATGCGATGTATTTTGTTGTATAAAAACATCAGAGTGAATTTCAACGGTAAGAACACTGTTTTATATACTACGGTCCGCCAGAAAGTCGTGCATATGCCATTCATCAAGGTGGGTCCCACATGTGGGGACCATAGCTGGTGGGTCCCACGTGGACGTGGGCCACTTGATTGGGTCAGCTTGATATGTGTATTTTCCCATCATCCAGACCTTCCAAAAGGGGGTGGCTCTAGCAAAGTGGGTTGGTCCCCAAGTTTGGACAATTATAGGGTCCATTTGATGGATGGTTTGGACATCACGTATACTCATTAAGTGGGCCACAAAATAAAGGAAGGAGAGATAGAGAGAGGGCGATCGAGGGACCCCGCCACTATGGGCCCCTCATAATTACATCACATATATCAAAATGGGTCCCACCAACAAGTGGGCCCTAAAATAAGAATCAATGGCGGATCACCCACCTATTACACTTCTCCTTGATCCCTTAGCCTCCTTAGCTCCTTGCCTCCAATGTCGATGGAGGTAGATGACGAATGAACGGTTGAGATGTGAGATGAGAGGATGTGGGCCACACTTAGTTTTTGGGAGAGAGCTTGGTTGTTGGATATTTCTCATGGGATTTGGGAAGTTGCTAGAGAATGAGAGAAGGAGATAGAAATAATGGATGGAGGGATGGATGGAGTGGTGGTTGTAAGGAAAGGATATGGAGAGGTAAGGTTTTGTTTGAAATTTACAAAAGAGGGATGGGTATGGGAGAGAGAGAGTTGACTTGTGGAAAAAGGAGGGATGGGTGTTGGTACTTGAGGTATGGAGTGTACTTGATTGATTGATGGGTCATGTTGTAGAGATTCTCTTGAAATTCACAACGCGCGGCGTTTCTTCGGAATGAACTCGGGCACATATCTCCTGGCCCAGGTATCAGTTCGGTGCGCGAGTCGCGGCGTTGGAATCACGGCGATGGCACAGTCGCTAAGATACAAGTTTTGGATCGAGTTGACTTTGGTATGCAGGACTCAGCTTAGGATCATGCGCAAACATTGGATACAGGTCGAGGGTTGCCGGAATTCGACCGGAAGGACCATGGAAGCCTACAGAATGGTACGGTCTTGGATACAAGCCTTACATAAGACGTGCCAAAAGGCGTTGGAGTTGCACCGTTTTGAGGAAGTGTTGTCATTTGCGAAAGAGGCTGACAGAGTTGCATATGAGGGAGCATTAATGTGAGGGGATGCATCATTACTTGCACCCCATTCCTGCATTAAAAAGAGTAGTTAGGAAGTGATTGCTATGATTGCTTTATCATTACTGTTTTGATTGACTTGATAATATGTGTAACTTTTGCCTTATAGAACCACTGAGTTGATCACTCACTCCCACTCTGGGACGGTGTTTTAAAACACCAACCAGACTCTGATGTAGATGCAGGTACTGACGACGTCTATGCGATGGAGCAGGACTTCTTGGATGGGGAGGAAGAATTCTCCTACTTCCAACTCTCGAGCGAGTCGATGTAGACCACGTGCCGATACGCAGGGACCATTGGAGACATCAGGGCTTAGTTGGACACATTTATGCTACCACTTTTTGTACATTTTGAAACAATACATGTATATATTAAACCCGGTTACGTACTCATACTCTGGAGGAAATTTGTGAAACACCTGCATACTTAAAAAGATATGTTTTAGACTTCCGCTCTTACTTAACTTAATTAAATCCGGAGTATGATATGTTGTTTAGTATAATCCCACGCATGCTTAACTCATTAACATGGAAGAAATCTGAATGTCATCATCCATAATGCATAAGTGATGTTTTAAATATCGGGAGTAGAGCTTTGCTCGATCCTTGAAATTCAAGGCGCTACACAAGCCTTTACAGTCGATGTGCTCGACCCCAGAGAAGTTGTCTTGGAGGAGAGCTCCTCCATGGAGGACCTCGTAACTATCCCGCTTGATGATACCGATCCGACCAAAATACTTCAACTTGAATCATCGTTAACTGGCAAAGAGCAAGCCCAGTTGCTGGAATTTCTACAACAGCACAGAGACATCTTCGTATAGTCTCACCGTGACATGTCAGTCATTACTCCAGAGGTAATGGTCCACAAGTTGAACGTCGACCCAGAGCCTAGGCCAGTCAAACAAAACAGAAGGGCCTTCGAGCTCGAGAGGTACGGTGCCATCACCGAGGAGGTGTCTAAGCTCCTCAGCACAGGGTTCATTGAGGAAGTCCATTACTCGGATTAGATTGAAAATGTTGTGCTTGTAAAGAAGGCTAACGGGAAGTGGTGGGTCTGCGTGGACTACTCGAACCTAAATAAAGCCTGTCCTAAAGACAACTTTCTCCTCCCCAAGATCGACCAGGTGGTCGATAGTACAGCCGGGCACGAGCTCCTCACATTCATGGATGTGTGCTTTAGTTATAACTAGATAACGATACATTCTACTGACAAGCAAAAGACGACGTTCGTTACGGATAAGGGACTTTTCAGTTGCTGAGTCATGCCCTTCGGCCTAAAGAATGCTAGAGCAGTGCATTAGGGGTTAGTAAACAAGATATTTGCTCGGCAGATCGGCCAAACCATGGAGGTCTACGTTGATGACATGCTTGTGAAGAGTATCAAGGCAACCGACCACATATCAGACCTTGGAGAAACTTTCTCTATCTTGTGGAAGTATCAGATGAGGTTAAACTCGACCAAATGTGTGTTTGGTGTGGGCTCCGGTAAATTTCTCAGCTTTCAAGTTAGTCAGAGAGGCAACGAGGTAAACCCAGACAAGATCAAGGCCCTCATTGACATGAGCTCGCCTCGGACAATGAAGGAGATCCAATGCCTCACTAGAAGAGTTACTACACTCAGCGTTCATCTCTAGAGCCATAAACAAGTGCCTCCCCTTCTTCCAGCAGCTAAAGGATAATAAAAAGGCAGAGTAGACCTTGGATTGCGAGCAGACTTTCCAGCAACTGAAGTAATATCTAGGGTTGCCCTCATTGCTATCCAAGTCAGAGAAAGGGGAGCCCCTATTTCTCTAGTTAGTGGTTTCAGCTTTAGCTGTCAGCTCGGCCCTCATTAGAGAGTCCAGAGGGAGTAAGCACCCTGTTTACTATACTAGTAAGACGCTGGTCCCGACAGATACAAGATATCTGAGCATGGAGAAGCTTGCCCTAGCCCTGATCGTGTCTGCGTGACGATTACGTCCACATTTCCAGGCACATTCCATCATCGTCATAACTGATTCACCACTTCGGCAGGTGCTCCAGAAGCCTGAAGTTCTGGGCGCCTAACCAAGTGGGTTGTTGAGCTCGGCGAATTCGATATTGAATATCGGGCGACGACTGCCATCAAGGGTCAAGCAGGAGACGACTTTATAATGGAGTTTACCACTCGAAATGATGAACCTGGGGGGTCTGATCTAGATGCACTCGCATGCTCAATGGTGAACCTCGTCATCCTCTAAGTTTCTCCACTCGCCGGAGATATTGAAGCAGAGATGAGAAAGGCGAACAAGTGGACCTTATTCACAGATGGGTCGCTTAATTCAAAATGGGGAGGAGAAGGAATTGTTTTAATCGTGCCTGATGCGACAACTATTCAGTACGCCGTAAGGCTCGGCTTTTGAGCCTCGAATAACGAAGTAGAGTATGAGGCCTTCCTAGCTGGGCTTAGGTTAGCAGTCGCCTTAGGGGTCCAATTCCTCGATGTTCGTTGTGATTTTTGACTCGTCGTAAACCAAGTGTCAGTAGAATATGACGTCAAAGAAGCTAGAATGATAGCCTACCTAGGCGAGGCACGAAAGCTCGTGGATAAATTCCAAGAGTACAACATCAGTCATATACCAAGGGTCGAGAATTCCTGGGCCGACGACCTCGCAAAGCTGGCCCCAGCAACTGAAGGGAGCATCTCGAGGATCGTCCCAGTGGAATTCCTTGACAGGCCGAGCATTGATTGCCCCGACCAGGGAGCCGTCCACCTTGTACAGGCAACTGTGAGTTAGATGGATCCCATAGTCGGGTATCTCATGAACGACAAGGGTCTTGAAGATAAATTGGAGGCTCGACGCCTGAGGATCAGGGCTACGCGATACATGATCATAGGGGATACTCTGTACAAGAAAGGATTCTCTCAGTCGTATCTAAGTGTCTGCGATCTGAAGAGGCAGAATATGTGATCTGGGAAATACATGAAGGAATTTGTGGAAATTACTCTGGTAGCTGGGCCCTGGCACAAAAGATTGTCCGCTAATTGTACTTTTGACCAATGATCTAAGAGGACTCCAAAGACTTTGTTCGAAAATGCGACAAGTGCTAGAGATTCGCTGCCATTCCAAGGCAGCCGGCAGAAGAGTTAACCCTTATGAGTGGGTCGTGGCCATTTGCTCAGTGGGGGATCGACATCATCAGACCCCTGCCATAGGGTAAGGGATAGACCAAATATGTAATCGTGGCAGTGAATTATTTCACCAAATGGGCTGAAGTCGAGCCTGTTGCAAGGATCAGCGAGCAAAAAGTAATGAAATTTGTCTAGAAGAATATTATTTGTCGGTTTGGCATCCCACACACCATTGTGTCAGACAACATAAAACAGTTCGACAACGACAAGTTCAGGGGTATGTACTAAAGGCTCGGCATCATCAACGCCTACTCATCACCTCAGCACCCTCAGTCCAATGGCCAGGTGGAGGCGGTGAACAAAATCATAAAAAATCACCTCAAGACTAAGTTGGAAAAAGCTAAGGGTACTTGGGCCAAGGAACTCCCGTTCGTATTGTGGGTGTACAGAACTACGGCTCGATCAACAACAGGAGAGACCTCATTCTCCCTTCCCTACGACGTGGAGGCTGTCGTCACCGTCGAGATTGGACTCCCCATTGCTCAAGTGCGGACCTATCATGATTAACGAAATGCCGAGTAGATAGCAGCAAGCCTCGACTTGCTCGAAGAACTGAGGGACACTGCACAACTGCGGATCACAGCTTGGCATCAACATGTCGCCTGTTTCTACAATTCCATGGTCAAAACGAGATGGTTTTGACGGGGAAACCTCGTCCTTCGTCGTGTGTTCCAGAACATAATGGAACCTAGAGTAGGGTCTCTGGGCCCCAACTAGGAGGGGCCCTATTGAGTAACCGGCTTGGTAAAACTTGGCTCCTACCGTCTTGAGGATTTGGAAGGACGATCACCGCTGTATCCCTAGAACACCAAACATTTGAAGATCTATTATTCTTAGGGAGGTCAATGTAAGGGTCGGGACTGCTTGTCATAAATGCATTCTGAATAAAAGACATTTTTCCTACATGAAATCAAATTATTTTATACGACCTACATGGGACTTCCTGTGCAAGGAAGAAGATCTCGATGATGGGTCGACCACTTAAAAAAGTGGTCGCCTCGTCAATCGAGTACGTTAAGAAGTGGTTGGCTCGTCACACGACAACTCCTACAAACATAATCTACAATCAACAAATAGAATCATCAACCAAAAAGTCGGCTAAGTATATTAATTAGGTGTTAAAGCGCCAATGATGTCTGATTACAAAAAAAAGGAGTAAAATTAGTCAACATGAGAAGGAGGGTCAGCAGTAGGGTTAGGGGGCTGGTTGGTAGGAGCATCTTCAGCTTCATCGATAGCCAGGGCATCAAGGTCGAGGTCTGGGTAAAGTCCCCTAACCTCACCTAAGCAGGCGTTGTAGGCATAAGAATAGACCTTATCGATCTCGACAGACCTCTTTGTTGAAGACTTGAACTCCTCAATAGTAGCAACAGCTTTTGAAATAGCTAAGGCTTCGAGCTTGGCACATTGTGCAGCTAAAGCCTCAGCAGCGTCAAGCTTGGCCTGCCCCAGTTTAGCCACCAGCTGTGTATTATCATCTTCCACCCGTGCAAGATGGGCCATTATAGCCGTCATCTCGGGCTTAGCTGAGTCTAAGCGAGACTGAAGCTCATTGACCTCTCCTTGGAGCATCAGCTCCCTTAATTGGCTCTCTACTACCAAACCCTTCAGCTTCTCCTTCTCCTTAACCAAGGCCTTCAAAAGCTTCTCCGGCTCAGCTTTCTCCCCTTCGATCTAGGTTATCGCTTATAGCCTGTCCCGAATCGAGATGAGCATTGGCAATGCCTGAGAAAGAAAAAGTAAAAAACGATGCAAAGACAACGAACAGATCGAGTAAATTAAGAGCCTACTATGTAACAAACTAAGGCAAAGTCTGTAACAAATGACTCAGGGTGACGGGTTAAAGTGTTGGCGATCGACGTCTCGGGTGCATGTTTTGCCGCCCAGTTGACTAGAAGGGACATGTGATAATCAGGCGGATATAGCCCCAATTCCACAGGAGGAGCTGGTTTAGTTACTCCCCCGACACCGCTAGCAGCCGAGGCCTAACGCTCAGCCTCAGGGCACGGCATCACCCCTAGTCAGGGCATCGGTCCTGCCGGCCAAAAAAATCCATCTCAGTGGGCGTGAGCTTAACGCCCTCGGCATCCTCCATGATGTCCCTCTCGAGCCTATCGTGAGAGGGACTTATGACAACAGTCTCTCTGACCACCTCCCCCTTCATCCCTGGTGGATGATGAGTAGCCGGAGGAGCTTCGGGAGCAAGAGCAGAAGCTGCGGTAGGCTCGGTCGCGGTAAGGGTAGTTTTCTTCCTCCTCGCAATGATCTTCACGTGAGGCTCGGAATTCATCATCACACTGAGAGGGGGGCGCGACGCCCTCTTCCTCTTAGATCCCGAAGTTTCAGCTATACATGAACAAGACAACTCAGCTCAGAGGCGTATCTACAAGAAAAACTTAGATCATGTTTAAGATTGCATAGCTCACCTAGGGCAATAGGGAATGGCTTGAATTTATAAAGTTCGGACTGAAGGAGGTTGTCTGGACTGATGATGTTATGCCAGACACGCTACTCTTCCTTAAGTACCCAGGCCCTGGTGACTTGGGCTCAGAGGAAGGAAGAGAGCTCAGGAGGACTTTTCGGGTATCCTGCAAATGGAAGACAAATATTAAAACAAAAGGAGTAGATTAGAAGTCTATAGCGAGGCATACATCTTAAGAGATTCAACCTGGGTTGGAGAATTTGGTGGGCATTCTGACTCGTAGACTGCTGAGCTCAGACGCAGGTGCTTCCCATTCTCCCAAGGCCCAGAATCACTTGTTCTTCCAATCTTTATTGGAAGACGGGAGTCTAGCGACGAGGCCTGGGGCACATCGACTCCTCACCGAGAAGTAATATCAGCACGGCTCAAATGAGTCATGCTTAGCATGATACATAGACATGAATTCCTCCAGCGTCAACTCTTGATATTTGAGCTGACGCCAAATGATGTAGGAAGATATTAGGGTTCACCAGGCATTGGGGACAAGCTGACCTGGCGCCAGCTTCAAGTGTGCAGTCATCGTGCGCATGAAGGAATGGATCAAGAACTGGAGCCCACATTGGAGGGCGCAAATGAAGATTGCAACGTCCTCATCAGTCGGATCCACTAAGGCATCAAGAGGGGAAGAAGCTCTGATATGCACCGAGTCGAGGATCTAATAATCTACCTGGATCTGAGCCATCTAAGACTTGATCAAGATCAAGCCCCTAAGGACGACCACTTCATACTGGCCTCCCAAAGGCCCTGCCATGGCCCTTACGACTGGGTCCCGAGGTATCCTCTTCATCCCTTTGGCATTAGCCTTTGCCTTCAGGGCCGTAGTTTTCTTGGTGGGAGGTCGGAGGGGTATTGTCTCGAATGGACCCTTCGAACCCCCACGTCTGGACTTAGTGCTCTCCGGCTCGGAGTCATTCCCAATTGCTTGAGCTTCTCGAACCTCGTCCGATTCGTTCGACATAATAATTAAAGGAAATTGAAAGAAGATTTGGAAAGGAAAGAACTCACAGAGAATCGCTCTCTAGAAGGAGGTTGACAATGTAAACTCTTTGAGAAGTAGAATATAGGAGTATCCAAATAATGGAGAGTAACTTTTATAGCCTTAGTTGGCCGTCTGTAATCATAACAGATAGTTGTTTCCGATGTTGAAACAACAAGACGCCAAGCCCTATGGTATACATGGCGGAAGATCATAAGTCTGAGCTTACATCCTCTGAGTTGCGTGCTATTAACACTTAATGACATTTAAAGCATAGACGACTCTCCACCTCTCGACGTACACGTGGCAGCACTCTGCTTACCTAAGATTGGAATCCCTAACTGTCGCCACATGTTCACTAACCACCGGTTCACACCTGAAAAGCTACTGCCGTAATACGACACCTTGATAACAGGGCCATGATTACGACCGTTCGTTTTAACCTTGCCGACTCATCATCATAGAGGGAACGACAATTCATTTCCCTGGGCATTTACTCCCTGAGTCCGAGCTCGAACTTGGAGAGTAGGGGGCTTTTGTTAATGGAAAATCTGAGCCATCCCGATAGAGGTATACTCGCCAAAATGGGTGTACCCCGACCCCAATTGAGGAGAGTCCGACCTAGTCAAGTGAGCAAGCTCGTTATAGTACGTTGGATGACAGAACTAAATGAGCCGAGCCGTAGCTCAGTAGTAACTCACCCATCCTGACCTGATCATAACTATTAGCATGTCCGGCTGCCAAGTTTTTTTTGTAGAGCATTCACATCAGCCTGGAACCCAGAAGAAGTCATTATATGCTCTAGCCTCTGACCCCGACCAGATCCTCATTTGCGAGCGATTAAGCTCGGCCAACCCATGGACTCAAATCGTCCCTAGTAAGGTTCGGGGCATAGGGTCGGCTCCGATGGAACGACCTACAATCACGCTCAGGGATTATATCCACTAATGCACACAAGGAGTGACTTCCGGCGCACGATTACAGGGTAATCGCTAACATTAATGCATGCACCGTTCACACCTAATGACAGAAGTTGTAAGACTCGTACCTAGACCATACAGTTCCGTAGGCTTTCGCGATTTTCTTGATCAAATTTCGGCAACTTTCAACCTTTATTCGATATTTGTGCGCGATCCTAAGCCGAGTCCTGCAAACCTGAGTCGACTCAACCCAAGACTTGTACCTTAGCGACCGCGCCATTGCCACGATTCCGATGCCGCAACTCGCGCGCTGAAGCGATACTCAGGCCAAGAGAAGTAGGCCCGCGTTCAGTTCGAGGAAAATGCCACGTGTTTTAAAACCCAAGAGAATCTCTACAATATGTCACCTCAATCAATCAATCAATCTCATCAAGGGTCAAGTACATGTCAAGTGCACATCACCTTACACCCATCCCCAAGCAACCCCATAAGTCAACAAAGTTCTTACACCCCCCATACCTTTCTTACACCATCTACCCCTAAAGTTAAAAAGTTCTTACACACCCATCTCCCTCTCTCTCTTTACAACCCTCTCTCTCTTTGTCAAACCATGTTCTAAGCAACCTAAAAGATCACACGTCCAAGCTCTTTCAAACCTCCAAGAGAGCTTTGTATGTGGCCCTCTTCCTACCCTCTCATCTCTCATCTCAACCATCAAAACTCCATCTCTTCCGTTAGAATCGAAGCTAAGGAGCAAAGGAAGCCAATGGAGCAAGAAGAAGTGGACGATGGGTGATCTTGGACCCACATTCTTTCCTTTTTGTATTTTCCTCTTTGTGATTTAAAGGCCCGCATATGATGAGACCCACCTTGATGTATGCTTGTGTCCAAGAAGGGGCCCATAGTGGCGGGGCCCCTCCGTCATCGCCGATCTCTCGCCTTTCCTCTTTCTCTCCATCTCTTTCTTTCTCTATGATTAGTGGCCCACCTAAGATGTGTATACTTTATCCATGATGTCCAACAAATGGGCCACCTTGATCTCGGTTGGGGCCTACATGACCGGACAGTCACATAGGCCCAGATGAGAGGGAAAGACAAATATTAGCTTGATCAAAAATTTCGTGGCCCACTACATGGGACCACCATGATGAATGTGCTTCATCCAAGCTGGACGGTGGCTGGACACTGGATGGACATTTTATATAGGATATATACGTACATGTGTATATAGTATTTATATATTATATTATATTATCATATTATAATATGATATAATATTAAATTATACTATATATATTATATACTTATATAATTGTCCAGGCGGGCCACGTCCTTGTGGGACCCACCATGATGCCTGTGACGAATCCACACCGTCCAGCATCCAGAGACGCTGGACGTGGCCAGCCTTGGACGGTGTGGGGTGTAGCTAACAGTGAAGTGTAAACTAGCAAAAGAAAGAAAAGAAATAAATAAAATAATATAAATGTTACATGGGCTAGCCTGGTACGTGGGACCCATCCCTCTTTTTATTTTTAGGATGCAATGAAGCAGCAGCAACTGTGTAGCTGCCGTACCAACGTCAACAGGGTCATGGGACCCATCCACGCCGTCCATCCATTAGGGTGGGCCATGTCATTATGCATGGGATTGTGTCCACCGTCCATGGACGGTGGGACCCACCCCACGTGTGGGGCCACCTGGTGTATGCGTCTGTCCAGGCCGTCTAGGGCCTAGACGTTGTGAATATTATATATAGTATTATTATATTATATTATATATGATATATTATATTATAATATATTATAATATCCCATATTTAATGTTGTGGTGGGCCTACGTGGGACCCACCGCTGCTCTTTTGACACAGAAAAGCTGCACTGGCAGCAGGTACGGAGATTTTATATATATATATATATATCTATTATATATATATATATATATATATGAGGGTGGGCCCTACGTGGGACCCACCTCTGCCTCTTAAAAGCAACAAATGCTGCAAGTACAGCAGCTATGCAGCTGCCCTATCCACGTCAGCAGGGTCTGTAGGACCTGTTGTGCTACATGTGTGGGTGTAATCCACACCGTTCATCTAGGTGGACCCCACCGCTGGCTGTTGCAATAGGCGACAACAAATCCCGTGGGTCCCACCCATTCCATCCACGCCTTCAATTTATAGGACCCACCATGATGCATGTGTTATATCCCACCGTCCAACCGTTTAAGATATCAATTTATGGCATGAGTAAAAGAATGGGTCGGATCTAAAGCTCAAGTGGACCTCACCATTGAAAATTTAATGGGGACAGTGACATCCACCGTTCAAACTTCTAAGGGCCATAGTAGTTTCCAATGAACTTGATATTTGTTTTCACTCTATGTTAACTTATGAATAGGTCGGATCTCAAATATACATAAGGGTAGGCCCGATTTGATATACATGAGGCCCATCAGTGCAGCCTATTTGATGTACATGAAGCCCGTCGGTGCGGCCCATGTGATGTGGCCTACTTGACATAAGAGACCCATTGAGATGTATTCGAGGCCCATGGGCGAGCCCATTGTGATGTATTCGAGGCCCGATGTAATGTATGTTGGCCCATATGATGAGGCCTTTGTGACGTAAATGAGGCCCATCGTGATTATACGTGAAGTCATGGGCCACTATATGTTTGGCCCTATGTAGGCCACTCCCTGGGAGCAATGTCGGTTGGATGTCCACATTGATGGGCAATGATGGTTGGATGTCCACATTGATGGGCAATGATGGTTGGATGTCCACATTGTGACCTTCCCTTAGGCCTTGTTAGGCCCATTCTCCTCATTCCCTTAGTGGGTTAACCCAAATAAGTGGCCTCATTCGCCGTAGACGAATGACTTCATGCTATCGGATTTGATATAACCATGGCCGAGGGCCGACCTTTATATTATGGTTGATCGACTGTTCATCTATGGACACTGCCTTGTTTATATACCGATTGTATAGGTCGATTCCGATTGTCGAGGCCGAGTATCGAGGTCGATTCTGATTTGTCGAGGCCGATTGTATAGGCCGATTTCAATTGTTGATGCCGAGTATCGAGGCCGATCGTATAGGTCGATTCTGATTGTTGAGGCCGATTGTATAGGCCTATTCTGATTGTGGAGGTTGAGTGTCGAGGCCGATTCCGAGTGTCGATTTTGATTGTCAAAGCCAATTTCAATTGTCGAGGCTGATTATCGAAACCTATGTGATGTATATGCGGCCCGTATTTGAAGCCTATTGTGATGTGTATTTAGCCCGTGTTTAAGGCCCAATGTGATGTATATGAGGCCTATGTGATGAGGCCCATTGTGATGCAATTGAGGGTTAGGCGATTGACCCCATTGTGATGTACATTAGGCCCTTGTGAAAGGCCCATCGTGATGTGTATTAAGCTCTTGAGTGAGGCTTATGGTATTGTATATTAGACCCTTTGTGAGGCCATGGGTCCACTATATGTTAGGCTCTATATGGGCCACCCCTTGGGGGCAATGTTGGTTAAATGTCCACATTGTCGAGGCCGATTATTAATACCGGTTATCAATACCGATTATGAGTATGTGACAGCATAGCATCATGATACATGCCCATATGCATCATCTGCATGTTTGATATGAGATATGGTTGACCGTTGCATATGCCATGGGGCGGGTTGTTCATGGGGACTCCCTGATGGGCGGAGTTGCCCCACATAAGCGCACGGTATGCGTAAGATTGATGCATGATTGGACTGTGTGACTCATGCATCTCGCATTGTGTAATTATGATTACCGTACGCTCTAGCGACATCGGGGCTATAGCCTCTACATGCATATCGCGGATGGCCAGATGGGGCACCGAAAATCTGTTCTACATGGGGTATTATAGATATCCTTAGCTGAAAGTCCCATAACCCTCTTGGTTCTAGAGGTTGCTCCAACGACTAGACCGAGTGGATGCATGAGCGCATGAGGGTCGTATATCGTTAGGCCACATCTCCTACTGTGTCGTGGTTGGTTGGAAGGGGGTACGGCCTTACCTGCTCGAGAGGAGGGGGTAATGATAGGCTGAGTCTGACCAGCTCGAGAAATGAGTCCGCTATCGACGAGCTGGGCCCGATATTGACAGGCGGATAATGAGGTCTCTTCCACTCACCTTGTTGTGCGTGATGAAGCGACAATCTGGTTTGGAGTGTAATAGACCTTGGTGATTTTTCAGAGAGGAACCGTACTGATACGTGGACTTATTGAGTAGAAATTGCATACTCATTTATCCATTCATTCACTATCCACTTGAGCTGGTGGTGCGCACTATTTATTACGTGTACCTTTGCATGGCCAAGATTTTGGTTGGGCGCGCTACTAACCTGAGATTAGGAGTTTACCACATTAAGTCTGACTATCTAAATTTAGGTATGAGACTGGTTTGGATAGAAGTCCCTTGTGGTGGATCTTGTGGCCTGCGATACTATTTATTGTCATCCCGACTTCACACTCTAGCATGGTCATCCCATTCGCACCACATATCGCATTACACCCACAGCATATGGCATCCTGGGTTGCTATATTTCTGCATTTATATAATCTACATAAGGCTGATGGTATTAGTAGCTCTTCTGAATTGCATATTGTATTGCATCCTCGATATCTAATATCTGGTTCATTATATCTCCGCATTACATAGCTAATCTACATTACTTCCTCAATATATGATATTGGTTTGTTATATTTTTGCATCGCATAGCCTGCATAAGGCTGATGGTATTTATGGGCTTATCAGCATATTTTCGCATTACTCTAATATTATACGATTTATGAACTAACCAGTATTTCTGATATTACATTATTTATGGGTTTGTCAGTATTTCCGCTTATTCTGATTATTCTGATATTGCTTACTTGACACTTACCTTATGCACACACTTTCACCACCCACTAAGCTTTTTATAAGCTTATGCACGATAGATGCGTGCAGGTGACGTTAGGTTGCAGCAGCGTTGAGCTTGGAGTATGCAATGGACCTCTGGAGCTTTGATTTTCGATATATGTATTTCCCTTTCAGCATTGTATTCAAATGATTATATGAATGGATATGTGATGATGATGTTGCCTTTGTGATTTGGGTAAACTTATAGTTATGCTTTTTATGAGATAAATGTATGTTGAAAAATCCTCCTTCTAGGATCCTAGGATTGGAATCTGACGTATACGTGCTGGGAGCTGAGAATGGGGTATTATGGAGGCTATCGGCACCAGATTCGGTGATCGAGATTCTTATGAGTCCGATCTCCAAGTTTTGGGTGTGACAGAAGTCGTGCCGAAAATGACGGACATGATCACCTCAATCAAAAGGTATAAATAGGAGGCACAGGAACAGGAAAGAATATGCAAAATCTCTCACCTGAAACCTATCTACACTACTTAGACTCAGATTCTTAGCTTGACTTTGGCATCAGAGGGTCCCCTGCTCTAGCCAAGGTCTCCTTTGCTTTCACTTTGTGCAGGTTCTCGGAGCTCGACATTAGTGCTTAGAGCTCGGAGTTAGCGCTCAGAGCTTGGCGAAGAGTAAGCCAAATTTATATCTCAATAGGACCTATGAAATGTTTATTTGCCATCAAACCTGTTGATAAGGGCACAAAGACCTGGGTGAAGGGACCGCACAAGTTTCATCTTGATCTGAAACTTTAGTGGCCCATGGAAAGTTTTTAATGGTTAATAATCAATGTTTCCTATGGTTTGGTCCACCTAAGAATTTTATGTGCTTTGTTTTTTTGTATCATGTCATAAAAAGAGATTCCAAAACTTATGTACGGCGTAGATGTAAGTCAAAGACATCAAGGTGGCCCCACAGTAAGGGATCCACCCACCTCATTGGATCCCGGCCGTGCCTCCCTTCGACAATCAGATTAGGTCCTGCTCTTGCCTGCACGATAATCTGTATAGGCGAGGCTACGTGGGCCCACCGCGATATGACGGGTTTATCCACGCTGTCTATTCATTTTGCGGATCATTTTAGGGTATAAAACCAAAAATCAGTTAGAGCCGATGCTTAAGTGGACCATAAAGTGGGGATTGAACTCTCATCATTAAAAATTTCTTGAGTGCCGTGGATGTTTTGGATCAGATATTTGTGTTTTTCCTTCATTCAGGTCCATATGTCCTTGAGAGTAGGTTACATGTCAAATAAACATCATAATAGCCTTTAGTAAATTTCAACTGTGGGTGTTACTTTCAGCGCTGCTTCATGTGATGTGATTAGGGCCGTCAGCTGGACTTTGAATTATTTCTAGCCGGGCCATCGGGTTAGGCTTATTCAAAATTTTAATTTTTTAACCCCAAGCCTAGATTATTGACACCCCTAACTGTGGTGTAGTCAGCTGAGATTTGAACTACCTCATTTTTTGGCTCATACCATTGAAAAATGTATGGACGACGTGGATAAAACCCACACATTATGGTGGCCCTACAAAGCCACTGCCTGGATGGATGATCAGCCGGGGTTTCTACTAACGTGCGCGCAGCGGGGTTTGATGGTACGCGCTCGAGTGGTATGGGTACCACCGCAAGCTATGGTGGTACCGGAATTAGTAGAGCCTTCGTGATGTTTGAAAGAAATCCAAAACACCTATCCGATGAGTCACTATAAAACACCCACAGATTACGAAAATTATTCCAATCCAAAATTCAGTTGGGCCACAGGAAAGAGAAAAATCAAGTAAGGGATGCCTACCATTGATTTTATTGAGAGCCCACAGTATTGTGAATTTGAAATCCATGTAGTTCAGATTATTCATCTGGTATGGATTAAAATTAAAGCGGAAAATGAGGTCGTTTTTCTACTTAAGTAGGCCCCAGAAAAAATAAAGTTTGAACGTCCCCTCTTACCTTGTTTCTGTATTACAGCCTACCTGAATCTTGGACCGAGCCAATTTTTAGGTTGTAGAAGTTTATTGAGGATACACATCTGATGGACGGGATTGATTTGATTTACATTTCACATGGGCCCCACATTTTTCAGGTACCACCATAGGCTTAAGGTGGTACAGGTAGCACTGGAGCACACCGCTTGTTTGATATTTGTAACCTGTGCGAATGGGCTGGGCCGATCGGAGTTTTGCTGGGCCCCCAAGCATGTAGAACTGTTCCCAGTCACACGTAAGCAAACACGCTATCGCACGCATGTGGAAGATCTGAGCTTTAAATCAAGTGGACCACGGTGTTTAGATCTTTTGTCTCAAAACCACCCTGTTTCAGTCATCGTGTGGACCACACGTGTAGGTAGGCAGGACTCTACACGTGTGTGGGCTTAGCACAACTTTGGGTCCAGGCTCCACGTGGAGGGTATCGAGTGCTAACAGCAAGTATCTTTAGATTCCTCGGTCAGTCGGTCTCCATGTGACACACGTGTACGACATCCAGACCATTCATGTTCTGGACCCTGCCCAGGATCGGACCTCAACCCAAGGGTTAGGTAACAAAGTTGGGTAGTTAGGAAAAAAATCCTAGCAAAACGTCAAATTTAATAGGCAAAAATCCTCAACCGTCTGTTGAGATCAACTTAACGAGTGAATTGTGGATCATGGCCAATCCATCCATGGTAGGGACTAACAGATGAACGGCCTGGATCTCATTGTTAAGATTGTGTGGTTTGATTCCGTGGGGTAGTATGATGATTGACGCGCAGGCACTAAGATATTGCACACGTGGCGTGGAATGAAAAACATGACGACATATGGTGGACATTTAATGGACGGTGGGAGCTTATTATGTGATCGAGTTACCTTTTCCCCCACACACGCGCGCGCGCGCGCATATATATATATATATATATATATATATATATATAGATATATATATATATATGGAAATGGTACTATAGGGTCGACGTCATTCCCATGAGAGGTGGAGCTGTGTGGGTCCCACTGTGATGTGTGTCCAACATCAACAGTGTACATTTGATGGGTCATGAGATAAATCCAAAGCTCCTTTGTTCCCAGCATAAAAAACAGTGGGTACAATGACGCCACCGTCAAAAACTTCTAAAGGCTACAAAAATTTTAGATCAGGCTGATATTTGTGTTTTCTTTTATTTCATATCTTTTTAAACTTTTGAGCAGGTTGGATTTCAAATAAACATTACGGTGGGCATTAGGATAGTATGGATGGTGGGAATCACTCTCCCCACTGTTTTATGTGGTGGGTTCCATTGCAGCTTTTTATCTACCTCCTTTGGTTAATACCCTAAAATGATATTTCAAAATGGATGGATGATGTGGATATAACACATTCGTCATGGTGAGACCCACAGAACTTGGTGACGTTACTTCAATAGCTGACTCGCGACTCAACCTGATAGTATCTAAGTGGTGTCGGTTGCAGGGGTGCTAACGGGACGCGGATTAGATAACGTTATCAAATTCCCTGGGACCACAATGATGTATGTGTTGTATCAACATCAGTTGGACCACACTGCAAAAAGTAGTGTGAGATTGAACGTCTACCATTGAAACCCTTTTTGGGTCACAGAAGTTTTGGATCAGTATGAATTTTTTTTTCCCTCTTCATTCAGGTCCTTTTGACCTTATGAACAGATTGGATAGAAAATAAACGTTATGGTAGGCCCTACAAATTTTTCAACGGTGAAAATCATTATCTCCGCTGCTATTTGTGGTGTGGTCCAGATGATCTTTGGATATGATTCATTTTTTGAATAATGCTCTAAAATGATCTCTAAAAATAGATGAACCGTGTAGATATAATAAATACATCAGTGTGTGCCATGTAACTTTGATCTCCTTTAAACCGTTCGTACAACTTGGAGCTGGAGGAGCGTCAGTGCTCGTCTCGCACGACACGTACCTACAACAGCTACATGGCTGATGTGAGGTACACTAGTCAATCCCAATCTGCTTCCATTAGAATGCGGATTGCGTCCTACCACCTCCCGGACGGTAATCCGTCTAGGCAGGGCTCTGTGGGTCATAATTCTCATGCAAGTACAAATTGGGAATTGAACGAGCTGGAGAAGTAATATGAGACAAAAAATAAGTTATATACAGGACTTGAGTGGACCACAAATTGGGGATTGAACGAGCTAGAGAAGTTTGGGATCAAGCTGATATTTGTGTTTTCACTTCATACACATCTACATGACTTTATGAATAGGTCGGATGGTAAAAATTCAATAACAACTTATTTTTCCCTACATAACCATTACAATGCGCGTTAGGAGTTTGTAACGTAGAAATTCAATAACAACTGTTTTCCCATGGTGTGGTCCATCTGAGACTCAGATATAACTTATTTTTGGTGTAAATCTCTTAAATTATATTTCAAAATGGATGGACGACATGGATAGAAAATATACATCATGGTGGGGTCCACATAGCACCAGTTTTGTTTCTCTAGATTTCCTATAAAATCTCCTGTTGTTTAAAATTTTTACCATCACGATGAGGCCCACACAGCTCGACCTCACGGGAGCTTATCGTGAGGTCGAGCGCATAGTACCTTTTTCCATATATATATATATATATATATATATATATATATATATATATATATATATATATATATTTATACATTATATATAATGCACATATATTATATATAACCCTTTTAATATATTATATATAATGTATTTATATATTTATAATACATCAACAGTGTACATTTGATGGGTCCCCTTTAGGTTTGGGATATGCCAAAAATCAGCCGTATAAGTAACTCAGGTGTGCCATACCATCTAAAATCATGTGAAAACATTTCTAAAGCACTTGGTGGGGACCACCTGAGTTTTGAATGCGCCTGAAACTTGGTATAACCCCTCATCCAAGCAGGACACACACAATGGATAGGCTGGATTTGTGAACCACACTTCAGTGGGCCCAATAAATAATTAGGAAGGTTTTAATGGAAGGATAACCCTCTCAACTGTTGAATGTGATGTGGCTCACACGCGCACACACACATATATCCAAGGGTCAAATGGACCACACAGTGGGAATCGAACGCAGGCCATTAAAAACTTCTCATGAGCCAAAGAAGTTTCGATCAATCTGACATTTTTGTTTTCCCTTCCTTCTTCAGTTCCAAGTGACCTTATGAACAAATTGATGGTAAATAAACATCAAAGTGGCTCTTAGGAACGTTTTAATGGCGGCTGTCATTATCACTTTGGCTTTTCCGTCTACCTGAGCCTTAGATTTGCCTTAAAATCATCTGAAAAACGGATAGACGCTGTGGATAAAAACCCATACGTCACAGAAGGCTCCATGGAGCCCCTCATGAATCAATTTTCTCCTGAAACAATCCACTTCTTAAAGGGAAAATGTGATGTCCCAGCTAACAAATGTTTATTTATGATCATTCAATCACCCTGAATTTTGAGCCATAGCTTCTCTATAGTGGGCCCAGCAATTTGGACAGTTTAGTTTAAGATAGCATATTCCATACTAATACTTTCTGTCCTTGGAGTATACTTTCCATCCTTGGAGCATAAAGTACCAAAGTTAGCTTGAGGAATAATGATCTCTCCAAAATAAAATTTGTGAGAAACTACAACATTGTAAGAGTATAATTTTTCATAATCATACAGTCATAAATTGTACGCATGTATACACGTAGTCAAATGAAATTCTCGTTGGCCAAGCACAATTGAATTGCACTAATCCCTTTCTAATCAAGTTAATTACAATCCTTTTTTTTTTTTTTTTTTCATTTATACGTGATGTTTCATTTTGTCATGGATGTACTTGTTCTTCATTGGTGTGTGAAACCAATTGTATATCACCATTGAAAAATACTAGAATAAGCAATATTGCTGCCCTTATTATATTAGGAGAACTTTTATTTTCGACCTTCATAATTTAAAATTATTTTTACTCGTGAATTTTTGTCTCGAACTTCATATTTGATCTCTTCGATGCCATGTTTCGGATTCTATCTGAAAACCCAATGTACATTTGTGAATACTGAAAATTGGCGCCCATGCTAATTTATATGTTTTTATCCGATGCAAAAATAACCTCAAACATATTCACACAATGTAATAAAGAACGAAAAATTCAAGCAATCACAGGTGATATACAAATTTTATGTAGAAAAATACTTGATGAAAAATGATGACACCAAATGACAAACAATCCACTATGAACAGAAAGTTACAAAAGATGAATCAACTTACAAATCAAAAACCTTTGTTTCTCCCTCAAAATCCTTAAAAACATGCTAAGCTCCTTTCGTTCTAATTGCATAATTGTATGCTTATTTATATACTTCCATATAAAATTAGAGAAAAAACAAGCATTTACACATTCCACTTGGTTGTACCTTTAGTCGGCCGAGATATTAATGGAGTTTCTCAATCAACCGAAACAAATTTCGGTCGACCGAAAGCATCACAACGTCTTTAATCGACCCAGGAATTCTTCAATCAACCGAATAACACTACACCAAATTAAAGGCACTCCACCAATAATTTATAATATAAACATTGACTTTTTGGGAACAACACTGCGTGAAAACCATGATACAAAATCCATCACTAAATATTATCTTAACCATCGAATCAACTATTAAGATGAATTGGGGAAATGAAACAAGCTTGACTATCATTTTGAAACATCCATTCAGTGCGCCCTGCCATGGGTTCTTTGATTCCAGGCAACCACTTTGGCTTGTGATATACAAACCATGTGATTTATACCTTGTAAAAAATGTATATATGTAACATGGTGGCTTAAATTCAAAGTGTTAGGATCACTTATTCAGTAATTTTTTGCACCATGCCTTGTCCCCGACCGTTACTTGACATGGATAGCCTGGATCGATGGTCAACGAAAAAGCTTGAGGACGTTGCCCCATTTTCCTGTACCAATGCATCAATGCCTATCTTTACATGAAGCTATAAGGTTATGGAAACGTGTAAAACACCAATTCAGGTCATTTAAGTCAACGCATCCTCGTCAGAGTCGCATAACCATAGTTGCTTTCTCTATCTTTCGTAAAGTTCACTTCAACATGGAATTTCTGCTTTTCATTTCTTCTAATTTTACCATGTTCTAATCAAAGGAGAGTTACTTGATACTCTGGCAAGTGTGGTAGTTTATACTCATGGATTCAAAAATTGCATAATTAACAAACATAACTCAAACTAAATTATCCAAAACCGTGGGACCCCAATTCGACGGGCCACCATCCTAACATCACATTGATCATATTGTTTTAATAGTCTTAACATCTAATTCACATTCACTTGTTTGTTGAGTTTGAATTGTTGGCTATTTTTAATCTCAACCGTCCAACAATTGCCCACCAATGAACTAGTTTAGCAGTCAAATAAGTGTAACATTTGGTTTATGATCCATAAAAAGTGGGGCTCATGATTTCGATGATTTAAACAGGTTTCACCATTTTGACAATCTAGCTTAAATTACCTTTTTATTTTTACACACACTGATCTTAGTGTTTTATATGTCATTTGCATAGTTTCTAAGTGCATGCATATACCAAGGGATTAAAAAAATCAAAGTTTTTCTCAGTGTTTAAAACTTCTTTATTATCATCCTTTTTCAGAGATAGGGATGGAAATTGTCTGTAGCTGGTCATAGGAATCTCATGTAACTCTTGATGTGGACGGTTAAAAAAGCGACACATCTATGTGCCAAATACAAGGCTTGCAGCAAAAAATAGTAAGAAAATCTTATTTTCAAAACGGGCCCTACATCTGACCAAGGCACATCTCACTTTTTCATTAAGCTATGCTGGGGTTTAAGGGCCTGCAAGGCAATTCATGTCATAAGACCGGTTCCTTCAAGAGGCTGGCTCCTGATCAGGTACGTGTAGAATAAACTACAGCGTAACTGACGTGGGTTGAGAAGGTCATTGATGAGCATGTAAATGTAATTCATATTCATTTGCTCATACACATATCGAGCATACCGCATGTACACTATCCACGTTCTAAATCTCACCCTGATGATGGGATACCACAAAATCATGCTTATCCAAACATTAGGTGGGCTACTCTATATAAAACAACGGGCAGCCACACAAGATCCCTCCACCATGATGGCTGGATTAGGATATTTTTTGTCTAGCTTTTATGGTGAGATGTCATACACATTACCCATAGCACAGTAGCCCCACACACCACCTGCTTAACAAGGTTATTCTAAAATTACTAATTGAGGAACTGGCCTCTTCTTTCCTTCACTTTCTTTTTTTTTCCTAAAGCGAACATGCCACATTCATAGGAACTTGTGAAGGAATTCCAACCATTCAAATAATAGGCCACACCATGATTGCCAATTGGCATAAAAATCAGCCGGTTTGCTCATTAGGTGGCCATATCAACTCCGACGTTGTCTCTGATTCGCGTGGTGCACTTTATGAGTGGACCTGCCTAATTTTTGTCGTGGTGGGGATTTTTGGACAAGTGATATATTTATAGGCAGGAAAGATATAAAATAACGTTGCATAATAGCTGGCATACTATCGATCGTATGAGATCAGTTCTCTTTTAAAACAATATCGTGGTAATCGTTGTACGCAATGATTTCCAATAAACAATTTCACCAAAACAGTGCCTTGAGGTTTATGGTTCATCGGCCATGTATACATTAAATGGAAGCCGGCCGATTCCCTGGTGGCAGGTGCTGTAGGGCCCAGCATGATGCATGTGTTTTACATCTGCGCGGTCCATGAGTTTTGCCAGCTCATTTTGAGGCATGGGCCCAAAAATAAAGTAGATCCAAGCCGGGTCCATAAGTTTTGCCGGCTCATTTTAGGGCATGAGCCCAAAAATAAAATAGAGCCAAGGCTCAAGTGGACCACAGCATAGGAAGCACTGGGAATACAACACCAACAGTTGAAACCTTCCTAAAGCCCACCTTGGTGTTTAATTGCCACTGAACTTATATAAGTTCACATAGATTGAATGAAGGGAAATAAATAAATAAATATCAAGTTGAACCAAAACTTTTATTGTCCCTGGGAAAATTCTCATAGTGCATGTTTAATCACCATGGTTAAGTTTCATGTGGTCCACGTGAGCTTTGAATTGCTTTACTTTTGGGTTTGCACTAAAAAATGAGCTAGCAAAATGGATTGATAGTGTAGATAAAATGCACACATCACTGGGCCACAATACCCGCCATCTCCGCCAGGGTCAGGAGGCAATCTGCTTCCAAATGAAATGGGTCAATTGATAGATTGATGCAAATTGGGTACTGCCTAGGGTCCTAAGAAGGGCATTGGCAAGGGCTTTGAGGAACCACCACCATGATGCATGAATTTTACCACAACATCCATACATTTTGCCATATCATTTTAGGATGCCCAAAAATGAGGCACATATTTAAGGGTCATGTGGACACACAGTAGAGATTAAGTACTTACCCTGTTAAGAACTTCTTAAGAACTATAGAAGTGTTGGATCAAGCTTATATTTGTGTTTTCTCATCATCCAGGTATACCTTGTTGGGATTTGTGCTGCGGAATCACATAGATATGGATTTAGGATAGCAATCTAATGGCGCCAAGCAATCACAAGAGAACGCAAAAATTTAACATGGAAAACCCTTTTAGAAGAAAACCACGGCACAAAGCGATAGATATCAACTATGAAAATAGAAATTACAAAGAGAGAGGACTTATCCAATTCGAACAACCTCGAATCTCACCCTTACTACACCCTTTGAAACCTTATAAACCCTTATAGAAACCCTTAAAATACCTTTAGAAAGCCTTAGTACTACTTAGAAAGGCCCTAGAGACTTCTATTTGTAGTTTAGGAAACTCTACTTACACACCTCTCTGAAACCACTTCAAATTTGCGTAGTCCGCGCAGAATCCGTGCACCATCTGCGTAACCTTCGACTGGTCGAGCTAGAGCCTCGACTGGTCAAATATTTGGGGATTTTCAGAAACATTCTTGCTAGACTTCGAGTCGAACGGGCTTCTACTAGTCAAAGGGACTTTCGACTAGTCGAGCCGGTCCCTCGACTGGTCAAGCATTCCGAGATTTACAAGATTTAAGACATCCATTTGACAACATATGTGACCTTATGAACAAATTGAATTAACCATCATGGTGAGCCCTAAGAAGGCTTCAATTGTCGGTATCATTAGCACGGTTGATTCCTATGGTGTGCCCCGCTTGAGCCTTGGATCTACCTTATTTTTGGGCTTACAACCTACAAAGATATGGCAAAAGGGAATGGCAGTGTACCCAATTCGCGTCCAATTGATCTGGACCCACTAATCAGTAAGATTTTTTATTTTTTTATTTTTATCATCAACTAAAGATCACTGCTTATACTTGGCTCTTCGTTTCAGCTGTCAATTTGTAGTTTAGCTAACGGATGGCTAACATCATTTGATCACTAAACCTTAGGTTGTGTGCCATCGAATTGGCCACACACTGCATCCATCCATACCCCAAAGGTGTAAAATGGGCACAGATCGGGTACTACCCCCACCGAGACATAGCTAGTGACGGACGGTCCTGTCAATGGATTTGTAAGGCCCACCTTGATGTATATGTTTTATCCATGCCTTTCATCCATTTTGGCAGATCATTTTAGTGCATAATCCCAAAAACAAGGTAGATAGAAAGCTCAAGTGGACCACACCACAGGAAGAAGTGAGAATTGAATTTTTGGTTAAAATCTTCCTAGGCCCACCGTGATGTTTATTTTCCATCAAACCTGTTCATAAGGTAATATAGAACTGAATGAAGGGAAAATATAAATATCAGTTTGATACAAAACTTCAGTGGCTTAAAATATGTTCTCAACGATAAGCTTTCAATCCCCATTGCTTTCTTTTGTGTGGTCCATTTTAGCATTCAATCTACCTCATTTTTCTGGATTATGTCGTAAAATGATCTTTCACAATGGTCTGAATGAAGGGAAAATATAAATATCAGTTTGATACAAAACTTCCATGGCTTACAATAAATTTTCAACGATGAGCTTTCAATCCCCATTGCTTCCTTTTGTGTGGTCCATTTGAGCCTTCAATCTGCCTCATTTTTCTGGATTATGCCGTAAAATGATCTTTCACAATGGACGGACTGCGTGGATAAAAAATATACATAATGGTGGGACGCACAGAGCCCCTGAGAGGGGCGTCTGTCTCTAGCTAGGTCCTCGTGGGGTAGTACCCAATCCCCGCCCGTTTTTAATGTGGGTTGAATTTGATTTGGAGCTGGTGGGCCTGCAACTGTTGCAAGAATCCCCTTCTATTTGTCAGTTGTCAATTTACAAGCCACGGGTCCAATGGCTAAGGACATCCAATTGTATGTTATTATGCTGGGTCCGAGTTGGCCATCCACAATGTGGCTCTGCAGATCAACGGTCTTGATTATCACGTTCGTGTGCCGCACCCGAGAAATGATCGAGCGCTTTTACAGTACTATAAGTTATCATGCTCCTAGTTGCATCAAGGTACTTGGACAGTCCATTCAAACGATCCAGACTGTCCATTAGTTTTATCATACATTTGACGGATCATTTCATGAAAATAACACTGATTGGATGATCCAATCAAATCCATTAAATAACCTCCTTTCTTATAGCCATCCGTTTTTCTGTAAGCAATCTGTGGATCAACAACGAGAACAGAGAGATGGCTCAAATGGTTGGCTAGACCTATTTTTTCCATAAATGATTTTGTTAGAATAAACCGATCGTACGTTGTGTTTTTTTTTTTTTTTTTTTTTTTTTTTTTGGGTTGATGGATGGCTCAGATTAGTCAATCGATGCAGCGAGAAGAATTATAAACTATAGTGCCCAGAAAGCACTTGATCATTTCTCGCAACATTTAAGGCTCACACGTGTCAAGAGTGCTCCGTGTCTACTGCACATGTATGCCTGGTATTTGTTCTCGTTATGAATCCACGATTTTCTGGCGACCGCTAGCATGTATCATGCATAAGCATCTTCCCGAAAGTTACTGAAATGGTATTTTGTGGACTCATAGCACAGTCGTGAAGCACGTGCTTCAAATGTTTCGCTAGAAGTGGGATAGATGTCCACGTTAGATTGCCAGGATTGTGGGCCCACTGCGGTCGGAGCATTTCGGAAGGATGCGGCTTCGTGGATCCTCGGATCCACCGAGGTCGGTGAATCCTTGACTGTGGGGTCCACCGTGATGTACATATGTCTTATATGCACACCATCCATCCGTTTCACCAAATTATTTTAGGGTATGCATCGAAACATGCAGCATATTCTAATTTCAAGTGACCCCACCACAGGAAACAGCCTCGAGAAATTTTGAACAGTCAATCACCACTGTTTCCCATGTTGTGGTCTACTTGAGATTTGGATCTGCTGTATGTGTAAATGAGTACTTAAAAATGATTGGCAAAACGGATAGACGGCATGGATATAAGACAAATACATCATGGTAGGCCCCACAATCAGGGATCCACCGAAGCCGTGTCCATACCAGAGAATGAAATTCATGGCCATCAAATGGATAGTTAAAATACCACGTGGATGAGGTTTCGGGTCCCGGTTCGATTCGGGACTAGCTCGAGCTTGTAATGTATCGGTCATAGCCTATATTTGAAGCCCAAATGATGAACTGGTCGGGTCCGGACGAGAGCTCTTTCGGGCCTGTAACGGATCGGGTATAGCCTGAATTTAAAGCCCAAATAATAAACTGGTTGGGTGCGGACTAGGTTTTAAAAATTTTCTACCAACCCTTGACAGATAACGGCTCGTGTAGTGATGTTGGTGCGATGCGTTGGACCAGAAATTAACAGACCAAAATGGTCCGGGCCTGTGCCTACTGTTACGGCCTGATTAATAATCGTGTAGGTGAGTCTTGACTGTCTGACGACTTTCCTAATCATGTTGAACCCCTTCTTAGATGGTGGTGAAGGAGTCGCTGTACGATCGCACTCCACGCTGTCTTGACAGTGGGTCCCACGTGGATTACATTACATGTCGATACAGCCTGCCCGTATGGTGGATGAGTCACCACCACTTAGAAAATGGCATCCGCACCACCCTTCACCGAAAATTGCAAATGGGCTAGAAATAAAATCCAACGTCCAGTTGGTACGCACAACTCACTAAATTGTGACAGGTCATCTCCCATGTGCGTGTGGCATGCATGCATGCTAAATTGGACTGTTCAAGTTATGGGCAGATGCAGGTTCAGTGGATCTGGGGACCCATGACATGGCAGGATTTATTGTGCCACATGTAAGGCTGTAAACAGGCCGGAGCTCGGTTAGGGTGTTGGCTTCGATTTTCGAACTATTTTGGGCCGGGCTGTCAGGCTGCCCCTATTCAAAATTCTGAACTTTCGTGCCCGATCTTAGCCATTGATGCCCCTGGTTAGAATTGGACACAAACTGCCAGCTTGAAAGCTGGACATGAATTGGTTTGACTATAAGTTTAAACTAAACTAAGCTCTAGAGTCAGACAAGTTTCAAAAAACAAACTAAGCTCGAACTAGGACAGTACTGGCTCAGCTCAACTTAATATAGCTTGATTTGATTCGGTTCGATTCAGTTTGATTTAGTTCGTAAGTTATATGCGCATTGTTTCCTATGGTGTAATCTATTTGAGCTTTGAATGTGATTCAATTTTAAGATCGAGTCCTAAAATGATATGTAAAAATGACTGGGCAACGTGAATCATACATAATACATATACATATATTATCTATTGTGGTTTGATCCACTTGAGCTTTGGATGTGATTCAATTTTAGATCATGTCCTAAAATGACATGTAAAAATAGATGGATGGCATGGATAATACATATACATGATACTGGGCCCACAAAGTTTGCTTGGTATATTAAAGCAAGATTCAAATTAGCTAGTAACCTCAACACCTGGCTGGTGTCAAAACTATGTGAGCCCCACCATGATATGTGTTTTATCTAGTTGTCCATCAAAAATTTCAACTCATTTTATAGTATGAGACCCAAAACTAAAAAAGGTTCAAATCCCCAATAGACCACAACATAGTATCCAAACTTGTCGGGGGATGAAAGTTTCAAATCAATCTTGTTTTCTTATGGTGGAGCCCATCTCAATGTATGTGATGTATATCTAAGCCAGCCATCCAATTTTCTAGCTCATTTCAATGTTACTACTTTTGTGTTGGTATTTTTTAATATTATTTTGTAGTCTTTTATATTATATATATTGTTTATTTAATAAAAATAAAAAATGAGCTGATCATGTTCGAACTTGGCTCAGCTTAGCTCTGATGGGGTTTCTTCCTCAATTCAGACGAAAGATAGTGCAGTCGGTTGAAAATCGAAGTGTTTCACCGCGCTGCTCGATCAATCGAGTAAACTGCTCGACCGGTCAAGTGAACAGTGCTCGACCGAGAGATTTCGCAATCGACGTTTCAGCACTTTTACATGTCGATGCAGCGAGAAGAATTATAAACTATAGTGCCCAGAAAGCACTTGATCATTTCTCGCAACATTTAAGGCTCACACGTGTCAAGAGTGCTCCGTGTCTACTACACGTGTATGCCTGGTATTTGTTCCCGTTATGAATCTATGATTTTCTGGCGACCGCTAGCATGTATCATGCATAAGCATCTTCCCGGAAGTTACTGAAATGGTATTTTGTGGACTCATAGCACAGTCGTGAAGCACGTGCTTCAAATATTTCGCTAGAAGTGGGATAGATGTCCACGTTAGATTGCCAGGATTGTGGGCCCACTGCGGTCGGAGCATTTCGGAAGGACGCGGCTTCATGGATCCTCGGATCCACCGAGGTCGGTGAATCCTTGACTGTGGGGTCCACCGTGATGTACATATGTCTTATATGCACACCGTCCATCCGTTTCGCCAAATTATTTTAAGGTATGCATCGAAACATGCAGCATATTCTAACTTCAAGTGACCCCACCACAGGAAACAGCCTCGAGAAATTTTGAACAGTCAATCACCACTGTTTCCCATGTTGTGGTCTACTTGAGATTTGGATCAGCTGTATGTGTAAATGAGTACTTAAAAATGATTTGGTAAAATGGATAGACGGCATGGATATAAGACAAATACATCATGGTAGGCCCCACAGTCAGGGATCCACCGAAGCCGTGTCCATACCAGAGAATGAAATTCATGGCCATCAAATGGACAGTTAAAATACCACGTGGATGAGGTTTCGGGTCCCGGTTCAATTCGGGACTAGCTCGAGCCTGTAATGTATCGGTCATAGCCTAAATTTAAAGCCCAAATGATGAACTGGTCGGGTCCGGACGAGAGCTCTTTCGGGCCTGTAACGGATCGGGTATAGCCTGAATTTAAAGCCCAAATAATAAACTGGTTGGGTGCGGACTAGGTTTTAAAAATTTTCTACCAACCCCCGACAAATAACGGCTCGTGTAGTGATGTTGGTGCGATGCATTGGACCAGAAATAAACAGACCAAAATGGTCCGGGCCTATGCCTACTGTTACGGCCTGATTAATAATCGTGTAGGTGAGTCTTGACTGTCTGACGACTTTCCTAATCATGCTGAACCCCTTCTTAGATGGTGGTGAAGGAGTCGCTGTATGATCGCACTCCACGCTGTCTTGATGATGGGTCTCACGTGAACTGCATTACATGTCGATACAGCCTGCCCGTACGGTGGATGAGTCACCACCACTTAGAAAATGGCATCCGCACCATTCTTCACCGAAAATTGCAAATGGGCTAGAAATAAAATCCAACGTCCAGTTGGTACGCACAACTCACTAAATTGTGACAGGTCATCTCCCATGTGCGTGTGGCATGCATGCATGCTAAATTGGACTGTTCAAGTTATGGGTAGATGCAGGTTCAGTGGATCTGGGGACCCATGACATGGCAGGATTTATTGTGCCACATGTAAGGCTGTAAACAGGCCGGAGCTCGGTTAGGGTGTTGGCTTCGATTTTCGAACTGTTTTGGGCCGGGCTGTCAGGCTGCCCCTATTCAAAATTCTGAACTTTCGTGCCCGATCTTAGCCATTGATGCCCCTGGTTAGAATTGGACACAAACAGCCAACTTGAAAGCTGGACATGAATTGGTTTGACTATAAGTTTAAACTAAACCAAGCTCTAGAGTCAGGCAAGTTTCAAAAAACAAACTAAGCTCGAACTGGGACAGTACTGGCTCAGCTCAGCTTAATATAGCTTGATTTGATTCGGTTCGATTCAGTTTGATTTAGTTCGTAGGTTATATGCACATTGTTTCCTATGGTGTAATCTATTTGAGCTTTGAATGTGATTCAATTTTAAGATCAAGTCCTAAAATGATATGTAAAAATGACTGGGCAACGTGAATCATACATAATACATATACATATATTATCTATTCTGGTTTGATCCACTTGAGCTTTGGATGTGATTCAATTTTAGATCATGTCCTAAAATGACATGTAAAAATAGATGGATGGCATGGATAATACATATACATGATACTGGGCTCAAAAAGATTGCTTGGTATATTAAAGCAAGATTCAAATTAGCTAGTAACCTCAACACCTGGCTGGTGTCAAAACTATGTGAGCCCCACCATGATATGTGTTTTATCTAGTTGTCCATCAAAAATTTCAACTCATTTTATAGTATGAGACCCAAAACTAAAAAAGGTTCAAATCCCCAATAGACCACAACATAGTATCCAAACTTGTCGGGGGATGAAAGTTTCAAATCAATCTTGTTTTCTTGTGGTGGAGCCCATCTCAATGTATGTGATGTATATCTAAGCCAGCCATCCAATTTTCTAGCTCATTTCAATGTTACTACTTTTGTGTTGGTATTTTTTAATATTATTTTGTAGTCTTTTATATTATATATATTGTTTATTTAATAAAAATAAAAAATGAGCTGATCATGTTCGAACTTGGCTCAGCTTAGCTCTGATGGGGTTTCTTCCTCAATTCAGAGGAAAGATAGTGCAGCCGGTTGAAAATCGAAGTGTTTCACCGCGCTGCTCGATCAATCGAGTAGACTGCTCGACCGGTCAAGTGAACAGTGCTCGACCGAGAGATTTCACAATCGACGTTTCAGCACTTTTACATGTCGATACAGCGATGCAGCGAGAAGAATTATAAACTATAATGCCCAGAAAGCACTTGATCATTTCTCGCAACATTTAAGGCTCACACGTGTCAAGAGTGCTCCGTGTCTACTGCACGTGTATGCCTGGTATTTGTTCTCGTTATGAATCTACGAATTTTCTAGCGACCGCTAGCATGTATCATGCATAAGCATCTTCCCGGAAGTTACTGAAATGGTATTTTGTGGACTCATAGCACAGTCGTGAAGCACGTGCTTCAAATGTTTCGCTAGAAGTGGGATAGATGTCCACGTTAGATTGCCAGGATTGTGGGCCCACTGCGGTCGGAGCATTTCGGAAGGACGCGGCTTCGTGGATCCTCGGATCCACCGAGGTCGGTGAATCCTTGACTGTGGGGTCCACCGTGATGTACATATGTCTTATATGCACACCGTCCATCCGTTTCGCCAAATTATTTTAGGGTATGCATCGAAACATGTAGCATATTCTAACTTCAAGTGACCCCACCACAGGAAACAGCCTCGAGAAATTTTGAACAGTCAATCACCACTGTTTCCCATGTTATGGTCTACTTGAGATTTGGATCTGCTGTATGTGTAAATGAGTACTTAAAAATGATTTGGCAAAACGGATAGACGACATGGATATAAGACAAATACATCATGGTAGGCCCCATAGTCAGGGATCCACCGAAGCCGTGTCCATACCAGAGAATGAAATTCATGGCCATCAAATGGACAGTTAAAATACCACGTGGATGAGGTTTCGGGTCCCGGTTCGATTCGGGACTAGCTCGAGCCTGTAATGTATCGGTCATAGCCTATATTTGAAGCCCAAATGATGAACTGGTCGGGTCCGGACGAGAGCTCTTTCGGGCCTGTAACGGATCGGGTATAGCCTGAATTTAAAGCCCAAATAATAAACTGGTTGGGTGCGGACTAGGTTTTAAAAATTTTCTACCAACCCCCGACAGATAACGGCTCGTGCAGTGATGTTGGTGCGATGCGTTGGACCAGAAATAAACAGACCAAAATGGTCCGGGCCTATGCCTACTGTTACGGCCTGATTGATAATCGTGTAGGTGAGTCTTGACTGTCTGACGACTTTCCTAATCATGCTGAACCCCTTCTTAGATGGTGGTGAAGGAGTCGTTGTACGATTGCACTCCACGCTGTCTTGATGGTGGGTCCCACGTGGACTGCATTACATGTCGATACAGCCTGCCCGTATGGTGGCTGAGTCACCACCACTTAGAAAATGGCATCCGCACCACCCTTCACCGAAAATTACAAATGGGCTAGAAATAAAATTCAACGTCCAGTTGGTACGCACAACTCACTAAATTGTGACAGGTCATCTCCCATGTGCGTGTGGCATGCATGCATGCTAAATTGGACTGCTCAAGTTATGGGCAGATGCAGGTTCAGTGGATCTGGGGACCCATGACATGGCAGGATTTATTGTGCCACATGTAAGGCTGTCAACAGGCCAGAGCTCGGTTAGGGTGTTGGCTTCGATTTTCGAACTATTTTGGGCCAGGCTGTCAGGCTGGCCCTATTCAAAATTCTGAACTTTCGTGCCCGATCTTAGCCATTGATGCCCCTGGTTAGAATTGGACACAAACCGCCAGCTTGAAAGCTGGACATGAATTGGTTTGACTATAAGTTTAAACTAAACCAAGCTCTAGAGTCAGACAAGTTTCAAAAAACAAACTAAGCTCGAACTGGGACAGTACTGGCTCAGCTCAGATTAATATAGCTTGATTTGATTCGGTTCGATTCAGTTTGATTTAGTTCGTAGGTTATATGCGCATTGTTTCCTATGGTGTAATCTATTTGAGCTTTGAATGTGATTCAATTTTAAGATCGAGTCCTAAAATGATATGTAAAAATGACTGGGCAACGTGAATCATACATAATACATATACATATATTATCTATTGTGGTTTGATCCACTTGAGCTTAGGATGTGATTCAATTTTAGATCATGTCCTAAAATGACATGTAAAAATAGATGGATGGCATGGATAATACATATACATGATACTGGGCCCACAAAGTTTGCTTGGTATATTAAAGCAAGATTCAAATTAGCTAGTAACCTCAACACCTGGCTGGTGTCAAAACTATGTGAGCCCCACCATGATCTGTGTTTTATCTAGTTGTCCATCAAAAATTTCAACTCATTTTATAGTATAAGACCCAAAACTAAAAAAGGTTCAAATCCCCAATAGACCACAACATAGTATCCAAACTTGTCGGGGGATGAAAGTTTCAAATCAATCTTGTTTTCTTGTGGTGGAGCCCATCTCAATGTATGTGATGTATATCTAAGCTAGCCATCCAATTTTCTAGCTCATTTCAATGTTACTACTTTTGTGTTGGTATTTTTTAATATTATTTTATAGTCTTTTATATTATATATATTGTTTATTTAATAAAAATAAAAAATGAGCTGATCATGTTCGAACTTGGCTCAGCTTAGCTCTGATGGGGTTTCTTCCTCAATTCAGACGAAAGATAGTGCAGCCGGTTGAAAATCGAAGTGTTTCACCGCGCTGCTCGATCAATCGAGTAGACTGCTCGACCGGTCAAGTGAACAGTGCTCGACCGAGAGATTTCGCAATCGACGTTTCAGCACTTTTACATGTCGATACAGCGATGCAGCGAGAAGAATTATAAACTATAGTGCCCAGAAAGCACTTGATCATTTCTCGCAACATTTAAGGCTCACACGTGTCAAGAGTGCTCCGTGTCTACTGCACGTTTATGCCTGGTATTTGTTCTCGTTATGAATCTACGAATTTTCTGGCGACCGCTAGCATGTATCATGCATAAGCATCTTCCCGGAAGTTACTGAAATGGTATTTTGTGGACTCATAGCACAGTCGTGAAGCACGTGCTTCAAATGTTTCGCTAGAAGTGGGATAGATGTCCACGTTAGATTGCCAGGATTGTGGGCCCACTGCGGTCGGAGCATTTCGGAAGGACGCGGCTTCGTGGATCCTCGGATCCACCGAGGTCGGTGAATCCTTGACTGTGGGGTCCACCGTGATGTACATATGTCTTATATGCACACCGTCCATCCGTTTCGCCAAATTATTTTAGGGTATGCATCGAAACATGTAGCATATTCTAACTTCAAGTGACCCCACCACAGGAAACAGCCTCGAGAAATTTTGAACAGTCAATCACCACTGTTTCCCATGTTATGGTCTACTTGAGATTTGGATCTGCTGTATGTGTAAATGAGTACTTAAAAATGATTTGGCAAAACGGATAGACGACATGGATATAAGACAAATACATCATGGTAGGCCCCACAGTCAGGGATCCACCGAAGCCGTGTCCATACCAGAGAATGAAATTCATGGCCATCAAATGGACAGTTAAAATACCACGTGGATGAGGTTTCGGGTCCCGGTTCGATTCGGGACTAGCTCGAGCTTGTAATGTATCGGTCATAGCCTATATTTGAAGCCCAAATGATGAACTGGTCGGGTCCGGACGAGAGCTCTTTCGGGCCTGTAACGGATCGGGTATAGCCTGAATTTAAAGCCCAAATAATAAACTGGTTGGGTGCGGACTAGGTTTTAAAAATTTTCTACCAACCCTTGACAGATAACGGCTCGTGTGGTGATGTTGGTGCGATGCGTTGGACCAGAAATTAACAGACCAAAATGGTCCGGGCCTGTGCCTACTGTTACGGCCTGATTAATAATCGTGTAGGTGAGTCTTGACTGTCTGACGACTTTCCTAATCATGTTGAACCCCTTCTTAGATGGTGGTGAAGGAGTCGCTGTACGATCGCACTCCACGCTGTCTTGACGGTGGGTCCCACGTGGATTACATTACATGTCGATACAGCCTGCCCGTATGGTGGCTGAGTCACCACCACTTAGAAAATGGCATCCGCACCACCCTTCACCGAAAATTACAAATGGGCTAGAAATAAAATCCAACGTCCAGTTGGTACGCACAACTCACTAAATTGTGACAGGTCATCTCCCATGTGCGTGTGGCATGCATGCATGCTAAATTGGACTGTTCAAGTTATGGGCAGATGCAGGTTCAGTGGATCTAGGGACCCATGACATGGCAGGATTTATTGTGCCACATGTAAGGCTGTCAACAGGCCAGAGCTCGGTTAGGGTGTTGGCTTCGATTTTCGAACTATTTTGGGCCAGGCTGGCCCTATTCAAAATTCTGAACTTTCGTGCCCGATCTTAGCCATTGATGCCCCTGGTTAGAATTGGACACAAACCGCCAGCTTGAAAGCTGGACATGAATTGGTTTGACTATAAGTTTAAACTAAACCAAGCTCTAGAGTCAGGCAAGTTTCAAAAAACAAACTAAGCTCGAACTGGGACAGTACTGGCTCAGCTCAGCTTAATATAGCTTGATTTGATTCGGTTCGATTCAGTTTGATTTAGTTCGTAGGTTATATGCGCATTGTTTCCTATGGTGTAATCTATTTGAGCTTTGAATGTGATTCAATTTTAAGATCGAGTCCTAAAATGATATGTAAAAATGACTGGGCAACGTGAATCATACATAATACGTATACATATATTATCTATTGTGGTTTGATCCACTTGAGCTTTGGATGTGATTCAATTTTAGATCATGTCCTAAAATGACATGTAAAAATAGATGGATGGCATGGATAATACATATACATGATACTGGGCCCACAAAGTTTGCTTGGTATATTAAAGCAAGATTCAAATTAGCTAGTAACCTCAACACCTGGCTGGTGTCAAAACTATGTGAGCCCCACCATGATCTGTGTTTTATCCAGTTGTCCATCAAAAATTTCAACTCATTTTATAGTATAAGACCCAAAACTAAAAAAGGTTCAAATCCCCAATAGACCACAACATAGTATCCAAACTTGTCGGGGGATGAAAGTTTCAAATCAATCTTGTTTTCTTGTGGTGGAGCCCATCTCAATGTATGTGATGTATATCTAAGCTAGCCATCCAATTTTCTAGCTCATTTCAATGTTACTACTTTTGTGTTGGTATTTTTTAATATTATTTTATAGTCTTTTATATTATATATATTGTTTATTTAATAAAAATAAAAAATGAGCTGATCATGTTCGAACTTGGCTCAGCTTAGCTCTGATGGGTTTTCTTCCTCAATTCAGAGGAAAGATAGTGCAGCCGGTTGAAAATCGAAGTGTTTCACCGCGCTGCTCGATCAATCGAGTAGACTGCTCGACCGGTCAAGTGAACAGTGCTCGACCGAGAGATTTCGCAATCGACGTTTCAGCACTTTTACATGTCGATACAGCGATGCAGCGAGAAGAATTATAAACTATAGTGCCCAAAAAGCACTTGATCATTTCTCGCAACATTTAAGGCTCACACGTGTCAAGAGTGCTCCGTGTCTACTGCACGTTTATGCCTGGTATTTGTTCTCGTTATGAATCTACGAATTTTCTGGCGACCGCTAGCATGTATCATGCATAAGCATCTTCCCGGAAGTTACTGAAATGGTATTTTGTGGACTCATAGCACAGTCATGAAGCACGTGCTTCAAATGTTTCGCTAGAAGTGGGATAGATGTCCACGTTAGATTGCCAGGATTGTGGGCCCACTGCGGTCGGAGCATTTCGGAAGGACGCGGCTTCGTGGATCCTCGGATCCACCGAGGTCGGTGAATCCTTGACTGTGGGGTCCACCGTGATGTACATATGTCTTATATGCACACCGTCCATCCGTTTCGCCAAATTATTTTAGGGTATGCATCGAAACATGTAGCATATTCTAACTTCAAGTGACCCCACCACAGGAAACAGCCTCGAGAACTTTTGAACAGTCAATCACCACTGTTTCCCATGTTGTGGTCTACTTGAGATTTGGATCTGCTGTATGTGTAAATGAGTACTTAAAAATGATTTGGCAAAACGGATAGACGGCATGGATATAAGACAAATACATCATGGTAGGCCCCACAGTCAGGGATCCACCGAAGCCGTGTCCATACCAGAGAATGAAATTCATGGCCATCAAATGGACAGTTAAAATACCACGTGGATGAGGTTTTGGGTCCCGGTTCGATTCGGGACTAGCTCGAGCTTGTAATGTATCGGTCATAGCCTATATTTGAAGCCCAAATGATGAACTGGTCGGGTCCGGACGAGAGCTCTTTCGGGCCTGTAACGGATCGGGTATAGCCTGAATTTAAAGCCCAAATAATAAATTGGTTGGGTGCGGACTAGGTTTTAAAAATTTTCTACCAACCCCCGATAGATAATGGCTCGTGTAGTGATGTTGGTGCGATGCGTTGGACCAGAAATAAACAGACCAAAATGGTCCGGGCCTATGCCTACTGTTACGGCCTGATTAATAATCGTGTAGGTGAGTCTTGACTGTCTGACGACTTTCCTAATCATGCTGAACCCCTTCTTAGATGGTGGTGAAGGAGTCGTTGTACTATCGCACTCCACGCTGTCTTGATGGTGGGTCCCACGTGGACTGCATTACATGTCGATACAGCCTGCCCGTATGGTGGATGAGTCACCACCACTTAGAAAATGGCATCCGCACCACCCTTCACCGAAAATTACAAATGGGCTAGAAATAAAATCCAACGTCCAGTTGGTACGCACAACTCACTAAATTGTGACAGGTCATCTCCCATGTGCGTGTGGCATGCATGCATGCTAAATTGGACTGTTCAAGTTATGGGCAGATGCAGGTTCAGTGGATCTGGGGACCCATGACATGGCAGGATTTATTGTGCCACATGTAAGGCTGTCAATAGGCCGGAGCTCGATTAGGGTGTTGGCTTCGATTTTTGAACTATTTTGGGCCGGGCTGTCAAGCTGCCCCTATTCAAAATTCTGAACTTTCGTGCCCGATCTTAGCCATTGATGCCCCTGGTTAGAATTGGACACAAATCGCCAGCTTGAAAGCTGGACATGAATTGGTTTGACTATAAGTTTAAACTAAACCAAGCTCTAGAGTCAGACAAGTTTCAAAAAACAAACTAAGCTCGAACTGGGACAGTACTGGCTCAGCTCAGCTTAATATAGCTTGATTTGATTCGGTTTGATTCAGTTTGATTTAGTTCGTAGGTTATATGCGCATTGTTTCCTATGGTGTAATCTATTTGAGCTTTGAATGTGATTCAATTTTAAGATCGAGTCCTAAAATGATATGTAAAAATGACTGGGCAACGTGAATCATACATAATACATATACATATATTATCTATTGTGGTTTGATCCACTTGAGCTTTGGATGTGATTCAATTTTAGATCATGTCCTAAAATGACATGTAAAAATAGATGGATGGCATGGATAATACATATACATGATACTGGGCCCGCAAAGTATGCTTAGTATATTAAAGCAAGATTCAAATTAGCTAGTAACCTCAACACCTGGCTGGTGTCAAAACTATGTGAGCCCCACCATGATATGTGTTTTATCTAGTTGTCCATCAAAAATTTCAACTCATTTTATAGTATGAGACCCAAAACTAAAAAAGGTTCAAATCCCCAATAGACCACAACATAGTATCCAAACTTGTCGGGGGATGAAAGTTTCAAATCAATCTTGTTTTCTTGTGGTGGAGCCCATCTCAATGTATGTGATGTATATCTAAGCCAGCCATCCAATTTTCTAGCTCATTTCAATGTTACTACTTTTGTGTTAGTATTTTTTAATATTATTTTGTAGTCTTTTATATTATATATATTGTTTATTTAATAAAAAATAAAAAATGAGCTGATCATGTTCGAACTTGGCTCAGCTTAGCTCTGATGGGTTTTCTTCCTCAATTCAGAGGAAAGATAGTGCAGCCGGTTGAAAATCGAAGTGTTTCACCGCGCTGCTCGATCAATCGAGTAGACTGCTCGACCGGTAAAGTGAACAGTGTTCGACTGAGAGATTTCGCAATCGACATTTCAGCACTTTTATGTCCTTGTGATCGGTGAGATCTCTTTATTTTTCATTATTCTCGTATTGTTTATCCACTCCTGCGCGAGTGAAGAAGGTTTGATTCGAGCGTTGTGTGCTTGTGATTGGTTGTAACGTTCTACTTCATAGTGAATTGTTGATCTAGACGAGGTCTCGTGATTTTTACCTCTTTGAAGGTTTTTCACGTAAAATATCTTGTGTCGTGTGGTTTGTGCTTTGATTTATTTCATTGCTTGATTATCAATCACATATTTCTAGTATTTTTGAAAGGCTAGATTCTAAGGTTTTGTGCAAGGCCCCCAACAAGCTTAGCTCAGCTCAACTTGGATATTTGGATCAAACCAAAACAAGCTCAAGCTCATATAATTAGGATGAAACCAAGCTTAAATATTATAGATATGCTTAAGCTTGACTCATGTTACCCTCAAATAGGGGGTGTCAAATAAACAATCAGAACTAAACTTGGATTAAACTTGATTCAACTTGGCTCATGTACAATTCTATGTCTCTACCCCTAGCCACGCTACATGACCCTGTCATAGATGGGAGCCTCTGAAAATAGTAGCACATGCCCGATCAAGTCCCATGGGTATGGAGTAGAGCTCATATTAACACAATCTAACTGGTGGGCCATCAAAGTGATAAATCTATTCTGCTTAAAGTTTACGAGGCCCCTTAACTCATCTTATGTGTGTTGTGAAATGCTCCCATAATAAGTGATTCTCATCACAATTTATAAGTACTTTTTAACAAGTGACGTAAGCACGAAATCTAAAAGCTTCATTAGATGAATCACCTTATGAAACTCTTAGGTCTCAAAAGTTAGCCTGATGCAAAATTTTGATGGTCTATGGCAAAGTGAGAGTAAAGTTCCTCCTTTGATTGGCCTCTCACTTTCCGGTGGCCTATCATATTTTTGGATCATGTAATTTTTGAGCCCTTAGGCTTTCATGTGGTGAGTCATTTAGTGGACTGTTCAGATTTAGTACCAATATTACATGGGATGAGTTCTTAAAAGTTTTAGCTGATCCTCCGGAAAACCGGTTTTCAGAAGGGCATTTCATTCTCTCTTTATGTGCATATTACATATTTTAGTCAATTAATGTAGAGACCCACTTATAGATTTAAAAGGATATTAGGAAGGATAGCGATGTACATGAGAGTGTTGTGTGGCAAGCCTGCTGGATGGATATACCATGTACACGATCCATGGCAGGCCCCTGCTGGATGGGTTGGACGCTATACATGCGCCATCGTGGGTCAATAGTCAACTACTCGCAGATAACGAGAACCTATGACTAGATGCGCGTGAGACCATCTCTGTTGTAATGGGAACATTATGCATCAGTTACGGACTGGGCGTGTGCTGGTCCATGCAACTTCACATCACGGAAACCTGGCAAGATCACCCATCGGGCCTAAACATTTAAACCTGTCCTGAGCTGATGGTACCAAGTTCAACGTGTGGAGACCTACAGGTAAGGTCATTTAATGAATGAGATTTTATGGGGGATGAATGATGATCGTACCGTATTTTACCACCTCGTTATATGCACGCTACCTAAAATTTTTGGGAGTGGGTGAGGCCCCAAACCGGACCCACTTTGCTGTGTGTGTTGTATATCAATGCCGTCCATCGGTTTTTCCAGCTCATTTTAGGGTATATTTCCAAAAATAAAGTAGATCCAAATCTCAGGTGGACTACACCATAGGAAACAATGGGAATAATGAGATCGACCATTGAAACTTTCCCATGGCCCAACATGATGTCTACTTTCCATCTAACTTGTTCATCAGGTCACGCTACTTAGATGAAAGGAGACCACAAATATCGTCAATCCAAAACTTATATGATTCTTAAAAAGTTTTCAACGGTTGGTGTTCAATCCCTGCTATTTCCTACCTATCTCATTTTTGAGCTCATGCCCTAAAATGACGATGAAAAACGAATGGAAATCGTGGATAAAACACCCACATCATACAGTTGGATCCACGTGGTCGGTTCATCCGGCGATATGCTTCCATTTGATCCTTAGAAGTCAATATATATTTTTTAAAATCGTACGGCATCACAGCGAATCCGCGTAATAAAAACGCTATATTTCAAAACCCCTCCTTCGGACGCCCATAAAAGGGAAGGCGATGCAGGCAAGATTTCCTTCGCCACAGAGTTCCAAAAGCTCATTTCCAGAATCGTGAAACTTCAGCCCTTTCCCATCGTTTCTCTAACCTTCTTTCATTCCACCTCTCTGCAATGGATATTCGCACGAAATCAACTCGAGCTTCCAACTCTCCTTTCGACTGCCTTCTCTTCGGTCTCTCTCTCTCTCTCTCTCTCTCTCTCTCTCTCTCTCTCTCTCTCTCTCACACCGGTCTCTCTCTCTAATGAAATTTCATGACCATTGACAGATCTAGACGACACTCTCTACTCTTCCAAGGCCGGAATCGCCGAAGCCTGCAAGAAAAACATCGACGGTATAAGAAAGAAAAACCTGAAATTCATTCCGTCTCTCACGATACATGAATTCAACCGTTTAAGCTCCGATTTTCCGTTTTTTTGCAGAATTTCTCGTAAAGAAATGTGGATTTGCAGCAGAACAAGCATCGGATCTCAGAATCGAGCTTTTCAGGACTTACGGAAGCTCCCTTGCCGGTCTCAGGGTAATTAACAGAGCAAAAGAAAATTAAAAGATTGATTTCTTTGTTTATATATAATTTAAAATTAATATATGCATTTTTTTTCAGGCTTTAGGCTACGATATCAACGCTGACAACTATCACAGGTAAGGGAGAAAAACAAAAAAATATATATATAAATAAATAATTCCAGCAATTTTCTATAGAAATGTCGTTTTAATTTTCATTAATTTCCATTCGCTTGCAGTTTCGTGCACGGATCTCTGCCGTACGAAAGGCTCAAACCAGATCTACGGCTCCGAAGCGTCTTGCAGAGCATCACGCTAAGGAAAATCGTAAGTTCAAATCTCATTTTTCTTATTCGAATTTGGAATTGAAATTCATTTCATTTCATCTGTGATGAAACGCGCTTTTTCCTTTTTGTAGATTTTTACAAATTCGGACAGGAATCACGCGAGGAAAGTTCTAGAAAGGCTCGGATTGGAAGACTGCTTCGACGAGATAATCTGCTTCGAGACTCTCAATCCGAACATCTCGAAATCGAAGAGCCCAGAAGAATTTCCGGTGTTGTTGAAGCCGTCGATTGAGGCCATGAAAATCGCCGTGGAAGTGGCGGCAGCAGATCCTCGCCGCACGGTTAGGACTAATATGCTAAGAAAAAACCTATCTTTCTCCTTACGTTTGCGTGATTTTGGCCAGTAACTGACGGTCCTAGACGGATTTCTTCGTTTTGCAGCTGTTTTTCGATGACAACGACCGTAATATCATTGCCGGGAAAGCTTTGGGTCTTCGCACTGCACTGGTAACTTCTCGTCTTACACGCGCTTATCTCTGGATAACGACAATGCCCGTTTATTTTCTTTCTTTTTCAACGAACTGATCACCTACCTGGAAGTACCCCAACTTGTGGTACCGTACAATCATTTTGGATAAAATTAGATTCCCACCATGGAGATTATCTGATACAAAAATCAGACAAATCGTGGTCCATACGTTTGGAATCAATGCAAAACCGACGGTCTGATATAACATACAACTATGGCCCACTTAGTGATTGGATCAGCCTAATTTTCGAGAAGAGTCGTCTTCATGGTCTTTTACGCATTTTTCATGGTCCTAATTTAAAACGAAAGTAGTATGTTGGCGAGAAAGAAGGCACGGTACCACGATTTGTGGTACCAGTGGCTGCAGGTGTTCGGCTTATTTTTTTTCTTGGGGCCGTCATTCAATGATCAGACCCGTTAAGACGGAGGGACTAACGGTCGATAGACGATGCACCAATTTACGATATTCCGCCTTTTTCTTCGTCCAATGGTAACCTGTGCCATATCTTCTATCTCAACCGTCTATTTGTTGACCACCCATCCAAGGGTCAACAATTATCAAAATATGGAGGATTTTACGTGCATCGCCATCTACAACGGTTTGGATGACCGAATGGTTGGCCCAGCTTGTCCCCACTTGTGCAGATTGTCTATCGGGGATTTTATATCCCAACCGGCAACCACCACTAACGAGCCCCAACATAGTTTATTCGCGCGGACTGGACTTCCCTAACTATTCCCCCACACGTGCCTATGTACCGCTCGTTAAAACATCCAGGCCTTTCATGAGGGACCCAGCTTGTATTCTTTATACACAATGAGAGAATCTGGCCAGTCTGATGATTAGTTGCCCCATCTGTGTCCACTGAATCTGGACCATTGATGTATTGTCTTAGCCATCCAATATCCTCATACATCCGCAAGCTCTTATGTCCAACGGACCGGGCCTGGGCTGATCAGAGTACAGAAATTGAATATGCCTAGCTTGGAACACCTGGGGCGGGACGACCATTCACCCCCCGAATTGCAGTTATTTAAGCAGAGAAATTGATAGGAAGTGCATCATGCCCAATCACAGTCCACCACCAGATAAGTTCATCATTTTTTGAAGATTTTTTTATAACAAGATTCCTTATATTTAAAAATTGCCTAGCTTGTCATCCTGCATCACATCACCAGTGAATAAGAGGCTTTTTAAAAAATAATAATAAAATAAAATAAAATAAAAACACATACACCCACACATGCCACATGAACACTCGGACCCATGCCCTTATGGTTGAAACGATACACTAGCAAAGAGCCATGAGTAGGGACCCACATTTCAAATAAAGTCCTTAAATGTAATCATTTCTCTATTTAATCATCATGTTTGGGTGTCTTTACAAGGCTGTTCGGCATAACTCAGTTTCTATAAATCAATCCATATGCAGACTCATAAATGTTTCCACCATAAACCTGGTTTTAGTCTATTTCCAAACGTATCTTAGACATTGGCAGTGTCATCCAAAAGCATGCTTTCATGTTCACTGTTGGGCCTAGCTTTCCGACCGTTGGCCGGGTCGGGCCTTAGATTCCGGACCCAATGCTTAGACATTGGCAGTCTTATCCAAAAGCATGCTTAGTTTATAGTTTCTTGCTTTACATGAAACCTATATTTAGCAGAGGTTTTTTATTTCAAGTCACGAATCTCTATTGTTTCACCTTTTAATAAAAACGTATTGCATGAAGGTTGGTAAACCAGTGAAAAGCAAGGAAGCGGACTATCTCGTGGAAAGCATTGTGAATCTAGAGAAAATAATTCCGGAAATATGGGCAAATAGGAAGGAGGGAAGCATTGAGCGTACACGGAGCGACATGGAATCGATGCTTGAAGCCACTCCTGTCGGGGCTTAATGACAATAAACAATGCAATAAGTGATGGTGGTTGTGCTAAGTCCCGTCCTGCTTTTTTACTCAAGCGCGGGTCCACTCATGTACATGGCTCACATCATTTTCACGTGTCTTGCGTGATGTATGCATCGAAGGTTAATATGATATTGTGGATGGTGTACATATGAATAAGCATGGTTTCGTGAGGCTTTTAACTCGCCACGTGTCAACTGATGGTCGATACCTGTTCTCTTCTTGTCGTTTACTCGTTTTTATGCGGTGTCATTAGATACTCGGCTGCATATGTCAGTTCATACGCAAGCACTTAGAAATTCTGCACACGGTAAATATTAACTGAAACTAAACGTAGTGTTGGTCCAACAATCCTAACTAAACTATACGTGATGTGATTCCAAAATCTAAACGGTTTAAGTGAAGCAGCATATCATGAAACCCCCTCCGCCCAATTTTTACTTTGATTTAAAGCCTGGTTTGGCCATGAAAAATGAAAACAATTTTCTCTCTTGTTATGCATCTCTTTGCTATGGCCCACCATAATCTTAGCTCATGGGATTCCGGATCACATGGATCATTTAAATTAGATGCCCATGACATGTGTACGAAGGTGCACACAATGCGTAGGTGCACAGGTGAGCATGACTCGTGTATATATATAAGAGTATCATTTTTAACTATCTAATAAATGTCCAACAATTTTATTGTTAAATAATTAATAAGAAAAAGTTTTCCCACATGATACATTTAAATTGGGACTCATAATTTGGACGGTTTAGTTTTGGAATTTTTAGTAACTTTTAATTGCCAGAGCATCACCTTATGCCAGAGTTTCAAAGTATTTCTCTTGATTTTTTATACTCGGGTTGTTGCGATTGTCTAACTTTCCACGTGTTTTCATATCTCGAAAGAAGATGGAGATGATCGGAAACCGGCCAATCACATGACGCTTTTATGTTTGGATATCATTATGCCTTGCATTTTTTACTAGTTATCAGATAAGTGAGTAGCTGGCTCACATCCACCATCAAAGATGGTGCACACGTGTGTCAATCCAGACTGTACAGATGTTGGCACGCATGGCCATTGATTTTCATGGCTCTTGATGCCATACGGGGGCAAGTGACAAATCTCCGCGGAGAAGTGAGCCTTGCAGGCAAAGGCAAACATGGGAAACGGATTGGCTACTCCCCTGCCACCAGCCAATGGCTGGTGGTCGGTCCTCTGTGTGGCCCACCATGTTGTATGTGTTTCATTCAAGCCGTCCATCTATTTTTATGGATCATTTTATTGTATGGGACCAAAAATGAGGTACATCCAAATCTCAAGTGTATCACATTACAGAAACAGTGTTGAATGAACCTTGGCCATTAAAAACTTTTTGGAGGCCATAAAAGTTTTGGATTAATATGATATTTGTTTTTTCCCTTCATCTTGGTCTATATGAACTACTCAATAGATTGGAGGTCAAATAAACAGTACAGTCGGCCTTAGGAGGATTTTAATGGTGGATATCCAATCACTATTGTTTTCCTGTGTTGTGTCCCACCTGAGATTTATATCCCTCTCACTTTTGGGATCAAGAACTAAAATGATCTTTAAAAATGTATGAACGGAATGGATGAAACAATTACATCATGGTGGGGCCCACAGAGCACAGACCATCAGCCACCGGGCAGCTGGCAGGGGAGTAGCCAATCCGTTTCCCAAAACATGAGGTGCCGTACCATCTTCCAGCTAACATGAGAATAGTGCATGACGTCCGTACCATGGAAGTGGTGGGCTCCTCTTCCGATATCTAAGGTCCAATAGCTGAAAATCAAAGAGAAGTAGAGAGATATTATTTGGTACACACGCATTATCATCAACATCATTATCATCATCATCATCCCAATTAATTGGGATAAATTGTACGGGGAATGCTGAAGCCCAAATCAAAACCATCCAATTTGGTTGATGACATCTGGCCCATGAGAATGGCCCCATCTGATAGCCATAAGATGGGAGAGTGTCGTAGTGATCACGTCCACATGTGATGGTCACAGGAGAATGGTAAAAGAGAAACGCCTGGGCAATTGTTTTCATGGCCTCTGTAACACTAGCGATCCCTGTATGTGGCATTATGCAAGGAAACGACGATTGCTATTTTTCTAGACAACAGTAACCGTACTGTCATACACTTTCCAGTGGTGTAGGGCCCATCATGATGGGTGATTGCCACCCAAACCGTCCTTTAGATGCTCCATCCCACATTAGGCCAAATTCTAAAAATTCACCTAGAAACTTCCATATGAAATGTGGGCAAAGCTAAAGCCATTCCAAATGCTCAAATGAGAGTCTCATGTCCAATAAACAGTTTGACGCGAGGATGGGCAGGGTGAGGTCAATCACAGTTTTCCACAAGATAACTACTTTGAATCTACAAAGTTTCTCTTAATCCTTACGGTGACATTTTGAATTCACTAGGAAAAGTAAGAAAATAAAAATAATACTCATAAAAATTCATAAATTGGTTAATATCTTGAAATAAATAAATCTACAACCATTTAAATATGAATATCAGGCCTTAGAAAAGGTTTCATAATTAAATTACAACTAAAACTCCCTGAAATTCATAACTTACTATAAATAATAAATTTACTATTTATAGTAAGTATCTTATGTGGCTTAACTATATTATTTTATTAATTTTTCTATACACTTTTCATGTTAAACACAATTCCTAAAGACTTATAATTAAACTAAAACTTATTATAAATAGTAAAAATGGAAATAAAATGAGTTTTTGACCGTCAGTTTAATGGAATCTTGCAAATTCAGTATGGGCAACTCAGTGTCGCTGGGTTAGTTAACTAAAGAAACTTCTCCTATCCTAAAATCATATATAGTGCGTTTAGTAGCTCTCGATGACTTCCGCTTCCTATTGGGCCTTCTCTGTTCCATCTTGTACATAAAAGTGCCTATGACCCGCTGTACATTATAGTTGATCTAAAAGCTTGATGACCAATGGGAAAATATATTAAGGTGGATTTGAACATACAACCACAAGTGGCTCTAAAGCTAGGGTATTTTGAGATAAGACTTTTCATTTTGATTCCTTGGTAGTCAATCATTTTTTCTTTTTCTTTTTTTTTAAAAAAAAAGAGCTATTCGATGATTGCATATCAATGTATACTAAGAGATATTTAGAGCAGTGATAGTTTGACATAGTATTAAAGTAGAAGGTAAAGTTAATAACTACAAATATAGCTCCATTAATATATTTTTTCAAAAAGGGCAAGCCTAACCTATTTATGTATAAGTGTCCTTTTACCTTTGCCCGGTATATTCTCATGCAGAGTTCTACCTGCATGTGTAGGGAATCTCCTAAACTATAGATGGGTTAGATTAGATACCGTACAAGGCCTTCACGGGCGGACGCGGATTTCCTGCGAAAGCCTTCCGCACAGAGATCCTGCGCAAGGATGCTGGGTGGGTCCCTCTGATATGTTTGTGAGAAATCCACACCGTCCGTCCGTTTTTCGAGCTCATTTTAGGATGTACATCCAAAAGTGAGGTGGATAGAACACTCAAACGGGACACGGGGGAAGTGGAAATTCAATGAGAACCGTTGAAGCATTCTTTTGGCTATAAAAGTTTCGTATCAGGCTATCGTTTTGGTATTTTCACTTCATCCCATTGGGAATAACCTTATAAACGGTTTGGATAGCATATAAACATCAAGGTGGAGCTCAGGAAGATTTCAACGGTGAGAATTTCTTTCCCCAATTTTCCCGTTCGTGTGACCCACTTGAGTTTTGTATCCACCTAAATTTTGGCTACACATCCTAAATTGATCTCTCAAAACGGACGGACGGGGTGGATTTCTTACAAACATATCGGTGGGCCCCACCCAGCATCCTTGCGCAGGAATTCCTGCGAGGAAATCCGCGTCCTTCACGGGCAGGGAGAATGACTGACGATGGCATCAACTCGTGGATTATTTGTTAGGATTCAGGACACAAAAATTAAATTGAGTTGAGGATTGTGATTCTTTAATTAGCCATGCAATCAAATAGACGACTGAATTGAACAATACCAGCTCAACCAGTAAGTGTCCATTTATGGTTATCGTAATCCAATCAATCTGTTTTCTGGTCTACACCCTTCTACAATGCCTCATACAATCTGAATGGTCTTAGATTGAAGTGAATGTATACCATGTGCACGATGACTGTGTCTGCGTGTATATAAGAAAATTCCTCACATTGCTCACTATCAACGACCTGTCCAGGTGGTCCCATACAAGGGCCTCTGTATAAGCACGTGGAATTCAACAATATACATGGGCCAAGCAACATAAGGCCACAACGTTACAGCTTTACGATCCTGACCATTAAATCATGGCCATTGGGTTGAACCGCTTCAGGTTAGGTAAAGTCAGACTGATTCATCAGAACACGCCGCCCGAGAATAAGCCATGTATCTCTCTGTAGTCCATGTCAGCGCATATGATAATGTGCTGTTCGGCACCTTTCCTAACTCACAAGGTTTTGTAAAAATGACACCTACCAAAAAGTTATTAATTCTAGTTTTGGGACATCTTTCCATACAAGAAATCCGAGAAAAAGTAACGTACGAGACAAGTCCAAGAAAATTATTAAAGGGCAACTGTTATTTAGCCAAGACCATGACTCAAAAAGTTAGGCAAGAATAAAGGCTATGTTTGGATGTATAAAATTATAAATTGAAACTACCAAAGGAAGTATACAATTCTATATTGAAACTTGTGCAGCATCATTCCAATCTTAGGCTATGTTGGTTACATAGAACCTAAGAAAAAACATGAAAAAAGTAATTATTATTTCTGTTGGATTTGATTACTTACGGTTTAATTGCGGGTATGGCCTTGATAAATTAGAATAATTGAACAGGATTCATGTAGCCAACCTAATTAGTTAAAATAAGGCTTAGATGAATACTATTGAAGAAATGATTCCATATTTAGGAATTATGTTTCGATAGCAAGTGGAATTCTCATATTCATTAAATAATCATGGCCTCATATATTGTACTAGATAATCTTAATTATTATAAAATTAATGGTTACTATATGAAATTCATAGCTTTTTAATTATTTATACAACACAGAATGTCAAATCAAAATGCAAAGCTTTTCTCTCCCTCAATAAGATATCCATACTTTTTACATATTATGATAGGGCTGTATTGTACCTGATACAAGGGATACAACCCAATTTCTTTGTTAACCGATATGATGAGCCGAATCTGATTTCAAGTACTTGGCTCTCAAGAATCTATTTGTTGACCACCTAGAATTGGTCCCAGACCGAAGTGCATGTCCATAACAGAAACATGCCTTTTGTATGGTTTTGAAATAAAAAAGAGACTTCTCGAATCCACGAGGAAAGAAAGCAGAAAATAGAAATAAATTCTGATAAATTTGAAATTGATTGATGAATAATTGATGATCTCCTAATGTGTCTCCTTACACCATTAATATAGGAAAAAAATAAACTAAAATTCGTAATTACCAAAAATAGCAAAATTCTAACTCTAATAAAAATCCTAATTCTAATAAAACTCTTATAAGGCCTAATTTCTAAAAATAAAAATTGCAAATAAACTTTCTCTAGAAGAGTCCTAGTATAACTAAAAGTTATTTCTAAAAGGAAAGAAAATCTAAAACTCTAAAAATATTTAAAAAATCGGAATTACTAAAAATAGTAAAATTTTCCTAAAAATTCGTTTTTGAGCTGAAAGCGCGCCTTTTTTGACGAAACGGACAGATGCGACCCACTTTGTGGGTCGGTTCACCTCGGATGGCCCATTTCAGTAAAGATTGATAGGTTGTGCGCCCCGTAACGATACCCGGATCAAAAGTTATAGTCAATTCACGGTCCATCTTCTTTTGGCTCAACCATGCTAGGAACGTGTCTGTGACAGGTTCTACATCAGACCCCTCCACTTGAAAAAAACTCGTCCTCGAGTTACGCAAGAGACTTGGCACATGAGTCTGAGATAACTTCTGACGCCGATGTTCATTAGACTTTTTTTTGTACTTGGCATTAAGCTTTTGAGCCGATACGATACATATACTCATGCTTTCCTTGACTTGACTAATATCTATTAATTCCTTCACATCTGTCTTCAAGATTTCATATTTTTTCTGATAATGTGGGCAATTAGGCGGACTTGCCCCTGCGATGGGATCAACGTAATTTTGCATATCTCGTATGGGAGGTAATTTATTAGGGAGTTCATCGAGCACAACCCCCTTGAACTCCTGCGATACTGGTTCCAAATCCTTTAGGATATTCACAGGCTCCACATATTTTTTCTCTTCAACTACTGCATATATGTCTCCTGTCTTCCTCAGATTATTTAACAAAGGCTTGTTCAGTCATGAGAGATTGTCCCTCCACTTTATAAGTCTTGAGTTGGCTCACCGTTCCCATAGGGGTCACATGTGTTCCACTGATGAATCCTGTGGTTTTTTGCAACTCCGTTTTGACTCGGTCACCTCTCGCCAACAAATAATAGGATTTCTCTGCATAACCCTTTAATGATTGGTTATCTTGCCAATAATTTTGATTTTGTTGGAATAATACCTGATCGTAATTGGTAGGGAAGAATCGCATGCACAATAACTTCTTCATCCGCGACCACATGCGGATTGGCGCCTTCATCCGTCTCATTCGCTCGAGTTGAAGTTGCTCCCACCAATCTGAAGCTCTGCCCGTCAACTTGTAGGCCATAAGTTTAACTTTCTTTTCTTCCATTATGTTCATGTAGTCGAAGAAACGTTCGACTTTAAGCAACCAATCGAGGAAGTCCTTGAAGTAGAGTTGACCATTAAAACTAGGAAGATCAACTTTCATCTTGAATTCTTGGTCCATCCGATCCATCTGATCAATGGCTCGTCTAGGATGCTGTAAAATCATGTCGCTAGATCCCACTTTATCAGGAGTGATCCTGTGGTTCACTGATAGCGTCGCCCTACGATCAATATGATTACGAATTTTTAGCAATTGTTGATGGTGGATCACCACCATGAACACGGAGTTGCCCTAGGGCCTCCGCCAAACGATCCGCCATGCGATCGATGGAAGCCTGCAGCCCTTGCATAGCTTGCCGATTCTCTCGCCGTGTTGCTGAAAGTTTCCGCCGTTAAAGGTAAATTTCTGGAGCACCGCCCATGGGATTGTTGCAACCGTCGTTAGAAGCCATCAATCCGAGGAGAAACCTCGCTTTGATACCAAACGACGCAGGGAGGACGTGAGGTCGAGCACCGTCTTCCTCAAGAGGATAACTATTAGAATCCACGGAACTTCTCTGGACTCCTCACGAGACTTCTCGAATCCACGAGGAAAGAAAAGCGAGAAAATAGAAATAAATTCTAATAAATTCGAAATTGATTGATGAATAATTGATAATTCTCTAATGTGTCTCCTTACACCATTAATATAGGAAAAAAATAAACTAAAATTCGTAATTACCAAAAATAGCAAAATTCTAACTCTAATAAAAATCCTAATTCTAATAAAACTCTTCTAAGGCCTAATTTCTAAAAATAAAAATTGCAAATAAACTTTCTCTAGAAGAGTCCTAGTATAACTAAAATTTATTTCTAAAAGGAAAGAAAATCTAAAGCTCTAAAAATATTTTAAAAATCGGAATTACTAAAAATAGTAAAATTTTCCTAAAAATTCGTTTTTGAGCTGAAAGTGCGCCTTTTCTGACGAAACGGACAGATGCGACCCACTTTGTGGGTCAATTCACCTCGGATGGCCTATTTCAGTAAAGATTGATAGGTTGTGCGCCCCGTAACGATACCCGGATCAAAAGTTATAGTCAATTCACGGTCCATCTTCTTTTGGCTCAACCATGCTAGGAACGTGTCTGTGACAGGTTCTACATCAGACCCCTCCACTTGAAAAAAACTCGTCCTCGAGTTACGCAAGAGACTTGACACATGAGTCTGAGATAACTTCTGACGCCGATGTTCATTAGACTTTTTTTTGTACTTGGCATTAAGCTTTTGAGCTGATACGATACATATACTTATGCTTTCCTTGACTTGACTAATATCGATTAATTCCTTCACATCTGTCTTCAAGATTTCATATTTTTTCTAATAATGTGGGCAATTAGGCGGACTTACCCCTGCGATGGGATCAACGTAATTTTGCATATCTCGTATGGGAGGTAATTTATTAGGGAGTTCATCGAATACAACCCCCTTGAACTCCTGCGATACTAGTTCCAAATCCTTTAGGATATTCACAGGCTCCACATATTTTTTCTCTTCAACTACTGCATATATGTCTCCCGTTTCCTCAGATTGTTTAACAAAGGCCTGTTCAGTCATGAGAGATTGTCCCTCCACTTTAGAAGTCTTGAGTTGGCTCACCGTTCCCATAGGGGTCACATGTTTTTCACTGATGAATCTTGTGGTTTGTTGCAACTCCGTTTTGACTTGGTCACCTCTCGCCGACAAATAATAGGATTTCTCTGCATAACCCTTTAATGATTGGTTATCTTGCCAATAATTTTGATTTTGTTGGAATAATACCTGATCGTAATTGGTAGGGAAGAATCGCATGCACAATAACTTCTTCATCCGCGACCACATGCGGATTGGCGCCTTCATCCGTCTCATTCGCTCGAGTTGAAGTTGCTCCCACCAATCTAAAGCTCTGCCCGTCAACTTGTAGGCCACGAGTTTAACTTTCTTTTCTTCCATTATATTCATGTAGTCGAAGAAACGTTCGACTTTAAGCAACCAATCGAGGAAGTCCTTGAAGTAGAGTTGACCATTAAAACTAGGAAGATCGACTTTCATCTTGAATTCTTGGTCCATCCGATCCATCTGATCAATGGCTCGTCTAGGATGCTGTAAAATCATGTCGCTAGATCCCACTTTATTAGGAGGGATCCTGTGGTTCACTGATAGCGTCGCCCTACGATCAATATGATTACGAATTCTAGCAATTGTTGATGGTGGATCACCACAATGATCACGGAGTTGCCCTAGGGCCTCCGCCAAACGATTCGCCATGCGATCGATGGAAGCCTGCAGCCCTTGCATAGCTTGCCGATTCTCTCGCCGTGCTGCTTCGAAAGCTGCCGCCGTTAAAGGTCAGGTTACTTAGCCATAGATAGGGCCCACCAAGATGTTTGTGATAAATCCCTGTGTCCATCTGTTTTGCGACGCAGGGGAGGACGTGAGGTCGAGCACCGTCTTCCTCAAGAGGATAACTATTCCGAATCCACGGAACTTCTCTGGACTCCTCACAGAGACTTCTCGAATCCACGAGGAAAGAAAGCAGAAAATAGAAATAAATTCTAATAAATTCGAAATTGATTGATGAATAATTGATAATTCTCTAATGTGTCTCCTTACACCATTAATATAGGAAAAAAATAAACTAAAATTCGTAATTACCAAAAATAGCAAAATTCTAACTCTAATAAAAATCCTAATTCTAATAAAACTCTTCTAAGGCCTAATTTCTAAAAATAAAAATTGCAAATAAACTTTCTCTAGAAGAGTCCTAGTATAACTAAAAGTTATTTCTAAAAGGAAAGAAAATCTAAAGCTCTAAAAATACTTAAAAAATCGGAATTACTAAAAATAGTAAAATTTTCCTAAAAATTCGTTTTTGAGCTGAAAGCGCCTTTTTTGACGAAACGGACAGATGCGACCCACTTTGTGGGTCGGTTCACCTCGGATGGCCCATTTCAGTAAAGATTGATAGGTTGTGCGCCCTGTAACGATACCCGGATCAAAAGTTATAGTCAATTCACGGTCCATCTTCTTTTGGCTCAACCATGCTAGGAACGTGTCTGTGACAGGTTGGTCCCAGACCGAAGTGCATGTCCATAACAGAAACATGCCTTTTGTATGGTTTTGAAATAAAAAAGATACAGTTAAACAAAGAATAAAAGTTATTTTAAAAAAAAGAAAAATGAAAAAAAAAAGTCATACATTCCAGTGCTGATGGGTATCCGAGTCAGGTATGGGACCCAATACGATTTCTAACAGGGATCCAAATCCGTAGATCTGAATCAGTCCAAAAACTGATTAAATCAGGTCAGGCACTTTGGGTATGGTCAGATTCAGGTGTGCCCATCAAGAACCCTGCTAGGTAGCAGCCTGTTTATGACTTTGTTTATTGGGTTTGACCTTCATTCCCTAGTCTGGCGGCCATAAATGGTCCGGTGTTACATTTTAATATTTTGGCCATACCTGGTCCATTTATTTAGTGGGCAAGACTCATTTTATCTTGATAAAGGCCCACATCTAAGGGTCCGTTTGATCGCACCCTGCAAAGGGGCGTCTGGGGATGTAAACCCTCGTTTGAGGCAAACCCTTTTTTTAAAAAAAAAAAACCGTGTTTGGATTTACTTTGCAAAACCCCTATTTCATGATCTGCTTGACAAAACAGGTGCTAAAATGCTGACTCGACAAAAACCAACCTGATTGATTTTCGTCGAGTCGACTGAAAAAACAAGCTTGAACTTACATATAGATCCCCTCTTTGTGCAATTGTATGCAAACGAGCCCTACGTGGGGCAATGGTTCGGCTCAAGGCCGGGGAAAGGTCAGACCCTCCCCATTACTAATGGCACGAATTGATCAGTCTCGGGTCTGACCCATACAACAAACTGGCCTTTGTTGAGCCCAAGCCCACCCACGATATCATACGGACCTGCTATTGGGCTCAAGTCCGGCATTCATGGAAATTTTTGCAAAATTACGCTCAGGTCCAGCCTATTTATTAGTGGGTCTTCAATTCCTGGACCATCCCAAACCCAAGGGCGGCTATTACGGGTCCAAACCAATCCATATGCGGCCAGAACCAGAACCCAACAGCCAGTTTGCCTATTGCTGCCCGTATGTGATAAAACGTGATGAAACGAGTAACCTATCAGTTTTATGTAGAAATCAATTTACTGAACCATATTTCAAAAACTCAAAAGACAGTTATCAATGTATAGACGTGTCAGGTCAATTTGAAGACTCTATCGGGTCTTTAGACAACCTTGCATGTTTGATTCTCATTCTCCACATGCTTTACTTTTGAAACAAAAACACGTTGACCCGACCTGTGACTCAGTTAAGTCATGCCAAGTGTATTGATTTTGCTGAGTTTTCGAGCTGACTCGACAGGCCTTGTCAAGTCCCGACCGAGTCACGTGAACTAGTGAGTTTCCATGAGAGACAGCTCAAAATCTCATCAATTCAAGTTGACTCGGCCTGATTTTTGTGTCAACCCACCGAGTTTTAGAAATATGCACCAAACCATGATGCAACAGCAGATGACTTTTGAGTTAAACTAGGCAAAGTGAAAGAATGGGTCAGTTAATCACACCTGCAGTTTGAGGACACTCAAAAGGAGCCCAAGCCCATTTCTCCCATTTAATTCAAGGTGAATTATTGAAAAAGCCCAGAGATAGTGGACCACACAAACCACAAAATCAAATGAAATTTACACAATCGAAATCAATGTCTTTTGTACCATAGGAAAATACACATACAATCCCAACCATAAAAACAGCTACATGCACAAAACCATCTCACATTATAAATCATAAACCTGTTTCCCAGTGAACTTGACCTCGATTGGGCTAACATTCTTGCCAATGGACCGGAAGTTCACGCCCACCCCTTGACGGCCTGCATTCACCTTCTCGGGGTAGACCCCATCCTTGGGGTGGAGGTACTGGACCTCTCCATTAGGGAAGACTCGATAGAACTGGTATTTGATCTTGTACTTAGATCTGAGCCTGGTTCCAAGTGCCAGGCATTGCTCCTTCCTAGCCAGTTTGAGCAAGTTGGGTCCTTGTCGCATGATGGCGGCCCCACCAGTGGGCATCTCAAAGATCTGTTCCTTTGGCGAGTCCCACGTGATAACATAGAACTCTTCGACTTGAGCCTTACGTAGCAATCCTCCAGTGCTACCACCAAAGATGGGTGATGGGCTGTTTGGGTCTAGTTCTGGTGGGGTGAAGCCCACTGGAGCCTCGACCTTCTCTTCAGTGGCAGCCACTTTCACGGTGCGGGCTGCGGAGAGGTTGGTGGTCCGAGGGCTGTCAAATGGAACAGTTAGAGATGGCTTAACTTGGATGGCACGGTGGGACGGCTTCGATGTGGAGATGGTGGTGGGGGTGAAGAGGGTGGATTGGGTTGCCATGGCCATGGATGGTTGGAGATGGTGAGGTGGGGTGTGCAAGGATAACAAGGAGATGGTTTTGTGGGTGAATTTAGATGAGTGGTGGACATGGGATTGGATAAGGTGATATGTGTTGGACCAATGGGTGTGTGTGATTTTGATATGCATTCTTACCCACCCCTAGTCCTTTTCCTTTTTTAGATTTGGTTGTTTTTCTCTCTTTTTCTTGTATATATATTTTTTTTTCAATGAAGGTCAGTATGGTAGTCTGTGGGACTATCCATAAATGAACACAATAGAATATTTTTTTAGACAAGTTTTATAAGAATAAATTTTAAGGGTTAGATCCACCCCCATATGCCTACTCATGTGATAGGTGGGACTTTTATCAAGTGGGCCACTCGTGCTGTGTCTTGTCTAAACTGTTAGATTATGTGTGGCTTATCAGATCATCATGGACAAATAAAGATGATTGATTCTTGTGATTATGGGATGTATGTACGTAGTGCATGCAAAGATGCTGCTATACATGTTGTTTGGGTCCCAGTCGAGTCATGACTAGCTCGATTTGAGGGTGAATCGACTAGACTTGCACGAGTCGGTGCAAATAGGGGGTGATCTGTGGTGTTGAACCGGATACCGACCGACCCTAGAGCCATCAATCCATGGGTGAACCTAATGGGTGGTCCCATTGATGACCTGAGAAGCATTTAAACGCTAATGGATAATAAAAGTTCAGTGTGCCCAAGGTCTACTGAAATCAAGCCCTCCCTAATCTATTAGTATGGTGCTGGCATAACTAGCATGTGTCTTGTTAACCGATTGCAAAATGCCATAACTCAGTTGACTCACTGAGTCACAAGAAAATCAATGAATTAGAAGGTCAATTTAAATGTCATGAACCAATGGTCAGTTTCGTTTTGATCACCTGATTATTATTGTCTTGGTGGATTTCTAATTTTAAAAATGCAAACCCTATTTCAATAAACAATTGTCCACAAATCGAAGGTTAGGATTGCTTCCATTTTAGGACTTTGACCTAACAACAATGGGTTCCACAATTTAATTGTTGGTCTAATTTAAGTTAATGTGCGTGACGTGTGTTCTGAGAGCCTCCTACTATAATAGAGAGTATCAGGTAAATCCCCTTCTGCATAACTCTCACATATCTTGTTTACATGGTAACAAAATGCTATATGACTCAGTTGGATCACTGAATCACAAGAAAACACTCAGATCAGTGTCAACTTGGATCTGACAGTTACAAATTGGACATAAGGATCAGCCAACAGATCCCAAGGAAACCGAGCTACAAGCTCCAAACTCAGGTCCCAGTCAGACCGGATCTGCCATACGATTGCATCCATCCGCCCTATTACTGCTTTAAATGTGAATCATCAACCCTTGTATCTCAACCATCTTTTGGCAGACTCTGACGGGACATCTTATTATTGGATAATCTGCACCATGAAACTTTCTTAATGGGGGCCACGAATGGAATTCTACTAATTCCTTTTCTTCAATTTCCACCGAGGAATCCTAGTGGCTATGGGCTTCGTTTGAGGCCTTGAAATGATTTTGAGGTTCTCTTCTACTACCATCTCTTTTTCTGGTTTTTCTAGCGAGTAAAATATATCAGTTAATGGCAAACCAAACCTGTTACAACCAGAATGAAGGGGCCTGATCACATTACACTCCAGCTCGGCCAGGCCACCCATCTGACCAATCACAGTACTGCTCATTTTTCAGGGGCTGTTTTGAGGGGAGAAAATGAAGGTAGATGGGGGAATTTGGGGGTAAATGGAGGTAAATGGTATTTGATGCGTCCGAGAATTGATACATGCAAATTAAATGAAATGGAAGTAAATGGGCTTGTAAATGAAATCCTCTTTTTGATAGAAGATTTAGAAGTAAATGGAGTGAAATGACTATTTGAGATCCTTCGGAGAGTCAGACGAGTAAACAAAGATGCTGCTACGCAAATGTCCGTCATACGTGGAGCATGCTAATGATACTCCAAAATAATTCAACTATTGACTACATCACTAAAATCACATTAATAGAATGATCCAAATCGTCCAAAGTTTGGCCATCTAAATAGATGGTTTATTACAACCATTCCAAATAGATGGTTTATTACAACCATTCCTTTAAATATCATGTACACTAATTTGAGTATTAAAGCCAATTTGAGATATCACATATGTTTTTGTGAATATATTGAAAATTTTCAATGCATTCCAATTCCTCCAAACAAAATATTTTGATTTCAAATGCATTGCATTTACTCCCATCCAAGCGCAATTAAGAATGCCCTTAATTCCCAATTCATTTACCTCTAATTCCATTTCCTACTTACCTCCATTTATAAGCTCCCAATCGATCCCTAAAAGAATTAGTTCAAAATTTAATTAGAATTACGGGAAACAAAAAACAAAGGTAAATTGCATTGTTCAAAAAAAAATTCTATACATACACCGAGATGAGCCTTTCCATATCACAGTCATTACTGAAGACTGAATTTCAAGGTATGCGAACACACAGATGCTTTGATACAAGGACTCTGAACACGGCCATCTTGATTAATAATAAAACAGAACTAACCTAGGAAGAAGCCATGTCTTTAACTTCTTTGGCTCCAGAGCTGTATGCACCCAATGATTAACTGATCATGAGCTACAATGTTTAGGATGATTGGTTCTCGTTTGGCATGGGCATTAACCGCAGTCTTTCCTCTGAGGCCTGATTCCCACCAACGCCTTTTTCTTCTGATAGAAGTGACTGTAAGTCGCTCCCATTCGCTAGGCTGTTGAATTCCACTGCCTTGGATGGCATGGCCGGATACCGCCGCTGACAGAGCGTCATCAGCCTCTTCACAGACTGCAAGTATTTACGAGTTGTCTCATCGTTCATGATGTGGGCCACACTGTTAGTGTAGATCTTCTCACGTGCAGAACGCTCGTGGATGCCAACCATGGTCACACCAATGGGCCAGGGCGCGTTTCCAATGGCCATCTTGATGTACTGGTCCATCGCAGCCAAGTAATCTCGTTTCATGCAGCACTCAACAACCACCAGCAAAGCTTGACGGATATCATCCGGAAGAACCTGTGAGAGGATAAAAGCTCATATCAATAAAAAAGGTTTCATCCTTCTATTCTGTTCTAACTTGGACACAAATCACAAATTCTTTATAGAAAGTGGTTCTGAAGGTGTTGAGTTGAGGTTAGGGCTGCAAACCCCAGTTTGGGTCTGGTTGTCAAGGTCCTCGGGTTGGGTTCAGGTTGAAAAAAACCAACCCAATTTTAAATCAGGTTGGGTTCGGGTTGAGCAAATTCAGGTTGGGTTGGGAATAATCACATATATTTGGGTTGGGTTGGAATTCTGGTGGGGTCAGGTTGCGGGTTGGGTCCTCTTGAGGTCAAGGTTGGGCTCTGGTTGATCCTCAACCCAACCTAAACACCCATGGTTGATGTAGAGTTGCCATCCACCTAGAATGTTTTTTTTATTTTTTATTCAGAGGTTGGTCCACCTAGAATGCTGGTCTGAAAAATCCAATTCAACCAATTCGATATCTCGCTCAGAAGGCGGTATATGCTTGATCAAGAGACTGCTTCATCCTTTTGGACCCAGCAGGTGGGACTCACCTTTTCAACAACCTGATATGGTGACCGCAACTTGAAATGGGCCATTGCCAAATATCGTCCCTCAGATGTAGCCATCCAATGGACACAGTCAACAGTGCACATTCAGCGTGGGACAAATCGGATGGTTAGAATCATCTGACAATGGAGATTTGGGGTAATCTTTCATCCAGCATGGTCCTTAAAACAAATGAATATTGATTTTTTTATTTTTTTTTTGTGCGTGTGAATATTCATTATGTTCGAGAGTACTGGTCCAGATCTAGAGACCACCTCTTTCACCAGCCTATCCACAGGCTATTTGTCTCTCTTAACATTGTTAACTGTCACTAAACCGCTGGTGCAAATCTTAACCGCTTCGTCTGAGTATTCACAAACTCCAATGGATACTGACGCAAGGATAATCAGCCCAAGGGCATTTTCGAATCCCCAAATGGCTGGTCCCCATCCCACCCCCATTATCATCTTGCAAAGTTTGACATTTTTTTATATTGGCATAAAACAGTGGCTGGGGGTTGGTCTGGTCTTGTCCTAACTGACAAAAAACTTGAAAAGAAGTGTTCAGGAGCAAAATCCTCCTGATCCTATCCAATTGGATGATCTCAGGGACATCTCATGTCAAGTGGCTTGTCCAGTTGTCTACACTAATTGATGGCTAAGGGCCTGTTTGATTTTCCATGATACATGTAAATCATGGTAAATAAGTAATTATTACTTTTTCACCTTGTTTGAAAATACGAGAGTAATTCCACCTTGAAAATCAAAATAAAAGTGTTGACTTAAATATGTGGACCCCACCGTAATGTATATGACATATCCGCACCGTCCATCTATTTTATTAGAACATTTTGGAGCATGAACCGAAAAATGAGGCAGATCCAACACTCAAATTGCCCACACGAAAGGAAACAGTGGCCTTAATTCGTCCTCCATTGAAAGTTATTTTCTTCACTAGGCCCACATTAAGGTTTTTTCATCATCTAACCCGTTCATAGGGTCACACAGATATGGATAAGGGGAAAACACAAATATCAGATCGATCCAAATATTTTAAGCGCCCCAAGAAGTTTTTAATGGTAGGTGTTCGATTCCCGTTGTTTCCTATGGTGTGGTCCACTTGAGCTTTGGATCTGCCTCATTTTTTTGCTCATGCCATAAATTCGGCTGGCATAACAAATGAGGGGCGTGGATAAGTAACATACATCACGATGGGCCCCACATTGATGTTGTAAATTTCTCGATTTAAGTTTTAAAAAAGTAAGTTGTCACATCCGTATTGGGAAAGATGTGGTAATTACCTAGGTAAATAATTATTACCCATTTACATGGTAATTACACTTGAGTCGATAAATCAAACAGGCCCTAAAGGTAAAGAAGTGAGAGGTTCAAATTTGAAGGGAAACAATCAGACGGTTAATATACCTTCTCAGTTAATTTTTTTGGTCCATTCACAGTTGAATCAACAATTTCACATCAAATTTTCTTTTTCCCTCCAGCTGAATTCTAGATCTAGCAACATTAGAACATTCTTTTTCCTTCTTTTTTTTAATCAATACTTTCTTTAGGCATCAAGGAAAAGAAAAACTCCATTTTAGGATGAAGCATCGTTCCTCATTGATTTCCACTCATCATCTCGAGCTTTTGAAGGAAGACTTTCTACGCATGTGGTCAAACAAGGCAAGAAATATACTTACATGCATTTACCCAAAAAAGTTTTTTAAAAAAAAAATTTTAATTTAAAAAAAAAGAAAGAAAGAAAAGTTGGTAACTGTTACTCTCAATAAAAAATGAAGATAGAAAATATGACAATCAATGGCCCAATTTAAATGGTTTCAAGAGGAAGTTTCTTGGCCGTTAGACCAAGGATTTAAGAAATGGATGATTGGAATGCATGGATGTATAAAGAATGAGTGTGAAGGATAAGTTGTCAATGTTTTTGAATGGAAAATGAGAAGTAAAGGTTTCCTCATTTTTCTTGGATGCAGATCATATTCAAAAAGCAAGTGAGCATCATGAGTGCCGCTTGTTCTTGCTCATATTGCAGTTTTGGGTGAAAGCAAGGAGAAACCCTGGGATGGTCCCGTCCATTGATACAAGAACACTGCTTCTTCTTCTTCTTTTTGAACATTGACAAATTTATTGATAAAAGGCCAAAGCCTAAAGAATACAACCAACCAAAAGCAGAAAAGACAAAACACTATGATTACAAATCTATCCAGATATTGGAGAACTAATCAGCTACAATAATCCTAGGCTCCTAGCTTCGATCACCCATTCCATAACCAGCTCCTTAGCCATTTTGCAAACCTCCGAAGAAGAACACTACGATACAAAAACACTGCTGCATTATGGTTTTTACCATGGCAACACTTGGACACTCCCCACAAGGCACAACCCCAAAATACGTATGGAGCAAATTCCAGGTGACATCATAGAAATATGTGCCATGTGTCAAACACTTTACATGTGGTGCCCCAAAGTATATATGCTCAATAATTTTTTTATGGGAAATGAGAAACTTATATCAATAAAAGAATACAACTACAAAACTGTGATAGAGTTCCCCATACAAATTGTGTCTTGATGGACCCCTTTCATGAGGATGAAGGCAATCTACAAGTGAGCTCTCAGGTCTATAGAAGACAATGTTAAGCCTAGTCATGAAAGGCATCATTTCATCAAATACAGAATCCAGCCACACAACTCAAAGGATTTAGTAGAAGCCCAATTCTCAACCAGATATAAACCTTGCAACAAACTGACAAATATTCAAAGCCCCTTCATGAAGATCCTTTGCTTTAGAATCCTAGATGTCACGAGCCCCAACCAGGTCAGAGAACACCCAAACATTTTGCCTTGTTAATTACCGACAATTAGAGGTGTACACGAACCGAGCTAGCTCAGTTAGCTCGCTCGACTCAACTTGAAAAAGCTCGATTCGACTCGGTTCGAAGCTAAGTTCAAGCCGAGTCGAGCTGATTTTTTGAGCTCGAAAATGAGTTCGAGGCAAGTTCGAGCTGGCCCCAGCTCGACTCGACTCAGATCGAACCTAGCTCGAATCGAACTTAGATCGAACCAGTTCGGTGATTCGGTTACTTTGATATTGATGTTGCTCACCAAGTGTTTGATGAAATGACTCAAAGAAATGTGGCTGGTGGCAAGGAAGGTATGTATATGAAACCAACACCCTTTTTTTCTTGATTTTTATGTTGCTTAAAAGGTGTTTGATAAAATACCTGTAAAACCATTGCTGCTGTCTCAAATACAGTGAGATTTTGAAGGTGCAGTCCAGGTGTTTGTGAAGATGCGGCAATGGCGAACTCAGCTTGATCTTGGCTCGAACTCGGCTCGAATTGGCTTGAGCTGCTGACCGAACCGAGCTGAGCTGGCCAGTCAAGCTCGAGGACCGAGCCGAGACAAGTTCAAGCTGAGGTCAGCAAGTGGCCGAGCCGAGTCGAGCTGGGGCCAGCTTGACTCAATTCGACTCGATGTACACCCCTACCGACAATGCCCCCTATCCCAACAAGACCTTTCATAGAGGACAAAATACTTTCCACAACCAACTTTAGACTCCCATCGATTAGCAAGGAATTGGAATCTCTCAATCAATTCACTTATTTGGGATCCATGATCACATTAAGTTTGTCCGACTAGAATGAAAAATCTTCCCTAACACCATTAATCTCTATCTACACAAGAGCCTAACCTACCAAATAACTCTTAATTTTCGTGAAAATTGTTGCATTGACAACCTTCAAATTCGTCCATTTCGTTTTCAAGATGTCCCAAAGAATTTGCCACACCAAATTGTCACTTTCCCGGAATGGCTCCCCCTGCCATCCTTCAAGCATATCTATGATGCTCTTGTGAAGAACCCAACATACATCAAGGAGACTAAAAAAAGCCCCTGTATTTCGACAGCTATTGTGGCACTTCCAAAAAGAAAAAGGAAAGAAGATGATCAACCGATTCCTCCAACTCTTTGCACATGAAGCATAGGAGATGATGCTTCTGATGTTGATGATGATCCATGGTACGGAATTTGTTGGCCGCCTACCATCCAACAAAAATCAGCTACCTCCAGAAGATAGGCTTTCCACAAACAAGACTGCGCTGGGGAGACATCTCTCTATCGAAAGAAGCAAGATTCTAAATATCCAATAAGATATGAGCCCTATTGGCTTGTATCCTATTAGTAATTTAGGTGGCCGATGCAAAGCCCAGTACTGATATTTGAAAGTTTTTTTTTTTTTTCATATAGCCCCCTACATTTTCTGACAACTACAGATGTGTCCCTTTCATTTCAGGATTTAACAAATGCCACCTAACATTTCCTAACAACGCCAAATACCCATCCCTCCCCTGGTGATAGTTGTGTGACATCTGACATGGCTTTTTTTGTGTGTGAAATGACGATAATGCCCTAAGTGCAATGACCAAATATTTGATACAGCATGTAACCGATAAATCCATCCTAGAAGCTAATTTTCCGCCATTGCGAGCTATATTCTTCCATGGGCCCGATCAACATCTCTAATAAAACTCCACCTCCCCCTCTTATTCCTCCCACCAGTGTTTGAAATATCAGTATCGCATTACATATCGCATCCTTGGGATACAAATACATATCAGTTATCGTACGGGATATATCGTTTGTATCAGGTAATTTATCGCACTTTTTGCGAAACATGGGGAAACATTGGGGAAATTGTAGAATTTTTCAATGAAACTTCCGGGATTGTTAAAAAAAAGACCTTAATACACACTTTTATATCATAACATATAAAAAAAGAAGTGCATATAATAGGTTTCTTTTGTATATAGTCCTAAGTTATGCACTGTTCGACTGTACTAATGCAACTATATTCAAATTGAATGCATAACATTTAGAGTGTATGTGATGATCTTTTTATTAAACACTCTTAAATACTTCGAAATTAGTCTCAATTGACAACTGGTTGAAGGGAAATTTCGGAAAAAATTAATATTTTAATAATTTTTAATTAAAAAATAATTTTTATTTTTCAAAAATTGACAAGGACTTAACAAATCCGTAGAGGAACCCTTATACATGCTTGATTTCATGTTTGGAGTGCAACATTTCAAGCGATTTGGGAGATTTTGGGAAATTTTTTATTTTTTTCCTAATTTTTCTCCGAATCGGACCACCTACACTCAAATTTTGAAATTTGAATGTATGTGAGGATCATTTCATCAAATACTCCTAAATACTTTGAAATTAGTTTCAATTGACAGCTGGTTGAAGGAAAATTTCACCTAAAAAAATGGAGAACATAAAGAACCAATGAATATTGAAATCAAAGCACCAACTCCATAATTTTTCATGCAAAACTTGAATAACCAATGGATTTGTAACCATTTGACACTGATTTAACATAATTTCAACAAAAAAGGGATTGAAAACTGAAAATGCTCACCAGGTTGAACATGTAGGATATATCAGCACCACTTGTGCATTTCATATCGCACAAGTGAGATACAAGATATATCATGGGATATATCGGCCGATATCGTCGATATTTAAAACATTGCCTCCCACCACCTTCTCTCTCTTCTTTCCTCAGCTCTCTGCAAGTCCCTTCTCTTACATGGCTACCGTGCGGTCCTTCTTCAACAACTTCCATTCCTCATTCTCCTTCCCTTTCATTCAGATTGTTTCTCTCCCCTTCCAAAACTTCCCAACAAAGAAAACAAAGCTTTCAAAGCCCTCCCTTTTCTCTTCCTCCTCAAGCGAAAACCCACGAAGCTCTTCCCTACTGAAACCATGGCCATATCTAAAACTCAATTCTCCTTCAATAGCCCAAAAAAACCCGAAAAGGCTTGATGACCCACCTCGTCTCTCTATCGTCTGATCTCTCCGACCCTCTAATCCCACATCCCACCACCGCCCTCTCAGCTCCCACCCACAAAAGGTCATCTAGGTCTGTCTCATAATCTGATATCTCATCTAAAATGTAGCAAAAACTGTCCTCCACCTTCCAAAGCGACATCTTCCCATACTTATGCAGAGAAATCTTCCGGAGAATCCAAGACCTTGAACACCACCAATCCACCAAACACGGCTACAGAGCTCCTCGATGACGATATCGCGAAGAACATCATTTGGATCATTTTCCAAATAGGCTGGAATGTAGAAGGGAACCACCTACCGAACATACACCAGATCCTCAGAATACACAATAGTCCAAAGATCCTCCCCTGGTTTGAAGAATACCTAGAATCAATCAAGATCAAGTCATTGCAGAATACAACAATGGAGGGGGGTGAAACAAGTGCCAAAGGGAATGAGATGCTCCGGTTCTAGGAATGGGATGCTCAGATTCTAGTGCTCAACTTTCCTCTGTTGGTTAGCAAAAGGGATTCTGCAATTTGTAGAGGAAAGCTCTACGACGTCTTTGGGATCATATGAAGTGGTTCCTCATTGAAGCTTGATGGAATTTTGCCAGTGGCAAGCAGTTACAGAGCCCACGGGCAATCCTTATGGGGATGAAGTTTGCTTTCATGAATGTGAAACATGTGATGCTAGTTTGTAGGGTGGTTGCAAGGAGGGTGGCGCGTGGGGTGTGGATGTTGTTACTACGATGCGGGAAGGGTCGTTGGGATCATACGAAGTGGTTTCTCATTGAAGCTTGATGGAATTTCGCCGATGGCAAGCAGTTACAAAGCCCACAGGCAATCCTTATGGGGATGAAGTTCGCTTTCATGAATGTGAAACATGTGATGCTAGTTTGTACTCTGTAGGGTGGTTGCAAGGAGGGTGACGCATGGGGTGTGGGTGGTGGATGATGTTGCTACGATGCGGGCAGGGTGGAGAGACTTGACAACTTGAGGGATTTTTGTCATTTCAATTAGATGAGGGCATTGTCATCATTTAACTTCAGCAAAAGGCGCCATCAATTGATAACGTCATAGATATCACGAGACCATCATGGGCAGTATTTAGCATTAGTAAATGCTTGATAGGGTTTATTTAAATCCTAAAACTAGAGGGGCATCTATAAATGTTAGAAAACATAGGGGCAGTATGAAAACAGAAAACAAACTCTAATTGAAACCTTCAAAAGAAGAGAGCATCACAAAGGACTTCACAAAGAGCCACTCCTTGTAAGATCACTTCCAAATGCTTGTCCACCCTATTGCTTTTGATAATCACTTCTTGAAGCCTCACTTGAAGATTAAAGAATTCCATGATCTCATACTCATTGAGATCCAAAGGAAAATAACACCCCAAACAGGCTTTCCCCTAACCATCTCATAGCATGCCTTTATTGACACTCCATTCTTACTTGCCACTCATTGGACTTGGGGAAAACAAGCACCAAAGGGTTGTTTCCAACCAGGAGACGGAGGAAAGGGAGTTTCCAGGGGATTGGATTCTGGTTTCCAAAAAGAAGGCTCCTATCTATCGTTAATGTACCAGGGCCTGGCCATTGTCAAATCTGCCAACATCGTTTGTGGAACACTTCCCCTCTGGCTGGTCGGAAATCAACTTCCAAAGGGTATTCAGTCATATTGTGCTAGGCGTGAAGTGGTGCTACCGCGACCGGGGAGTACACCAGGGGATCAACTCTTTGCCTTCGTTGGCTTTGAAAAGGAAGATGAAATCAAGCGGGCAGTGAATTAGCATGATGGTAGGTATTTCAAAGGCATCCCTCTGCCAGTGCGGCAGGTAAGATATGGGCCAGAGAGAATTAATAGCAAAAACGGCTTCTCCAAAGAGGGGGGCGCTGGGGAGAAGGTCTATAAAGCAATGGTGGGAGATGAACTGCAGAACAGCGAGGGGCACAGAGGAGGTTTAACATCAACGCTTCTGTTCCAGTTGAATGGGATTCTCTTTGAGCAAATTCTAGTATATGACTAGAGGACTGTTGAGCTTGCTCACAGTCATTGCATTCTTTTTCTCTTTTGTAATTCAAACGTCAATCCTTTTTTTAGAGAGAGATTCAAACTTCAATCTGGTACATTGAATCTTATTGCAATTAGTTTCTTCCTTGAACTAGTTGCATTAGTAAATCACCACTATTCTCAATCATTATTACTCACAGATAGAGGGAAAAACAAAAGGGGAAAAGGATTTCACCATCAACTACACACATTATACCGCTACCCACTAATTCCAACCATCTATGAAACTCTGTAATTGCATCAAGAGAACCTCATATGTCCTTTCATATAGATTAAGCACGTGCTGCAAATCTAGAGATAGAAAAAAAGTGTAAAACATACCTTCTTCCTGCAGAACTTAAACAGAGGATTCAGATACCGGGCACACTGCTTGAACGTTGCCACCATTGACTTCCCCTTTGCAGTCCTCTTCTCCGCCTCTTGCATATCCTGAAGTTCCTGATTCCACTCATTTAAAAGCCTCTTGAAAAACACAAGAATCTTGTCCTCATCACACAACTCCTCGAAATTCGCCTTCATCTGCTTCAGATCCTTATCAGCGTCCACCCCCGATGACCCGCCATCCCCGCTCAGATCGTCATCCCCCCCTCCCCCGCCGCCGCCATCCGCATCCTCCCCCGCATCCGCCGTCTCCTTCACCTTCCGCTTCCGGTCATGCAAGATCCCAGTCCTCTGCCGCTTCCGAAGCTCCGAGATGTCGCGGAGGAAGTCGTTCGTCTGCCCCTCAGTCATATCACTGTCAACGTCGAGGATCCCGGCTTTGAGGTGGAGCTTGAGACGGTCGAGGCGGGCGACATCGTCCTCGCCGAAGAGCGTGATAGGCTGCTTGAGGAAGCGGAGGCGGCGGATGACCTCGGCCCGGGGGAGATCGAGGGCATCGATCTTCTGCTCCTCGGGGGTGGATTCTATGATTTTGGAGGATGAAGAGGAGGGTTTGGAGGATGCGAGTGAGGAGGTAGCGTTAGGGTTTTGAGAGGTGGAGATAGGGTTAGGGTTAGGGTTTTTTAGGGATTTGGATTGCAGCTCTTGGATTTCTTCCTGGCGAAGCTTCTGGATTTTCTTCTGTTCGAGTTCGGAGCGTTTGAAGAATTTCTTGCCAGAGAAGCCTTCTTCTTGGAGCGCCTGCCGCTTCTTCTGCAGCTCTCGTTTCAGGAGATCCATCTCGGGTCCGTTGGATTGGAAAGGGAGTGCGGGGAGGAGTTCCTAGGGAGAGAAACTTTGATTCGCAGAATGTGATGGATGATACGCAGGCACTTATTTTTTTCACACACGCATACACACCCCACCCACGCACGCCGTAGTGGAATTTCCCCACCTATGAGTACTCGAACCCTTACCCGGTGGTGAAACTCCTGAAATTATTTACGTTTTGCACGTATGGCATACAAGTAGTCACAGTAAGCCGTCCAAATCATGATACAAGTAGTCACATTAAGTTGTTTTCGGACGAGGATTTCCCGCGGAAGCTTTTCGCACGAAGTTCCTGCGCTGGAAAATTAGGTGGGGCCCACTGTGATGTTTGTGAGAAATCCTCCCCATCCAACCATTTTGTGAGATCATTTTAGGATATGTTACTAAAAAATAAACTGCATCCAAAGCTTAGTGAGCTGAAAATCATGATAATTAAGCATCTACAGTTGAAATATTTGTGGGCAACAAAAGTTTTGATTCATGCTAATAATTTTGTTTTCAGTTCATCAGATGACATCTAAATATAACTGCTGAATCTAGGAAGCTTCAGGAAGGCTTCAACAGTAAGAATTTTCTTAACCACATTTTCCTTTAGTATGGCGCTTTGGATATGGTACATTTTTTTTTATGACGTCCTAAAATGAAGTCACAAAACGCAAAGACAGGGAGGATTTCTCACGAACATCACAGTGGGCCCCACCTAAGCTCCCAGCGCAGGACCTTTTGCAGGAAATCCGCGTCCGTTGTTTTCATCGTCCGTGGGCTCGGTGGATATTTATTGGACGGTTGAAAATGAAAACTATCCAATGGTCGTACGTCCACGAACATAACATGTGTCCACGGATCAGACGTTTGGAATGTCAAACCAATCGGATACTGATCGTGACTCAAGAGGCAGTTGGATGGACGCGTATTGCCTATTGATGCTTTCAATCGCCAATAGCTGGACGGTCCTCTATGGGCCCGCAATGATGTATGCGTTTTATCACTGCCGTCCATCCATTCTTCCATATCATTTTAGTGCACGAACCCAAAAATGAGGCAGATTCAAATCTCATGTGGACCACACCACAGGAAACGGTGATGATTAAATGACCATCATTAAAAGATTCTTGGGATCACAAAATTGTTGGATGAGGCCGACATTTGAGTCTTCCCTTCCTCCGTGTAATGGTGGCGTTCAATTACTATTATTTTATGGGATCCCTGGCTTTTTCTGCTAAGTCTTAAAATGAATTGAAAAAAATAGGCAAATGGCAAGGATGAAGCACATACATGTGGAGGAGCACACGGAACGCGGACCCCTGTCCACCTTGCTACTCAGTCGGCAATCTGCATCCCAGTTGGATGCAGTCAAGTTGGGCCACCATGGTGCGTGTGCTATGTGGGGCCTCCATGATATATGTATTTTATCCCTGTCATTCATCCCTTTAAAATCACTTTTTAGGATATAAACCCAAACACAAGACAAATACATATATAGAGAGTTATACATCGAGCCAATGCAAAGCCAAGTTCTACCTTACTCATTCCCATGACTACCTCGGCTTGAGTTCGGCTCGACTTGTTCTTTGAGCTTAAAACGTTAGCTTAGTTTGGTTTAACTATTTGAGCCGAGTGAGCTGGGTTTGAGCCGAGCTGAGTGAGTTGTGTTGAGCTGAGGCGAGGCGAGGCAAGCTTTGTCTCTTTTTCTTCTTTTTGTTTTGAAAAAAAAAAAAGATAAATGTATAGGGTTTGAGGTTTTCTTATTTACAAATCAAAACCTTCCAAATTACAAATCAAAATTCTAAATCTCAAAATTGAGATTTAAAAGTTTTTTATTTTAAAACAATTACATAAATCAAAAGGGGAAAAAACCAAATATTAAAGGTATATCATACCGTTGAGTTGAGGAATAAAAATAAGGTGAACTTTGAAAGCCCGAACGAGCGAGTTCCAAGTTAGGTTGGTCAAGCTAAGCAACCCGATTGAGTCAGGTTGGGAAATGGAGAGAGAGAGAGAGAGAGAGAGTGTGTCAAGCAGACCCTCCACCCTCGGTAGAGCTGTACACAAACCGAGTTAGCTTGGTTAACTTACCCAACTCGATTTGGAGAAGTTCAACTTGGCTCAGCTCGAAATTGGGTTCAAACTGAATTGAGCTCATTTTTTAAGCTCGAAAAACATTTCGAGCCAAGTCCAAGTTAGACCAAGCTTGGCTTGGAACTTAACTCAGTTCAAATTGATTTGACTCAAACAAAGTTTGCTTAATATATTTTTTTATATAAATATTTAAATAAATTATATATTATATTATAATATATATTCATTATGGGTAAAAATGACTTGACCACTCATGAGGTTAGCTTGGACTCACGAGCATATGTTTTCGGGCTGAAGAGTTCTTGGACAATCATCGATAAATCTTTTTTATGAAGGGTAGACACTCCATACCCCTTAGCACGCTGCACACTTACGGGTCTCAAACTAAGCTTATACGTCTGAGCTCCGACCAAGCTTATATATCCGAGCTTCGATCAAGCTTATATGTCAGAGCTTCGACCAAGCTTATGTGTTCGAGCTCTAACGGAGCTTATATGTCCAAGCTTCGACCAAGCTTAATTATTCAAGCTTCGACTAAGCTTATCTGCTCGATTAATCAAGGGTTCAGCTCAGCTTCGCCTCATCTTAATCGATTGAAGGATCCAGCCCAGGTCGGTATCGACCGTCCACTGCGTAATTTTGGGGCCAACTACGTCGACCCTTATCACTTGCATAAATCTCACGTGACAGTTGAAAAATTGTGCCAAAATCATGCCTAAGATTAAGAACCAACTCTCATTCGCCTACACTATAAATAGGAGATCCATATACATAAAAAGGCACGCATAATCTCTCACCCAAAACCCCTTAACACTACCAGACTCAAATTTCTAGCCTGACTTTGGCATCAGAGGGTCCCTTGCTATAGCTAGGGTCTCATTTGTCTTCTTCTTGTGCAGGTACTCGAAAGTCTAGAAAGAGTGGACTAGATTTTTACATCAATAATATATATAAAATCCTAAAAAGTAAGCTCAAACTCATCTTGTAGGCTCGAACTCAAACTCGACTTGAAAGATCGAGCTTAAGTTTAGCTTGAACTCAACTCGAGTTGGCCCGAGCTGTTGGCTAAGCCAAGCCAAGTTCGACTTGGGGTGGCCTATTGGCCAAGCTGGGCCAAGCTCAACTCAATTTGGCTCGTGTACAGCTCTATCTCTCGGTTGTGTCAGACGGGTGCAACAGGAGAAAGGAAGAGAGAGAGAGAGAGAGAGAGAGAGTAAAGCTCAGACGGACATACATAGGATGGGTAAGGAATTTAGATGAAATGGAAAGGAACGAGCGGGATACTTTAGGTTTTTTTTGCACCTGTCACGCCCCAAACTCAGAAACCTGGCTCACAAAATTCCTAATCATCGAATCCGGTGCCAGCAGCCTCCATAGCAACCCATTCTCGGCTCCCAGCGCCTATAAGCCAGTTTTCGATCCTTGGATCCTACAAGGAGGAATTTCAATATGAATTTGTTTCGTAAGAAGCATAACCCCAGGTATACCCAAATCACAGGAACAACATCATCACCACATAACTACTAGTATAATCATTGAGTACAATATTGAAAGGGAAAAATACATGCATATAATAAAATCTTCACAAGGCTCGGCTACACTCCTGCTCCTGCTCAGCCATGACTTCGCCCTAGCGTCACTTGCACGCATCTATCGTGCATAAGCTTATAGAAAGCTTAGAGGGTGGTGTGTAAAACCCGTATCCTATTTCGTACTATTCTGTCGACTCAAACGAGCCTTCCCGTCGAAGTCCGACAATCTGCGACGTATAATCAACGTTTGCACCGGACTCTAAGTCATATTCTGTAAAATTGAGTCAGCTTAATCCGAGACTTGTACCATTACGACTGCATCGTCGCTGCGGTTCGAACGCCGCGTCTTGTATACCGATCCGATACCCTGGCAGGGAGATGTGGGCCGGCATTTATTTCAAAGAAAAGGTCACGCGTTTGCAATCTGAAGAGAATCTCTACAGCATGTCCCATCAATCAATCGCCTCATGTCAAGTACAAAGCAACCCATGCTTTCTTTCTCCACAAGTCAAGCAGCCACCAAGTCAACTCTTTCTCACCCTCTCTCTTAAACAACCATACATGTCAAGTACGCATCACACATCACTCACCCTTTCACCCATCACACCCATCTCTCACTTCTCTTATAACCCTTTCTCTCTCTCTCTCTCTCTCTCTCTCTCTCTCTCTCTCTCTCTCTCATTTCTCAACACAACTCCCAAGCTAGCAAAAAAAAATGCACGTCCATGCATTCCAAGAGAGAAAAATGACTTTGTGTAGCCCACCTTTCTCATCCCAAAAACTTTCATCCTAATCATTCAACTTTCATCACCCTCCATCAAAATGAAGCACAAGGAGACCGGCGTTCCAACGAACCGAGAAGATCGAACGGTGGGTGCTTCTATAGGCTACATTGTCATGTTCATATGATGGGCTAAGTGAGGCCTACCAATCGATGGTATGGATCTCTCTTTGGATCCTAAGATGTGGCCGATAGCCCACCTTGATTATCAATATCATTCCATGATGGGGCCATTCTCCATGGACCCCATCACGATGTTTACTTTCTAGTTTTAAAATGGGTCATCTAGACCTTCTATTTCGGTGGAGAAAGGATCTCCATCGTTGATTTTGATCGGTGGACCCATATGAAATGAGACCCACTTGATGTATGATTGGATGCTTGAAACGGAGGGCCCATAGTATCGGGGTCCCTTCATCACGCGTGTCCCTCTATCTTTCTCTCTCTCCCCCCTCTTTTTATTTATTTATTTTTTTGATGAGGTGGCTGTGTGGCCCACTTGGATGGACCCCACCATGAAGCATGTATTGGATCCAATCCATTTGTAGGTGGGGCCCACTTTATATGTGTTGTCCCACACCACCCAACCATGTGAGCAGGGCCCACCTTGAACGTTCGTGTGAGCTAGGGCGTTGAACGTCCAGGGACGCTGGACGTGAAAACAAATATAAGCTTGATTTCAAGCTTATTGGGTGGGCCACTTGTGTAAGCCCCACCTTGATGTATGTATTTAATCTACGCTGTCCATTTCTTTCCTCAGCCCGTTTTAAGCGTTGAGCCGAAAAATGAAGTCCATCCGATCTTTTAGTGGGTCATAGTACATAAAACAGTGGTTTCTACCGTTGAAAACCCATCTTGCCGTTTCTATACACCGAAAAATATCAGATATTGGGCTTGTTTGGTTTGTCTCGAGCTATGGGAACCAGTGAGCTGGGTGGATTCGCCCGATGCCAGCCCCACACGTGAAAAACCTCAGAAAAATCGGTTTAAAAAAAAAAAAAAACATGCAGCAGGCGCTGCTGTGCGTCATTACAGGCGGGCGGATGGGGGGCCGTGGGCCCCACCATGATGTATGTTTAGTATCCAAACCGTCCATTGGGTAGGCCCCTCCTTGAAGTGGGCCCCCTCCAAAGATCAAGCCAATCTAAGTCTCGGATGGTCCACATCACAAGAAACAGTGGGGATCTAATGCCTGCCCTTGACCCTTTTGGGTATCTCAAAAGTTTTAGATCAATATGAAATTTGTTTTTCCTACTCAACTAGGTCCGTATGACCTTATCAGCGGTTGGATGGAAAATTCACTTTATGGTGGGCCCCACATGGGACCCACAGAGATGTATGTGTGTGGCTCCCACCGTCCAGGTGGACAGTGGAGCCCAGTAGTGATGTATGTGTTTTAATCACGCCGTCCAGGCGGACGGTGGGACCCCCTTTATGTGTTTTATTCACACTATCTCATGACAGTGGGGTCCATCATGATGCATGTGTTGCATCCAAGCCTTCCAACCATTTGGAAAGCTCATTTTATGGCATGAGCTGAAGAATGAGGCAGATCTAGGATCAAGTGGACCACCTAGCAAAAGTAGTGGGGATTGAGTTCCTGCCATTGAAATTCCTTGTTGTCACAAAAGTTTGGATCATTAGGAAATGTGTTTCTTCCTCTTAATCCAGGTATGTGTAACCTTATGACCAGATTGGGTAGAAAATAAATGTTATGGTGGGCCTTGAGAATTTTAATGATAGAAATCATTATCACCACTTATTTTTGGTGTGGCCCATTTAATATATATATGGGGCCCATTGGCGTGACTCATTTGATACATGTAAGGCCCATGTGATTAGGCCCATTTTGATGCATTCTAAGGCCCATGGGTTATGGCCCATTGCAATGTACATAAGGCCCATTGGTGCGGCCCATTGATGTGGCCCACTTGATGAATATAAGACCTATGTGATATGGCCCATTTGATGTATTGAAGGCCCAATGGGAAGTACCTAAGGTCCATTGCAATGTGTGATCCTAACATGGTTTACTTAATGATGTTTATGGCAGGTTATGCCTTGGGAGCAATGTTGGTTTGACGTCCACATTATAAGATAGTGTTGGTTAAATGTCCGCATTACGACTCTCCCTGGGGCCCACTGATAGGCCCATACTTGTTGTGTGAAGGCCGTCTAGGCCCATCTTCGTTGTGAGGATAGTTCATCGCTTTATAACATGCTTAGTATAATTCCACCTCATGCCATACGCATCATATGTATGCTTGATATGAGGAATGTTTGATCATAGCATAAGCCGTTGGGCTGAGACATTTACAGGATTCCTTATGAGACGGAGTGCCCCACTGAGCGCATGGTACATGCGGGATTGCTACATAACTGTACAGTGTGATTCATGCATCTCGTATATGAGTGACTTGATCATTGTATGCCCTAGCGACATCAGGGCTGTGGCTCCACAGGCACATCGTGGATGGCCGTATCGGATACCGAAAATGCTTGGTTCTAGCACTGTAAGCACTTAGAATGTCTTTGGGTGAAAGTCCAAGAACCTTTTTGGTACCAAGAGTTGCTCCAACGTCTAGACCGAGTGGATACACGAATGCCCGAGTGCCGAATACCAGTAGGTCGTGTCTCCCACTGTGTCGTGGTCGGTTTGAATGGGGTGTGGCCTTATCCGCCTGAGTGAGGGGGCTATAAGCTAGAATAAGTTTGACCAGCTCGCAAATGAGTCCGCTATCGATGAGTCGGGTAGGTATTGGCAGACTACTGGTCAGGCGGATAGTGAGGTCTATTCCACTTACTTGGCTGTGCAGTTAGGGAGGATGCAGTCAGTGTGAAGTGTATTAGACCCCGGTAATATCCAGAGAGGAATTGTACTGATATATGTACTTGATGAGGACTGACATGCTTGCTTTGTATCTTGCATATGACATTCGACTACATAGGCCTCGCATTGCATGGCCTTGGTATAGCCGATAGCATTCATGCCTTACATCATATAGCTTTGGTACAAGTGATAGCATTTATGGACTTACCGCATATTTCCGCATTACTCTGATATTGTACACTTAGCGTTTGCCTTGCGCACACACTTACACCACCCTCTAAGCTTTTGTAAGCTTATGCACGACCGTTGCCTGCAGGTGGCATTAAATTGCAGTAGCGCAGAGGTAGGAGCGTACATCAGACTATTTTGGAGTTTTTTTTTTTAATTATCACCTAGTATTTTTCTTTCCGTATTGTACTTAAAGTTTTTGATATAGTGGATATGTGATGATGTTATATTTGTGACTTGGTTATACTCGTGGTTATGCTTCATTACAAAAAAAAATAATATTGAAAATCCTCCTTATAGGATCCCAGGATCGGAATCTGGCATGTGAGTGTCGAGATCTGAGAATGGGGCACTACGGAGGCTGTCGGCGCCGGATTCGACGATCGAAAATTTTGTGAGCCCATTTTTCGAGTTTGGGGCGTGACGTGGTGTAAGTGTGTGAACAGTATATGCATGCTCAGAATGTAATATCAGAGTAAACAAAAATACTGGTGAGTTCATAAATCATACAACATCAGAGTAAGTGGAAATACTAGCAAGTCCATAAGATATCATCAATCTTATCCAGCATATGCGATGAAAAGACATAGCAAGACAATATCATATATTGAAAAAGTAATGTAGGTCGGATATGCAATGCGGAGACGTGATGAGCCAAATATCAGATACCGATGATGCAATACAATATACAATTCGGAAGAGCTATGAATACCGTAAGCCTCATATAGGTCATGTAGATACAGAAACATAGCAACCCAAAATGCCATATGCCTACAGATATAATGTAATATGCGATGCGAATGAAATGACCAAGCTGGAGTGTGAAGTCGGGATGATAATACGCAGTATCATAGGCTACGGGGTCCACCACAAGGGGCTTCTATCCAAACCAGTCTCATACCTAAATTTGGATAATCAGACTCAATGTAGTAAACTCTTTATCTCAGATTAGTCGCGCGTCCCAACCGAAACTCTGGTCATTGCGAAGGTACACGTAACAAATAGTTGCGCACCACCAACCCGAGTAAATAGTGAATGAATGAATGAATGAGGATGCAACTCCTGCTCAATAAGTCAACATATCAGTGTTGTACATCTCTGGGATCATCACTGGGGTCTGGTACACTCCAAACTAGCCACCGACCCTGCAGGCCGCGGAGCTCAGCAAGTGAAAAAGAGCTCACTACTCGCCTGCCAACAGTATACCAATGCCTACCCGGCTCGTCGATAGTGGACCCATTCAAGAGCCAGTCAGACTCAGCCTAGTCATGCCTACTCCCTCAGGTGGGTAAGGCCACGCCCTCTCCCAACGGACCACGACACAGTGGAAGATGCGGCCTCCTGGTATTCGGCACTCAGGCGCTCATGTATCTACTCGGTCTCGACGTTGGGGCGTTCTCTGGTACCAAGAGGGTTTAAGAATTTTCACCCATGGCCATCTATGACAACCCAATGCTAATAACATATTTTTGGTGTCCATCTGGCCATCCACGATATGCCTGTGGAGACTATGACCTTGATGTCGCTAGGGTGTATAGTAATCACAACACACAATGCTAGATGCATGAGTCATACAATCTATTTATGCATCAATCCTGCGATACCGTGCACTCATGTGAGAAAATCTTCACCTGTCAAGGAGTCTCATAACAACCTGCCCAATGATATATGCAATGATCAACTACATCTCATAACAAACATGCAGATGATGCGTATGGGCATGCATCATGATGCTATGCTGTCCCATACTCATAATCAGTATCAATAACCGACATCGTCAATCGGCCTCGTCAATGTGGACATTTAACCAACAATTGCCTCCAAGGAATGACCTGCATAGAGCCTAACATATAGTGGACCCATGGCCTCACACAAGGGCCTAATATACAACATCATGGGTCTCACTCAAAAGTTTAATATACATCACGATGGGCTCTCACATGAGCCTAATACACAACACAACGGGCTCCATCGCCTGGCTCTCAAATGCAACACAATGTCTTCATCACATAGGTCTCACATACATTACATAGGCCTCAAATGCATCAAGCCGAGGCTGAATGCTCATCAAAATGAGCCTCAAATATGGGTCGCATATACATCACAATGGGCCTCGACAATCGGAGTCGGCCTCGATAATCAGAATCGGCCTCAATAATTGGAGTCGGCCTTGATAATAATCGGAATTGGCCTTAATAATCGGAATTAGCCTCGATAATAATTGGAATCGGCAATCGGTCACGATAATCTGCCTCGATCGCTAATTAGTCAATTGGCCACGACAATCATAATCGGCAATCGGACACGATAATCGGAATCGATCGATAATCGGCCTTAATACTCCGAATTGACAATCAGTCACGATAATCAGCCTCGATCGCTAATCGGTTAATCGCTCATGACAATCTGAATTGGCAATCGGCCACGATAATTAAAATCGATCGGTAATTGGCCTCGATACTCGGAATCGGCAATCGGTTACGATAATCGGCCTCGATCGATAATCGGTCAATCGGCCATGACAATCAGAATCGGCAATCGGCCACGACAATCGGAATCGATCGATAATCGGCCTCGATACTCGAAATTGGTAATCGGTCACGATAATCGGCCTTGATCGCTAATCGGTCAATTGGCCACAATAATCAGAATCGACAATTGGCCACGATAATCGGAATCAATCGATAATCGACCTCGATACATGGCGGGATCTATATATAAACGGCCGATTAAACCATAATATAAAGATCGGATCTCAGCTGTGGTTATATCAAAACTGATAACACAGAGCCATCCGTTTATGGCGAATGGGCCCACTTATTTGGGTTAACCCACTAAGAGAATGATGAGAATGGGCCTAACAAGGCCCAAGGGAAGGTAACAATGTGGACATCCAACCATCATTGCCCATTAATGTGGACATCTAACCAACATTGCTCCTAAGGAGTGGCCCACCTCAAGAATTCATACACAACGTATCGGCCACATATACATCATGTTGGGCCCCATTCATGGGCCTCTCATATATCGCGTTGGGCTTCATACAAGGGCCTCAAATGAATCATGATGGGCCACGCTCATGGGCCTCAAATACATCACAATGGGCCGAAAATACGCAACAGGTGGGCCCTAGACATGGAACTATATACATCACAGGTGGGCCCTGCATATGGGCCTCAATATATACATCATGATGGGCCTCATGGATAGGCTACAAATACATCTGGGTGGGCCCCACAGATGGGCCATAAATACATCAAGGTAGGGCCCACCGTATATTCTCCATCCAATCTGATTATAAGGTCACAAAGACCTGAATAAGAGGTAAAACAAATTTCATACAAATCCAAAGCTTCTGTAACCAAAAAGGGGTTTCAAGGGTAGCTGTTCAATTCACCACTGTTTTCTACTGTGTGGTCCACCTGATAGCTAGACGGTGTGGATCATAAATGCATCACGGTGCACCCCACATCCTGTCACCCCACATCCTGTCAGATGAACGGCTGATACAAAATACATACAATCAAGGTGGGCCTCATGGATGGCCACAAATACATCAAGGTGGGCCTCATCACATGGGTCGCACCAAAAATCATTTCAATAGTTGTAGGTGTAACATGTGTATCACCGCACACTATCATTCTATGGGGCACATGGCTCACTAATGATGATCAGCATTGTCCAAACATTGTTCGTGTAAATCTGCACCGTCCAAACATTGTCCAGCACCGTCCAACACTATTTGGATGGTGTGGATGGAATGAATACATCAAGGTGGTGTCCATGATTCAGATGGGACCCACATAACTTGCTGACATCAATACATCAGCCATATAGTTGATGTAAAGTACACCAACCAGTCAGCTTCCATCCCAAGGTGGGTCCACATGTGTGGCCCACCAGTCTAGGTGAATGGATGGACGGAGTGGATTACACATACATCACAGTGTGTTGCACCTACCACCGTCCAAATACAGACGGTGTGGATATATGATACTTGCATCAAGGTGGGTCCCACGTGGGGCCTACCAGATCTACACTTAGATGTATATTATATATATATATATATATATATATATATATATATATATATATATATATATATATATATACATATCATAAGTGGTTCCCACGTGGGGCCACCAGATATAATATAATATAATTATATATAATATTATATATATATATATATATATATATATATATATATATATATATATATTAAAAAAGCAACGTCCAGAGGCTCCCACCTCACATGCGTGGATTAAAACACTTACATCAAGGTGGTTCCCACCTCACATGTGTCACATATGCAAGTTGGGCCCCACAGCAGCAGATGGGCGGTGTAAGATATAATACCTACATCTAGTGGGTCCATGTAAATGGACGGACGATGTGGATGATGTCCACACAGCTAGGTCCCACAGACCCTGCTAACATCAATAAAGCAGCTATATAGCTGTCTGCGTCTTGCATGGTAGGTGGGTCCCACGTAGGGCCCACCGCCATATATTGTATAATATATATATATATATATATATATATATATATATATATATATATATATATATATATATTATTTTTGATTTCATGATGACCATCGTCAGTTCATACTACACTGTTAACCACACCCACTGTCAGTTCACGCATGCCACTGTTAGCCACGTCCAGCATCCTTGGAAGCGGGATGGTATGGATACAACACAGGCATCATGGTCAGGGGTCCCACATGGACGTGGCCCACCTGATTTGGATCAATCTGATATTTGTATTTTCCCTACATCCGGGCATATCTAGACAGGATGCCGGGTGTGTCCATTCGATGGATGGTAAGGATAAGATGCATAATTCATGGTGGGGACCATTCGGGTGGGCCACATGGCCATATCATCACAAAAATGAGAGAGAGAGAGAGAGAGAGAGAGAGAAAGAGAGAGAGAGAGAGAGAGAGAGAGAGAGAGAGAGAGAGAGAGTGAGTGATGAGTATGACGGGAGGGACCCTGACACTATGGGCCCTTCCTTCCATGATTTACAACTTACATTAAGTGGGTCCCATTACATGTGGGCCCATCGATCCAAATCAATGGTGAAGATCCTTCCTCCACCAAAATACAAGGTTTACACGACCCTATTATTCAAAGAAAATAAACATCATGATGGGATCCATGGAGAATGACTCTACATGGAATGATCATGAGAATCATGGTGGGCCATCGGCCACACCTAGGGTCTAAAGTGGGATCCATACCATCAATCAGTTGACCCCACTTGGCCCCTCATCAAAATACAAAAAATCAAAGCCTATGGAACACCTGCCGTTGATCTTCTTGGTCCGATGGAAAGGTAGTCGTGATGGGTGATGGAGTGGGTGATGTGTACTTGACATGTAAGAGTGTGTAAGAGAGAGAGTTGACTTTGGGGATGGTGTTGTACTTGACATGAT